>NC_091665.1:1747500-2419642 GCF_042453785.1 Malus domestica | reverse complement strand
GGCGAGACAAAAAGATTTTTGCTATCTTTTGGCAATCAAAACAGTGACTTTCAGAAGACGGACTTCATCATTTATGGATTGGTTCAAGAGTAGCTGCCCTTCAACCCAGCGACTATCTCAATCGACCTGCAAACGTCTGTTGCTGTCGCAGGAAAACAAATTATGAGTGAAGCGACTCCTGCCCCAGTGACGCCTTCCCAGCGGCTAGATCACCAACCTCAATCGGTTGCACCTCCCAAAACTTCAAAGAGAGCATTGTTCATTGCTCAACTAGACAAACCCAACAGGTTAAGCTTTCCTCTTAATTATCGTCTTATGTGTAAATCATAATAAATATGGTTGCTTATCTTGGGTGTACATATGTGTTATGCCACTGATCAAAAACTGTTAGCCAATCTTTTTGCACCACTCTTTGACACTTTTTTGCATACCTATCACGATTCTTTCTAACCTTATAAATTATACATTCATTCACAACAAAAAAACTCGCACCGGACAAACAGAGACAACCAATTCTGCAAGAATTGCCAGAGAATTCCACAAACTGGTTGCCCCTAAGATTGAGCCCGCCGACAAAGAGCCGATAGCTGCACTCAAAACAAAGTCTCAAGCCAAAAAAACCAAGGATAGGTAAATTATAATTTGTTTTACGCGTACACACACACCTGCATAACATCTGTTATACCTGTGTTTGCTAAACTATGATTCATGTTTTTTACTATAGTGTTGAAGATGTTCGCCTGCTGAAAAAATGAATGGCTGCAGTCTCCGTTACGAATTGCTACAAAGCTACTCTCCATTTTTTTGCCTTTAAAACATGTGTAGCTGAAAACTTAGTTGCTGAAACCTTTTTTTGAGTTTTTTTGTAACTACTTAAATGGGTGCCTGGGTTGCAGGGCATGTATTTTGCCACCTTAATTGTAGGGGCAAAATATGTGTGGACTGCATCTTCCTTTTGTAACTAATGGAAACAAGGATCGTGCATGTTTATTGCTTTGAACATTTGGGCTTGTTTTTTTGTAACTACTTAAACAGGTGCCTAGGCTATAGGGCATGTATTTTGCCACCATAACTGCAGGCGCAAAATATGTGTGGACTGCATCTTCCTTTTGTAACTTATGGAAACATGCATACTGCATCTTTGTTGCTTTGAACATTTATGCTTGAAAGATTAACTGCTGAAACAAAAACAACCTACTTTTTCACCTTTCACTCATCTATCCTTTTTATTTGTTCATGATTCTGTTTAATTTTTTTTCAAGTTACATGTATCTAATTCATGTGGTTAAGATTCATGCATTCAAGTCCCGCAACAACGAGCATTTTTTTAGTTACTTTTAAGGCGAAAGAAAAGTTGGAGGGCAAAAGTGGAAATAAATTCAAAATAGGGAAAAAATAAAAAGTTAAACCAAAATCGAATGGCTGGACGGCACCGCTGCGCCCCTTTGGTCCTTTACAAATTTAAATTTATATTTAAAGGCATTTTCGCCTTGAACCCTAAACCCCTGCAAACCTAGTGCTAAAACCTCCGAGGCTGATAAACCCTAGCTTTTGGGAAAACCCTAATTTATCCGTTTCCTGTGAAATTGGTTTTGAGTTTTGCGCTTTCAAAACCTTGAGAATCTCTTTCTTCAATTCCAATTCTTCTGAAAACAAAAACCGGCCTTAAAAACCTTTAATTCTTCGCTGTTTTGAAAAGTTTTCCGCAGTTCGTTTCTGAACGATATTATATATAAAATTTTGTTTCCTTGAGTCGGCGTTTGTATTGTGGGTTTTCGTTTCTGAAATTACTTAAAGTATATATTTTTCAAACCTAAATATATATATTGTTAGTATAGTTTAATAATCTTAATACTTGAGCTTTCAAATGGCCATTGATGGTAGTTTCAGCTTGGAATCAGCACTGGGGAGGTTTCTTGCTCGGTGCCCGGAGCTCCAATTTTCTCCAAACTTTGATTTTCTGTCCAAAAAGGTACGGAAATTTACTGTCATTTGTCAAGCTTTATAGGTTGCTGATCAATTAAAAGAAAGACAAATTCGTGGTTAGGTGTTACAGAATTAGAGTACTAGAAGGATGAATGATTTGAACTAATAATATTGCTGGTAAAATTTACTCTGTTTTTCGGCGTTTGGTTTTGCGCAGGGAGATGCTGTGACTGAAGATGAAGTGGTCAAAGCGCTAGTTGGGGTGTTCTTACATCCAAAATATACGATTCCCTTGATTGGATGTTTCCGTCCAATAGCTCAGAAGATCGTGGGCAAAGCTGTCGATTTGCTTCGGCTTGTGCCGAATTTGAGGTCTAATTTTGATGGGGGATCAGTTTCAAAATTTTGCAGAGCTACTAGTTTAAAAGAGGTTGATAATGTTATTGAGTTCTACAATGGAGCTGGGAGGGGTCTAGATCTCCATGAGCTTGCTTGTCTAGCCTTCTGTCGATCCCTTGAATTGGATCCTTTCTTGTGGGAGTACGTTCACTTCTCATGTCTATATATGTGAATACATGTATGCATATGTCTTTAATGTAATCTTATCTGTTCGTATTATGTACTTGTTCATGACATTCACCCTCCTTTTAATGGTTGGACACAGTTACATGTACTATATAGATCTTTCTTTTCGTCACTTGCAGGTCTATAGTAGGTTATTTTCAATTTTCTCCACCTCCATTTCAACGTGTTCTGCTGGGACCAAAAGTTTCTGATCTCCGTATTGAGGTTAGTAAGCTTTGTATGAATAATTTGTGTGAAATGGAATGCTCTCTCTCCCCCTTACTCTCTATCTTACTCTCTTTCCCCCTCCCCCTGGCCAGTTTTGTTGTCTGACCTTTAATGGTTCTTGATTCCACAATACCCATGGTTCGGCCCCTGTTTGGAATTTCTTTAGGCTTATATGAAGCATAAAATAACTGAACATTTTCTCATTGGTGATAAACAAAGCACCAAACAATGTTAGCAGGTGAAATATAAACTTGATAGAACGTGTGGTGAACAAATTGTTCAAAATTACACTAAAACACTTTCCACACTTTTCAAGGATACGCAATTGGAGATTTCTTAGCTGTAACTGATATTATGTAGAGATCTGAAGTTTTGTTTCGTGAGAGGGTTCTATTCTTGAACTTCTTGTAAGTGAAGTGGTGGTGCTATCAATTATGCGGAAACAAAATAGACTTTGATCTTGCAACCCCCTGCATTCATGAGTTGAGCATTCCACATTTTTTGAGCTGCCCCTTCTCGATATTTGGCTTTAATGTCATACTTTTTCTTTTGTAGGATGGAACTAGGGTATTGCTAGCCGTAGGGGTGTCGTACCGCCTCCTCATAGTGAAGTATGACTTTTTCTCTAAACTTCTGAAATGGTCCTGTTTCCTGGACCTTGTGGAGCAGTGTGCAAAACTTGACCTGCAAGATAGTACTTCAGAAGTTGTGAAGGTTATCAAAGACATAAGATGGTGTGGGCTCCAAATAATTTCCCTCATTCTTAAGTTAAGTTGTAAAGCAACGGAGAACTTGGGTATTACAGATGAGGACGCGTTTTCATGTTTCTTGCGGTTGGTCTCGTTCACATCTTCCAGAAAGTTATTTCTTAAATAACAAATTTAATGATTCATTGTTGGTGCAATGTTTATCTTGATATTATTATTTCAGATGGGAGGAATTCTGTCAGGACGTATCATTAGAAAGCGCTGGCTGGTATGTTGAATCATCCAAACCAAATGAATCTGTGGATGGAAGCAGTATTTGCTGTCACAAAAGCAGTCTGCAGTCTTTTGGCCTTAATTCTGGGTCTGCTACTTCATATCAATGTTATGTGATTGACCCACAAGCAAAGCGCCAAAGGTGTGCTTCATAGAGTATTATCTTTTCCTTTTGATTGTAAAATGCTGTGTTATCATAATGGAAATTCACAAACTATTGTCCTTCGCTCACTCTCCTCATCAGAAAACTATGTATCTCTTTTCTCATATATTCTTATTCTACCTATTTGCATTTGCAACTGTTCTTTTATTTTCTGACATTGCCAATTAACTTTGTTGGTATATTTAGGGATGAGAGATCAACTGGCGATCCGTTTGTTGTGACATCAGCAATGAAGAGAACTGTTGAGATGGTGCTGTTAGCTGTGAAGCAAAGGTTGCCCGTTCTTCTGTATGGTTCCACTGGCAGTGGGAAATCTGCTCTCATCAGCAAGTTGTCCCAGGATAGTGGCAATCAAGGTATATACTGTTGTGTCCACTCTAGTTGAAAATCGGTTATTTAATTTGTGGTGATATATACCTGCAACAAACTGTTTCCATTGAAAATTTAGGGTGGGATTTAGGATGAAACCAGTGTTATCTAATACCTGCATTTGAAGCATATTGAAGTTAATATTGAATAAAAAAAATCAGTTTTTACACAAGATTTCATACTGTGACTATCCATACCTAATGTGCCTGCTGTATTGCAAGTGGTGGATTCCCTAGAGGTTAGGGTATTCCTCTTCAACCCACTTCGTCTCGGGTTCAAACCCTCCCCCTCTTAATGTATATTAATTGTAATGAAAAGTCCATGCTGTGTTGCATTACATGTGTTAACAATTTTAAAGGTCATAAATGCCATGGTTTCTTTTTTGAAGAAAAGATTCATATTATATGCCATGGTTTCTTAAGAAGTCTCATCTTTGGAGTGTTTCCTTAGGTGTAAGCTCTTAACCTCTTACATAATTATTGCCCTATGAAAAATCCTTGGGTGGTTGAATATTATGTAGTTGAACATTATGGGAAAACTGGTCTTCTGTTTTAGAGAAATTCTTATGTTGTCCATATGAGTTCTTGGGTATTTGAACATGGTTTAGCAATTAGTTTAGCCACAAAAACAAACAACCAAGCCTTATCCCACTAAGTGGGGTCGGCTGAATGGATCCTAGAAAGCTACTATGCTCGGTTTTACGCCAATTCTTCCATTAGCTCCAAGTACTCCATATCTTTTCTTATCGTCTCTTTCAAAGTCTTCCTCAGTCTTCCTCTACCCCTTTTGCCTTGAGCCTTCATCTATAGTCTCATCTTCTAACCGTAGTATCTGTAGGTCTTCACCATAACTTCTACTACTTCCATAGATTTTCCCATTAAGGTTCCTATATTCCCCGTTTCTAAACGCATTCTACTCTATTTGAACCCTACCCTCATGTTCTAGCTTCTTTGACCTCACTCGTCCAGTAAGATTTTAGCAATTAGTTTTGCGAATTATCTATATTTTTGCAATTATATATCCCTTACTTTCTGAATAGTTTTCCTTGTTTGGGGGATGTTCCATTGTTGTTTTTTTTTATTTTTTTATTTTTTCGCGTGACTCGTATCTTATCTGGTTGTTTCCCAGTTCTATCAATTCACATGGATGATCAAATTGATGGTCGAACATTAATTGGAAGTTACGTCTGTACGGAAAAACCTGGTGAATTTAGATGGCAGCCAGGGTCACTTACTCAGGTTTGAAATCCTTTAATCATATGAAAGTGTACTTGTATAGGTGCTGTTTAACCTCAGTTGCTCAAATCAATTTCTCATTTTTGCAGGCTGTTTCTAAAGGGTATTGGGTTGTCTTTGAGGATATAGACAAAGCACCATCTGATGTGCGTTCCATTATATTACCTTTACTGGAAGGTGCAAACCTGTTTGCAACTGGGAACGGACAGGTAAGAAAAGAAGGGTTAGGAGTATGTTGATTTTTTCTTGTGATAAGAAACAAACTTTTATGAACTTCAAAAATAAGTACGAAGCGTGGATAAGAAATCCACCAACTATAACAAGCCTAAATAATGTGAATTCAAGTCTTTAGGTTACTGGATTTTTATGTGAGAGCTTAAATTGAACACATTGAAATTTGTATTAAGGCTTCAAGTTCTTCAAAAACCTACTTGGAAGAGATGCTTCTTCAGGAAGCCGTAAAATTTACTTTTAAAGCCTACAAGTACTATTGAAGTTTTCTAAAATGCTTATAGAACTACTTCTCGTCTTTATCCTTTCTAAAACTGGCCAGGAGTTCTAGTACGGCACATTCTAGCAGATATTGAGACAGTTCATTAGTGTCTTTGGGATATTTTTAATATTTTCTGCTTGTTACCTCCCCTTCTGCTCTCTAGAGGTTTTGGTAGTTACGAGACGGTATCTTAAATTGATATATGTCTGTCCCTCTGCACTTCTGATGTTGAATCTTGTTTGAAGAAAACCTTTAGCATTTCAAGTTCCTATCTTTTCCAATCTATTCGTATCTTAAAAAAAAGTTCCGATCTTTTTGTAGTTGAAAGGTTCTTGTCACCATAAGAATATATATATATATATAATATAATATAATGGGAACTGTTATTAGCACTCCAAAAATCTCATTCTACACTCCTCACAAGTGTATTTTTCTTTCTAATTATAGAAAGTTTGGAGTGCCAAATGAGATTTTTGGAGTGCTAATAACAATTCCTATCGAACTCAATGAGTGGTAGGTCTCGGGTTCGAGACTTGGGAGCAGTCTCTCCATAAATGGGGGTAAGGCTAGCCGACATTCACCTCTCCCAGACCCTGCGTAAAGCGGGAGCCTTGTGCACTGGGTACGACCTTTTTTTAATAACAATTCCTTATATATATATGTGGGATTGAATTTTCCTATCTTTTTGTAATTGAACGGTTAGTCACCATAAGAATATATATATATATATATATATATATATATATATATATATATATATATATATATATATATATATATATATATATATATATATATGCGGGATTGAATCTTGAGAAACTATTTTTTGTCAATTATGATCTGCCCCTGATTATTGATTTCCATGTACACTGTATCTGGTGTGCCCTTCCTGTTTTGTTTTAATTTATTATTTTCCTTTCTTGGGCTATGAAAGGGCTTTCTAGATTATTTATTTATTTATTTTTTTTTTTTTTGTGTACTTGCATTTTACTAGTGGTTGAAACATTTGTGATTATTGCAGGAGATCACGGTGGCAGAAAGTTTTCGGATTTTTTCCACTATTTCAACTCTTAATCTTGATGCTTCGTGCATTTCGGGAGGTTTGTGACCCCATACCCACTCCCAGTTTCTTTTTTGTCCTTAGGCTGAATTTACATAACACTATTTAATGTCATTTGTTTCAATATACAATATGTCAGTATTTCATAGAAGTTTGATTGGTCAATTTCCATTGGTTAATTTCTTTTGAAATAGAGTAAGTCCTGGTGTGGGAGAGATTAGTGGAACTAAAAGTCTTCAATTCAATCCTTGTAGGAGCATTGAAAAATGGTATTGAATTGATTTAAACAAGTTTTTGTATGCTGTCAACCATTGTAATTCTAGATGGCATAGTGTTGAAGGTTCATCTGTAAATTAGAACAATTCTCTCGTCCTACATAAATGCCAGGCCACATGATTAATGAACTTTTTGTGGCAGGTAGGAATTCACTTTCCGTTTTTTTCAAAGTGAAGGTTCAACCCTCAACTAGCGAGGACTTGCAAAGCATAGTGAAAGAATGGCATCCAAGTTTAGAGCCTCTTGCTGCGAAACTCACAGGTGTGTCCTGACTCCGTTTCTTAAAATTAGTTCATATTGGTTTATCCTTAGTTCTTACATACTTTTGGCTGGTGACTGCTTCCAGAAACATTTGAAAGGATTAACACTGCCACATTACAACAAAATGGTGGATTTCAATCTGGAAGTTCCGCTTCTGTTTATTACCAAAGTAGATTCTCCTTAAGGTAAGTAAAGTTGGTTACTGGTTTTCATATTGGTTTGTTCTGGGTTTTTATATTTTTCTTGTTTGATTTAATGGTAGGGATCTCCTCAAATGGTGCAAACGAATAGCAGGCCTCAACTTTATATTTCAGGGAGATAATTTATCTTATAAGAACCGTTCTTGTATCTATCAGGAGGTCTTAATCGATGAACTTCCTTTTTGTCTTTTGTTTTATTGCGTGGCTAGCTTTCTGTATTAAGGTTTTGGAACATTGTATCATGATTTAGGCGGTTGACGTATTTGCGGCCTTCTCAACCTCTACGAAGAATCGCTTAGCTTTGATGCAAGAGATCTCCAGGTTGTGGTTATGGGAATCAACCATTCCAGACACCTTATACCCTTCTAATAAGCCGGAAGTCCAGGTCTAGTTGATTTCAGAATTGAGATTGCAATGTAATTTGTGTGTGATTAAGTGGAACTGTAAGTTTCTCATAATCGGAGTTCTACTGCAGGATTCAAATCCGTTGGATTTAGGAGTTGGTCGAGTTTCCCTACCTCGAGCTAAAGAAAAGACTCAAACAACTGTTAGTCAGAGCTTATAACACTGTCTATATTTATGATAACTTCAATACAGATTTGGTGATATTCTTGTTTCTTTTGCAGTCGCGTGGCAAGAAGAAACCTTTTGTTGAGATTCGTAGTTCCATTCACTCGCTTGAAAGAATTGCTGCATCTGTAAATTGGAATGAGCCTGTTCTCTTGGTTGGTGAAACTGGGACAGGAAAGACGACACTGGTACAGGATCTGGCTATGAGGCTTGGTCAGAAGCTAACAGTTTTGGTAATATTGCTTCCGAGTCTTTCTCCATCTGACTCTTTTATTGTTTTCTTACTTATCCTCTGGTTGCTAACTACTTTATTGGTGTCTCTATCAGAGGTTGATCTACTTTTACTTTCTGTTTTGTTCCAGAACTTAAGTCAGCAGAGTGATGTTGCTGACTTAATAGGGGGATACAAGCCTATGGACATGAAATTTATATACAATCCCCTGTATAAAGAGTTTCGTGATCTATTCTCTGAATCGTTTGATTTGCAGGTAGTATTTGTCTCAAAACTTCTTTTGTTGATTGTGGATATGTAACTTGGTGTAGTAACCTGTACCGTTATTTTCTTATATGCAGGTTAATTTCAAATTTTTTTGGGAGCTAGATAATGCTCTTAAGAAGGAGAATTGGGAAAGGTTAGTGAAAGGTTTTGGGCTCGGCGCTAAAAGATTTTTCCAGAAAGTCGAAGCAGCTAGATCTGTGTCAGTTGGACAGTCTGGAAAAAAGCGCAAGAAAGCTCTAGTCGAGGATCGAATTAAAGCCTGGGAAAAATTTTCACTGAAAGTAGAGAATGCAAGTGCACATGGAATGATATTTTCATTTGTAGAAGGAGCTTTTATAACTGCACTGGAAAAAGGTGAGTGGATTTTGCTTGATGAGGTGAATTTAGCTCCTCCAGAGACCTTGCAGAGGGTTATCAGTGTGCTGGAAGGAGAGCATGGATCACTTTGTTTAGCAGAAAGAGGGGATATTCACTACATAAAACGACATCCCAACTTCCGATTATTTGCTTGTATGAATCCTGCAACTGATGCTGGCAAACGAGATTTGCCCTTCTCTTTGAGAAGCAGATTTACCGAGTATTTTGTTGATGATGTACTGGATGACGAGGATCTAATTCTATTTGTTCGCCAATTTTTGGGTGGCAAAGATTCCAAAGTAAAGAATATTGTGTCTTTCTATAAAAAATCCAGGAAACTAGCTGAAGAAAAGCTGCAGGACGGAGCTAATCAAAAACCACAATATAGCTTAAGGTCTCTCTACCGTGCTCTAGAATATACGACAAGGGCAGAAAGAGAATTTGGATTTGAAAAGGCAATATATGATGGGTTCTGTATGTTTTTTCTCACTTTGTTGGATAGCAGCAGTTCTTTGGTTATGAAAAATGAGATCTTGAGTTCTTTGTTAGATGGAAAAATTCCAGATGAAGTACGTTATATTAAGTACCTGAGTAACTCAACTATTGAAGGGAGGTCTGACAACTCTACAAAGTATACTGAAACTAAAAGTGTTGAGGAGCGTCTCAGGAATTTGGCTTGTGCTATTTGGATAAAGAAATACCCTGTTTTATTGCAGGGACCTACGTCTAGTGGCAAAACTAGCCTTGTTCAGCATCTTGCTGCAATAACAGGTCATGAATTTGTACGAATCAATAATCATGAACATACAGATTTGCAGGAATATCTCGGTTCCTACATAACAGATGCTACTGGGAAGCTTGTATTCCATGAAGGTGTACTTGTGAAAGCTGTACGAAATGGTTATTGGATAGTTCTGGATGAGCTTAACTTGGCTCCGTCTGATGTGCTGGAAGCATTGAACAGATTACTGGATGATAATAGAGAGCTTTTCGTGCCTGAATTGCAGGAAACCATTCATGCACATAAAAACTTTATGCTTTTTGCGACCCAAAATCCACCTGGTTTTTATGGTGGGCGGAAAATGCTTTCCCGAGCTTTTCGCAATCGTTTTGTAGAGATACATGTTGATGAAATTCCTGAAACTGATTTGATTGAAATCTTGCGAAAGCGGCAGCCTGATGTTACTGAAATAAGGTCTCAGAAAATGATTAAGGTGATGAGGATATTGCAAAAGAAAAGGCAAACGAGTAAAGTTTTTGCTGGGAAACATGGGTTCATTACTCCGCGTGATCTGTTCCGATGGTCTGATCGTTTCGCACAACTTGGTGGTCGTGATCAGGTGGATTTGGCCCGAGATGGTTATTATCTTTTGGCAGAGAGGCTTCGTGATGAAGGCGAGAAATGTGTTGTTAGAGAAGTTCTGGAAAAAGAAATGGGTGCTAAACTTGTTGAGGACAACTTGTATCTTCAGGTACTCCTCTCTCTGTTTTTTTTGGGGGGGGGGGGTGGTATATAGAGTTTGCTTTCTTGGTTCCTCACATGTTTCCTTTCGGTTGTATTTGTAATTTCTTTTGAATATGCATGTCCAGTGAATTTTTTTATGGTGACTATGTTCTGATTTTTGTTTTCCACTTTTTATAGGAATATGTTCCCAGCTTTCCTGATGGTGCTGAAATTCCCAAGAATCTTCAAAAGTATGTAGTTAGACTGGAATTTTCGTTTGGTGTAGTAGGTTTTGATTAGCTTCTGAATACTGATGATAAATTTTGTTGGTGTTAGTTGGACTAAAAGTATGCGACGATTGTACTTCCTAGTGGAGCGTTGCTATAAAATGCGAGAACCTGTACTTCTTGTTGGTGAAACGGGGGTTGGGAAGACAACTGTCTGTCAATTGCTGAGTATTCTTCTGGGTTCAAAATTACACATTCTGAACTGTCATCAATACACCGAAACCTCTGACTTTCTCGGGGTTAGTTGTGAATTTTTATTTTATTTTGTGATTTTTCTTTTAACTCCTACTTGGGGATTCTCTGTATATATAAGGTTTTGGAATGTTACTTTATTTTTATTTCATTCAAGATCGAAATGATAATTAGTGAATGCATTGCAGGGGTTTTATCCTATTCGCGAGAGGTCAAGGTTAACATCGGATTTTAAAAAAGCAATTGAAGAATTGTTGATGACACAGGTTTTTGAGCGGTTCCATCTGGACTCTGTAAGAATCCTTTATTTGTTTACTTTTCAATCCTATTCCTTATCTGTTACACAGTACTATCCCTAAGCATGCGTGGGACTAGTTTTTCTAATTTTTGTGGGATTTACTGTAGATCATGGGTAGTATGCGACTATGTGTTACATATTTGATGTGTGTGTGTGCGTGCGTGTGTGTGTGTGTGTGTCTTATAAATGCAATATACAACAGCAGCTTCAGGTCGGACCCACCCTTTTTTCCGTTCTTTCAAGAAATTGGGATCATTAATGGCGTCTAATCCACTTTCTGTTAGATGATCTAAAACCGTCTTTTTAGATCTCATTTCGAGAGTTATGTTGCCAACGATCAATCAAATCGAAAATCAATTTATCCATTGATAATCATGTGGATTTTTGCTTATTTATTATTATTATTTTTGCATGAAGATTTTAAAAATAGATGGTTCAGTTCATTGAACTAGAATGCAAACTTGGATCACCTAGCAAGCCCTGTACAAACAATATTGATAAAGAGGGATCCTTTTCAAATGATTGAAGCTGCTCTTTTATTAGGTCTATATGTAAAGGTCATCCGTGTAGAAAATCAGCCAAGTCGGAAACAATTTGGTTGTCTAACCGTGATCAAACAGACAGAGGGACACATAATTTCTGATACATACTCAAATAGTTGTGATGATAGTCAAATGGCTAACTGCTGTTTGAATTGACTGATTTTTTCATTGGGTGAACACTTTAATTAAGACCTTAAAAATAGATTGTTAAGATTATTGGACTGTTTACAATGCTCTCTTGCATTTCCCTTTTAAAGATGGATCCATCATAAGAAGCTGAAAATGCTTCAAGACTTGTGTCAAGTGAAAAGTATTTTTTTTTATTTTTTTATTTTAGGGAACAATAGTAAGGTTGCTTATTGTCTATTATAAATTATGATAGTGATTTTTTCTCTTCTTTGTAGACTGTCTCTTCGGACATAGGTCAAGCCTCTGCAACATTGTCTAATCTGAACAAGATGATAAAAGCTTACAAAAAGGGTCCGATTTTGAATCCTGATGTCACCAATCAAGATGTGATGACTTTGGAAGGGATAATATTGAAGCTATCTGAGATGCACCAAAAGTGGCAGAAAATGTTTGAATGGTTGGATGGGCCCCTTGTGCAGGCAATGAGGAGTGGTGATCTCTTTCTTGTGGATGAGATTTCCTTGGCTGATGATAGTGTTCTTGAGAGGTTGAATAGTGTCTTGGAAACAGAGAGAATGCTGTCTTTAGCTGAGAAAGGAGGTCCTGATCTGGAGAAAATTGTTGCTCATGAGAAGTTCTTTTTGCTTGCGACAATGAATCCTGGTGGTGATTTCGGTAAGAAGGAACTATCTCCTGCTCTTCGTAATCGGTTCACAGAGATATGGGTTCCCCCTATAGATGATAGAGGTGAGCTTAGAAGTATTGCATCTCAGAGGTTGTCACCTGAATTCTCATCCATTTTGGATCCTTTGCTGAACTTCTGGGAGTGGTTCAACCATCTAAAGTCAGGAAGAACACTTACCGTGAGAGATCTACTATCTTGGGTGGATTTTGTTAATGTGACTGGAATCAAGTTAGGACATGTGTATGCATTCCTTCATGGGGCATTCCTTGTTTTGCTTGATGGACTGAGTTTAGGTACTGAAACTTTGAAAGGGAACAGCAAAGACGTAAGGGAGCATTGCTGGTTGTTCCTTTTGGAAGAATTGAAGGTTTGTTGGGTTTCTTTCAACTTGAATTGTTGTCTGCTCGGATTGCTTGCACTTTCTAATTTTGTTCTTTTGCCTGTCCATCAATTGGCTTCCATTGTGAAACATGACTCCTAGTGGTTTTGTTGTCAATTTAATATCTCCATGCTTGCATTCATTGTAGGTAGCAGAGGAAAAACTTAGTGAATTGGAGTTCAAAAAACTTTCAAAAATGCAAAACTATGGTTGGGGCGCTCCTGAAACAATTGAACAGGATTCATCCTGTGGTAGCATGCAGTGTGACAACATTTTTGGTGTGGATCCTTTCTATGTAGAGAAAGGTAACTATGTGATGCAACATGCACTCACTGTGTTTTATTGTTTTGAAAAGGTTACCCGTAGGCACTGTAAGGAACTGTTTTCTTCTCTCACGTTTCGTGGCACTGTACTTTAAATTATTATGATGGAATCATTTTGATGTTTGGTCTTCAATTTTAGTCACTCTGTCCTCCTATGATGTACTATAGGTTCTGAAAGTTGTGACACTGAGGGGTTTGAAATGTTGGCACCTACCACCAGGAGAAATGTCTTGCGGGTACTGCGAGCTATGCAGCTTCCGAAACCTGGTATGTCTTTTCAAGTACCAATGCTGCTTTCAAGTGTCCTCTTTTTCTTTTTGCTTTTCATAGCCTATATTACACCTTGTTTAAATATCTTAATTTGTTTATGCTCTCCAGTTCTATTGGAAGGTAGTCCAGGTGTTGGGAAAACAAGTTTGATTGTTGCATTGGGCAAGTTTTCTGGTCACAAAGTTGTCAGGATAAATTTGTCCGAGCAGGTTGGTATTCTTTTCCAGCTTTCATATTTTTATATAGCATAGATATATGTTTTGCTCACTCTTTTTTGTCTCTATGCATCTGGGAATGGTTCCTATGGTTCTGATGCAGACTGATATGGCGGACTTGTTGGGCTCAGACTTACCGGTTGAAAGTGATGAAGGAATGAAGTTTGCCTGGTCTGATGGGATCCTATTACAGGTTAAAACACCTTGTGTTTGAGGTTTAATATCTGTACCTGTGACATGAATCCACCTTACTCTCATTTTCTTGTCTTACGTGTCAATTCTTGCAGGCTTTGAGAGAAGGTTCTTGGGTTTTGCTTGATGAACTTAATCTTGCTCCACAATCTGTATTGGAGGTATTATGAGGACTCCTTTTGTTTCTCTATGCAATTATATTTGTATTTCTTTCTCTATTCAATTATCTTCATTTCTCGTTTTTCTATGGAAACATATTCGTTTCAAGGACTCCCCTTATATTGTTTTGTATGTCTAATATGATTAATGGCGAAATGTGCCTTATCAGGGTTTAAATGCTATCCTGGATCATCGAGCTGAAGTTTTCATTCCAGAGTTAGGCTATACTTTTAAGTGTCCCTCGTCCTTCAGAATATTTGCTTGCCAAAACCCTTCCCATCAAGGTGGTGGCAGAAAAGGCCTTCCAAAGTCCTTTCTCAACCGTTTCACTAAGGTATTTGTCTGACTGTCATTTGAATTCTGTATATAGTTGTGTGAACCTCACTTTATTATGTATGCTTGCAATAGGTGATGATATAAATGTCTATTTCATTGTTTCAGGTGTATGTGGATGAGTTAATTGAGGATGATTATCAGTTTATCTGCAGTTCCCTTTATCCATCAATTGACAGACCTCTGCTTTCAAAACTGATTGTGTTTAATAAACGGATGTATGAAGAAACCATGGTGTATCACAAATTTGCTCTGGATGGTTCTCCTTGGGAGTTTAATCTACGAGATGTGATTCGATCGTGTCAACTCATACAGGGTTTGAACCGCTTGTTATCTTTTTTGTTTTTATTTCTTCGGAAAGTTGTATTTTGGATAGTGCTGTATTCTAATATTTTTTTTTCAATTCAGATGCACCCTTTATGTCCAAGGAGTATTGCTTCCTGGACATTGTTTATGTTCAAAGGATGCGTACAGAATCAGACCGTAGAAAAGTCCTACAGTTATATGAGCAGATTTTTGAGAGGAAGCCACATATAAATCCTTACCCACGAGTTCACCTCAGTTCTGGATACTTAATTGTTGGAAATACTTCCATAAGAAGGAATTGTGTTCAGTCATCTAAACTTCCCAGCAGCACACTTAAAATTTTGCCTGAAATCCGTCAAAGCTTGGAAGCAACTGCACAATGTGTAGAGAATAAATGGATGTGTATCCTGATTGGTCCAGCATCGTGTGGTAAGACCGCATTGGTCAGGTTACTAGCTGAGCTCACAGGAAATGTGCTGAATGAATTACATCTTTCATCTGGAACTGATATATCAGAAATACTTGGATGCTTTGAACAATATAATGCCTTCCGAAATTTTCGCTTGGTTGTTGCTCAGATTGACTCCTATGTAAAGGAGTGTTACAATTTGCGATTAGAGTCCTCAAAGGATGCAATTTCACTTAGCAAAGGTTTTATTCCCAGATGGTTTGCTTTCTTGTCGAGCGTTAATTGGGATTCTAGTTTTACTTCTACTTTTCTCGAGGATACAGGGAGATTTTCCAGTTCTCTTGCTTTGTTAATTGAGGTCATTGACAATCTAAAGTTGGTTATAACTGGGTCAAGCAAAGATCTTGATGAACTTAGGATGACAACTATCAAGTTGCAAGAGGGTTATGAGAAGGGGCCAATTTCGGCAAAGTTTGAATGGGTTACGGGAGTATTGATAAAGGCTGTAGAGCGTGGAGAGTGGATTGTTCTAGAGGATGCGAATTGTTGTAATCCCACGGTATGTAAGCTTCGCCATGCCTATGCGTTATTTACCCTCTAACATTCATGTTATTTGTCACTGTCCAGTAATGTTCACTCTCCCTATGCTTGTTTGTCATGTGACATGGTTTTTTTTTTTATTGTTAAATTAGGTACTTGATAGGATCAACTCTTTGGTTGAGCTGTCTGGATCAATTACAATTAATGAGCGCGGGGTTGTGAATGGAAAACCACTTGTTATTCAACCGCATCCTAATTTTCGAATGTTCCTGACTGTAAACCCAACTTATGGTGAAGTATCCCGAGCAATGAGGAACAGAGGAGTTGAAATATTTATGATGCAGCCGTATTGGCTACTAGGCGAGAGTAGCAGATTCAGTCGTGACCGTGAGGGCAGTGAACTAAATGATGTAAAAAGATTCATTGTTCTTTCAGGCATTCCCTTTGCCAAATTAGTGCATTCAATGGCCAAATCACATATCTATGCTAGAGGAGAAGGATTACGTTCTGGTGTTTCCATCACATATCTTGAGCTTTCTCGCTGGGTTCAGCTGTTCAAACAACTTCTAATGAATGGAAGCCAGCCTTTGTGGAGCCTTCAGACAAGCTGGGAGCATATATATCTCAGTACACTGGGCGAGGTTGTCGGAAGAAATGCGATTAGTCATGTGAAATACACATATTTACCGGTAACTGAATTGTGTGAATCTAAGTTGTCAATGCACCCATCTTTGTGTTTGCCTGGAGGATGGCCAGCGCCATTGAAGCTGAGTGATCTTGCATGGAACTCGAAAGAAGCTCATGTGAAGACTAACTGCATGTACCTCGAGTTCCTGGGGGGCAAGTACGCATCATACCAATTACAACTCGCAAGTAGTAGGTGCTCTATGTACCAGGATTCAACTGCTCGGGAACTAGTGACTTACTTGAGGGGTACAGGGATGCTAAATGAAACTATGGTTCACAGGGCTTCCCCCTTTTTGACCTTAAACTCTGTGGAGAATGCTGAAGTTGACAAGGCATTGACAAAGGTTGAGAAAAAGCTACTTTTTGCTGCCAAATGGGCCATTGAACAAGCTACTGAAAGTGATCTCAAGCTGTACCTTCTATGGTTTAACTCATATTGTTCTCAATTACAGTGCTTCCCTCAGTTCAAGCATTTTGTGGATTCTATTATACAAAGTATGGAGCATCGTATTTGGGAATACATGTCCCTTCGATATCATGACCTTGCGTCTATTCACAAAGTAGAATTTGAAAAGCAGCTGATACCACTGCTCTCATTTGAGTTGGTGGATGCAATTGAGTCAAATGACAGGTCCACTTATCAAAAGTATTTTCACAATGCGTTGAATTTTGTAATGCAACTGAGGCTCACTTATCAACAGTGGAATACTGAGAAAAGCTATGATTATAGTAAAGCTCACCTGCTAAATAAAGGTCGTTACTTAGAAGTGTTACAATCTTTGCAGAAGTTGGAGGGGGAATTCCTTTCTAAGTTTGCTGATTCATCTGTCATGCTAATTGAGTCCCCATCTTTTGATGCACTCATTCAGTTGTACACTGACCTTCTTGAGGATCATATATTATTTTGGAAAGGTTTGAAGTCGTCTGACTCAGATCTGTTGCTAATCTTTTGGCGAATGGTGTTGAAGCATGCTGCAAAATTGAAGGACTTCTTTCCTGAAGCAGTGTATAATCTGCTGGTAGGCTAATAGTGATGTACTTCTTTAGCTTTCTTGTGATGTATTTTTTGTCTTGATTTTTTTCTGTTTTTGTTTTGTCTGGAATAGAAAGAGAGCGGGAAGCTGGAAAGTTCTTCACTTTTCCACTCAGAGAAGTCCTTGCTGTGGGTTTATGGCGGTCACCCAATTTTGCCTTCTTCTAGTAGAATATTTGAAAAGCAGCTTCAGATTTTGGAACTTTGCGAGTCAGTTTGGCCAACACGAGCAAGATTATTTGTCCATGGTAGGACATTAGCTTTCTCTGTTTCTTTGGTTACAGTGACTTTTGAGCTTCTATAATGCTGTCTATGTTTGGTTGCTGTTACAGTGAATGATCCTGTGATTGGGGTTGCATCCTCAAGTTCTGATCTCCGCTCCCTTGTGTTGGAAGGTTGGTTTTTTATTTTATTATTTTAACGTACTTCTTTGATTGTTCTCATCCTAATTGATTTGTGGCCCCGTCATTACAAGTTCTTATGATATTATTAACTTATATAGGTATTTCCATGTCATCATGTATCACGGGTAAATCTGATTCTTATGAGGATGAGGACCAAGTTGTACAACGGTTGGATGGAATTTATCAGGTGGGAGACCTTCATGTTTCCACAATCACCATTTTGAGTATTCCTATCACGTGTTAATGAAATACATATCTATACTTTTTTTTCGGCAGAGTCTTTTGCAAATGTTAAAGGAAACAGTCAAATTGAAGGAGGCTTCATGGTCAAAAAAAGTTTTGTCCATAGTGACTGCATCTGTTTGTTGTTCTTTTGGTGACGAGGCAATAGGTCAGACATTTGGGCATGGCTGTTGGCAGGACACATATCCTCTGACTGATAGTACAAGCTTTGCCCTGGATATGAAACTACTTCAGGATCTATCATCTATCATTCTGGTCAATAGAGAAGAAAAACAGCTGGTAAGATCATCTCAGTGGTGCTTTGAAATTTATAACCATAAACTACATACGACATCATTCTAAGCTCATGAAGGAATTGCTTATAATTCATAGTCCCTCCAGTGCTTTATTTTATTTTATTTTATTTTTTTTAACTGTCGGCTTTAGTTGCTTCCAGTAGACTCATATTATTTAAGTTTTATACTTACTCTGGAAACTAAGGTGTTTAGAGTAGGTATTTTCTTGTTGTACTTGTTTAGGTAACTGGTTGAATGGATAAGTTCTGTAAGCAATTAGTGCATAATAGTTATTCATATTCATTTCTTGTTTCTACTTATCCTTTTTGAGAAATCAAAATTCCAATTTGGATGCTGTACTCCATAGTTACTTTCCTAACTTTACTAAACATAGTCATGGAAAACTGCATTCCATCCCTGTGGAGAAACATAGGATATATTTTCCTTTCCCCTTCCTATTCCTTGAACTGAACGGAGCCCAAGTTTTTTGGAAGCAAAAAGATGAGCATGGTGTTATGGAGGTGTTTTGTAAATTTTGGGTGATCTAAGTGGAAAGGAATAAGAGGTAGGAAGGGCCGATGATTTGCCACTTGTTAGGGTGTGGATTCGGCTTCCCTGTGAGTGTCACTATATTGAGAGTTGGTTTTGGATTTAGCTGTGCTCTTAGCCTCTTAGTATTTATCCTTGTTACTTTTCAAGTTGTTGTTCAGTAGATGCCTTTTCCCCTGCATTATAGTGCATAATAGTTATTCATATTGCTCCAAAAGAAAAATGAACTTGTTTTTAATGCAAGCATGCTTTTTTATGAAGAAACAAAATTTTATTGCAAAGAAACAATAAAAATACAAAAGCCCAGAAAGACACACAAAACAAGATAAATAGCACCATCACCCATACATTTAGAAACTATAGAAACAACACAAAACTAACTAATAGCCGCATTCTAGTTATGCCAAATTTCTGAAAAAGACAAATCTCTAAATTCTGTAGTAACCGAAGCCCACAGAGATGACCATTACCGAACATTATCCCACATATCCTCCCTTCTACTGCCTTCATTGTTCTAAAAAATCGGCTTGTTTCTTTCCATCCAAATGACCCAAAAAATAGCTGAAACTATACATCCCCATAAGACCTTGATTTTCTTCCCCTTTCCTGATAATTTATGTTCCTCTACCATAAGAGAATAACAATGCCTGGGTAAAACCTAACTGATACCGAACTCCTTAAACAACTTCAACCAGAGATTTAAAGCCACCGGACGGTGAAGAAACAGATGGTTAACAGACTCTGAACTTAATGCAAGCATGTTGCTACCTTAAAGGACACGTAATATGTGTTAATTTTACTTATCTTTGAATGACAGGAATTGGCCAAAGTATTGAACCATCTGAAGTATGCATTGACATTCTCAGTGAACAATTCATCTAGACCTCCTCAAATGTTTCTTCCCCATCAGAAGATTTTCTGGATACTGGATTTGTGGAGTTCAGTTGATGCAGGTCAATGAAACTTTCTGTTACATTCATTTACCTGTTATGTCATCAGTGTGCTTATCTTTTTTCTTTATGCTGCAGTGAATACAAAAATTTCCAGCTTTGTACTCGAGATGTGGTTTCGGTGGCATCAATCCTTGTGGATTTATTGCCCAGTTTCTGTCGAGGTACATATATTATCTTATGTGGTGGGATATTTGCGCTAGCAATTTTCATTCGCTGACTCATTTCCGGTTTCATGGTATTCTAATTGCATGCAGAGCTTCTTAAGCACAGCTGTTTATGATATTCAAGTACGTGATATTCCAGTACCTGATGTGCTGATTCACCCTGTGGTAACAGCAACAGTCTTCCAGATACTGTAAGATGTTTTCTTCCTTTTAAAGTATTACTTATTCTACACGTACCTGGCCTGGGTAGAAATTCTTCATGATGGTTGTCTATATTTAATTTATAAGGAAAATTTTTCATTCATAGTACTTCTAGTTTTGTCAGTTTCAAGTTTTATTAACGAGTAACGACTATTTCTCATGATACATTTGAACCTTATCATTGAATACATTTTTACATTTATCTTTGTTAATTTTTTCATACTGAGATGCTTGTTTAGCTATTGATGTGTCTTTAACGTGTGTTCTTGTCATCGCTTTCCTCTCTCTTTCATTAATTAGGAAAAGCACATCTTCTATCAAGGATTATGTTGTGGGCTCTCTGAAGCTTAGAGGTGCATCGTCTAATCTATGGCGTAGCTCTCTCCCAGGAGCAAATTTACCTTGTTTTCTACTATCCACTGCTCGTTCTCTGTTCCAGCAGGTAGAGTACCTTTTTATGAGTTGTTGACTAAGCTTTTCACAAGTATAATACATATATATTCATATGATGCTCTGCTTGTAGATTATATATGCACACGAGAAATCTTTTGACTCTGACCAATTCGCTAAGATCAAGTCAACTTTAGAGGTATGTTGTTATAAGTTGTCTGAGTATTAAATAGTTTGTTGAACAATTAAGTGTTGCATGGAATTGGGTCATGCCATTCTGTTTTTACATTGGGTTTAGTCGTAAGATTCAGAATTTCATTACCCATATTCTCCTCCTGTAAACTCGTGATACTTTTCAGAATTTTATTACTTTGAATTGGGTTATAGTTTCATTTCATTCTCACTTCGTAACACTGGGATTTGTAAGCGGTTTATCATGAGATGATACTTTCGAATTTTTATTACTTTGAACTGGGTTATTCTTCCTTTATGTTTTCACTCTGTAACACTAGGATTTGTAAGTGGTATACCATGAAATGATCATTATTTAGCAAGGCTAGTTACTATGTCTAGAGGAAATCAGAATTAACTTTTTCGTTAATGATGTCTAATCTTAACGATGTCTAATCACAATGAATTTCCCAAAATAATGAGATATTGACTGCTCTATTGTACTTCGCTATGGTAACAGCAAGGAACTGGTGTTGTGGGATCTCTTATTTCAGAGTCAAGTCATCATGGTCTGAAGGAGTCGGTGGATATGTTTATCGAGCCACTGCTTCGAAACCTCTATCCCCATTTCTCATCTAAAGGTATTCTTTAGAAATTCTTTGTGCATACAGTTTTGGCGCTTGTGAAACCCTCATCGTTTTCATACTGTTCAAATATATTTAACATTTATTTTTAGTTCACACTGAAGTTATCTGCATCCATATCCAGATTTTGATATCATTCATTTTTGTGACATTTTTTTTTCTTTTTACTGGCAAGGCTGTTTGTTGGTTTATAAATTGATTTCAATTATATTTAATATTTACTTGAATTTTCAGAGGTTGGCTTTATTCAAGGCTGTGTTTGGCTGCGTCTTGGGATATTACGTCTTAATCTATTGCTGTGCTGTGATGATTTGGATCCTGCCATGAAATACCATTGCAAGAATTCACTGTTAGCAGAGAAAATATCGTCGCTGAAACTTGAAATTAAGGTTTCTTCCCTGAATATATTTTTCTATTGCACGAGTTGTTACAAAAGTGTACTGACATTATAATCATCTTTTACACGCAAGCACTTATTGGTATTTTAGTAGGCATATACAAATTGACATTTGTGTATTTGGCATAATCCCTTCGGTGGTTGATTTCTGTTTCTTGCATATTGCTTTGTATATATTGAATTATTTCATTTTGTTCTACTGAAAGTTTGTTGGCCCTGAAGAAACATGTTAACATGCTTGTCTATATGTGTGCATGCTTCTGCAGCAGCACTATATGTGGTTGCATCACTAATTCTGGTTTTGTTTCGATGTTTTCCCGAAGATCTAAGGTGTTGCTGCAGATTTCATGTGTCTTGTAGAAGTGTAATCCTTGTTTATTATTTTGTACTGTTTGTTTATTTTGTAAAGAGTTATTATTTTGTACTGTTTGTTTATTTTGTAAAAAGTTATGTATCTTATAAATATCTGTCGGGAGCAGTTACATCCCAAATAAGCGAAATAGTGCATCAAAAACTGTTTATAATGAATGTAAGTCAATAAAGTATCTTAACGTATTATGAAGTTACAGATGTGATCATCTATACTGACCGGTTACAAATATCATGTGCAGTTTTACGGTTTATTTCAAATAAATTATACTTACGACTGTGAAACTAGTTTTTAATGATTCAATGAGATTAAAGCTGATTTTTTTCAATGAATTCTTGTTTTCTGGGTAGGTTCGGCAAAAAAGTGAATATTTGGCTGGGCAGATTTCTACAAGATATTCTCATGAAAAAAGGTCACAGGCGTTGAACAAGCTTGAAGTGGAGCACAAAAAGCTACAGAGAAAGGTATAACAATTTTACTTTTGCTCCACACTATCAATATATTTTGAGAATTCATATACTTAGTGGAGTAGTTTTTTGTTTGAAATGCATCACTCTATTTGTTACCTTTTCCAGCGAGAAAACTATGCACATGATTAGCGATGATAGCTTTGTCTGCTTCTTCTAAAAGGCATCTTGTCTTTTTAGAATATATTAATGAAAATTATTGCAAGTCATGTATTGCCTGTTGAGCTATGTGAATGGTGAACTTATTGTTTTGGATTTTTATTTTCTGTATGTTTAAGAGTGAGCCTCTCAGTCATACTATAGACCACTTTTTTTTTTTTCTCACTGAGGTCTTTCATGCACATGCACTTTGACCGATTAACTGGTTGTGTTTGTATTATATTCAATCATATGGTTCATAATACCTCTGTTTTTTTAAAAATTCTTTTTAAGTTTTTTTGGTGACCATCCTCAGTTTCTCTTCTCGTTGTACTTCATGTGTCTCCTGTAGTGCTTCTTTTCAGAAACCTTTAGAATGCATAGCTTATGCTTTACTGATTGTGCTTCTAGGCATAGGATACCTTTTACTGATTGTACTTGATGGATTTTGGTTTAAAATTTTGATATTATGTTCATTCCTACTGTGTGTCATAAATTTTGTCAAATGTTTTTCAAACCTTCAGTGCTATGATCATTTGCTCTTCTTTTTGTACTTCTGGTGTCTCCTTTTAGTGTAATGTTTCTTCAGGAGCAGCCCTCTCTTGAATGCATAGATTATCTTTAGTCATTAGACTCGTTACTGATGTTAGAATGTCAGGACCCTGAATTGGTAATCGGTGGAGAGGCAGTATATCTTTTAAGCTCTTTATGCTATGATCGTACCCTAATTGTGGGACATTCTGAACTGGTTCTGCTTGAATGAATAGAGTCTTATTCATATTCTTCTTGATGGATCTTGGTGTCTGAACTTTTAGATTTTGTGGAATAGCCTCTATATATACTATATTTTCAGCTTCACTGGACTTCAGGTAGCATTTCTTCTTTAGCTGTCTTTTCTTTTTTCTGACGATAATCTTTTGTTTGGTGCTTAGATCGTGTTCCGCTCTGACTACCGGAAATTTAAGGGCTTGAAACAAGAATGTGACAAGTTTCTTGAACGTGTCACATCTGATGAATTTTTTCAGCATGTTACATCTGATATGTTTTGCAAACACATTTCATGTTCAGAAGTTTCAGTTGGTAGTGTTCATGCCATTAATTTACAACAGATTCTTGACCAAGGCATTAACTGGCAGGTGTGTCTCTAAATGGCTTGCAATATTATGCTTGATAATTGTCAGTCTATTCATTCTGTTTTAAGCTGTTATTATGTTTTCAGCTTTCCAATTGTTTTAACCCTTGATTTTAATTCTTATATTTATCTCAGAAAATGGCAACTGGTTTTATTGAACAACTATTATCAGATGAGTACCGTGAGTACACAGATTTTGTTCAACCAGTTCTGGTTGCATTATATGAAATTAAATTGGGCTTGGCACTGATTCTGTCTGGCATCACGCAAAAGATAATCCTAAGTAGAGTTGAGATGGCCAATACAGATATGCTTATGGTATTTTTTTATGCTTTTATGTTTGTGGATTTTAGCAGTGTCTTGTTGCTTTAATTACTTACTTGGAGAGTTTGACAGGGATCAATTTGCTCATTCATGAGATTCCCCCGGGTATCAGTTCCGAAGACCATTTCTATTGACTTAAACAGTGGTTCGAGCGAATTTCCCTATAACATAGAAATTCCTACAATGTTGAATGCTGATGACATAAGTCATCTTGAGAAGTTGATCACCTTTTCCAGTGGTGTTCTGAGCGATGATATGGTATGTATTGCATCTTATAATCTTTTTCTACACAGGGTATCCTGTTTAAGTGTGCTCAAAGTTTTACTTCTGGATTATTTCCTTGACTAGAATTGTTTGGCATAAAATTCAATGCTCATAATATAGTTTCCTACAGATATCTGTTTCACAACTTAAAGCTTCTCTGCACCGAAACATTGTTGTCCGTGTTGCACATTTCGTTGCTAATGCGTGGCTGATGGATTATGCATCTTTTATGGTTTGTTTCTTTCCCATTTTGAAACTGTTTGAGTGGAAATTTACTCAAAGTTATTGACATCTGATAATATATTTTCTTTGTGATTCAGGTATTGGATAAGATATTTAATGTGTTTGCAAGTCGTTGGATGAGCATGAAGATTCAATCTAAAAATGAAGAGGAAGCACATTCTCAAAAATTCAAGTTTAAGCCTCGTGCATTAAAACTTGAGAGTATAATTGATCTCAACATATCATCTCTTGGGAAGTTATTTGCAAATGAAAGCTTCTTAGAATGGAAGGAATTTCTTTCTAAAGATTTGCCTATTGAGAGGGTAGTGCTTCTGTGCTTTTTCCCGCTTCCTCTTGGAAGTAATTTTCAGAGTTTGTGTATTTGTTCATTATTTGTGTTCTGGTTGCAGATTTCATGTATGCGTATTCTTCCTGGGTATTTTAATACTTCTGTGCTTTTTCCTGCTATTCTCATAAAAAAATATTACCCATTCAGGAGGAAGATTTGAAAGAACAAGAAGATTTAGATGAAGAATGGAGTTTTATGGATGATTCCATTGTTAACGACGTGGTCAATGCTCACAATCAGTTATTTGGTTCATGTAATCTCGTTCTAGCAGTAAGTTGTTTGTGAAACTTAATTCACAACTACTATTTACTGCTGAAATCAACATCTTTTTATTTTTTGCCTCTATGCTGTATTTTTTCACTCCTGATCTGTAAGTTACACATATTACCTTTGTTCTCCTCTCTTGCAAAGAATTTTGTTTGATGCCGATTTCTTTGCTATAGTGGTGTAAATTAAGTTTTAGGGGTGCCAAGGAAGACGTGTAATAGTTCCGCAGACATAGGCATAATTCACCGTAATTCTTTGTTATGTATGTTCCAGACTATGATTGACCTTAATTTTTGTGATGTATGTTCTTTTGCAAATCAAGATTGTTGTCCTTGGAGAAATTTTTTGTGATGTAAGTTCAAGGAGGCAGGAAAATATTTGGTCCGAACTATGGGTTGGAAATGTTTTGTTTTTAGTTTTGCTTGGCTTTGGAGGGTGATGTTCTTCTGTTTTTTTTCTTGTTTAGTGGATTCTTGGTCCACTTTTATGTAATTTTGTTTTACTGAGTACTAAGGTGTTCACTTTAGAAAATAATGCTAAAGAAAACATATTTGGTGGGTCACTTTCTTTTTCTGATATCCTGTATGTGTTTACATTTGGGTGACATTGTTTATTTTTCATGCAGCCGGGTACTTTCCATGTCAGCGATCTGGACAAAACGCTTTCATTCATTGATTCGCATACGCTTGGAGTAGGGATGATCAAAGGTGAAGATTTTTTTGCGGTGGCTTTTTTTCTTTCTTGCTTTTCTGTGTTATACTATGTTTGCATAGTAATAGTCCTTTTCATTTCCAGGTTTAGGGGGCTCATTTCTTTCCAGTCTGGATGCTGCACTTGTACCAGAGAATCTGTTTCGTATTTGTTTGGAGCATGAGCAGAAGTTTGTTTCTTCTGATACGTCAGCCCACAAATATAACTTTTACAAGGTGTGTAAACATTTGTGTCCTAGTATGAATATTTTATCTTCAGTAGCATCATACCAGTAAACTGACTTCCATATCTTATTTTGTAGGATTCAAATGCTCCGAAGATGTATGAAATGGTGAAATTGCTTACTGGTCTTCAACAACGAATTCATACCCTTTTAATTGAGTATGAAGATCATCATGAACTTCAGAAAATCATGAATGCTATTCAAATGCTTATGAATATTCCACTGAACACCTGCCTAGCTAAGGTATTGATACTTCCAATTAGTACCGTAAATTTATTATGTGTAACAAGTATTTTATCAAAAAATCTCTACAAAAGATCATTTCACCGTTTTTTATGCCAAGGCTACAATTTTCATCCTTGTACATTCTTTTCCCTGCCGACCCCACTTAGTGGGAAAAGGCTTTGTTGTTGTTGTTGTTGTTGTTGTACATTCTTTTCCCTGCGTAGGCCCTTTTAGGATTGCAGTTTCTAATTAACAAGCTCCATACATTACAAGAAAATGGCTCACAATTCGCGTTCTCTGGTAAGAGTTTTCATTCAATGAGCATTTCCTTCGTGGTGGAATTTGTTCATTTTTCAATCTTCACTTTTTTCTATGCCTTCTTATAGATCAAGTCAAGCCCATTCGTGAACTGGTGTTCTCGTGGCAAAAGATGGAGTTCAATTCCTGGCCTGCCTTACTTGATGAGGTGCAGGATCTGTGTGAGGTTAATGCTGGAAAGGTAAATCAAAGTTACTTGTAATTGTGAAAGTTAAATCAATAGAAAAGCAACAATAATTAACCCATAAAAAACTTGAGTAACAATAATGTTGAAGAATGGCCAAAGAAAATAAAATTAATGAAACCCGATTTATTCTTTTCCTTCTTGCACTATATCACTCATGTTTGAGAAAATATTTGAGCCTTTCTAGTTTGTGGTTTTAATTATCAAGTATTGTTCAAGTTTCAATGGCTCTTTATACCCAATCCTTCATTGAATCATAAATTTCCATTACTGCTGTAATGTAATACGACAGTAATTTTTTAATTAGGCGAAAAAGCCCACTTAAAGAAATAATACCTGTACCCACCCCAGTACTTGTCACTCATCTCCTCCCATTGAAAATCCTAAACATAAATTAGTACAAATGAATCTATTATTAAAAAATGGATAATGAAATGGTAGTTTGGGAGGCTTCAAATGCGTAGCAAATGAACAATATCCATTTGTATCTTGTTTAACTTAAATCTTTTTGTAATTTCTAAAACTGGAATCACGGGATATAACCTTCGGCTCTGTATCACCTTGTAACTTCCAAGTCAACAACCAATCAACATAACAAAATTGGGTTGATTCAAGGATAGTATTTTAGGAAGATGGTATGGTTTACTTATGAAATCAGAGATTTTTAATATAAATCTGAGATTTTTAATAAGACGGGTGTAAGATAGAATCACGTGTCAACTTACTTAAAAATTAAGTTCAAATGAGGCTCTCTTAAGCTTAATTGATGAATGCCTTGATATTGCAAGTTCATTTCTCTAATGTAGTGAAATAAAATTTCTTAGTTATTGATTGATTTTGCATATCTAATTTTATGCTTTTGTCTTGTCATTCTTGCAGATCTGGCTTTCGCTTTATTCAGTTCTACGACCTTCTGATGCTGTTGAATACGAAGAATCTACTACCCATAGGCACGTTCAGAATATGTTTATTTTTTTTTCTTGAATATTATTTATGGGAAACTTTGTGGTTTACTGTTAGATTGTGTGACATGTCTGCAACTTCGCAGTTTGGAAGACTTCTTACGTTTATCCAGTATTGGTGAATTTAGAAGGCGCCTTCAACTTCTTTTTGCTTTCCTTGGCCAAATAACTACCGGTACAAACCTACAGGTTTATTCAAGGTATGATAGTAAAACTTTCGTACTATTTTGCTCTACCATACTGGTAGTAAAATTACTCTTAATAGGTTCATGTCAGAGATGTTAAAATTATAGTTCTCAGGAGCAAATGCTCCCATTTAAAATACTTTTTCCTTTGGCAAGGGATATTAACTGTTAACAATTCATGCAGTGATTGTGAGAAGAAAAATGTGAAGATTTTATACAATGCGTTTGGATATTACGTGCAATTCTTACCAGGGTGAGTTCATCAACTCAATGTGCCTTTTTTTCCCATTCTCTGTTTTCTTTCTTTTCCCATCACAATCTTTGAGTATTGCATTGTTTTCATCAGAATTTTGGCACATATGGATTCTAGTAGAAGAGATATAGAGATGGAACTCAAGAAAGAACTCAAACTATGCCAGTGGGAGCACTGTGAGAGTTTTCTGGACTTTGGGAAAGTCGAAAGCACAAGGAAGAAGCTGAAGAAGATTATAAAGAAGTACACTGTAAGTATATGTAGTTTATTCCACAAACTTGATGTTCCTTATTGCTAATTGGGTGATCTCGTGACTAGGTGTATTCCACAAACTTGATGTTCTATTGTAGACTTTCTGTTATCCTAATATCTTCTATGTCAGTCATATATTGGTTCGGTTCTGAATCTGATAGACTAGAAAGTAATTTTTGTTACATCTGATGCTTTCCCTGAGAATTTAATTTCTTTTTAACTAATATCCAATTGTCATGTAACTTCTTTAATTTGGCTGGAATGTTATCAGAATTCTGGACACACTATTGATCATGATCATTGACCTAGTGTAATATTGTCTGTATGCATGGCCCTCGTCTGATAAAAGAACAATACTTGGTTATTTGCTTTTTCCATATTTACTTTGAAGAGGTAATGATTATATGCCTCTGTTCTTGTTTGGATAGGTCCTACTTGAACAACCTGTAATTGTTTTTCTTGAGCAAGATATTGTGAAGGGGGCTGAATGCCTGCCTCAACAAGTTCAAAAGTTCCTCATGGATAATGTGAACCCAAAAATAGGGACGGCAGATGCTGTTTTTGATTTGACTGTGTTGAATGACAAAGATAGGTGTATGTGGTACACTGATTGGATAAAAGAAGCAGATTCTGCTATGAAGAATCTGAAGAAATTACAGCCAGATAGAACTCTTGAATTTGCATATCCACAGTCTAAAGGTGCTGGAAGTTTCTTCTATCTTCATGAAGTTACTTGATTTTCTTTTATTTCATTCTTCGGTTCTTACTTTTTGAATTTACAATACAGAACTGTGCTCAGACATTGCTGGAATACTAAGGCAGTGCCCAGCTTCTCTTGTCCCTTGTCCTTCATACAAGGAGGAATGGAGTGCTGTGTGGCTCACACTTCAAAAAATATTTAAAGATGCAGTAGATTGTTGTGATTTGTGGAAGGATGAAAGCAAGATTCAAAAGAAGAGACGGGCTTTTTCTTGCCTTCTAAATCTTTTAAAAAGCAGCGGGTTGTCAAGGGACATTTTTATAGAGGTATGAACATTGGATTTTAGCTCTTGTTCTTCAGAGCATATTCTTCATATATCCATATATAACTGTGATCAACTGAGCAACTAGAAATAACCATTGTGTCGTTATAAAAAATAAACTTAATATATAAGTGTTGCCAGAACCTTAAAATAGTTCCAACGGTATATATTCTGTAGGCAGGTGAGCGATACAATCACATGTAAACTAACTTTTGCTCTTCTATTGAATGGCTTCTGATAGGACGAAGTTAAATCTTGGTGGTTTGTTCATCCGTCATATGATGTTCAGCATGTGCTGCTGACACAAAGTCGTCTGCCCAGTGGAGATTCTGATGCTGTTCTTGATTTGACTAGTCAAAATCTTGTTACTGAATGGAAGACAACGAACGAATACTACTTCAGTAGCGTAGCATCTGTGCTTTTTACTCACAAACAGGTGGGAATGGCTAGATTTCAGAAGCAAGAACCTTGACAACTAAATCTTGTCATTTTGGTTTGACTACTGAGTATTTATGTTAATTTATATGCGTTACAGAATGGAAGCCAAGATCCTTTTCTTCACCAGCTCGTTGAAATACAAAAAAATCAGCAGGAAACTGCCAACAAATTTGCAGAGCAAATGCGGGACTTGAAGGAATGGATTTCTACTCTGGAGAAGTTATATTCAGATTCCACTGGTTCTGATGATGGAAGCGGTAGCAAGATCTCTATTGGTCAAAATCAACGGGCCACCTTCAAATGCATGTGGCAACAAAAGGTAATTTGTAACTGTGGAATTCTACTTTTCATTTGAATGATCGTTGATTTTCGTCTTAATTTAAGATGCTAAGGATTTTTGTTTTGTTGCAGCAATTATTTGATAGTTTGTGTGCCACATCACATGATGAGTTGTTGTTGCTGAAGACATTCCAGAATACCCATTTAAACAATCAAACTGTCAAGAATGAAGTAAATGAGTTTCTTGCTTCTATTGAGAAATTTATTCCAGTTCTGCAGAAATCTAAGGTCTCTGTTTCTTGTTCCTTGTGTGTTGTACATTTCTATCATGCATTAGATAGCTCCTCACACTCGCACTACATTTTTGCTCAACTTTGTAACAGGAATCTTTGGACAATTACCTTCTTGGCCCTGATAGAGCTATAATGACGTTTTCTGGCTCCTCGCAATTCTTTCTTGTTTCAAAGCGTATGGAACAATTGGTGTTCCAAAACTTCAAGGTTATCAAGGCTTTTGAGGATCATCTTCTTGCTTTCCATGGGAAAGATGCAGATAGAAGCTTGGTGAAAGATATTTTGCTTGGTCATTTTGTAGACATACTTAAGAAGGTATCCCTGGCTTTTTAATTCTTTTTTGGTGCTCGATTGTTTTTTTTTTCTTTTGGTTGCAGTGTGACCCTTGTTAGCGGTAAGCTAAATATGGCAAATGATTCTTAGCTGTATAATTATAACTTTGTAAGGGATATGGAGTCTTATGTTTTTGCATTTTTCAGGGGAGGTTGATGGAAAGGGAGTTCAGTTCAGTGGTAATAAATGAGAAAAATGTTTCCGTTGGTACGCATGATGATGACGGCGGTGAAATCAATTTTGCATTTTGGAAAGCTCTAAGAGCTACATTTGAACATATCGTTGGTGTGATGCAAACATTAGGTTCGCCAAGTAATAGCCATGTTCATCCAGATAAATTGGGTCATATCACGTCTTGGGAAAAGATATTTGACTCATCGTTGAAAATTTTGAGCTTGGACAGTTTGTGTGATAAGCTCCGGACAACAATCCTTTGTGCTGTGAGTTTTGTTTCATTTTGTTTTAATTTTTATTTTTAAGAATTATTGTATCCATGTGGTTTTGTTTTGTCACTTGTGTATGCATACCCATTAAATTATATAATGTCCTGTTCTCAGGAAAAACTGGTGAATCATTGTGGTGGACGTTCTCCGAATGCTTTGCTCCAAATCGAAGTGCAGTTTGAGCATCTACATTTCTGTTTGGACATATTGTGGAAGTTTGGTCATGCTCTGTTGAAAGAACTTTTAGCTATGTGCAAAACTGTAAGTGGTCTAGTCCGCATCTCAATCACACATATATTCAAATTTGCTGTTTCTCATACCCTTTTCTTTGGGCTCGTGGGGCAGGAAGTGGGAATGTGGAACTAAAGCTTCATTCAATTACTCCCTTTCCCGTCAAACCTTATTTCTATTACCCGAAAATGGTTCAAAAATTGTATGGTGATTCTAATGTTTTTTTTTTTTTTTTTTTTTTGTTTTTTTTTGTTTTTTGTTTTTTGTTTTTGTTTTGGATCTCTCCAAGAGGTCGCACTTGGTGCGATGGCAAGTGCCTTCGCCCATGAGCGGTAGGTCTCGGGTTCGAGACTTGGGAGCAGCCTCTCCATAAATGGGGGTAAGGCTAGCCGACATTCACCTCTCCCAGACCCTGCGTAAAGCGGGAGCCTTGTGCACTGGGTACGACCTTTTTTGTTTTGGATCTCTCCATGTGTGAATTTTTTCTGTGATCTTTCTTTCTGCGCTAAGATTTAACATGTTGGTGGTAATCTTACTCTCATATCTGGTTCTGCTACCTACCCAAACCGAAATAACTCACTCTGCCTTCCTGCCTTAACTCAGCCATTAAGCCTTAACTTTTACAGTCGATTTGCACTAATAAAAACACTTGCATGGTATTATATATAGCATACAATATGGAAATTATAGGCCCTGACATCTGTTATGTATGTTATCGTGAACGGAAGTTAACATTCACATGATTATGTATTGGAAACTAGATTATATTTGTCATGATTATTGAATTTTTTATTTTGAGGAGATTGATATTTATATTAATGTGCAGGTATCTTTAACCATTCACATGCTTGCAAATGTTTTGGCTTTATATTCAAAGGGATCTGGGGTCTCTTCTGAAGACCAGGAGGAGGATGCTACTGGTAATACATCTCAAGATAAAACTGGAACGGGTATGGGGGAGGGTGTAGGACTGAATGATGTCAGTGATCAGATCACTGATGAAGATCAACTTCTTGGAACTGATAAGGTATTGATTTGGGCACATTGAGTTTTTAAACCAGTTTATTATTGTAGGTTTATCGTTTGGCACATCATGACAAGATGTTATTAAATTTTTCTATGCATGCATGTGCAGGCCAGCGAAGAACAAGATGCTGCAGGTGAAGTCCCAAGTAAAAATGATAAGGGGATAGAGTTTGAGGAGGACTTTCAAGCTGATGCATTTAGTGTCAGTGAGGACTCTGAAGAAGACGCAAATGAAGATGATGAAGATCAGCAGTTAGAGTCTAAAATGGGAGAAACTGGAGCTGACAGTGAAGCTGTTGATGAAAAACTATTTGATAAAGATGAGGATGAAAATCTCAATAATACTAAAGAGAAGTATGAATCTGGAAATTCAGTTAGAGATAAAGATCCAAGTTCTAGAGAGCTTAGAGCCAAAGAAGACTCTGCTGCCACCGCCGACGAACCTGGAGATCTTGATTTAAATAAACTGGATGAAGAAAATGGTGAGACTGGAAGCCAGGATGATCTAAGTGATGGAGAGAATGCAGATGATATGAACTTAGACAAACAAGAAGCAGTTGTAGATCCTACAGGATTAGAGCCCGAGGAGTTGAATCAAAATTCTGATGAAGCTGAACCTATGGAGGTTGATCCTGTAATGCATGATGAGAATGCGGAGAATGAGAACCATGAAGAAGAACAAGCAATCTCAACTGATGAAATCATGGGAGAGGCAGAGACTGAACAAACGGATGCAACTCCTGAAAGTGAGGATCATGAAGATAATACTGAGATGAATTCAGAATTAAGCAAGGATGAGTTAGAACTGGGAGTACCTGACTCACAGAGGGATATGCCCAACACAGAATCTTCAACACAACCAAATGGTAACATGAAGGCATCAGATCCAGGAGATGTAGCACCAGAGTTGAATTGGGCAAATAGCAATGATATTCATACTGAGCTTACTCCTGTGAGTGGTTTACCTCCTAGAAATACTTCAGAGCTGGATATGATGGTTTCTGAGGTGTCAAATAATGGGACAAATGTTGTTGAGCAACCAAAATGTCAACTTCCTAGGCAAGAATCTTCATCGGATAAAAAAAGCGAGCCAAACCCTTTCCGTAGTGTCGGGGATGCACTCAAGGACTGGGAGAAAAAAGTTCGAGTATCTGTCGATCTCCAGGAAAACAACATGGAGGTACAGGATGAAATTGGGAACGAAATTGAGAATGAAAATGCAGATGAGTTTGGATACGTTTCTGAGTATGAAAAGGGGACAGCTCAGGCTTTGGGACCTGCAACATCTGAGCAGATTGACAAAAATGTAGATGGTAGTAAGTCCAACGCCGATGAAGATCTTTCAACGCATAAAGATGGCCCTGTTGAGATGGAAATTGAGAAGCAAAAAGTAGAACCACAGCCTAACCAGAGTCATACTCAAGTGCTAAAGGATAAGACCGAGGACCAGATGCCTCTCTCTGGTGCAGAAGAATTGTCTGGTGATCAATCTCAAGAAATTCATAGCCATCGTGATGGTCAAAGCATGGTAGAGGACGTGGTCTCTGTCAAGAAATCCTACTTTAGTGACATAAAGCAGCTCAGTGAACTTTCCGTAAATGATGGTGACATGGGAAAAGCTCAAGATCCTGAGGAAATTTCTGATGATGTTATGGGCAATGCTACCGCTGTTTGGAGAAGATGTGAGCAGACCACGACAAGATTGTCACAGGAGTTGGCGGAACAATTGCGTCTTGTCATGGAGCCTAATCTTGCCAGCAAGCTCCAAGGGGATTATAAGACTGGCAAGCGGATTAACATGAAGAAGGTTAGACACAAGATAACTCAACCAGTGTCCAACTTCAGTTTTTCTAAAACATAGTTTAATAAGTTTTCTTTGTGGTGTAAAATTTATTAGGTCATTCCATACATAGCCAGTCATTATCGGAAAGATAAAATATGGCTGAGACGGACCCGGCCTAACAAACGTGATTATCAAGTTGTCATTGCTGTTGATGATTCCCTTAGTATGTCTGAAAGTGGCTGTGGTGATGCTGCTATCGAAGCTCTGGTGACAGTATGTCGTGCAATGTCCCAACTAGAGATGGGGAGCCTCGCTGTTGCAAGCTTTGGAAAGAAAGGTAACATAAGGGTGCTGCATGACTTCGATCAGCCTTTTACTGGAGAAACCGGAATCAAGGTGAGTGCCCTTAATGCCAGTATTATCTTGAACTGAAATACATAGCAACATAGAGGTTATTTATGTATTTTGTTAGGGCAGTAAATTGTTGGATGAAGCCCTTTCCTTTCATATTTCTGTTCAGTAGTGTTAGGGCCCATGGTATATGGCATGTAATGTGTTTTACTGATATTGTTGTGCAGATGATCTCGAGTTTGTCATTCAAGCAGGAGAATACTATTGCTGATCAACCAGTTGTCGATGTGTTGAAGTATCTGAACACCAAGCTCGATGAAGCGGTAGCAAGAGCACGCCTCCCATCAGGATGGAATCCACTACAACAGCTCATTTTGATAATTGGAGATGGCCGGTTCCACGAGAGGGTAATATTTTTTTTTCTCCCTTTCCAAGTGGCCAACGAGCCGTTATTGCTGCTTGTCCACAGTCTCATTTTTTCTTAAACAAAATCAACTTTGCAGGAGAACTTAAGGCGGTGTGTTAGGGATGCCTTAGCTAAGAAGCGTATGGTTGCATATTTGGTTCTTGATAACTCACCAGATGGTTCCATTATGGACCACAAGGTAATTATTCGTACTTTTTTCTTAATATATAGTGTCTGTGTTTTTTCTCTCTGTTCTTCTTTTATTATGTCGTGAGTGGATCTCTAATTCCAGAATGCCTTTCTGCAATTCTTCCTTTAGGAATATTCTTTTGAGGGTGGCTGCAAACTGGTAAATTACATGGACTTTTTTCCATTCCCATTCTACATTGTACTGAGGAACATTGAAGCACTTCCTAGGACTCTTGCTGATTTACTGAGACAGGTAAGCATAATAGTTCACAGCGTTTTTCATGCCTAAGTGCCGCGATGTGACCAGAAAACGCATTGCCTCTCTTTCTATGTTTCTGAAATCTTTGACTTGCTGTTTGCAGTGGGTTGAGCTTATGCAGTACACAAGGGACTAACCTAATCATTCGGTGTGAGCTGCAAAGATCGCTTTGAGTGGCGCAAAAGGTCATATTTTCATAGCAGGTTAACCAGGGAATGAGGATGATGCTTATTGTGTATAATGTAACTTGTATAGGAAACAATTAGAGTCATCATCACTGAAGATGAACAAATTTTTAACTTCATTCACTTTTTTTTTTTTTTTTTTTTTTTTTTTTTGTGGTAAAAAAGATCATTCTTCTTCATTTGAGTAATGTTTTATTGGTGTTGTGTGGTAATTCTAATTCGCTTTCCATTGGACATGGAAGATACCAAATTAGAATTAGCCGTGGTTTTTGGTAATTACACAAGGATTTGGATCCTCTGCCAGACAGGCTTGGACAGCTTCCACATACACCTTCCGCTGCAAAAACCATCTCAACACTCAAACAGCCTCGGTAGAATCTGATTCCACATTTAATTGTAACCTGCCAGTTTCTGCACCATTTCGATCCATGCTTTCATCGCAGAGTTCCGTCGCAAGTTCATTACCCTTCTTATGCCAACCCATAGGTTTTGAGATACCCTGTAGTGAGGCCATTAAAATTCTTCTCATTTGCGAGCACTTGGTGTTCTTGTCGAGAGATTTTAACATGGACCGAGTGTTGCTGACATCAATAGCTAAGTAACGCATCTTGCCGAGGGATTACTGGCCCGTCTCTTCAAATATTTGACATAGTTTCAGAGCAGGTTTGATGTGGGTCATGTGGCTCTCTACTGTACCCGAGTTATCGGATTTAATTTTACACTATGCTTTTGCGCTTAATGTCCAATGTATATTGGTTGGGCTTGTGGTCCAATATGTGGTGTTCTCACGATAGGGGGCGTGCTCCCATACAGAGGAATTGAGAAAATAAAATACAATATATAAGTGTATGGCTCTAGACCTAATAACATTGATGTCTTATGCGATAAAATCCAACACATAACAGTAAGCGATTAAGTTGAGATAATATCGGTTTTGTTAAGGGGTGGACTAGTGGGCCATCTCTCTAAGAGAATAGGCATTTCATAATCCTTGGTGGGCCCAAAAGGTTTAGTACCAAACATTTTTAGATCCTCGAAGAAATATTAGAAAAATCTTTATATGCATCCGTCTTTGAAAATGATCTCATAAATAAACAAAGTAAACAACTAGAGATTATGAGTATATGCATCCATCTCTGAAAGTGATCTCTTTAGGATCTCATAAATAAACAAAATTCAAGGTCCAAGGCAATGTATAAATTATGAGGAAAAGAATACAAAAGATTAGCGTCCATAAACAGTATAAGTTTCAACTGTTGGCAAAACGAGATAATGTGGCCCACCACACTGCGGGATCGCTTTCTTTCTCTAGATTGAAAGCTACGGTCTTGATCGACTGTGGAATCCCACCACACTCCCTAACTATCAACGTTGCTATTCTTTTGATTTCTTCATTCTTCATAACATCTTTATTGGAGTTTACTATTTTCCTGAACATCTTTAGGGCATCATCCTCACACATTCCCTCTATTTTGATATCCTCCTGTTTCCACGATTCACCGCGCTCACCGATCTCGTCGTCATAGTAGCAACCACTGCGTCCAAGCATGACCATTCCGTGTTGGCCTTTACGGATGCCAATCCTCACCAAATCAATCTCAGAAGAAACTTGATCAATAAACAACAAGTAGCTCTTGTTTTCCAGCTCTTTAGCTATAATTTCTGCTCTCTCATAGTTACTCATCAACTCATCCGCTTGTAACCCTAACTGCTTTTCGAGTATGTGTTGTATGTCTCCCACGCCTTTCTCCTCCGTCATGGTTACCCAAAAAATGACGTCAAACGGCTGATCAGTGTTCGTAAGTTCACAGAATCTGTCGTGCACGTTCTCCAGCACCGTTGTCTTTCCCACCCCGGAGGGTCCCCATATGCAAACCCTAGCGCACTTGTCACGACCATCTTTTACAAGCAACTTTAGAAACAACACGTCAACATAGTTATTGAGTGATGGAAAATCATCTATCTTGAGTGCACCCCTCTTTATAAACCGATCGGGCAGTGCAGGCGCGCTCTGATTCCTTATCGTGTCGAGTTTGATCTGCTTTCGCAGGTTGGCGATCCTTTTTATTTTCATGCGAATCTTTAGATCAAGGCACCAAGAAGATTGAAGGAGTCCACATGATTGGCCTTGGTTGATTGTTCTAGTCCTCTCCCTCTCTTTATACCTTTTCTCCAAATTCTCAATTTTGTGTCTCTCTTCATCGACCTTGCGAAGCCAGTCCATGCACTCACTTAGCCATTCGATTCTGTAAGCGTTTGCGGCGAGCACCTTTTTGACATCGGTCTCTTCGTTTTCGAGACGCTTTCTTTCATGCTCAAGTTTCTCAAAACCTCTCTTGCCAAAAGCCATGGTATTGGAAATTTGGAATAAAAGAAAAAGGAGAATGTAGTTACAGATTAATGATTAACACGAGAGTAATAGAGGTCTATTTGTACTACTCATGCTCACGGGCTGACCAATTTCTATTAGGAAACCATTGCCTTTCCTTTCCTTTCCTAACAAGGGACGGTTTGATTTGCTTTCTTGTTATTGTTTGTTTTACCATCAAGTCTAGGTAAAATATATGCGAAAGCAACAAGAAAAGTAAGGAGTACCAAATTTTACATTCCTAAAACACCGGGACAAATTAACTATAGAACAAGGATAGTAAGTACAATCCTAATTAAGATACAACTTGTAAACACAGAGAAATTCATTCTATATGGTTTTCAATTGGACTCTAATTAAGATACAACTCGTCAACAGAGATAAATTCATTCTTAGTGGTTTCTCCTTGGACTTGAAAATTGGATATGTAATCGCCACTAGCACTACAATTAGTGGTTGTACAACTTAGCCTGAAAATCTTTTTTTTTATTAAAAAAAATAAAAAATAAAAAATAAAAAAAATAGCCTGGATATCCTATTCCATAGTGTGAATATATGATTGCACCAAATTGATTATATATATTGTGTGAGATCCCACATCGCCCCTATATTCCCATCCCTACCTAGCATGAGGCTTTTTGGGAGCTCACTGGTTTCGGGTTTCATCGGAACTTCGAAGTTAAGCGAGTAGCGCGCGAGAGCAATCCCATGATGGGTGACCCACTGGGAAGTTCTCGTGTGAGTTCCCAAAAACAAAACCGTGAGAGCGTAGTCGGGGCCCAAAGCGGACAATATCTTGCTATGTGGACGGGGTCCGAGATGTGACAATTTGGTATCAGAGCTAATCCCTGGCCGGAAGTGTGCCGACGAGGACGTCGGGCCCCTAAGGGGGGTGGATTGTGAGATCCCACATCGCCTAGGGAGTGGATATTGTAAGCCTTATATGTATATTCTCATCCCTACCTAGCATAAGGCCTTTTGGGAGCTCACTGGCTTCGGGTTTCATTGGAACTCTGAGGTTAAGCGAGTAGTGCGCGAGAGCAATACCATAATGGGTGACTCACTGGGAAGTTCTAGTGTGAGTTCCCAGAAACAAAACCGTGAGGGCGTAGTCGGGGCCCAAAGCGGATAATATCGTGCTACGGTGGTGGAGCAGGCCCGGGGTTGTAAGATCCCACATTGCCCAGGGGAGTGATCTTTATATGTATAGTTCCATTCCTACCTAGCATGAGGCATTTTGGGAGCTCACTGGCTTCGGGTTCCATCGGAACTCCAAAGTTAAGCTAGTAGTGCACGCGAGCAATCTCATGATAGGTGACCCACTGGGAAGTTCTCGTGTGAGTTCCTAGAAACAAAACCATGAGGGCATAGTTAGGGCCCAAAGCGGACAATATCATGCTACGGTGGTGGAGTGGGCCAGGGATGTGACAGATTGGTATCAGAGCCTAACCCTGGCCGTGGTGTGTTGACGAGTCGTCGGGCTCCTTAAGGGAGGTGGATTGTAAGATCCCACATTGCCCAGGGGAGTGATCCTTATATGTATATTCCCATTCCTACCTAGAATAAGGCATTTTGGGAGCTCACTGGCTTTGGGTTCCATCGGAACTCCGAAGTTAAACGAGTAGCGCACGAGAGAAATCTCATGATGGGTGACCCACTGGGAAGTTCTCGTGTGAGTTCCCAGAAACAAAACCGTGAGGGCGTAGTCAGGGCCCAAAGCGGACAATATCGTGCTACGGTGGTGGAGCGGGCCCGGGATGTGGTGGACCCCAGGCTGGGATGTGACATATTGTATTAACTTTTTTTATTGATAAAAGTTATTTAGTTTGATTAAAAAATAAATTATTATTTGTAGGTTTTTATCACAAATAGTCTTTGAATTGACCCACCTCATCAAGATGGTTCCTGAAGTTTAAAGTCAATCAATGTAGTCCCTGAAAATGGGTGTCACTAATCAATGTGGTCCATCCATCACAATCCTATCAAAATTCTATTATATGCTAATGTGACACATAACGGCACCTCACAAGTCTAATTAAATATTTTCATGTAGATTAAAAAGATTTAAATAATAATAAAATTTGACAGAATTGTGAGGGAAGAACCACATTGATTTGCGACACCCATTTTCATGGACTACATTGATCAATTTTCAATTTTAGGGACCATCTTGATGGGGTGGTTAATTTTAGGGACCATTTGTGATGAAAACCCCTTATATGTAATCACTTGTGGATGACATTGACACAACCAAAAGACTAGTTCTAGATGCTTTTAGAGATCCATATACTGCCTGTTATTTTCATTTATTCACTGTTCAGATGGTGGAAATAAACTTGAAATTTGAACAAAAGTCGAAATTTGTAACTTAACATGCACCAATTTCCTTATTTAGATTCATAAACCTAGAAATATAGAATTTCCTCGTGGAACAAGAAAATTGACTTTGGGACCTCCAATTCCCAGGTTTAAATTCCATGTAAATATGTAGTTGTCATTACTGTATTTCCATGAGTGAGAGTTAAAAAAATAAACTCAAGCATGAGTGACCACCATTGTTGCAACCACTACCACCATAACCGTTATCGCTGCCACCATCTCCACTCAACATCATTATCGTTGGCGCCCCCACTACCCACCATCATCACTATCATCGTTGCCACCAACCATCACCATCACCATCACCATTGCCACAACCCAAACCATTTACAATCAACACCGCTAACACCACCACCCCCCCTCAGCCCCCATTCATCATCGTCGGCATTGCCACCACCCATCGTTATGGGCGAAGCTACATGGGGACAAGAAGGAGCGGCCACCCCTTTGGTATCTGGAAGTCAGCATTAAGTGTGAGGATTGCGCCCCTTTGGTCCTCTGAATTGCTACCGAAATTTGCTGTTCTACTTCAATGCATCTATGTTTTATGCTTCATTACTTCTCATGCATTGTTTTTTAATACTCAGGCCAAAATGACGTCGTTAAGAAGGGATATGGTAAGGCTATCATTATTCAAGAGTTTGTTAAGTTGTTTGATAATATAAAGGAGTTGGGTGTGCAAAGAAGTTTCAAGTTCGATCAAATTCTATTTAAAGGCCATTATACGCCACAACAGGTATATGTTGGCCAATAGGTACTTTAATGCAATGTTGAGTGAGGGAATAGAGCCCAATATGAATACTTAAAAATTATATGAGCCACTTGGTTATGCCTATAAGGTGTTTGACGAATCACCCTACTTAACTATCTCTCTTAAATGCCACACTCAGGAGCTACTGTAGAGAGATATGATGGGAAGATACCTTGTATCTCTTCCATAACATGATATATGAGTCAAGGGCAATGATGAAAAGCCTAATAATTTAACCATACACATTGCTCTGAAGGCATGTGCAAGGTTAAGGCACTCACATATGAGAAAATAATACATGAGTTTGTGAAGAAACATGACAAGATTGCATTAAATATGTTTGTGGTTATGTGTTGATTTAATTGTATTCCAAATGCAGAGAAATGGGCGAGGTTGTGAAAGTATTTGGCGAGTTTTCAAATTTTTTTTATGAAGTGCGACAAAAAAAAGGTAGAAGCTTCTATCCTTTTATATTTCACCCCTTCCAGACAATTTATGGCTTCGCCACTACCCACCATTATCACCGCCACAACCAACACCACCTACAATCGACACCACTACTACCACCCTTCCCTCGATCCCCCACTCACCATCATCATTGCCGGTGTCGCCACCACCCACCATCATCACCACCACAATTAACACCACCTATAATCAACATTGCTACTACCACCTATCATTACCATCACCACTGCCACCTCCAACCGCCATCATATTGTCGATGTTGTTGTTGCCGCCACTACCACCACCACGACCTACCAATATCATCGTTCCTGCCACCTCCACCCACCATCAACACCATCGCTCCCACCCACCATCATCATCGCCACTGCCACCCTCCACCATCATCACGGTCACCACCACCCTCCATTAACACCACCCATTAACATCACCGACGTCACCACCACCACCACCACCACCACCCATCATCATCATCACCAACGTGATAATGATGTTACCAACCTTAAATTATAAGATAAGGATAATACTTGCATTATTCCAAATGTGGAGAAATGGGCGAGGTTGTGAAAGTATTTGGCGAGTTTTCAAAATTTTTTATGAAGTGCGACAAAAAAAGGGTAGAAGCTTCTACCCTTTTATATTTCACCCATTCTTGACAATTTATGGCTTCGCCACTACCCACCATTATCACCGCCACAACCAACACCACCTACAATCGACACCGCTACTACCACCCTCCCCTCGATCCCCCACTCAGCATCATCATTGCCGGCGTCACCACCACCCACCATCATCACTGCCACAATTAACACCACCTATAATCAACATTGCTACTACCACCAGTGAAGAAAATATCGATAATATCGGCGAAATATCGCCGATATTATCGTTTTTTCGGGGATCCGATATTTTTTAAACTATCCAAATTGTTTTCGCCAAAATATCGCGATATTTTGGCACTGTTCAAATCGGAGAAGAACGCCAGACTCCGTTAACCGAATCCCTAAATCCCCAAATTCGAATTCAAAGCAAATGAACTGAATCCCTAAATCCCCAAATTCGAATTCAAAGCAAATGAACTGAATCCCTAATTCCTAAATCCCTAAAATCGAATTCAGTACAAAAATGAAATTACATGCAGAAAATTCGAAATCTGTACAAAAATTAAATTACAAGCCGAGAAGAAGAGAAGTAGGAGCCTGGGAACGTCGTCTTCCTCACGAATCCAAGACGGCTGGGACAACATCGTCCTCCTCACCGACGACTACGATGAGTTCCGGTCTATCGTCCGGTGTCCGCTGCCTCCGCTTCTCTCCAGATCCCAAAACCCGCTCGGGTTTGATGGATCATCTGCCTCATGTGGGTGTGGTGTGGCTGTGCTCCGGGAAGGAGAGTTGCAGAAATGGGGGGAGAAGAAACAAGGAGGAATGAGGGAGAAGGTTCGAGGGATTGGGGAAGGGGGAAACACGGGGAAGTGGGGTGTGCGTGTGTTTGTCTCCTCTGGGAAGGAGATATGCAGAAAAGAGATGGGGGGGGAGAACTGGAGAAGAAACAAGGAGAGGGAGGGTGTGTGTGCGTGTGTGTGTGTGGAATGAGGGAGAAGGATCGAGAGATTGTGTGTGCGTGTGCGTGCGTGTGTGTGTGTGTGTGTGGCACACGGTTTTGGCACACGATTTTGTATGAAACCATGGTTATGTGTGTGTGTGTGTGTGTATGGTTATGTGTGTGTGTGTGTGTGTATGGTTATGTGTGTGTGTGTGTGTGTGTGTGTGTGTGTGTGTGTATGGTTATGTGTGTGTGTGTGTGTGTGTGTGTGGCACACGGTTTTGGCACACGATTTTGTATGAAACCATGGTTATGTGTGTGTGTGTGTGTGTATGGTTATGTGTGTGTGTGTGTGTGTGTATGGTTATGTGTGTGTGTGTGTGTGTGTGTGTGTGTGTGTGTGTGTGTGTGTGTGTGTGTATGGTTATGTGTGTGTGTGTGTGTGTGTGTGTGTGTATGGTTATGTGTGTGTGTGTGTTATCCGAGAGAAAAAGAAAAAAACTTTGAGGGTGTGTGTGTGTGGCACACGGTTTTGTGTGAAAGAATTGGAAGTGACTTTGCTCAGAAGAACCAAATATTCTATCAGAGAAGAGCAAAAAAATCTGCTTACTTTATCTTCTTCTCCATGTGAAGACCAAATTCTGTCAGAGAAGAACCAAAAATGCAATGTATAAAGTGTAAAATATGTACTAATTCATTATATATAAATTATTATGGTGTGTTTAGACTTCTTTCATTAATTACTACAGATTTTCTACATTCACAATGTTTGTCAGCTCGCTATATAATCAACTTGATAATGTTAAATCCATCATGCAATGCATTTCCTTCCAATTTTTTGTGATAAACTAATAGATAATTGACTAAATAAACATCCTGCAAAGTTTTAATAAAAATTTCCAAGTTTTTCTTACAATTTCCGTGGTTTCCATGTAATTTTTATCGATATTGATATTATCCCGATATTTCCATCGATATTTTCGTGTTTTCGGACTACCGATATTTCCGATATTACCGATATTTTCTTCCTTGACTACCACCTATCAACACCATCAGCACTGCCACCTCCAACCGCCATCATATTGTCGATGGTGCCGTTGCCGCCACTACCACCACCACTACCTACCAATATCATCGTTCCTGCCACCTCCACCAACCATCAACACCGTCGCCCCCACCCACCATCAACACCATCACCACCACCCTCCATCAACACCACCCATTACCATCAATGACATCACCACCAGCACCACCACCACCATAATCACCTTCATGACTGCAGCCACCACTCATCATCATCACCAACGTGATAATGATGTTACCAACCTTAAATTATAAGATAAGGATAATACTTGCATTCCTCATTAGGGATGAACTCATTCCTCCACTTGTAAATAATGTATCTTCAAGGCATAAATTTTATATTGAACTGTTCGATATCTTAATCTTTTTTTGAAGATCATACTTACAAAAATCATTCAAATGGTAGATCCTTTAGTCATTTAGATGTATAAAATAAATGAACGGTTTACCATTAATATGTTACTTAATACATACACCTTGATTTATTTGGTACATTTACATACTAAACGATCTCTAATTCGAATGATTTTTTTGTATGAATGACCTTCAAATTTAGAGTTAGAAATAAAACGGCTCCAATTATAAAATTTTTACGGTGAAAATATATTACTTGGAAGTGAGGAATGAGCTCACCATGAAGTGAGAAATGCAGGAATTATTCGTAAGACATTAGGAAGGATGAAAAAATTACTTAGTAACGCCCTAAACCTTTGGTGTGATATATATCCCACCCGTACGTTCATTCTCTGATCATGGTGGTGAGTCGGTGAGTGAAACTGAATCACGATTGATATAATGGGAGGTGATCGATTTCACGGGTGTCACCTGTTCATGCTTAAATAATAGACACCACATGCCTGCACTCAAAAGGAAAAAAGCAATTTTACATAAACACTGTGTTTTGTCTTATCTTATGCATGCTTTTGCTTTTCAGGGGACAAATTACATAGTAATTTACATAGTTATTTGTGAAAATACTTTCATGTTAATAATGCCAGCTAACTTTTCAAAAAAGCTTTAGCTTTTGGAGGTTCTGAATGACCAAAAATAGCTGCAAAGTAGGGAGTATTAGTATTAGTATCTTAGTTCTGAAATTTTTATAAAGAAAACTAAGGACTAGAAGCTTAATTGATTCTTTGAACCATTAACTATTTGAACTTTCGAAAGTTAATTAAACCTATGCACTATAATGCATAGCGGAAGATATACTCACGTGAATTTTTAACTTCGCCTCATGTTTTGTTCGGCCAATTTATTTACTTTCTTAAATACAAAACACATTTCCACGTAATTTAACTTGATAAACCTCACTTTACAAGAGCTTATAGTTCAGTTTGGTTAAGAATATGAGTATGACTACTTAATGAAATATCAAAGATGATTATATATTGGATAACATTTCTAGAATTCTATTTTTTGTTCGCATTTGAAAGATTAATATAAAGTAGAATATTGCCTTGATAAAAACAAACTGAACTCATACTAATGACTTATACTTTGAGTTGTAAGGACAATTTTACCTTAAGCCAATGTCAACAGTTCAAATTTCCTTCTCATTTCTTAAATAAAATAGTAAAAATGATCTTTTGGCTCATGTTTTACTCAGTTAATTTAAAAAGAAGTTGAACCATCAACCCTCACATCATATTATCTACAAAAATATAGTTTACGTACAGAATCTCTCAAACATCACCTTTGTAAAAAGTCCAAAAACATGCAAGGCTTATAATTAAGTCTGAAATTTAACTAAACGACCTCCAATAGTTGCTCTAATCAAACAAAATAATTACTAGGCAGGTAGAAGGAGCTTTTCCTGTTTCGTATTGGCCTTTCTTTCTTTCTTTATTTCTTTTTATAAAAGCAAAGACAAGTTAAAGTATCATTTAATCAAGCAATAGTAAATTCCACTTTAGGATATATATAAAGTGGAATATTGCCTGGATAAAAACAAACTTAACTATCAATAATCTTTCATTCTTTCCTTTAAATTTTCGAGATTAACTACAATATTTATATGTATTTAGTGCAATTATTTTGATAATAAGATATAACTCATAAATATTACTATTTAATACAATCCATGTAACTTATGTAAATACTAGAATTTGATGATCCAGTTTCCCTACAATACTTACATGACTTTTGTGAATATCATCGTCTCAAAATCGAGATAGTGATTGTATTAGATACTTTTATTATTTCCTTCAAATTATCAAGTTTTACTACAATAGTTAATTACCATGTCATGGTAAGGTATAACTCATGTAAATATCACATTCTAACAATCTAGATAATAATTATATTAAATATATGTAAATATTGTAAGAAAATAACTCAAACTCAATACATAAAAATAACATATTGCTCCACCCGACTTGATTATATAAGAATTTAGCAAAGAGAAAAGGAATCAAAAGCCTAATAATTTGGCATCTGAGCTCCTCCTCAAAAAGAATAAAAAAAATTTAAAAAAAAAAACACAAAAAATATATAGAGGAGGACGAGTAAAGACTAAGGTCCCCACATCCACCCAGCACTGCCCCATCTAGAGCCCCTTGACTTTAAAAAATTTCATTTTATGATCCCCACCCTCCCAAACCCCAACCCAATGCCATGATATCTCCATTAAAAACTTGGTTGCCAAGAAAATGACAAATACAACAACAGAATAAAAGGGTGAGTGATGATAACCCCCAGCACCCACCCACCTGGCAATCCCTGCTTCAAACACACTACTACAACAACCCTACCCCTCACACGATCCCCATTTTCTTTCTTCTTCCATCACTTTCCTTCCCTTTCCTCTCTAATTTTCTAAGGAAACAAACACCATGCTTGATCCCAACACAAACCCACATGAACACCCATTCCTCTTCAACAGTCGCGCCGACGACGACCAAATTAAAAGTGACACAACAACAAACTACGATTCTTGGCATTCCGTAAATTACGCTTCCCGGGCTCCTCAGAAAACTACTAAAAAATATGGAAACCACAGCATGGGAGGCCGGATCAACGTCCATAATACTACTGCTGCCGGTGACGAGTCTGACTCGCCGCCGTTGCGGAAGACGACGAGCCGCGTGAAGAACTACCGGAGTCTGTCCCCGGCTTCGAAAAAACAAGCAATCGCCAGAGGACAGAGGGAGCTCATGGAGATGGTGAAGAACATGCCTGAGTCGTGCTACGAGCTTTCGCTGAAAGATCTCGTTGAGCATAAGTATAGGCCAATGGGTGGCGAAGAAGAAGAAGATCGAAATCAATATCGAGGTCAAGAGGAAGAATACGATGATAGAAGTACTGAGAATTTGGTAAGGAGGGGAAATGGAAACGGAAACGAAAACGAAATGAAGAAAAATGGTGAGAGGAAGAAACTGGTGATGAGGAGTGGGAGTATAGATAGTGGGGGGTTTCTTTTGAAGATGGTTTTGCCAATTTCTTTGGGGGGTAAGAAGAAGAATAATAAGAGCGTTAAGGAGAAGGGTGAGTGTTTGGTGGTGGATGCAAATAGCAATAATATGAGTGCAAAGGTGTCTCCAAAGCCTCAGGGGTTGGATGGATCTGTGAAGGTAGTGGGTGGGGATAATGAATGGTGGAAGATGAAGAGGTTTTCTGTATCAGAAAGGAGTGAAAGTGGTGTTTCTAGTATCAATAGTGGAAGCAGAAAAAGCAGTGGCAGCGGTAGCAGCAGCAGTTGTAGCAGCAGAAGCAGCAGCAGGTATGTTATCAATTTTAACTCGGAGTCTCACTTCCATTCGAGCGATAGGAAATTTATTTTTTCTTAAATTTTATTCTGGAAACCATGCTCTTTAATTTTGAGTTTGCCTTCAATTCATTCAGACACCAATTTCCATGATTGTTTTAAAATTTTCGGAACGAGTGATCATTCATTCGTGATGAAAACAGGGGAGTCTTGAGTTTATTGACTTCATGAAAGAATATATAAAAATTCTAAACCAAAACCAAAATCTATTTAAATTGGGGGTTTTGGTATGCGTCTGTGTGTAGTGGAATGCTTGCCCGTTAGATCATTTTCCATTGGATCATTGATCGCGCATCAAACACTTGTTGCTTAAGTGCATGTCACACACCCAAGCGTAAAAGAATTTTCGTTTGAATTAACAGAAACAATCCTCTAAGTAAGCATGTGGGACATTTGGGTGAAACTTGAAATACATCTAAATTTCTTAATTTCGGTGTCTCCATTAACGGAAGAGAGAAAGGGGAAAGGCAAGAAAGCATAAAAACATGTGGGAACTGGTAAAGTTGCATGTAACTCACTCACATTCTAGAAACTGATTTGCCAAATGTCATGACTATAAGATTGAAACATGTATACAAAGGATTGTTTGGCGCAAAAGTTGTGCAAGTTTTGGGGGGCCTTTTCAAAATTTGGCACCATTAAAAAAAATTTGTGACGTTTACAAAAACATTACATTGTAGTATTTTTAGAACTATCTCAGATATTTTTCATTTGTCAAAAATATCAACATAGGGCCTATGAAAGTGTTAACTTAGTACAAACAAGTTTAATAACATAGGGCCTATGAAAGTGCTGTAAGAATTAAACTTAAGGTGTTTGATTTCTAAATATAAGAATCAACTCACAGTCGCATTAGTGAAATAAATTCCTTTTACATTATAGCAAATTGTTTTTAAAAAGTATTGAGATTAAAGTGTTTGTCAATAATGGATAACGTTACCTTGAACTTGGAGTTAAAACTCCTCAAAATTACAAGTGACAAGTGATATATCAATTTTCAAGAAGTATATTATAGCAAATTGTTTTTAAAAAGTATTGAGATTCAAGAAGTATATGTAAATATATATTGATGTTTTTATATATATTCAGTAGCATGTTCTAAAAAACGCTAGACGCTAGTTGGGCGGCGGGCTGGCACCTAGCGGCTAGGCGGCCTAGGCAAATTTGTAATTTTTATTTATTTAATTAAATTTATTATAACAAAAACTAAGTCTACTTAATAAAATGGGTTGTTTTCTTAACCCTAATTCAAAAGTGAAAAAGATGATAAGCATATAAAATAGCAGGCCCAGCCTAGCCCAACCCACCCCCCACCCCACCCTTTCCTTATCACAAGTCTTCTCTCTTTTATTATAAGAATGCCTCGTTTCCATCAAATCGTCTAGATACCTCTCACTTTTATTAAAAGCTTATTATATTAGCACCTCACAAATTGTTGAATAAACATCATGTACTTAATACATCTCATATTTACTTTTTTAATTAAAAATTATCTTAATACACTTCACTTCCTTTCCCATAATACCATCACACCCCACATTCTTAATATATATCTTACATTTTCTACACACACCCCACATTTTTTATACATCCCACATTTCTCAAATCTTATAACACTCATTTTTAATTTTGCCGAATGATTTCAAACTATATAAACTTTAGTTTGCCGAATGATTTCAAATTGAATGATATAAAAAAAAGTTTAGACTCATTTGAACAATTTTCAATAACAATAATAATGATTTCAAAACTTTCGAAACACTGATTTCGTGTTCCATTTGTCAAAAATAATTTTTCTCAATCAACATGTTTATAGTTTCATTGCTTAGGGTTTTATTCAACAATGGAGAATGATAGAGACTTTGATAGTTGAAATAAATAAATAATACGTTAAAAGAGATTTGTAGTGTATTTATAAATTTTTTATTATTATTTAAATCTAATAAGGTTAAAATTTTCATTACATAGTAGAGTAAATAAGTCATTAATATTAAATTTTAATATGAGATACATTTAATATTTTGTGGAATGTTAATATAAAAAGTCTTTATGGAAAGCCAGCCTCGTTTCCAATTCCGCATTCAAACCCTCGTTTCCATCGCCCAACGCCTTGTTTCCACCGCCTACACTTTTTTTTTTCAACAAAGAGAAGCTGCTTGCTCTCCTCTCTGTTTTAGAATCAAGAGGCATTTCCTATCATCAGATCTCTTCCCCGCTAACCCTCAACTTTCATCCCAAAATCCAGAACGATCAAACAACATCAACTTGGCCCGCTGGTCAAGCAGCAGAAGAAATCTGAGGTGGATTCTTTGAACGATCAATGGGGTTTGTATGTATCGCCAAAATTTCCAGTCCCCTTTCTCTCTTCTTGTCAGATCGCAGTGAGATGGAAAATCGCCGAGGTTCTTACGAGGCTGCCTAGACCGCCGCCTACCACCGCCTAGATAGCGCCTAGGCGGCTTACTATACTCGATTTGATGAACGCTTTGGCATAAATCCCGGCGGCGCTCCACCGCCTAGCGCCTAGGTGCCGCCTAGGCCGATTTTTAGAACACGTCGGTTCAAATCATCGAATGAGTGAAACTGTACACACATCACTTTCAATATTTAGTTCAACGCAACACAGAATATTTAACTAAATCCTAATTTTTTGTCCCAAGTCTATTTGTTTTATATAATTGTGTTTCTGGTTGCATGGTTGCAGGCGCAAGAGCAGTGGATGCTGGTCGTTCATCCTGCTCAAGAAGAACAAGAGGCGGGATTGAATGACGATTTGCACCTTCTAGATACAATACAGCATGGAGATTAATATTAATTAAGTGTTTGTGTAATTACGTCTCAAATAAAAATATGCTTTTGAGATATTGTAGAATACCGTAGCTTGTGGTGTGTATATTCTTGAAGATTTTGGGAGAGTTGGTATATCTTTTCAGTTAATTAATGGAACTTATAATAATTTCGTGCCTTTTTGTGTAAAATCCTGTTTAAAAAAAATGAAAAACTAAAGAAAAAAAGGTTATTAATCCTTTACGCTTCACTTTCTCTCTCTCCACATCTTCACAACGCTTTCTCTCAGTTCTGCACGCCTCACTGGATGAAAATTTGTAAAAAGATTTTGTGAACTGGGAATTTGAACCATGCTAGAAATTCCAGAAAATGAGATGATAGTGTTGAGAATATCCATTGTCAGACGAGTCTATAACATATGTAAGGGCGCATGTCGAAAGTATTGAGCATGTCAAGCAACCAAGCACAAATATCCCATCGTGCTTTGCTGAATGTGTGTTCCTGCCGTTGATTTCACAAGTATTTGACCCTAGAATATGGAAGATATTGTTGGCTTCTTCTTATGAAATAAAAGAAGGAAATTGCTTGAGAGTGGCTTGAAAGTTCATGAAGTTTGTTTTTTAAGTAACTTGAAATAATATAATTATTATGTTTGGAGGTAGGTAGGTAGGCACATATTTTTCTTGCAACAATATGCCACACTTGTAAGCATGGAAAAGGAGTATCTTTGATATTATAAAAAATAAAAAAAATGTATAGAAAACTGAATGATGATTCCATTCTGCTCTGACCAAACAATAACTAATTACATTGATAATGGTATATATCTATAAAATGGTTGTTCCTTAACTACTTTACAAGAAGTTGATTGCTATCACGAGAATGAAAGATTTTCAGTGTGTTCAAAATAGATACATACGTTATATGTTATTTGTTGTCGTGAGTAATCTTTCCAAAATAGGAATGTAAATATTAGAGTCCTTTATTGGGAAGGATATATCTTGTGTTGATTTTAGTTTTCCTTTGAGAACAAGGATTGTATGTACTTATATACCAAATTATGCAATACATGAAAATCAAGCCGTAAATTTCTATTTGGCATTGGAGCCTAATCGTAACCCTAAAAAATTCTACCGTGCTACGGCTGCTGCGTGTTCAAACTGCAGATTCGTGTTCTTGTTGCGTTCGTTGCAGCAAACCGAAAGCTGCAAGAGTATTGCCTATCGTGCTCTACGGGTGTAACGGTGTGTGATCCATTGCAGGTGTTACAGAAGGATTAGGCCTAAAATTGGAGGGTGGGTTGCATGGCTCGGCCAACAACTCAATTTTGAGTTCGATTGTAATTTAGAGTGATGCTTTAAATGTACCAAGTACTGTAAAACTCAATGGATCAAATTATCCTCTTTGGTCCAAAGTACTGGAAATGCATATCGCTGGGTAAGAAAGGGTTCGTGATAGGGAGCATTAAGAAGCCTAAGGAAGACAGTGCCAAGTATGAAACTTGGGAGACTGGAAATGCAATTGCGAAATGGTGGTTGATTAATTCCATGGATCCTACCATCATGGGGTTTTTCATCCATCTTTGTACCGCTAAAGAAGTATGGGAAGAAGTTGCTCGAACTTATTATGATGGGTCTGATATCTCTTAGATTTATGAGTTGAAGGTAAAGTCATTCCGACTTCGACAATAAGGACGGCCTATTGGTGTATATTATGCCGATCTCAAAGTTGTCTGGCAAGAACTGGATCAAAGGAGACCAATCAAGATGAAATGTGTTATTGACTTGAAGACACTTCGAGAAGAAATCTAACTGGACCGTGTGTATGCTTTTCTAGCAGGACTTGATGATATATTTGATAATGTACAAAGTGATATTTTGAGAACTCAACCATTACCATCCATCGAGGAAGTGTTTTTTTGTTGTTAGGCAGGAAGCACAACACCATGCTACTATGATGGGAGGCAGTGCTGTTGGGAATCAAGGAGGAACACCCCTTGTGGCTATGGTGTCACGACCACCATCGTCTGGCCAGTTATATAGTTTGTCATCATCAACAAATTCTCGCCCATTTACTCGAGAAAATAAAGATGATTTGAAGTGTACTTTCTATAGGCAAACCCGTCATACGGAAATGTTGACCCTAAAAACTACCAAGCCTACATGGCGCGTAGGCCGAGTAACTAATGAGCTAACTACGTCATTCGGTTGTATGCTGGGAGTGGTAACTCGTCAGCCGAGGAGTAAAATGTGTTAATGTAGCATTGAGCGTGCGGCTGACTTCTCGATCTTGCGACTGGGGCCGAGGAAGGAACACTCTCGGCCTACGGGTTCTAGAGCCTGAAAACAAGGCTATTAGTTCTGCGAAGTTCACAAATCATCGACACTGGATTTGGTCACAGTGATTATATTCGTAAGAGTATAAGCACGTCGAATCAACACCAGAGTATAGGGGCACATATACTCAAAAAAGATATATGTCTTGATGGTAAACGTGGTTCGGCCGTCAGAGTGCCGAACTCTAAAGCCTACTTGTGAGTATCCAATCATAAAACAACTAAGCATTCAATGTGCCGAGCCTAGTAATTCGTAACACCTCACTTCGCCGAGAAGGCTAATGAGATGACCTCTGCCAATAAGGACTCCAAAATCCTTCTTGACCGAGACTTGGATAAATAACCAGTCGGCCTCGACACAGTGCTGTTTATCCAAACTGAAGGTGCTCCGCGGTTGGTTGATTCTACGGCAACAGTTCTGTTTATCCAAACTGAAGATGTTCACTGGTTGCCTTCACAGTGCTGTTTATCCAAACTGAAGATGTGTCAGCGAAAGAAGAAAATAAAAATCTCAAGGTTGTTGAGAGGTTTCGTGAAAGCGAGGGTTTGCGCATGGTAGTTTGTGTGCTGAGTTGGAGAGGGCTTTAATGATGTCATCCTCCCTCTATTTATAGTAGTCAACCCCCTGATCTAACCTATCCCAGCCAGTCTGACTCTTACTAGGACTTTGAAATCAACCCCCTTATCAAGCCGCATTCAATCCAAACTTCTACATTCTTATCCTGCCGAAACTCGTTCTTGTATCAGGATTCAACCACCTATGGATTCCTAATAGAACACAGCCGGCCTTGGCTATGTGGCCCATAAGCCGGATACATGTTTTCAAAAATATGGCGTACCTGAATGGTTCCCAGAATTAAAGAAAAAATTGCATGCAAATGAGTGAGCTGCTAATGGAGCTAGTGGAAGTCGTGCATTCGTAGCCGCTGCAACACTTGGTAACAAGGATGTCGTGCAGACTTAAGGGGATCCAAGTCAAACTTAGTTGACTAGGACCAATCCTAGGTAATCCTCGTCCAATACAGGTACTGTTGGACGTGTTCTTTTAGCCTCTAGTATTGAGCACCATACAGATTGGATTGTACTTTGGTGCAACTGATCATATGACATTCGATAAAAATTTATTTACGTGTATGACAACAACTCATCAAAAGTGTGTTGCAACGACGAATGGCACCATTATCATGGTGATTGGGGCCGGCACAGTGGACCTCACGCTGTCTCTCTCTCTTCACCACTGCTTGCTTGTTCCGTCATTTTCTCATCATTTATTAGCTATTCCTCAAGTTATTGAGCAATTGGATTGTGTTATACTTATGTATCCGTTTTTTTGTTTACTTTAGGATATTCAGACCAAGGAGATAATTGGGCGTGGCATTAAGAGAGAGGGGTTGTATTATGTGGATGACGTTGTTCCTGGTATAATTAATGCAGTTTGAGCATCCCGTACTAGTAATCTGCAAGAAGTTTAGTTGTTGCATCATCGATTAGGACATGCTTCTTTTGGTTATTTAAGGCGTATGTTGCCTAGTTTGTTTCATGAAATAAAAGATTCAAACTTACATTGTGAAGTATGTATTGTTGCTAAGAGCCATCGTGCTTCGTTTTCTCCTAGTATGAATAAAAGATTGTTTCCATTTGAGCTTGTGCATTCAGATGTTTGGGGGTCTTCACCCATTAATACCATTTCAGGGGTTAAGTGGTTTGTTACGTTTGTTGATGATTGCACTCGTATGACATGAGTATATGTGTTGAAACATAAAAGTGATGTTAGTATGATTATTCAGTCTTTTTCTCGGATGGTGGCTATACAATATTCCTCTATTATTAAAGTTATCCATTTTGATAACGAGGGTGAATATGTTAACTCTGAGCTATCTTTTTTTTTTTTTCTGTAATCAAGGAATCCTCCATGAGACAACTTGTCCTCATACCCCATAACAAAATGGGGTTGCTAAGAGAAAAAATCGTCATATTTTGGAAACTACTCATGCATTGCTTATTGGTGCGTCCATACCTAAGAGTTTTTGGCTGGACACGGTCGCCTATGCAGTGTATGTAATTAATTGCATGCCATCACGGGATGTAGAATTCCGTACTCCACTCCAAGTATTGACAGAACATGTTCCTGTTATCTCTACCAACACTCTTACTCCTCGGGTGTTTAGATGTGTTGCTTATGTTTATATCCACAAGATTCATCGTAGTAAATTGGATCCCTGTGCTCTTTGGTGTGTCTTTGTTGGATTTGCATCCCAACAAAAAGGTTATAAGTGTTATCACCCTGAAACCTGCTACATGCAGGCCACCACGGATGTGACTTTTTCTAAATCGAAATATTTTTATCCTCCAGCATCATCACCTTTTGATCACAAGGGGGAGAATGCTCGTATTTGTGATCTTGATGGTGTTTTTGGGTGGTTGGATGTACAAGACTACTTGCTTCAGGGGGAGTGCACCGTGATAATGACAGTGCCATGCCGATTAATGTAACAGAGCCTCGGTCCCTTCTTGCTGAGACTGCTACAGGGGTTCAGCCATTGATTTTCGAATAAGAGAATTTCGCGAGTCCCTGTGCTAGCGTTCAGTCAGCTGCTGCCAAAGCTAGCAGCCCCGAGACTTGTGCCAAAGTTGCTTTCCCTCTCTTTAGCTCGATAATGCTATCATCCAATACGTCTTCCCTGAATATCCCTGAGGTAAGTACAATTGATGCTCATGTAACCAATGATGTTATAAGTACATATAAGTTGCCACTAAGGCAAAAATCTTGGTGTGCCCCCTGATAGGTTTTCTTTGGAAGGAAAAGTGAAGTATCCAGTAGCCAATTATGTGTCATGTAAAAAAATTTCACCCGAACGTCAAGCTTGGGTGAACAATGTGGAGTCAATTCAAGTACCAACTCAAGTAGATGATGCTTTGAAGAATCAAGAATGGGCTGAAGCAATGGATGAAGAGATGAGGGCACTACAGAAAAATAATACATGGGAAGTAGTGAAGTTGCTGAAAGGAAAAAAACCAATTGGGTTCCAATGGGTTTTTACAGTTAAATACAAGGCTGACGGATTACTCAACAGGTACAAAGCAAGGTTGGTAGCAAAAGGATATACTCAAACGTATAATGTCGATTCTCAGGAAACTTTTTCTTTGGTAGTTAAGATGAATACGGTACGAGTTCTTATCTCATTAGCTGCAAATTTGGACTGGCCATTGAAACAGTTTGATGTAAAAAATGTTTTTCTTCATGGACATCTGGAGGAGGAAGTGTATATGGATTTTCCTCCAGTATAAAATATTGTAAGAAAAAACAGGAGTGTGTCGATTGTGGAAGTCACTTTATGGGCTTAAGCAGTCACCTCATGCATGGTTTGGGAGATTCACTCAAGTCATGAGGAAAAATGGGTATTATCAAAGTCATTCTGATCATACTCTATTTGTGAAATGGAGAAACGGTAAAGTAACGGCCTTAATTTTTTATGTGGATGATATGACAATAGCAGGTGATGATTCAGATGAGATTGTCAAACTGAAAAAAAAAACCTTGTTGTCGAGTTTAAGATGGAGAGTTTGGGTGATTTAAAGTATTTTCTCGTAGTCGAGGTTGCTTGTTCATCCGAAGGTATTTTCTTGTCTCAATGGAAATATGTTCTAGATTTGTTAAAGGAAACACGTATGTTTGGGTGTAAACCTCTGGATACTCCTATTATGGAGAAACATCAATTGGAAATTTATTCGGATCAGGAACCAGTAGATTAAGGCAGATATCAGAGATTGGTAGGAAGACTAATTTATTTAGCCCATACTCGTCCGGATATAGCCTATGCAGTGAGTGTGGTGAGTCAATTTATGCACTCACCAAATGTGGATCATATGGTTGCTGTTATGCGGATTTTAGCTTATTTAAAGTCAGCCTTGGGAAAAGGAATTTTGTATAAAAATTCCGGTCATTTAAAAAATGAGGGGTTTATTGATGTTGATTGGGTAGGTGATGTGACTGATAGGCGTTCTACTTCTAGATACTTTATGTTCGTTGGTGGAAATTTAGTTACTTGGAGGAGCAAGAAACAAAAGATGGTGTCTAGGTCTTCTACAGAGGCCGAATTTGGAGGTATGATGGAGTATGTGAAGTTCTTTGGTTACGTAAGTTGCTTTGGGGTCTTTGTAACAAAAACCAAAGGAGGCCACAAATTTGTATTGTGACAATAAGTCGGCACGAGAGATTGCAAAGAACCCGGTACAACATGACGTAATGAAGCATGTGGAGGTTGATCGGCACTTCATTAAGGAAAAGCTTGAGAAGAAGATTGTGTCAATATTGTTTGTGAACTCGGAAGAACAACGTGCGGATATTCTCACTCATGTCGTGTGTAGTAGGATTTTTGGTGACTCACTTGTCAAGTTGGGCATGTGTGACATCTATGCTCCAACTTGAGGGGAGTGTTGTCATGAGTAATCTTTAGAAATACGAAGGTAAATATTGTGTAAATAATAGAGTCCTTTATTAGGAAGGATATCTCTTGTGTCCTGTTTAGTTTTCCTTTGAGAACAAGGATTGTATGTACTTATATACCAAATTATGCAATACATGAAAATTAAGCCATAAATTTATGTTTCATTATTTAAGTGGAGAAACACTTACAAAAAATACTTCCCTCCACTTGTATAACACCATATGATGTACCATTTCATAGTTTGGGCACATTGAAAAATTTCTGCACAAGAATTATTGTCATTTTATTGTCAAGAGCATAACCTCATGCCTCAATACTATATTTCCAGTTACATGCACATGGACCAACCAAAGTAGTTATAATATATAGGGTAGTGATTTTTATGCTTCTCCTTCAGCATGCATCTCTTTTTGTTGTTGTTATGTTTCTCTAATTTATTTAATTAAATAACTAGAAAAACAAGAAGAAACAAAATTATAGAAGATGCTAGGACTCGGATTTAGTCTAATTTATTTTCCTTTAATTTGTTCATCTCTTCGTTAATTTTTGTTTTTGGTTTTTATATTGCTAGGATTGCCAAGACTCAAGTTGTTTTTGTAATCATTTTAGTTGATGACTTTCTTTGTTCAGTGTTTTTCTCGGCTTCAAGTACCCTTTAGCTAGAGGAGGTTTCGGATTTGAAATGCTATGTGTGTATTTGTTAAAAAACATAAGTACCCCTTAACCCAAAACAAAAACAAAAATCACTTCTCATAGTGAATAATTCAAACAACAGAAGTTGCATTATTTGCATGATCGCCGCATGAAGGCCAGCAAAGGCCAGACCCCATTCTGTATTTTCACCATTTGGTTATGTTTAATTGCTAGAATTATTATAATTTTTTTGTCTTATTATTTTATTATGCATGACTAATTGCTAGAATTATTATTTTGTCATTATTTTGCAGACCAACTTATTCTTTATTAGACCTTAATTCGAATTAGTTGAATGAAAAAATGGTCCATGTTTTATCATTTCCTGATTTGGTACCCCGTACTTCTAAATTCTAATAAGATCGATTTAGTTTGTGGATTTTACTTTGTGGTCTCGTTTGTTACTGAGGATTGGCGACAATCTCTCCAACACATCGAGGCATATTAGATAGTGTGATGGATTCCAAACACTTTCTACTTGATGTCACTTTCACACGATGGCCAAATCTGAAATACTATCGGTTGCCCAACTTAAAACATGGGTTTTTGAGTGCCTTGTTGCTAAAGGGTTGCCAAAGGGAACTGCCAACAAAGCCATCAATTTTTTGACTACTCGTATTGTTGAGCTCAAAACCTCCATTACACCACAATTTATTCAGCAAGCCCTTGAATATATGAGGCATGCTTCACTTGATCTTGTAGCATAACCGACCCCAGTCCTGAAGCCCATTTTGGGTCGTCCTGCAGTCCCCCTCCTAAACCCTATTTTGGCTCGTCTTCTTTGAAACTTGTGGTCTCAATCAATTTGAAATCAAATTCTCTGTATAATTTTCTTTCCTTTGTTCTATTGATGGACTTGCATGAATATTAGTAGTTTACTCCCATTGATGAGAGAGAAACATGTTAAGTTCCAAGCAATGTATTCTGATAACATTGACAACAAATACAACTCTTTTTTTTTCTTTGGTCAGAAACAAACTTCATTAGAGAAACAGGAGAACCACAAGCACTAGGCAGAGAGAGACAAAGAAAGCTATATTCACTTCTTGAGTTGCACATCTCAAAAACCAGGGTTTTTAGTCAAAATGATTTTTGAGATTAGCTTAATTCTTCATTTTGTTTCATGATAATGAAAATCGATAGAAGTGGTCCTTAAGTTTGTCCACCTTGAATCATTTTGGTCTCTTCGTGAAAAAATTGTCAATGTCCTCGTTAAGTGATATCCTTAAAAAGTAGTCACATAGTCATGCACGTGACAATTTAATTAGAATATTGACATATTTTTTAAGGAATGATGAAAATGATTTACATTAGACAAACCCAGGAATCACTTCTATTGATTTTCATTGTCAGATACTAAAGTAAGAAGTTATAACAATATCAGAGACAATTTTGATTAAAAACCCAAAAACTATAAAGTCCGTGAAAATGAGAAACTCTCGTGTTCGGCGTCCGAATCACTAGTTTCCGATGGCCCACACTGAAAAAATCACTCATGGCCCATCCCCTATTAGAGGCCTACCATAACCCTTTTTTGACCTCACCTTCTCTCTCTTTTGGTCTTGTCTGGACAAAAGAATTTTTCTATCCAGAGAATTGTGTCTCGAGCTTAAATAAATGGATCTACTTTTTAATTTATTTAATTTTTTTAGTAGAGGTTAATCCCAATCCAGATTCTAACAAGTATAGCGTTTTTTCATTCATAAATCGATATTTTGTCTTAAATTATGGTAATAACAATTGAAGACTTATGACTGGTTTAGGATTGTGGTGCTTCAACAAAAACAAAAACAAAAAACAAAACAAAACCAATAAAAAGAAAGAAAAAAAAGGTTATTAAAAAATCTGGAACATCAATAACAGTAGAAAAGCAAAAAGGTCTACCATGCTTATAAAAAAGTATGTTTTTTTTAAATCATAGTAATCAATGCCCATTTATCAAATTTTTAAATGGCAAGTATACCCCTACATGTTTCACAAAATTACAATTTTTGCGTCTACGTATTGTCTTTGACAATTATTATCACATTAAATATCATATTATTTTTAGTCATTTAACATATTCAAAGAGTGTTTTTTCTCCTTTCTCTCTCAAAGAAAATTCCCAAAAGAAAACCTTGCTCAGCCGCTGGCCCTAGCCTTTGGTTTTAAGGTCGGTGGCAGTCCTCAATCTCTCATGCTTTCTTCTACTTTTCCTTCTTTTCTTCCTTTACTTTTCTTTACCTATGCTTTTATTTGAGCTCTGTCTCATCTATCTAAGCTTTTGTCTCAGTTTTGTACCCTCTCCTAAATCAATTGCCGGTCACCGCCATCATTCTCATGCCTCCCCATTACACCCTTTTCTCCTACCTCCATCTTCCTACCCTTCATCTTTTCCAACTCATAACCATGAATTAGATCTCGGAGTGTTGGGCTCTATCTTGACACAAGACCCAACCCACACAGCCTAATGTCGATCCGACTTACCGAAAAAATTGGGCAAAGTGTGGAATGATTCACGTCAGAACAAGGGTGTTTTACACACCCCCTTTACCCTCCCCCTCCTCATGTTACGTTTGGTGATTTTTCTTGCAGGTGTGGCTATGGAGGCTTTGGCTCTTGGTGGATTGACTCTACACAATACTCTCAAATCTAGTTTTTGGTTCGGATGCATTTTTCAGTTTCGTGTGATGTCTTCCTTCGCTGAGGTAGCAGCGGTTGCAGTGGTGGTGACTGGTTTTTGGCTACTGGAGCTTAGAGTTTTACTGATTATTATTTCTTTTGTAGCCTACGACCCTAAATCTATGTGGGTCTCCCTTTGTGGCTGGGGTTGTAGCTTTCCTTTTTGGGCTTGTCTTCTAGTTTATGTTTGCTTTGTTGTGTAGGGCTTTGTGCTTTGTTTAGGTTTAGGCCTTTCTAGCACAAATTGTATCCCCCTTTCATTAATGAAGTTTTATTCTCGACAAAAAAAAAAAAACATATTCAAAGCAATTTATATAAAAGTTTACTAAACACTCAAACACTGCCTTTTTTTTATTAAAAGAACTTTTACAAAAATTTTTTTACCAAATACTCAACAACTTTATTTTACAACTGTTTATTCTCACAACACAACATAAGCTGTGTTTTTTTTTTAAGTACATCAATACCAAACTAGCCCTCGTTACCGTGGCCAACTAGTCTAAATGGATGTTTATTTCTAATTTTACGAAAAATCACAGTTTAAGATTAAAGATTAATCAAAATATTATTCTCATTGTAGGACGAAAGTAAGAAACTCTTACTTATGAAAAGGTAAATGTACCATCAACTGGTCTAACTCTTTGAGTTGAGACTTGAGATCAGATTCGAATCTGATTCAAGTTTGCTCTGGCTTCAATCACATGGTGCTTATTGGATTCCAAGTAGTCCTTATACGTCATTTCACGATAAAAGGGTGGGTTGTGCTCGTCTACAAACTCAGGTGCAGGCCTCACAGTTGCTTCCAATGATGGTCCAAAAAAGAAGGGTAAACTCTTCCTTTCCACTTCGTTGGTCAAAGCCACCCGATGCAACAAGCTCTTGTACTTCCCATTGGTCAGAATCTGCATTATGCATGCCATGCATCATATTCATGAACAACCCAAGAAGTTTTTCCCTAATTATTAAAAATAAAACAATAAAACTAGTTGAACATATACAACTGATATATTTATTGACACACGCTTCCTAATACATGTGAGTTATACCATTGTATGTGAGTCTTATATTTATTAGACAATATTTTAATTTTGTGTGTCCAAGTAATATCACTCAAAATAAAATATAGCACAAATGTTTTAATGAATGAATCACAACCACACCCTTTTCCTCTTTCTACACACCCCTCTTTCTAATTATTGTTGGATTGAATAAATCAAACAAAAAATAACATACATGATTAGACAGAGGTGTGTAGGAGAAAAAAAAAGTGTATACGTAGTTCCCATAGGTTAAGCACTATAATTTTTCGTACATATTTTTAGTCTTTCCATGTAATTGATCCACGTGTTTGGCTTAGTCTTAACACATGTGATTAGATTTGAATTAAACACTTTAATTCTATCAAGTGAGAAAATTGGGGGAAATGTTCAACTTTGTAGCATTCGCGTTAAAACTGTTGTGAATTAGATAGCGTTTATTCGTGGAGAAGAATTTAAATGCACCTCTATATGGTCAGCAACAATGACAAAGATGGAACTCGGAGGAAAGTTTGCATTGAACCACTTTTTCTGGTGCTCAATCTGAAGTCCCCCATCAACGTCTTGAGCAAGGAGGACAAGTAAGCCAGGGTCACGATGAGGGAATTGGCCAATCTGATTCTTGTCGTCCGATGAATGCGACAGCGCCGGATAGTAATTTGGTCCGAAAACATTATAGCCAGATTCCAGGTTCATTTTCTTCTCTATGTAGTCCTCTTCAAGCCCTAGGGATTTTGAAATCCCTCTAAGTAATTGGACTCCCATTTCTCGCATTTTCTCACAATACTCTTGTAAAACCCTGCTAATTAACATCATATGTAAATTAGGTAAATGTTCTTTAAAGACGTAAATTAGGTAAATATTCTTTAAGACACACAACTCACACACTTGCTAACACTCTTTAATATAAGTGGGTTCCACATATAATAATACAGCATACCTCTATTAGAAAGTAGGGACAATTTGGATGCGGTCCCTAACTATCAATATTCTTTGATTGAAACCTTGTTAGTTTTTAGTTTTTGACTGAGGTCCCTAACATTAATGTAATAATGTAAGTTACTATATTTTTTAAATTAAAAATTGAAATTTGTAATTGTTTGTATTAATGAGATTTTAAATAAAACCCATAATTTATGGGATTAAAAATAATAAAATATAAATTATACTCTCGATTATATTTTGTGTGTGTGTATATATACATATATGTATGGGTACATTAACCAAAATTAACAAAAAAAGTTATTGTACCAAAACATGAATACATTCTCAAATCAACGAAAAAGAATGTACCCATATAAGTTTAAACATGGATTAAAAAATTTGAATGGATTTTATATTAAAAAAGGTTACATTTTACATATAACAAATTGATATATTTGAGAATGGGTACATTTAAGATTAAAAAAAATTGAAAAATTATATGAATGGGTACATTTAAGATTAAAAATTAAGAATCTTTTTGTATATAAAAAAAACTAATAGGTACAAACTTAATTTAATTTAATTTTTTATTATTTTGGAAATGTTTGAATTGAAAATTAATTAGAAGCTTAATAGAGGTGTGAGTATTAAACCCTAAATTAATTACTAATTTTTATATTAAAAAATTATATAATAAACATGTAAATTCATTATCACATTAATGCTAGGGACTTGAATCAAAATTTGATAACTAATAAGGTCTTAGTTAATAAACAGTAAGAACTAGGGAGCATATACTAATTTTTCCTAGAAAGTATGTATCAATTTTGTGTGTACTAATAGTATTATTGTATACATTAACATGGGTTACATCTTAGTTAAGTTCAAAATATTCTAATTTCGTATTCATGGTATGAGGTTTCCTTTTTGTTCAAACGTGAATGCATGCATGCATAGCCAATATGGTATGTTTGTATGTTTGATAGAAGCATGCTGGTTTACGTGGAATTGGCAGGCTTTGTTGGGCAATGAAAGGTGGGATGTGCTCTCATGTGGAGAAGCTCTCTTTGGGTTCTGCCACCCCACCGGAATCTGATTTTATCCTTCGAATCATTTGTCTCATAACGTCGCTTCTCCTCGTCATTCTGATAAAAAAATTTGGAAAGCCAATTCATAACACTCCCCATCAGGCTGTCCGGGATCCCATGATTCGTCACCTGCAAAATCATCAAGTTCAATACAACTAATCCTCCTCCTTCTAGCTAAATGTGTGTGGTGATATACACACACACACACACACACACATACATACATATATATATATGGTAAGGAAAGTTGCAGACAAACTAATCAAGGAGAAAGAGGGATGTAGGTACGTACTGTGAAGAAGCCAAAGTTGAGGCAAGCTTCGTTAAGGTCACTGATGGCTTTAGTACGTTTTAGAACATCACCGGAGATGAGCATGGAGTAGTCAATGACTGGATTTGGAAGTACATAACATGATTCACCTTCATCTCCTGAAAAGGAGTTGACCAAATTCTTATTTTTCGATACACTGCTCGAGTAAAAACAAGGCCTTTGGCTTTGAGTAGAAAGCAGTAGAGTAGTTGCTTCAGTTCCAGCCATTTTTGCCCGTGTGTTTGTGTTGAGAGAGAGAGAGAATAGTTGCAGGGGAGAAAAGCTCAGCTATGTATGCAAAAACCAGGCTCACAAGCGACCCTTTTTATATAATAAACATGGATAACTTCGTAAAAACACACATAACTTGTGAAAAATTAAAGAGGGAGCAGCATTAAGCACGTTTTTCGTGTCCGGAAGGTATAAAAGACGTAAGGAGATATGCCTGCACATGTTTCATGGGACGCCTTGTCATTATCTGTTTTTTCTTTCTTTTTTGGTCGAATGTCACTATATGTTTATGTCGCTAAGAAAAATGCTATGACCTACATATAAATTTAGATTACATTTAAATTACCTCTTACGTGAGATTTATTTGTATTAGAGTGATAATGTAATTAAATGCGGTTCACAAAATATGATATTCTTAACATAACTCATTAGGTTATACAACAATTTGTTTATTTTAAAGGAAAATGTTAGGCAGAATATATTTATGTGTAGTACTAGTATGTAAACATTGCATTATTTTTTAATATAGGTGGAACTTACTTGCATTGTTGTGCTCTTTTTTTTTTCCTTATATTTTGTTCTTTGCGTTATTGGGAGCAGCTTCTCCATAAATGGAGGTAAGGCGAGCCGACATTCACCTCTCCCAGACCCTGCGTAAAGCGGGAGCCTTGTGCACTGGGTACGACGATTTTGTTCTTTGCGTTAAAATTTTCAACGGCGGAAATTGATAGTGCAATTTGTGTATGGACAAGGATTGTCTGTTTTTCCTGTGCCCTCCTGTTTTGTGTGGTCACGATTAAGTCATGTCAACATTTTATATTAATTTTTTATAGATATAATAAGACAAAAATGAATAGTAATATAAAATGTTGATGTGGCTTAACCATAACCACACAAACAGAAGGGCACGGAAAGAGCACCGGAAGTGAAGGGCAGACAATCCTTGTCCTTTGTGTATTGAGTTTTCCTGGTACAAAAAACTAGAAGCTTGATTGTGTTTTTTTAAGTTGTGTCTAATCTTAGGATTGAAGTTAGAAGTCAAGTCGGGATTGGATTGTTCGATTGGAAGATACTATCAAAATAAACATGTACTTCAGAGCAATTCCACCGGGGACCAAATGTCCCAGCCTCCAGTCCAAAAACCAAGCCAGGCCTCTGTCAATCAAGTCCACCCCAACAAACTGACTGGTACCCAGCCCGAGCTGGGCAAGAGCCCAGCCCAAAAGAGACTGAGACAGAAGCCAGGGAAGAAGCCTGGCGCGTGCACTTCACGCAGCCGTTTGGCGAGTGCCCGACAAGCTTTCAGACGCCGGGGCCCGCGTGCAGGCGCTGTCAGTCCCCCCCCGAGTTGCGACGTGGCTACCTCTCTGCCGTTGGATTTCCAACGGTAAAAAAATTTTAAATTTTACTTTTAAACTAGACCGTCGGATCAAAGATCAACGGTCCACGTTTTTTTCACAAAAAGTAAATTAAAAAAAAAAAAAAAGGGCCCAACGGTCAGAAATATGATCGTTGGCCACGTGGCAACTCCCTAGCTCTTGGATTTGAATATTTTTCAAATCCAACGGTCCAGATTAATTAACTATATTAAAATTCATTAAAAATTATTAAAAAATACAGAAAAATTATTAAAAAATACATAAAATTTAAAAAAAATTACAGAAAATTTTGAAAAATGTTAATTTTTTTCCTATAAATACCTAACCCTCATCTTCTACCTTTACACCACATTCCAATATTTTCTACACTTTCTATACTATCTACATTTCAATATTTTCTACACTTTAAGAGAAAAAAATGTCTTCGTGGAAGCTCATTGAAGATGTTACGTTGTGTGAATGTTGGGTTCACACTACTCATGATCCGATTACGGGTAATGAGATGGATAAGCGAGAGATGTGGAGTAAAATTACGAAAGCGTTTTGTGATGTACATGGAGAAAACGCCAGAACTAGTCAAGGTCTTCAAGGTCGTTGGAAAAAACTCAACGCATCATTTACTTGTTGGAAAAACGCCATCTCTCATGCTTCCGGTAACCTCCGTAGTGGGACAAGTTTAGCGGATCAGGTGACAATATTTTTATTTATTTATATGCATTCCACTCACATTAATATTTTGATTTATTTAATTTCGTATGTAATTTTTATCTTATTTCTTATGTAATTTTTATTTAATTTCTTATGTAATTTTTATTTAATTTCTTATGTCATTTTTATTTAATTTCTTATGTCATTTTTATGTAATTTATATGCATTCCACCCGTATTAATATTTTGAATTTATTTATTTGTGTTACACCCGCATTTTTTAACACTATGTTATCCCACCTTTTTATAGACACTACAAGCTCAAGCATTCTACAATTCAAAGAACGGGAACAAATCATTCAATAGATTGGAATGTTGGCAAATTGTCAAAGATTGCCCTAAATACAAAATTGTGGCAACTGGTCCAGAAGTTGTCATGCACGGTATGGGTCTACATAGTTCTCCAGAACCAGACATGGCCGAACAAGAAGCCGACACATTTCAAGACACGGAAGGGACGGCTGAACAAGTGCCCGAGACCCAACCGACTCGTCAGTCCCTAAGGCCTCTAGGTAAAAAGGCGTCAAAGAAAAAAGGTAGTTCTTCCAAAAATGACTACACTAAATATATGGAGGAACTTGCTCGCCAAGGTGAACTAAACTTGGCACGAGAAAAGTCTAGAGATGAGGAAAAAGTTGCTGCTATGGCAGCAATATTAGCAGCTACTGAGGCCCGTGATGCGGCGGCTGAAAGACAAAGAGAAGTAGTTAATCGAGAGAACGAGCTAGTTAGAAAAGCACTTCATCGAGAAAATGAATTGCTTCGAGAAGAAAGGATGGCTCAAGCAGATCGTGACACTATGAGCAAGTCTCTAGTAGGACTGTCTCCGAATTCTAAATATTTTTGGACATCGGAAAAAAGAGATGCCATGCGTAGGAGGCGTGCAAGAGATGCGGAAACAAGTCAAGGGGGTTCTAGCTACACAAATCATGGCAACCAAGATCCTAGCACCACATATCCTAACTCGAGAGACTTTATTTAATTTCTTATGTATTTTTATGTATTTTCTTTCTTTTTTCTAGTAGAACTTTATTTAATTTCTTATGTTTTTTCTTTTTTTAGGTTTGAACTTTATTTAATTTCTTATGCAATTTTAATGTAATTATTTATTTAATTTCTTTTGTACTTTATTTAAACACATGAAATAAGATTACATAAACTCACCAAATAAATTTAAAAACAAAACACATTACATAGAATTACATAAACTCACCAAATAAACTTAAAAACAAAACACACTACATAGAATTACATAAACTCACCAAATAAACTTAAAAACAAAACACACTACATAGAATTACTTAAACTTAAAAAAAATACAATTTATTCTTCAACCACAAGCCTCATTCTAATTATCTTCGCCTCCATGCAATCCCCACTGGTGCTCAATCAAGTCATTCTGGCAGGTTACGTGCCAGTATGGCTCTTGCACATTAGTGTACCGCTGAACGATCAATTCATTGTAACGTCCATCACGTTCCAACGGCTAGTGTTGCACTGGATCTTCGGTCCCATCATGAGCACAATAAATACGTGTTCTTGAGTTGTTCATCGGATCTGGCTCATATTCATCGACGGCATCATAATCATACTCATCTTCAACAATCATGTTATGGAGAATAATACACGTCATCATGATGGATCGAAGAGCCTCGACATCAAACATTCTAGCTGCAGCCCTGACAATCGCCCAACGAGCTTGCAGGATACCAAAACAACGCTCGACATCCTTCCTACACCCTTCTTGACATTTTGCAAAGTGTTTTTCCTTTTTAGTCTGTGGATGTGGCACTGTTTTGACAAATGTTGACCACCTTGGGTAAATGCCATCTGCAAGGTAGTATGATCCCTCGTATTGGGTACCATTAACCCAATATGTGCATCTCGGCGAGTTTCCTTGCAGCAGTTCGTCGAACACTGGGGATTGGGCAAGGATATTTAGGTCATTTTGAGCTCCTGGAACACCAAAAAAAGCATGCCAAATCCATGTATCAAATGAAGCCACCGCTTCCAAAATGATGCTTTTGGCTCTTTTTCTGTCGCCATATGCTCTTTGCCACGCACTTGGACAGTTTTTCCAAGTCCAGTGCATGCAGTCGATGCTTCCAATCATGCCAGGGAAGCCTCGCATCTCACCCTTCCTCAGAAGCCTTCGCATGTCCCTTGACGTGGGTGTCCGGAGGTACTCTTTGGTGTAGAGGGCTTCAATTGCAGAGCAAAACCGCATCAGGGACTCCAGAACAGTTGTTTTTCCCATCCTCGCGATCTCATCCACTTGATCTGCAGATGCTCCATATGCAAGCATTCGCAAGGATGCCGTAATTTTTTGCTCGGGAATAAGACCTAGAACATGAAAAGCATCCTCTTTTTGCACAAAGTATGAATCATGGTTGCAAATATCACTCATGATTTTGTTGAACAAATGTCGTTGCATTCTAAAACGCCGTCTAAAAACATGATCAGGGAATATGCTATTGGGAATAAAATAATCTTCCAATAGATTTTTACCTCGTTTTTCCCTTTTTCTATCGAGGTTTGCAACACGTCTTGGTTTGGCTATCTGACCCACGGCTTCCATGACACGCGGGAATGTGAGGCCTTCTGCCTTCTATGGTGATCATCCTCATCCTCCTCCATGAAGAAAGCCTCATCTCCACCTCCACCTTCCTCGAGATTGGCCAATTCTGCCTGTTGTGCCAACAACCTTTGTTGTTGCTCTTGCAACTGCTTATACACCCTTCTTGAAGAAGACATTGTAATAAGAACTCAAGATTTGAAAATGATGAACAAGGATTCTGAGCTAAAAAGAAGGATTGAGCTTGGTGTGAGGATGGATGTAGGGATGTAGGGTTTATATGGACAAAAAAAGAAAGGATGAGGTTCTGGACAATGCCACGTGGCACTACGTGATTGGTTGAAAATCTTATCGAAATCTTGGCTAAATTATTGTAAACCGGAAGTGACACGTGGCGTGTCAGGATTGGTCGAGAATATTATCGAAAATCTATCCACAAAATAGTATGTTCGGATAATGACACGTGGCATGACGTGATTGGTTGAAAATCTTATCGAAATCTTGGCTAAATTATTGTACCATGGAAGTGACACGTGGCGTGTCGGGATTGGTTGAAAATAATATCGGAAATCTATTCAGAAAATAGTACGTTTAGATAATGACACGTGGCATGACGAGATTGGTTAAAAATCCTATCCGAAATTAAAACTATTTTATTTTTTTATTCTTTATTTTAAATGGGTTAAAAATCTTATCCGAAATAAACTTAAAAAAAAAACACACCAAATAAATGCGCTGGGTGGCAGCGCATTTTTTTACGGGTGGAGATGCCTTGGCCTATTACTATTCACTCCAGTCTATTACTGTTCATTTGAGTGGATAAATGTGCAGAGCGCTCAATGCGACATCAACATATTTTACTTCCCGGCCGAGCTCGGCTGACAAGTTGGCACGCCCCGCACACAACCGAATGACGTAGTTAGCTTATTGATTACTCGGTATGCGTGCCACATAGGCTTGGTAGTTTTTAAGGTCAACAATGACGTATGATAAACCTTTTTTCAATCTATGACACATCCTCATAGAAAGTGTGTGGCAACTGCCGATAGTCTATTATTCCTGTTGTTGGAGTTGGAGTAGTGTGCCTTACACCCTCTCTCATCTTATGTGAAGTCTAGAATTCTTGTTTGGCTTTCTTTGTCAAATCTTGTAAATTGTATCACACATGCTCTAGATAGTTTTAAGGTTTAAATGTCACTTTTGGGACCTTGGCCGAAAATATTCTCTCAAGGGCTTAACTTCTCACAACTACTCATGGTGATATATGGTAAGGAAAGTAGTAGACAACTGATCAAGGCAGAAAATGGAGGTATGTACGTATTGTGAAGAAGCCCAAGTTGAGGCAAGCTTCGTGAAGGTCACTGATGGCTTTAGAACGTTTTAGAACATCATCAAAGATGAGTATGGAGTAGTCAGTGATTGAATTTGGAAGTATATAACATGATTCACCTTCACCTCCTGAAAAGGAGTTGACCGACTTCTTATTTTCCGACAAGCTACTCGAGTAAAAACAAGGCCTTGGCTTCGAGTAGTATGCATCAAAGTAGTTGCTTCATTCTAGCCATTGTGCTTGTGTGTTTGTGGGCAGAGAAAGAGGGAGAAAGGGGTTGTAGTAGAGAAAAGCTCAGCTATGCATGCAAAAAACCAGATTCGCAAGCGACTGTATTAGTAGAATAAAAAGGTTTTTTTTATTAACAAACAATATTATATATGCTAAGAAGGTGGAGGAATGGGCTAAGCTTCACAATGCGCTATCAATAATGTGGCTCAATAAGACGATTTTTAGAATATAAAGGTTTTTTATATCTAAAAAAGGACTATGACATGCCACATATAACAATATTACTACAAATTTTATTATTATTTACAAGAATGTCATCTTTGTTGTCTACAGAGGTATGCTCGTCAATGGAGGTTTAGTTATAAACATCAGGCCAAAATCGACAATGAAAAAGCTAGGAATCACAATGGAAGAACCATTTTGAAGTCGTCTCCTAATCCAAGGCTTTAACCAAGGCAGACAAAGGGTAGTATGTATGATCAGGATTGAGATGGTGATAAGAGAATTAGAATCAAACACGTTATTTCACGCAATTGATGCAAGGACTTTCTACAATCTACTCTTGGGAAGACCTTGGGTTCATGAGAATGGAGTCGTACTGTCAACAGGGGCGGATGCATTGAGGGGCAGGGGGGTTAGTTGACCCCTCAAACTTAGTGAATGTCCAGGGATAACTTGAGTGATGACCCTCCAAACTTCGGTGAATATCCATGGATGACTTAGGTGCTATCCCTTTAAAGGTTGAAGTTGCCCTTCATATATGCCCTTCAATTGTTTGATAAAATGCATTAGAGAGGTGTTGCCCATTTACAGTCTAGTCCTAATATTATTTACCTCTGGCTTGTTTGTTAGTTGTGATTACAATTGTAGGCAGAAAAAAAAAAAAGAACCAAGTAAAAATTATCTAAAAATGCAAAGTAAATGAAATGATGATCTCAGAGAATAACAAAGCATTATCATTCTTCAACAAACATATTAATGAGATGCAATGATATCAAACAATGTTAGTGTGTTTCTTTGTTAAGCATTCATATGGGAGCAGCCTTGGAACATGTTAGTTACCCACGCAAATGAGGCATTAACAGGTGTGCAATATGTCTTTCCAAATGACTTCAGGCCTACCAAGACTCGATGAAATGACGATATGCATGCTATTTCTATTAAAAAAAAATTGCGCGCTGCACGCGCTATTCTTACTGACCCCCCTAATACTATTTCCTGGATCCGCCACTGACTGTCAACCCTATATCAATGTCTAAAGTTCTATAGGGGTGGAGAGAAAATGATACAAGGTGATACTTAGCCGCTCAACAAAGCAGAGCCACACTTTGCTGACGCAAGTTTTACATGGATGAAGACGTGGTATTAGAGGCTCTCTTTACGGAGATTCAATCAACAGGTAAAGCTATGTCTAAGAAAGACAAACAAAAGACAATGTCTCATATGGGGAAAAATAGCAAACAAGCAGAGCTTGGCGTCTAAGAAAATTGGATCATCCTCAAAGGGATCAAACACACCAATCCTTGTTTAAGGAAGAAATAAACAAAGGGCCCTCGAGAAAGCTGCAGAAAGAAGACATGACGTTCTTGAAAGTAGCTGCAATTGTGACTCTACCCAAGCTAAACAACTCAAGTGTTTTGAAGCCCTTATTACAAAGTTTTGTCAGACTAGTGCAAAAAGTAACGGAGCGCGAATCTTTTCCAACCAACAGAATCAAGGAAGCCCTATTGGATTTTATTACATTGCATTTATTTCCCTTTAATTAAAGATTGTTTATGCTTCGATCCTAACGCTTAAAACTCATGTCAAGGGCTGGATATGGCTTCATCTTATCTTGTATGCTAGGAAAGAATAGCATGAGTATTATTGGAGAAAGGAGACGTGAACTCAATAAGACCTAGAAAAAGCTGAAGAAGCATGGTTATAGAGTCAACCTTGCAAAAATAGGTCTCGGCTTCACAGCTACAACACCTGTCAAAATCTCAATCAAAGGAAAAAAAGAAGGTCAATACCCAATTGTACAAGTGATGAAAGAAAAGGAAGAGTCGAAGCCCATTCCACGAACTTTAGTATTTGATTGCTAAATCGGTTGTTGATCCAACCTAGAGTCAATGAAAAAATAACCCCATGCATGGTGCACAAGTTAAAATTTAAATAAATAAAAGGGGCGCTTTAATACAGATGTCTAGCTTTTAAAATTTTGAGATTAAATATTCATGCCTTTTAGAGTTTTGATTAAATATCTTCCTGCAATTTAGGTGCCACATGCATTAGAAGTAACCTTTTTTATAATGTAAAATTACCCAACTTGCCATTATATAAATATACCTTTTAATTCCTACATAATACATCAAAACTCCTAAAATATTGTAGATAAATTTTGTAGAATTTAATTTCAATAAAAAGTCTTTCAAATTACACATGAACGCAACTTGCCATTATATTGAATATACCTTTTAATTCTTAGGTAATATATATAAACTCCTAAAATCTTGTAGATAAATATTGTAGTATTCAATTTCAATAAAAAGTCTTTCAAATGTGACACATGAAATGCCACATCCCGGCCCAGGCCCCCACCACAACCCGAGCTCTACTCCGCCGTAGCACAATATTGTCCGCGTCAGGCCCTTAAGGGGGTGGATTGTTAGATCCCATATCGCCCAGGGGAGTGGATCATGTAAGCCTTATATGTGTATTCCCACCTCTACCTAGCACGAGGCTTTTTAGGAGCTCATTGGTTTCGGGTTCCATCGGAACTCCGAAGTTAAGCGAGTTCGCGCAAGAGCAATCCTATGATGGGTGACCCACTGGGAAGTTCTCGTGTAAGTTCCCAGAAACAAAACCGTGAGAGCTCCGGCCGGTGTGTGGTCGACACGTGTGTGTCCGTGATGTCAAGTACATCGATTTCATATATTTAAACCCTAGGTTTGAGCAAACTATGGGGGTTTTATTTAGGTTTCCGTATATGTGCTTTAATTAATTCTATTTTAGTTATTTCACATATAGGAGAAACGTATCCCAAGGATGTTCAGGGCCAGGCTAAGAGTAGGGGCTACGACCCAGCGACGTACTTATGAGTGGGCAGTTTGTTCTTATACTTATACATAATTATAGTTTCCATAAATGTATATTTACTTCACTTTACGTTTATATTGCCAAATAAATGATAACTGCGATATAATTGTGATAAATGTTGCTATATGGTTGAGATATTACTATCATATCATTCATACATATTTGTTCATGCTCATCTTGCTGGACCGGTGTTAGTACTCTCCCCAGGGCCAGGGCCAGTCCTTCACGTGTATGTTCACATCGCACCATTCGCTCTCCTTGGATCAAAGTTAGGTGCCAGTCCTGTCGGGTAGATTGCATTAGGCAATCCGACTTGTATGTGACCGTGCTTTTGCACCAGCCTTCACTTGATCGTAGTACTAGAGTATATCAATTACACCCAGTCCTTGTGTCAGAAATTATCTGTTTGAACTCGTGTGTCAGCCTAGATGGATGAGCACTTAGCTATACTTGATTATCATATGATTATATTATTGTGGCATTTCATACATCATGACTTGGCCTATTTATGGTTATAATATTATTACAATACTGTTGATTTATTGTTTACATACCAAGGTAGTATGTTTTAAGGAAACTATACTTGTTTTACGGTGAGGGGTCAGTATATTCAAAGATAAAGGTTTTCGTATAAGCTTTGTTTTGCTGACCCACTCAACTTTGTTTTCCCCCCTCTAGGACCAAGATAGCTGTACTCTTTGTGGCACTTGACAGTTTTGACATTCTCTTTTGTTTAGATGTACGAACTTATCACTGTTGTGTAAGTGTACTTTAGCTACTTTGACTACTCTTATGTAGTCTCACTATCCATTACGTTCTGAATAATTGTAGTGGGTTCATCCCACGATTGCGCACTATTTCACTGTTTAGTATAACTAGTTCTAATTCGTTTTAAATTTATTCACTTTTTACATCACTTACCTTTATGGTTACATCACCTCACGGTGATGGCCAACATGCTTCGACCTTCCCAGGTCATGGTGTGTCAATTTAAGTAAATATACAAATGATGACGTGACTATCGTTTAAGGCCACTTAATCAAATCTTAACATGGAACCAATGTTTGATCTAAAAAGTATTGAAAAGATGCAAGAGATTCTAATTTTCTCTAAATAAAAAGATATATAGATAGGGTGAAAAATAAATTCCTCTTATAAAAAGAATAAAAATTTTCTTCAAATGTCAAAATAATAAACTGAATAAACTTTCTAGCCTCACATGTTATCCCACATACGTTTTCGACTGTTTTGTTCTTAAACCTGCATAATAGTAGAGGGATTGACTTTAACAACTCAGTAGGGACATAACCTTATATCAAATTATTATTGACAACAATGCGTGAGTAAAATGCAAAACTCTTCGTCTCTACCCGTTAATTAATATAGTAAAACTCAATGAACAAAAAAGTGTGTAGGATAACACCGGGTCCTAAAGAAGCGGTTTTACGCGTGAGCTCGCCCCTTCTCGGCCATCAAATCATGGTCAGCACGGATAGTCCGTACGCTTGATCCGCACTTTAAACACGCCTGTCTAAAGATCGAAGGCTTAGCCCATTACGGTTCCTTACATACTTTAATGAGAGTTTTAACTAAAAGGGTTTCCCCAAACTTTTTATTAACCAAAACCACCTAATAACTTTATTGAATGAAAATGACTTAAACTTAATTAAAAAAGATTTAAATTAAAATGAAAATGAAAAAAGTTTAATATAATAAAAAAATGTAATGAAAAGGTATCGCGCATCAATTACACACACTCTCTCATGAATGAGGATCCTCTCCAGATCCTCTTTGTGAGAATCCCGGGGATCCTCCAATCGTATCCATTCATCATATATCGTACGGTAAAAAATCATTGTAAATTTTTTTATTTAAAATTGAATATAAATAGTACCTGAAAAAAATTGATTGCGTACGATGAACAAATACGATTGAAATATCCTCGAGATCCTCACAAAGAGGATCCGGAGAGGATCCTCATTCCTCTCTCCTCTCATTCATTATTTCTTAAACTGAACACTGAATATTTTTTAAACTAACTAATTCCGAAACTAAACACAGTTATTGTACTATTTTTTAAACTGAACACATATACTATCATTATTTCATAAACTGAATACTAGTAGTATCACTATTTCTTAAATTGAACACGAGTCCTATTTTTGAAACTGAATACGGATATTATTTTTAAAACTGAACACGAATTGGCGTACGCCTTCCACGCCATTTTGGTTGAGTTTTTATTTCTTTTTCTTTATTTTTGATTAAATTCAAAGTTTTAAATCTCCTTATCTTTTCTTACTTTAATTGACAGCATGCATGTAAAGATATTTTTTTTTTTTTTTTGAAACGGAAAGGAACACAACAACAGCAGAAAAGTCAACCAGGGGGCTAACACCAAAGAGGCAAACAACAAGGACAGAGATGAGAGGGAATCCAACACACCGACGCACCCAACAAGGAAACGTCACCCCCGACATCACCAAAACAGAATTAAGGAGGGCAGGGAAGACCATCCTTATTCAAAACAAAGACCAAGGAAGATGGGGGCCTGTCAATCCAGACCCAAGAACCCATCTCAGGAAAAACCCGCGACGCAATGCAGTCAGCGGCACCATTGGCTGTTCTTGACACCCAAGACCAGCGACAAGACTGAAAAGCAGCACTCACCACTTTAACTCTTGTCAGAACAGGAAAAGCTTCCCAACTGCCGTTATCACCAACTCCTGAAAGCCAATCAATGGACTCCCGAGAATCCGACTCCATAATAACCGACTGAAAGCCCAAAGAAGAACCCAATTCACAACCACGCAGCAGCGCAAGCGCTTCAGCCACTGCAACAGAAGGAGACGAGATGGCATATCTCGCCGCAGCCTTGAACTGACCAAAAGCATCTCGCACAACCACACCAACAAAGCCCGAGAGAGACGAACAGGACCAGCTTGCATCAACATTAATTTTTAAGAAAGGAGAAGGAGGAGGGCTCCAATGAGAGATCAGACCACATCGGGCAGATGGCCTGGAAGCACCCAATCCCGACCACCCCCTGGCATCCCAGTAAGACCCAATAGCCGAGGATATCCCGAACAAAACCAGCAAAGGATTAATAGGTACCTGATTAAACACAAACTCGCATCTTGTCCGCCAGATAAACCACACAGTAAACGCAACATAGGCGCTGACCCAATTCATTTCCGCCGAGCCACCCGGTAAACGCGCACAGACCTCCAGCAACCAATCCGACCAAGAAGAAATACCTTCTCCATCAATCCTATAATTAAGGGCGCCACCGAACCAGATTACTTTCACCCAAGGACACTGAAGAAAAAGGTGTTCAATTGTTTCCTCATGACCATTGCAGATTGGGCAAATGGGGGAAAGAGAAACCCTCATCCGAAACAAATTATATCGATGGCAAGACCGCGATGCAGCGACAACTAAACGAAAAGACGAATCTTAGCAGGAGCAGCCAGATTCCAAACCATCTGCCATAGCTTTTTTGGTATATTGCGAGTCCTGGGCAGTCTATGATCCCGAGACGCAAGGGAGCTCATTTGCAACCAACGATATCCCGACTTAACCGAGTACTTGCCATTCTTGCTAGCATCCCAGATTAACCGATCTTTGCACCTGAAATCACCAAGAGGCAGACATTTAATCGCAACTTGGGCCTCCTCAGAAATAAACGGCACAAGAAAATCAAGATCCCATTCCATCGTCTCATGGCTGATCAGAGAAGAAACACGCAGATTGGGAGAGACAGCAAGATCTCTAAGCGCCTGTGGATGCCCAGAAGGCAAAGAAGGGAGCCATCGGTCCATCCACACCCTAACATCCCTCCCCTCCCAAAATCTGCCAATGAGATCCACGCCGAATCACCTCCCTCCCCACCAAGAGACTAGTCCAAGCCCAAGAGGCACGACCTCCTTTCACAGCATCCCAAAAGGAACAATGCAGGAAATAGCGGGCTTTCATAACACTGGCCCAAAGAGAAGACGGATCAGAAAGTAACCTCCAACATTGCTTCGCTAATAAGGCATCATTGAAATCAGAAAAGTTTCGGAAGCCCAACCCGCCCAAGTCTTTAGGGAGGCCAAGAACCTCTTTCGACACCCAATGAGTTTTCCGTTTATCTCCCTGACTCCCCCACCAAAAATCAGCAACTAACGAATCGAAATCATGACACACTGAGGCAGGGAACTTAAAAATATACATGGGATAGGCAGGAATAGCCTGCACCACAGCCTTAACTAAGACTTCGCGCCCCCCCCGTTGACAAAAGTTTATGCTTCCAACCCTGAACCTTGGACATAATTTTTTCCTTGATATACGTTAACCCCATTTTCTTCGATCTTCCCCAAATAGCTGGGACACCCATATAAGCTCCCGGATCAAGAACAACCTGAACACGGAGAATATTGGCCAACTCAGCAGAGACCCGTCTAGGAATATTCGCACCAAAATAAACACTGGATTTCTGAAAGTTTACAAGTTGGCCCGAAGCATCACAGTACAACTTAATCAAATCCACTAAATTCCGACAATTTTTGCCATCAGCCTTAAGAAACAACAAAGTATCGTCAGCAAACAAAATATGGGAAATAATAGGCCCAGAAGCACCCAACTGCACCCCATCCAGCAGCTTATCATGCACAGCTTTCTGAATTAAACGGGAAAAAACCTCCCCCACCAGCAGAAAGAGAAATGGAGATAGAGGATCTCCCTGCCGGAGCCCACGAGAAGGAGCAAAACGTTTTCCAGGCTGACCATTAAGGAGAATGGCAAATTGAACAGAGGAAACACAACCCATAATTAATTGCTGCCATCTATTGCAAAAACCCATTTTTCCCATAGTAGCATCGAGAAAATCCCATTCGACCCGATCGTAAGCCTTCTGCATATCAATCTTCAGGCCCAGCTCATATTTAGTTTTAGCTTTACGCCCTTTCAAAAGATGAAACATCTCATGGGCGATACCAATACTATCGTGAATCTGCCGCCCCTCCACAAAAGCGTGTTGAGACGAAGAAATAATGTTCGCCAGAACCACCTTCAAGCGATTTGCCAAAACCTTAGACAGAACCTTATAAGAATAGTTACACAGACTGATCGGGCGGAATTGCGACACCAGTTCAGGTTTAGGCACCTTGGGAATGAGAACCACATGAGTGTCATTTAAAGAATTAGGCCCAATCTCCTCATGCATCAGAGCACGAATCAAAGAATTAATATCTGATTTCAAATCCTCCCAAAAAGACTGGTAAAAAATCCCTTGAAAACCGTCTGGGCCAGGAGCCTTAAGCCTTCCCATATTCATTACTGCCGCCTTAATCTCTTCATCAGACACCAGCGCAATCAGGTCCCTATTCATTTCCTCAGTAATCCCATTTGGAACGCAATCTAACAAGGCACCCCAGTTCTTGTTTCCCTCAGATTTAAATAAATTCTGAAAATGGTCCTCCACCATCTGACGAATCCGACTAGGGTGCTCAACCCACTGCCCATCCTCAGCCTTGAGCTTTAAAATCGTGTTTCGGCGCCTTCTTTGTAAAGTAGACTGATGGAAGAAACTGGTATTTAAGTCTCCTTCACGCAACCATTTAACGCGGGATCTTTAATGCCAAAAGCTCGCCTCCTGAGCTTGACGATCAGCAATGAGTTTTTGCGTCTCTTGAATGTCCGCCAAATTAGGTCCCCACTGCTTTTGTAGCTCCATAAGGCGCACAGTAAGCTCCTCAATTTGCTGTCTCCGATGAAAGAATTTGCTTTTGCTCCACCTAGTAAGGTATAACCGACAAGCGTTAATTTTCTGAGCCCATTGCTCCTGCACCGGTCCGACTCCTTGCCTGGCCCAACAATCCTCCACAATCTTCTTACACTCCTCCTCCTGAGCCCAAAACGCCATAAACCGAAATAGCTTACCTCCCAGAGGCCTACCCAAAACAGACTTGATGACAATTGGGCAATGATCAGAACCAAGAACAGGACCATGCTCAGCAAAGGTGGAAGGCCAACCCTCCTGCCACGACCCATTAATTAAGCCCCGATCCAATCTTTCTTCCACCCACTCCCCATGCCTACGACCCCTCCAAGTATAGGCAGGGCCTTGAAAATCAAGATCCAGTAACTCCGTCCTATTCAGGAAATCAGCCAAAAAACGAGGTCTATTATAGATACCTTTCACTCCCCCGGATTTTTCATGATCCCAAAGTAATTCATTAAAATCACCCCCACACAACCAAGGAATGTCAGAATGAGAGAAATGAGAATTCATCCAGTCCTAAAAACCAGCTTTTTCCCCTCTGTACGGCGTACCGTAAATACCAGTAACACGCATCCAACTATGCTCACCCTCAACACGAGCTATAGCATCAATCACATGCCTAGAGGAATAAACAATTTGCACTTCCATAAATTCCTCCCACCATAAGCTGACACCACCTGTTTTCCCAATGGGTTCCACATTAAAACCATTCGCATACCTTAAGCGCCTTCTTAACCTATTTATTCTATGATTTTTCATTTGGTTTCGGAAAGAAAAATCATAGAGGGTCGGTGCTTTCGAATAAGCCCATTAAGAGCCCGAACTGCCGTGTCCGACCCAAGACCACGACAATTCCAGAAAATATAACTCATGGCAACCTTGCGGCTGTTGAGGGCCAGCCGCCACCACCCCGAACCTGAAAGCTCGACTCCGATTGCTTATCCTGTTCATTACCATCTACACAGCCTTCCTCCCGATCTACCCCCAGACATTGCCTGCCATTTGAGCCCTCCATAGTCCAACCCTCCGTATATACGGCCCGTTCAATCATTAAGCAACGTTCTGGTAACATCTGACCCATCCAATTCTCTGCCATCACAGTAGAAGGGTTGCTCAAAAACTCTATCCCTCTCACTTTCTTGATAGGGTTGTGAAAATAGTCCCATCTTTGGGAACCTCCCCGTTTCAGACCACTGCTCTCAATGTAAGATGGGTCCATCATCACCCCTGTACTCGAAAACTTCCCTGAGGGGGCAACAACCCACCTGTCAACCCCCCGAGGAATTCCCATTTCTTTACCATCAAGCGAACGGACATTCGAAACCCCTTGCACTTCGTGATTGTCGTCATCTAAAACACATTCTGCACTTGTATTACTAGAGGCCTGTCCCCGCTCACGTCTCCTCCATCTCTTTGAAAGCCGCAACTGTGGGTCTGCCATGACATCACTAGTCGGGGCCCCCACCCTTGTCGACTGCTGGCTAAGACTCGGTTCTGGTCTAGGACTGGTGGGCACAGCAGAGGCTCGAGCAGTTCCAGCTTGTCTTCTCTCCCCCACTCCCGCCACAAGAGATCTCGATGGGACCATGTCCTCTCTTATAGGTGGCGCTTTCGTCCATTCACCATACCCTGCAGTCCCAGTAGTAGCAGCATCAAAGGTGCATTCTGTATTTATATGATCAAGACGCCCACACCTGTAGCAGAAATCTTGGAGTCTTTCGTAACGAAACTCCACCCACGTGTCTCTATTAGCCCCCCTCCTAAGCCAACATCCAAGACACAAAGGGTTGGCAGTATTAATAAGAATGCGTGCCCTCAGAAAGCCTCGAGCTTTAGCCGTGTCCTCCAGATCTAATACCTCGCCTGCGGCTTGCGTTAATTTCTGAACATTCGCCAACGTACTCATCCCAAGTGGTACACCTCTAATTTGAGTCCAGAACGGAACCATCTCCATAACAATTTCTTCCAACGCCAGATGCGGAGGCCACTTCTTAACAGACAAATTCTTCTTCATGATTCCCCATGGTACCTGGTCAAGAATCCTAGTTGCCATATGGTCGTCCGCAACCGTGATAACATAAACGTTTTCTTTGACCCACTTAACATCTACCACCCCAAATTCCTTCCAAGCCGATCTCAGAATATTTCTAACTCCCCACTTATTAAGGAGTTTTTTCGTAAGAACCTTCCCCACCAGCTTAACTCCTTGTTCCATTTCAGACAAATCCAAAGCTTCCTCAAGCTGAATCACAAGATCTGGAATCTCACTACTCGTCATCCCGCCCCCCAGGAGAAGCAAAACCTCCCACTGTATCCCACCGGAGTGAATTAACACAGCAAGAGCCCACCGCCTCCATAACCAATTCTAGAAGGTCCCACAGAGGAACAGATAGCTTACCGTTGAAATAGCCAGAAGAACGATCAGTGATACAGACCAGTACCGGTGGTTTAACTCCACCCTTAAGCTACACCTTTTGTAAACCTTACTCTGAAAAGTGAAAGAATTAAGGCGTTTCACCCACCTTAACTGCATCCATTTAATGCCCGTGCGGGAGGAGAACCTACCAATATTCAATAAGCCGAGTCTCGCCCTGAGCCAACTAAACGACTCTAAACTCCAGTGAGAGAATTTCATAACTGAATCAGTCCTGATTAGGACAGAGAACAAAACCCCCAAATTCATCAACATTAAATTGACCCCCCTCCCAACGCGGAAAGGAGAAATCAGGCTTCCCTACCTACCAGAGACTGCAATTAAAGGCAGCAGCAGTAAAAACCCCTTCTGACTGAAGTAAATAACCGGGCCAGCTTTTAGCTCCACCAAGCAACCACCAAAACCCTCTCTCAAGACCACAGCATAAAAGACCCTTCCAATCAGCGCGAAAAGGAGAAATCATGCATACCCATCACCAGCGTTGTCGATTTAAAGTAGTTGCATACCAACCCCCCCTCCCCGACAGAAGTAAATAACCTGTCCAGATCTAATCCCCACCATTCACCCACCGAAACCTTCCCCCAAAACAGCGAATCAGACACCCAAACACAAGACCCAGCGCCATCAAACGAAACCACCTACCTGAGAATCCGAAAGAGACAGCAGCAGTACACCACCCACGAGAAAGACGACAAGGACACGCACCACGGCGTAAGCTCATTGAGGAGGAAAGACTCTCACGCCACCCGGAGAGAAAAAAAGGTTTTAGATCTCCACTGTCTTTTGCTTTTGTTTTGATGGTCTAATTTTATGTAAAGATTTAGAGAGTTACTTAGACGTGTTGGCTGAGTTGCAAGATTTATTGGTTAACTCAAAGCCTAGGGCAGAATCTAGGGAAAGATTCTCCGTGATTAGCCGTACTGGTTCTCGCCTCGATTCCACTTCAAATCCAACTAAAAGGATTGAAAATAAAAGCATACAAGCTTGTGAGCCAAATAAGCTACATTGGCCCATCGTCATTCGGCAATTATTCCTTGTATTTGAACCGATTGGACCTGAGAGATCAAGACTATTATCCAATTCCAAAGACCCGGTCAATTCTTATTTTAACAAATTTAAAATGTTACTAGGCCATCCAATTGTCTTATTTCTATACTCACATTATAATCTCACTCACCATAAAAAATAAGAAAAATACCTTACTATCTTCCCACCTACCATTATCCCCAAAAGTACCCTTCCAATGCCCACCCTCAACACCGTTCACCAGCACGTCCTCCCCATATAGAGAAAAAAACTCCAATGACATCCATATACGGTTTGATGCATTCAGTGCGTTTGGGATTTGTATTACAACGAACTCGAAGAATGCAACATGATCAATTCATGAGTCAATCATAGATTCAAAATTTAGGATCCAATAAACATAAATTAAAATTTAGAAGGAATAAAATGAAGGTGAGATGTTTGGGAATTGAGATTATGAGTTGTTGGGAGTGTGGTTGGAAGTGAACGATCTGATTTTGTTTTCCATTAGTCCTTAGATGACATTTTACATGAGAATAATTTGATAATTAAAAATTTTAATAAACAATGAGTGTAGAAATAAGACAGAATGGTGGTGAGAGTAGCACTCTAAATTTATAGGACTTAACAAAAATAATTTTTAACTATTATCCAATGCCCAAAGACCCGGTTAATTCTCAATTCTTATTTTAATAAATTTATAGAACTTAACAATAAAAATTAAAATTATCAGGATGGGGTTTTTTTTTTTTTTTTTGGTCCAGGTATAGCATTAGTAAGTTAGATGTTAGATTAACATTGATGAGTTTGAACCCACGCCGTCATACAAGGGCACAACATCTTTCTATCACTGTGGTAAAGGGTCACTAGTTTTTGTCCTTAACTTACCACCTTCGGAATTTAAACTCTTTCCTCTTTTCTTAAAATTGATTGGTGTAAAATACCACTTATAAATTATAATACAACAAAAGGAATAAAAATAATTTCAAAATTTTATTTTACGTTTGATGTATATCCCCTATAGACCAGTGCCCACCTACTATAAGTTTGTCCACATTTAATGAATATATATTTATAGATAGAGTGAAAGAGAGAGGCATCTAGAGCAAAGACTGTTTAGGAAAAGTCGACATTTTTTATGAGTAAATAAACTTAGAAGAAAGGCAAGTTGATGTAATTTTATGCTAAATCGATGGATACATTTATACTTAATGTGCAAGTTGAATTATTTTTATATTCACATGCCAAGTTGAGATTGTAGATATATAAAATTTGACAAGTTGAGATCATAAGAAACAAGTTTTTTCAAAATACCTTTGTGTACCAGTATATTCGTTCTGATAGATATAATGAAGTTATGATGACTGTAGAGCCAAAAATATTCATTAGGCGACACGTGGACTTTTGAACGAAAGAGGACAAAAATACCCTTGAGGCATACCGGGATTCCTACGCGCAAGCAGCAGGAAATTATCTTTCAATCAAGTCAAAAGTGCTCAAAATAGGTAACGATTTAAAGCCTATTTCATCAAATCATTTCTATAAGGTAATTCCCAAAACCTAATTCATTTTATATGTTTTATATTCCATTATTTAGCTAATCAATTAGCTAAATAATATTTTCTTTTCATGTTTCCTAAAAATTGACTAATTAAGGGATTAATCACATAATCAATCCCTTAATTATCAATTTGAAACATCTACTCGAACCTAAAAAATACTATAGGGCCGGCTATCCCATTCAAAACCTAAACCATTAGCTTTTTGTTACCTTTTCCCACCATTTCTTCCCTTTTATTAGCCAATCAATACCATAATTACTATAACATTTCCTTTAATATTTAATTAGCCAATTAATTGGCTAATTAAACCAAAAATAAAACCTAAAATTCCCACCTAGTAGCCGGCCACATTTCCTCCCTTTATTCTTTACCTTTTTTATTTTCTCCATCTTATTACCCAAATAAAGCTAATCATTCAATTTGATAACACCCCATTTATTTCTATCATATTTTATTAGCCAATAAAGTGGCTAATTAAACCACAAATTCACCAAAAAATGGAGAGAGTGGCTGGTCATTCCTTGAAGAAAATGGAGAAGCCTAATCCTATAAATAGGCTCCTATTTTCACCAAAAGCTCATTCCAATCCTCTTGCAAAAATTCCAAAACACTCTAAACACTATTTCTCTCTAAAATTCTAACTTTGGCATCGGAGGTTCTTCGGCCAAAGCCCCCTATTCATCGTGGGCGCGTGAGGCTTTTGGCCTTAACCTAAGGTGCTAGTTGTTTTGTAGATGCAAATTCGTCCAAGATCGAAGAGGAGAAAATTTGCATCCACAAATTGGTGCTTTCATTGAGAGTTGAAATCCATACTCATAGAAGACTCTCGCACAAAAAGGTTTTTTCTCTATTTTTTTAGTCCATTTGAATATTTTTCATACGTTCTTATTATTAGAATTTTTTACTTGCAAAGGTTCTTTGATAAAACGTATAAGAAAAATATAATGGCTAGAAATTTAGAAAATACCACAAGTGAGAATTCAAATACTCAAGAAATGGGATTACGGAGATCCACGAGGCAAAATACAGTCGTAAGCAGAGTGGCACCACCACCACGAAGTTCCACCATCGCCCAAGCCGTGCCATCCAAGTTTGCACGGGCCCAAACCCAAGCTTCGCATTCGCATGCACCACGCACTGAGCAGCCTGCTCCCGTGATCCAGCCTGCCCATGTAGCCCAGCCTGCTCCACTGATCCAGCCTGCTCCTATGATCCAGCCTGTTCCCGTGATCCAGCCTGCTCCTACGGCCCAGCCTGCTCTTAAGGTTTCTCAAGCTGCTCAAGTCGGCCCAAGACAATCTCAACCATCCGGACCAATCATCGAGGCTGGGGCATTTTCACCACATTTCTCCGCAGATTTGACATTCCCCAACTCAAATCTCGCACTTGGAGCCAATCACCCTTCTATTGTTCAAGGAGGTGCATTCCACCCAAGTTCTTCTAATCTGAATGGTGAACAAAACTTGTCTCGACAAGTCATAGAGTTGACGAATGCCCTTGCACAACAAATAACCTTGGTGAATCAACTTTTGCAATGCATTGAGATCCAATGTGCCCCAGATGAAGTATCCCGAAGTAGGACAAGGGCAGGCGAGGAACCTCTCAAGCAGCGTCCTGGAAAGCAGCCACTCAACCAACCACAAATGGAGCATTCAGGTAGTGCACATTCCCAATTGGGCCCCCGAGATAGCGTATACTCCCATCTTAGCGCACAGAGGAGCGTGCACTCTCGACTAGGCCCGAGGGCAAGTATACATTCCCGGTTGGGGCCACGCTTTGATAATCAACATGGGCAGCCTTCCAGACAAAGTATTCATTCGCGGTTAGGCCCGCAAGGAGTGTCCTCCACATCACATCGGAGCAGTCAGCCTGGCAAACGGAAGGAAACAATAGTTCAGTCTGATTCTAGTTCAACCGGCGGCCCGCAAAATCCTTCGCCTGTTAGTAATCCATCTCATACACCGCAGCCACGACATAGACGAGCTAAGCGCGTAAAAGAGCAGCCTAGACCGGTAGGTCGAGACCAGGGGCAGCCGAAGACTCCGCTACCCCAACAAAGACAAATTCAGGAAGAGGTAGAAAGGTTTTTCAATGAACGGATGCGTGATTTCCGACGCAACAAAATGGTTAATGAAGCACTAAGGCGAGATATGTCCAACATAAGTAAGTCACCTTTCACAGACGAAATCGAGCAGGCAGAGCCTCCGCGCAAGTTCAGCATGCCACACTTCACATCTTTCAAAGGAGACGGGGATCTCGAAAGACACTTGAAACATTACCGAAGTGCAATGGTCCTCTATCGGAATAATGATGCCCTTATGTGCAAAATATTCGCCACTACTTTACAAGGCGAGGCACAAGATTGGTTTCATACCTTGTCGGCACGATCCATCCAGAATTTTGATGATCTTTCCTTGGTTTTCACCAAAGAATATTCATCTTATCGTTCGATCAAGAAAAAGTCTGATCACTTGTTCAACGTAAAGAAAAACCCAAAAGAGTCACTTCACGATTACGTGAAGAGATTCAAAGCAGAGAAGGCGAAGATCGTCGGATGCGATAACTCGATTGCAAATGCAGCCTTCTAAAAAGGACTACCAGCAGATCACCCACTGTTTGGAGAAATGATCATGAAATAAGACCTAACTCTAGCAGATTCCTTTGCTTTGGCAGAGAAGCATGCACTTTAGGACGAAGCTCGACAAGTAGAAAAGGTTCCCGAACAGCCTAGAAAAGAGTTGGCATCTACTAAAAAAAAGGAGGATGGAAAGTAACCCAGCAAGGGCAGGCAGGAGGTCAAGCGCAGGGACCGACCCACGACCAAAGAAGGCCTGATAACCAATAACTATTCAAAATTCTCAATTCCGATTCATCAAATCCTTCGTGACATCAAGAATGAACCATGGTTCAAGTTGCCGAAACAGTCAAAAGGAGATACTTCCAAGTTGGACCACACCAAATATTGCGCATTCCACCGAGGTCTTGGGCACACAACCACCGACTGCTATACTTGGAAGAACTACCTAGAGAAACTCGTAAAAGAAGGGAAAGTCGATAGATATTTGGACAAGCCAGCTGAGCAGCCAGAAAGGAATGCAGACGGAGATGAGGAGCCACCAACTAAGATGATTCGAATCAATGGCATTTTCGCTGAATCCGAGCACTTGGGGGCCACTAATAACTCCAAAAAGAGGAAGATCATTTCACAAGTTCAAGCAGTTGATACCCAACTTGGACCTATCATTGGCTTCACAGAGCAGGATACGGAATGAGTCAACTTCCCACACGACGATGCATTAGTAGTATCTGTCCAACTAGCCCATGCTATAGTCGACAGGATGATGGTTGACAATGGAAGTGCAGTCAACCTACTTCAACTTTCGGTCATTCAAAAGATGGGCCTAGAAAGTACAATCATACACCGGGCAGAGGTACTTACTGGATTCAACGGACACACCTCAACTGCCATCGGTCATATCACACTTGACGTAAAAACACCGCCAGTCGTCTCAAAGCAAACATTTATGATCGTAAGCGACCCGTCTCCCTACAATGGGATTCTTGGGAGACCTTGGTTGATCAAGCTGGATGCCGTCACTTCCGTCAAGTATCAAAAAATCTGATTTCGCATCCCGGGAGAAGGAGTCGGAGAGATCAAGTCTGACCAGGTTTTATCCCTACGATGCACTGTGCAAATGTTGAAAGAATCAAAGAAGAAGACCTTTACCCCCGTAGAGGTTACCAAAGTCCAAAAGGACAAAGAAGCTACCAAATAGCAATTACAGCAGGAGGACCAAGAAGATGGCACCCAAGCAGACGAAGTAGGATGGAAACCCGAAGAGGATGCTGAAGACATCATTCTTGATCCCCAGCAGCCGGAAAAGACGACTAAAATTGGCTCACGACTAAGCCCAGGCGAGAAGGAAGAACTCACAATTTTCCTGAGGGAAAACCGAGATGTCTTCGCATGGTCACCATCTGACATGCCCGGAATTGACCCCAAGGTGGCCTGCCACAAGCTGCACGTCGACCCTACTGCCAAACCGGTAATCCAAAAAAGAAGACATTTTGCACCCGAACGAGTAGCGATCATTGAGGCAGAAATCGACAAACTATTAGAAGCCGGGTTCATATAAGAGGTAGCACACTCAGCATGGCTTGCTAATGTCGTACTAGTCATGAAGAAAGAGAAGGGCAAATGGAGGGTTTGCGTAGATTACATTGACCTCAACATTGCATGCCCAAAAGACCATTATCCTGTCCCCCAAATTGATCTATTAGTAGATTCAACTTCTGGAAACCAGTTGCTTAGCTTCTTAGACGCATACTTCGGTTACAATCAAATAGCCATGTATGAGCTTGACAAGGAGAAAACTGCATTCGTGATAGAGCGAGGCACCTACTGCTACAAGGTCATGCCCTTTGGCCTCAAAAACGCGGGAGCCACTTACCAAAGGTTAGTAAATATGATGTTCAAAAAGCAAATTGGGGTAACCATTAAGGTCTATGTCGACGATATCATGGTAAAGGGTAAGCAGCGATCAGATCATATTCGCAATCTGGCAGAAACTTTCAATATCCTTAGAAAGTACGAGATGAAGCTCAACCCAACCAAATGCACATTTGGAGTATCTTCAGGCCGATTCTTAGGGTACTTAGTAACCCAACGAGGAATTGAAGCACATCCCAAGCAAATCCGAGCAATCCTAGAGATGAAATCTCCAACTACTTTGAAGGAGATCCAAAGCTTGACTGGACGAGCAGCTGCCCTCAACCGTTTCCTCTCACGATCCACCGATCGATGCAAGCCTTTTTTTCAAAGCTATCAAGAGGGCATAAAGGGACAAATGGGATGAAGAGTGCGAAAAAGCTTTCCAAGACTTGAAGAAGTATCTCACATCACCTCCCTTACTATCCAAGCCGGAAGGAGCGGAGGATTTATACATTTATTTGGCAGACTCCGAAGTAGCGGTGAGCTTTGCCTTCATACGAGAAGAGATGGGGGCCCAACTGCCGGTATTCTACACTTCTAAAGCTCTTCTCGATATGGAAACAGGATATCCGAAGATCGATAAATTAATTTTGGCGTTAGTTGTTGCGGCTCGGAAGCTTATACCATACTTTCAAGCTCATACGGTCATTGTCATGACTCAGTATCCTTTACGATCAATATTACATGGTCCGGACGCTTCTCAATGAGTAATGAAATGGGCATTGGAACTTGGCTAATATGGTTTAGTTTTCCAACCTTGCACAACGATAAAGGCTCAAACCTTGGCAGATTTCGTAACAGAATTCACGCCTACCCTAGGCGACGCAACAGAGCAGCCCAACGATACCCCGGAAGCAGCCGAGAGCACCTCAGCCACGCTTGCTCCATCCGATAAAGACTTCTGGAATTTGCATGTCGACGGAGCATTCAACTAAAAAGGCTTGGAAGCAGGTGTAGTCCTTGTTACTCCAGACGGCTTAATGCTCGAGCAGGCGATCACTCTAGGCTTCAAAACATCTAATAACGAAGCAGAGTACGAGGCTCTACTAGCAGGCCTCCGAATGGCAAAAGACTTGGCAGTGAAGAAACTCGCGATTCATTCTGATTCCCAATTAATCACCAGCCAGGCTAATGGGGAATACACGGCAAAACACCTAAGGATGGCACAAGACCTAGAGAAAGTACTCCAGCAGCTTGAAACATTTCAGACTTACACTCTCACTCAAGTTCCGCGGGCGGACAATGCCCATGCAGATGCACTAGCTGGTTTAGGCTCCGCCATTGACCACCAATTTAAACGCTCCATTCCGGTGGAATATCTAGATAAGCCAAGCATAGAGATAGAGCTGATTGCCGAAGTGTCGTAGGTTAGTGTAACTCCTACTTGGCAAAGTTCTATTATAGACTACTTGATCAACGGCACACTACCCACCGAAAGATTGGAGTCAAGGAAACTCCAAATCAAGTCGGCACGCTACTATATGTGGAATGGCATTCTCGTTCGAATGTCCTACACCGGACCACATCTCCGTTGCCTAGCACCTCCCGATGACTTGAAGGTTCTAAGCTCAATCCACGAAGGCGTTTGTGGGAATCACTCTGGAGGCTGATCCTTAGCCCAAAAAGCTCTTAACGCAGGCTACTACTGGCCTACCATGCACCAAGATGCTAAGGAGTTAGTACAAAAGTGCGATCGCTGCCAACGCTACAAACCTGTACCAGCACTACCTACCAGTGAGCTACACCCACAGACGAGTCCTTGGCCATTCATGCAATGGGCAATCGACCTGGTAGGGCCTATGCCGCCTGCTACGGGGGGCAGATGCATGATGATCGTGGCAACCGATTACTTCACCAAATGGGTAGAAGCGAAGCCCATGAAGACCACAACTCAGACGGACATAGAGCGCTTCATATGGAGGAACATCATTTGCCGATTTGGCATCCCTCAGTCCATCGTCACTGACAACGGCCCGTAATTTGTGGGAAAAAATTTAGCGAAATTCTTCCAAAAATACGGCATCAAACAACACATGTCCACGCCGAGGTATCCTCAAGGTAATGGCCAAGCCGAGGCATCCAACAAGAAGTCCATCACCGACAAAAAGGGAAAATGGCAAGATGAGCTCCCTGGGTGTCTATGGGCATATCGCACGACCAAAAGACGAGCAACCGGTGAAACTCCTTTCTCTTTGGCATTTGGTTCGAAAGCAATCATTCCTCCCAACATCATCGTGCCAAGCATCAACACTCTACTGCCAAGCATTGACCAGAACAGTAAAGAGAGGGCCACATATTTAGATTTGGTAGAAGAGAAACGCGAGCAGACCATCACCCACATCGCAACCTACCAGCAGCAGCTCATTTCCAGCAATAATAAAAGGGCTAAGATCCGGCAATTCCAACCTGGATATCTAGTCCTAAGAAAGGCCTTCATTACTGCCCCGCAGAGAAGGCTAAAAAAATGGATCCCATCTGGGAAGGTCCTTACAAGATCAGCAGAGTAGGCAGTAAGGGTAGCTACACTCTTGCTACCAAGAATGATAAAGAAATCGAGAAGCAATGGAATGCCTACAATTTGAGGAAATACCATGTGTGACTTCCCGCTGTATCAAGACCCGAAGACTCAAACAGCTCAACGGGCGCCCCCTCGTAAGCCGAGGACTATCCAATCATCATGCAGTTTTTTTCAGCCAAGTTATTTGTTCATTTTGTTCATTTTTCAATGAAGAATTTAGAAATAATTTGTAACTTGGCTCAATTACATGTTTACAACAAATTATCTTCTCATGCACTTCAAAAGAAGATTGCACCCCCCGAGGGACCAACTATGCTCTCCAAGGCAGGGGGATGAACTCAACACTCCGAATATCCAGACGTGGATGAGCCTGGCTGCCCTAGTATAACTAGGTGCATGATGGCTTGCGCCGGGATTCCTAGAAGCAGCCACAATGGTCGTTTTCAAGGCTTAGCTAGTTGAAGGATTATGGGTATATTGGCCTAATCCGCAGGGAACCAGGCCCTAGAAACGGAGGGGGCACATTATGCAGCACACCCAACGAACGGCTGCCCTGGAAACCTAAAGCTGCTACCAAGTGCACTAAGGTAGCCTACGGATTCCGGAAGACTGCCTACGGTTTGCCCTTCGAGCAGTAAAGCAGCACTAGACTTATACAACCGCACATTCTTATGAAAGGTTAAACAAGCTAGCACGCATATACGAAGTTTTATCCACTGCCGACATGCTACGCAGTCGATAAGCTTCACTTCTGCCAAGCGCGGAACAACCTACACCAAGTCCTAAAATGTTGTGATACTTGCTACACAACCTACGAAATTGGAGAAAGTCAAGGTTAACAGCCTAGTGGTTACGCGAACTTGTCTGCTTCTGTAAGTAAGGCATCCGGCTGCCAACCCAATGGCTAACAACTTTGCAAAGTTCTACACCAATATCTACGACTGCGTAGGCTATGCAGGTCTGTCTACTTATAGAAAAGTAGCACGCTTACCACTGGTCTATAAGGTCTAAAGGTTAGGGCGTGGACAAAAAGAAGCGGAGATAAAGAAAAGCGAAGGAAGCAAGTTTATTAAATTTTCTAGCAAAAATTGATAAACAACTAGCAAATACTGAAGGAGTTCAAGCGAAAAAGGAAAGCAAGGAAAATCCTAAATGCTCCCTAGAAGACTATTCTTCAATAGCTTGGACATCTCATGACTACTCGGTCGTCACACCTTTAGCAGCCTTGATGTTCTCAGCAGCGATATCATTCGGCGCTTTACCCTCAGTTGTCCCAGCCTGGACACCAACTTCTCCAACTACTTCACCGATAGAAGACTCAAAAGTACAAGCAAGCAAGTCTTCTGGAGAAATAGAGAAGGTCTCGAAATCTTTACCGAAGAATTCAAAGTCAGACGGTCGCCCATAGAGATGATCCACATAACTTAGCTTGTAGAAATCGGCTTGATTCTGAGTAAGCGATGCCTCGAACCCAGCCTTCTCAACTTTCAACTGCTCATTCTCCTCAAGCAGCGATCAATTCTTCATCCTTCGCATAAGCAGCAGAGCGGAATTCAGAGATAGAACGTTCAAGATCTTGAATTTGAGGTATGTAACCCTCGATTTCCTTCTCTGCACCTTCGTACTTTACTTGGATCGCATCAAGTCTAGTCTTCAAATCCGTGATCTCTTGGCGAGCGACCTCAAGCTGCAAGGAAGTGGGGGCAGGAATGTTAGATCCCTTCAAAACAACAAGCTCAGATTCCAATTTCTTGATTTTTTCGATCGAGGAGTAAGCTTCGACAACCATGGTTCTTGCCATCTCTTTAGCAGCCTTGGTATCCTCTTGGTCAAGGAGTATAGACTCGGCTGCCAGAAGTGTTGTTTTCTGCATCATGGATAGCAAGGCAGTCTTCCTATACTCGGAGGTGTTCTTCGCGAAAAGACTCGGACCAACAATTTCCCTGACGCCATCAACAAACTTGGCACATGTATCCATGTCTTCAAGTAGATCTGGTTTCAGAAGCGCGCAAACCTCAGCAAATTCTCCAGAAACAGCCTTGGAGGATTCGCCAAGCTTGCCTAAACGAACAGTTTCCTTCTTGTCAGCAGACGAGCTGGGTGCAGTAGCGGAAGAAGCAGGTTTTGGCACCACTTTAGCAGGCAGAGACACATTGTCACTCTTCATAGTAGCAAGCCTCTCCAAAGGTGAGCCCGACTTAGCCCCAGATGAACGCTTTGGCACAAACTTCGGTACCGGAGGAACGGAGGAACTTCTGCGTTGGGCAATTTTTTCAGCAATCAAGCTAGCAGCCTTCGAAGCAATAGGCGCCACCGGTATAAATCTAGCAGTTCGTTCTTTCTCACCTTTAGAGGAAGTCAAGTCAATCACGATCTTGGGGATAACCGGAGAATCCCCACAAACAGTTTTCAGTTTCTTTTCAGCGGGCGTCTCTTGGGCAGGCGGGGAATGTTTCTTTTTCCCACCTTCATTAATAGTAGGCGCTGGAGAATCCCCACGAGCAGTCTTCAGTTTCTTTTCAGCAGACGTCTCTTGAGCAAACGAAGAGTGTTTCTTTTTCCCACCTTCATTGATAGTAGGTTCCATCACAGCAATGGGACGAGCCATCGCGTCTACCTTGATCCGTTTTATCTCTTATTTTGGGGGCAGCCCACCTTTTTCCCTATGAAGAGGACTAAGCAGCCAACGCCACTCGCGATATTCGGAAGGGATACCCAGAGTGACGTGTACTTTCTTCATGTCCGGAAAAACCTTAGGAGTTGAGCCGAATTCCGAATCTACGACAATCAGAAAGTTGAAGAGTAACTGGGCACTAAAGTAAAGCAGCCGAGAAGATTAAGCAGCCTGCTTACCAGATATGAAGACCGTAGGAACACGCAGCTCGGAGGAAGAATCAGACTCCCATTCTCCACTTATCTCCAAAGTCTCTTTGGCCCAGTCGTGATCTCCTTTGCTGGAGCTATCAAAAAGCTTATGACGAGATCGCAGTTGCCCAACTCCATCAATGTGACCTATGTTAAAGAAATACCAAAATTCGTTGGTGGTTAGTCCCAAGTCAAAGAATTGGTTCAAATTGTGGAACCCCACCATCACTCGAACCGCATTCGGGGAACATTGGGCAGGCGCACATTTCATGGAACAGAGCACTTCTTGGAAGAAACGCGGCATAGGGAAGGTAAACCCTAACACAAAATAGTAAGGATGGAACTTGATAGCTCTCCAAGTTCCACTGCATGGTTCCCGGCTGCTACCTTCCTTAACTCGCCGCACACGCACTCCCGACGGAATGGCATGCCAATACGCTTCAAGAAAATCTCTAAACAAATCGTCATAGCTAATCTTGAGGTGAGCAGCTTTGAAGTAGCCAATCTTGCTTAAAGACCCGCCTTGACAATACAACGAGGGCACATCATCATCATTCTTGCGGCTCGAGGAAGACATGCTTGAAAATTCTGCAAAAATACAAGGAAGATTTGTTAGAGAGTTGTTTTCAAAAAAAAAAAAAACAAAAAACAAAAAAACAAAGCAGCTCTCAGCAAAAAAAAAAAAAAAAAAAAAGTTGAAAGCCGCAGGAACCCAGCCAAATTGCCAAGCCCCACGGGTGTGGGGGCATTTGTGGAGCCAAAAATATTCACTAGGCGACACGTGGACTTTTGAACGAAAGAGGACAAAAATACCCTTGAGGCATACCGGGATTCCTACGCGCAAGCAGAAGGAAATTATCTTTCAATCAAGTCAAAAGTGCTCAAAATAGGTAATGATTTAAAGCCTATTTCATCAAATCCTTTCTATAAGGTAATTCCCAAAACCTAATTCATTTTATATGTTTTATATTCCATTATTTAGCTAATCAATTAGCTAAATAATATTTTCTTTTCATGTTTCCTAAAAATTGACTAATTAAGGGATTAATCACATAATCAATCCCTTAATTATCAATTTGAAACATCCACTCGAACCTAAAAAATACTATAGGGCCGGCTATCCCATTCAAAACCTAAACCATTACCTTTTTGTTACCTTTTCCCACCATTTCTTCCCTTTTATTAGCCAATCAATATCATAATTACTATAACATTTCCTTTCATATTTAATTAGCCAATTAATTGGCTAATTAAACCAAAAATAAAACCTAAAATTCCCACCTAGTAGTCGGCCACATTTCCTTCCGTTATTCTTTACCTTTTTTATTTTCTCCATTTTATTACCCAAATACAGCTAATCATTCAATTTGATAACACCCCATTTATTTCTATCATATTTTATTAGCCAATAAAGTGGCTAATTAAACCACAAATTCACCAAAAAATGGAGAGAGTGGCCGGCCATTCCTTGAAGAAAATGGAGAAGCCTAATCCTATAAATAGGCTCCTATTTTCACCAAAAGCTCATTCCAATCTTCTTGCAAAAATTCCAAAACACTCTAAACACTATTTCTCTCTAAAATTCTAACTTTGGCATCGGAGGTTCTTCGGCCAAAACCCCCCCATTCATCGTGGGCGCGTGAGGCTTTTGGCCTTAACCTAAGGTGCTAGTTGTTTTGTAGGTGCAAATTCGTCCAAGATCGAAGAAGAGAAAATTTGCATCCACAATGACCAACTTGATGGTTATTCTATAATTAGGAAAACATATCCAATCTTAATTTTGGCATTTGTATCAAAGAGCGTATTTATCTTATTATTTTGGAATTTTCTCTCGTAAAAAATAAATAAAATAAAAATAAAAAGGCGAAGGCCTCATGCAATGTATGAATAAGGAATTTGCTGGTCGAGCATTTACAATACTTGTATCTTAAATTTTTAACCACATTATTCATATACATGGAAATAGTGGATTACTACGACAGTTAGAATCATTCTTTCAAAACCTTATACTCATGAAAGAAAGTTGATGTTCTACTATAAAATTAATAGAGAAGATGAGTAGTAGTCAAACCACTTTATAAGTCATTGCAAGATTTCTCCTTTTAATGATATGGACTCTTCTATCTTCACATCCTCACAGGCTCCCATTATGGTAATGAATTTTCAACCCAAACACGTGGACAACACAAACTGGATGATGCGGAGCACGCGTGAGGCTTTATATATAGACCAACCTGCTCTGATATCATGAAAAAAGTTGTAGTTCCACTAAAAAACCAATTGACAATATAAGGAGTATCCCAACCTCTTAAAAGCCCTTGCAATGTTTTTCCTTTTACTGTGTAGGATTTCTCTACCTTCATGTCCTCACATTCTCACACCCCTTAGTATAAATTTAAATAATTAATATCACCTGTATAAAGAAAAACATTTATTCATGAAGAAGTAGACTATACTATAATCACGTGAAGAAATGTAATTAACCAGGTCTGTCTGACGCTAGCATGTATGCGATCAGTTTTGCAAGAAGACGAATAAAAGAAATAGAAATATTGGCACAAATAATTTGTTTTCTAAAGATTTTTTTTTAATATGCACAAACAAACAATTTTGCTTACAAAACATTTGTAACGTCACAGCTTTGGGACATACTGCAAATAATCCTTTATAAAGGATTCTATGGTAAAGACTGATTAAGGAGTCTACAGCAAAGACTAATTAAGGAGTCTACAGCAAAGACTGATTAAGGAGTCTACAGCAAAAACTGATTAAGGAAAAAGCCATGCAGTTTCATTGAGGCAAAGTCGATGTTTTTATTAGTAAATAAACTTAGAAGAAAGGCAAGTTGATGTGTATATAAAATATGACAAGTTGAGTTAGGGTTTCATCAAATGTATTTAAAACATTAATACACTTAATTTGTAGCATAATTATGATGACCTTGATGATTATTCTATAATTGGAAAAGAATCCAATCTTTAGTTTGGGTTTTGTATCAAAGAGCATATCTTATTATTTCGGAATTTTCTCACGTGAAAAAGAAGGTGAAGACCTCATGTAATATTTGAATAGGGAATTTGCAACTCGAGCACTTACAATGAATAGTACTATTTACACATCTATTTTTACTTCTCACACGTCCCTCTTAATTTTTGGCCGTCGGATCGAATGAATTGAAAAAGATCAATGGCCAAAAATTAACAATGGTGTGTGAAAAATAAAAATGAATGTGTGGCACTTTCCTTTACAATACTTGTATGTTAAATTATTAACAACATTTATTGATTATATAATGGAAATGGTGGATTACCATGGTAGTTAGAGTCTTTCTCTGTAACGCATTGTTTTCCACATTCAAACCTCCCACTCTCACTGTTAGATTATATATACGGTTGTTCATATTGTGACACTTGTCATGAGATTAGAGACTGACTTAGTTCATAAGCTTGTAACATCAAAGACTATAAAATCTAATATCTTGCATACTTCTTCATTAAGAAATAGAATCTTCCCTCTTCTTCTTTTCTCTCTGAAGCTCTTTTGTCTCTTACAAAGTTTACAATACATAAATCAATTCATTATGTACAGCTTACCATGCTATTGATTCCCATTGTTGCTTACGCTTGAAGTCACATTCCTTCCTTTGCTTGCGCTTACTCAATTATGCCTTCGTCTTATTTGATTCCTATCTTTGTCTTTTGAAACCTATTTGCCTTATATACTCTCTACGATTTCTAGGGTTTTGCTTCAACCTTGATAATCGGTCTTCTTCTACATCTCTTTGATTCTTGCACGTAACATGTTTGTTGTTAGTCCTAACTGGTATTCCTCTGGAATTCAAGAATTTGTAATCTTGCTTCAGTGAAGATGGTGACTACATCTGAACCTTAGCTTCTCTAATCTCCGATCACTGCTCTCATCTCTACGATCTCCACTTATGTTAATGTCAAATTGGATTACTCGAATTATCTGAATTGGCACTTCCAAATGCAGTTGCTACTGGAAAGTAATGGAATTATGGAATTCATAGATGACTTTAATCGTTGTCTTCCTTTACATATATCTCAATTTGGTGATTCTGGTATTAATTCCCTTGATTCTTGTTTATACCATATTTAGGACCTTGTATTTAGACCTCGTATAAATACTCAGGGGACTTAAATGTAATTATGTAATAAAGGAAGGGGCAAATATGTAATTAGGGGAGGATCCCTTATTCTATAAAAGGGCATCCTCACCCTCACAAACCCTAAGTCTCTCCTCTCTAAAGCAAAGCTCTCACACTCTCTCCCTCACAAATACTCTCAGATAAATATAATCAATGTGGACGTAGCCCAAACCTTGGGGTGAACCACGATACATCTTGTGTTATTTACATTTCATGCAGATTCACAGTCGGATTTGCGTTGTACCAAGACCTCCGGTTTTGTGCATCAATATTTGGCGCCGTCTGTGGGAATCAATACGAAAAGTTGTGTCAGTTCTCTTTGATTTGTATTTAGACCTCGTATAAATACTCAGTTGAGCTACACCCACTTCAGCTTCTGTTGTTGCTGCTTCTTCTTCCACGTCAGATTCAAAGTCATCAGACTCGAAAACGACTCTAAGCAGCACCAACAATGGAGCAGGACTGATGAAACTCAATTGGGCAAGTTGGCAATTACATCGGGGTGTAGCTCAACTGGTTAATTTCTGCCATAAAATATGGAGATCTGAGCTTGGAGATAGTAGAGACGTGTTTGATGCATCATGCTAAGAAGTACGTTCCTGGAATCACGTTTAGCTTCGGAGAGCCAACAGAGAGAATTTTTGGAGACGACCATCTCCAATCTTCCATTGGAGAAAAGCTCCAGACTTTCGACGACCACTTCATTCCTTTTATTCAAGTTTCTGGCTCCAAGCTTTCATGAGGCCCATCTGTATCAGTTCAAGAAACGTTCATTACCAGATCGAATTCGCCATGCCGGTCGAATCTCGCTGGGAAAACTGTCGTTATTCGGCCACATAGCTCGGAATTCAAAACCCAGTTGGTCAATCTTTGAAACCCAATTGCTCAATTTTTTCCGGAGTCGTTTATTTGAGGAAAAAAATAGAGGAATTTAGCTTCTGAAGCAAAGTAACGAGCTTTGTCAGATCACAAAAGTAATCATGAATAGCAGCGTTGACACTATCAGCGCTGCCACCACCGCCATCGTCTCCGCCAAAGCTCGCGCCCAGCCCACCACTATCTCTCGGTTGCAGTTCTCAATTCAAGGTTCGCGCCACCAAATATTCTTTCTCGCATTTCACAACTTCATACACCTCCGGAGTTCTTCTCCAGATTTGCACTCCATGGATTATCTTCTATGTCAATTTCCATCGGATTCGTGTCGATCATGTCAAGATCTACGTGTGGATGGTAGTTTGAGATTGTGAGGCGATGGTTTGAGCGGCCCACTAGAATTCCAAAGCTCTCTTGCAGAGTGAAAAACTGTGTGGGGTAGAGCGTGCAAAATGAACAGTGACCAGTTTCGAAAGCTTACGCCTCTCCGAGACCTACGATGACGTCATCCAGAGGCCGTTGGATCTGAAGCGCCGGATAAACGGCACCGTTTTGCATGTGGGGTTGGGTCATGCCTGAGAGGAAGCGGGTTGAAGTCCTTCAATATGTGTAGAACATCATCACATCTACCAGGTTTTGCAGCTACCAGTGTTCGCCACAATCATAGGGAAATTTGGTCTTGCAGGAAGTGTTATTTGAGCAATATCAACTGCTGTCTTTGCGTGGAGATATTATATGAGTTGACATGACAATTCCATGCTCTTTCTCCCGTCGTACCAAGCCTTCTCCGGGTCGGGTTTCTTCAGCAAGACAACCCGCCCATCCACAGGCAGTGGAAGACCCGACGGTATGGCATGGCAGAAAAGAAGTGGGTATCTTTGGTTGTTGTTCATAGTGATGCCTGGCAAGTGTCACTTTAGAGAAAAGCAAAAGAAAGCAAGTGGGTGGTATCTGTCTTGTTACGTTTTACAGGAGAACGTGCAGGAAATGGAAAAGAGAAAGAAAAGCAAAAGAAGAAAACAGAAAGAAAAACAATCAAATGAGTTGCGGCACAAAAGCAAAAGACAGAAACGCAGTAGAGAGAAAAGAAGAAAAGCAAAAGATCTTCCTATTATTATAATTCCTTCTGTCTGCCAGATGAAGAGACAGAAAGAGTGCAGCAAGAAAACACAAGCAAAAGCAAGGAATAAACACCCCACCAGAATGATGTGGTTTATTTTACTTATTTTTGAATGATGTAATTTATTTTTCGTATCTTTCAGAGATATCTGTATAAACCCCATCATAGGGTAATAATAAAAAAATAAAAAAATAAAACGGCAAAGCCCAAAATAAATGGGCTGTAATGTTGTGTGGAGAGCGAAGGCCTATAAGCCCAAAATCGCACCAACCAGGTGATCAAAAGTACGCCCAGCACTCCAAAATTATTCGGCAACCTGCCGTTATTACCACCAACAAGGTGATCAAAAGTATGACCAGTACTCCAAAATTATTAGGCAACCTGCGGCTATTACCACCAATCAAGTGATGAAATGTACAACCCGTACTCTCCTTCATGCCACCAACCAGGTGATCAAAAGTACGCCCCGTACTCCAAATTATACATGAGCATTACTCATGTCATTCATACATAAACATTCATGAGCATCACTCATGACAATTATACATAAACATTCATGACCATCATTCATGTCAACATTCATGAGCATCACTCATTTTAACATTCATGAGCATCACTCATGACAACATCCATGAGCATCACTCATGTCAATCAACATAAACATTCATGAGCATCACTCATGACAACATCCATGAGCATCACTCATGTCAATCAACATAAACATTCACGAGCATCACTCATGTCAAACAGCTTCAAAAGCTTCATTTACAGAGCTCTAGCTTCAAAAGCTTCATTTACAAAAGCTCCAGCTTCGAAAGCTTCATTTACAGAGCTTTAGCTTCCAAGCTTCACTTGCAAAGCTTCACCCACAAAGCTTCAATGCAGGGTATACAAATACCGCCTCCGAACAACCGCCATTTCAGCCCATACATGGATTTAATTTGAAGTCTCTAACCAACAGACTCTATTGACCGAAGACTTGGGGGACTACATTATGTACCATATATTGGGCCTCAACTAGGCCTTATGAAAAATACTTGGGGGACTTAGCCCATTACTTATGTATTGAGGAGTGAGCCCTTATTCTATAAAATGGACTCCCTCACTTTCATTAGAGAACACCCATTGGTCATGTACTGAGGAGCAAACCTTTATAAAAGGGACTCCCCACCATCATTAGAGAGCAACATCGCCAGCTGAGCAACCGCATCGCCGCGAGCATCACTCCTAACCCATCACTTATGTATTAAGGAGCGAGCCCTTGTTCTATAAAATGGACTCCCTCACCTTCAAATGTCGCAAGCCGAGCCAACCAAGGCAACATAAGCCATTAGCCGAGCAGCCTCGCAGCGTGTGCTACTTCTAGTTAAGCGTCATTTTAGATTGAGCACTGCCTCATATCGAGCATTAGTTCAAGCCAGCATCTAGTTACTTTGGCCTACACATAGACTGAATTTCAAGTCTCCAGCCAAAAGACTCTCTTGACTGAAGACTTAGGGGACTACTATTTATACTATATTTAGGGTCTCGTATTTAGACCTCGTATAAATACTCGGGGGACTTAAATGTACATATGTAATAAAGGAATTGGCAAATATGTAATTAGGGGATGAGCCTTTATTCTATAAAAGGGCCTCCACACCCTCCTAAACCCTAAGTCTCTCCTTTCTAGAGCAAAGCTCTCACACTTTCTCCCTCAGAAATACTCTTAGATAAATATAATCAGTGTGGACGTAGCCCAAACCTTAGGGTGAACCACGATACATCTTGTGTTATTTACATTTCATGCAGATTCATGATCGAATTTGCATTGTACCAACACCTCCGGTTTTATGCATCAACAATTCTTATACTTCTGCAGAGAATGATGATTTACACTGCACCATATTGTAGTTTTGAACCTCTAGATAGACCTAACTGTCAAATCTTTGGCAAGAACAACCATGGCACTTGGATTTGTTTTTACAATAATAAGGGGTCTAACTACATTGGGTCTTTTAATTCAAACTATTGTCATCTGGCATCTTCTCCCTTTGTTCCTTTACATACAATGCCTAGCTACCATATTCAGTCTCAGTAGCCATATTTGTCATCTCATCAGATTCATTCTTAACAACCAGAAATGTCATTACATAAATTTCAGTTTGGGTCTCAGTGACTCTATGTATATTATATGTATGAGTCTCAGTGACTCTATGTATTCTATATTGTACCGCTACTATCCTACTGTTACGTGTTGATTCCGAGCGTATCTCGGGATCGAGGCATGACATTTAAGATATATTATGTTATGAAATGTCTAAGAAGAAACTCTATTTTTCTAGACATGTGTTTAATGAGCATGAGTTTCCATACACAGACTTATTGACACATTCCAGAACCACATATTCACCTCATGTTTTACCAACTGCATTTTGTTATATATCTATATATCTATAGTTATAGTATCACCATTGTCTAGTTCCACACCTCAATCCATTGATGCTCGCACTAATGTAGCATCATTTTTTCATCATTCCTTTACTCTAGTAGTTAATACTCCAGAATCGTCATCATCTCAATCATTCACAGACACAAATCTCCAACCCATTACTGTACATCAGACTCCTCTTCTCATTTACACATGGCACCCGATCTTAGTCCTGATATTCCTCAATTAGCACATGAGTTTATTTATAACACTCTTTAAGTGGTGTTGTCCATTCCTCCACTCAATCTGCATCCAATTCAGACTAGAAGTAAGAGATGGACTATAAAGAAAAAAGACTTGGTGGTTACTTTACAAGAGTTTGGGGGAGCTTATTGTCTTTAGTTAAACCAGCAACCTAAAAATCAGCTATAAAGGTTCATGTGTGGTTAAATGCCATAAAGGATGAGGTTGATGCACTACATGCTCAAGGTACTTGGAGTTTAGTTTCTTTACCTGCAAATAAAAACTTGGTGGGGGTTCAAATAGATTTTTAAAGATCAAGAGACACTCAGATGGTACAATTGCTAGACATAAGGCCAGAATAGTGACCAAAGGCTTTAGTCAAGAACCTGGATTAGACTATAGTGAGACTTTTAGTCCTAAAGTCAAGCCTATGACAATGAGATTAGTGTTGGCACTAGTTGCTCATTTCAATTGGTCTCTTAGGCAATTAGATGTCAAATATGTCTTCTTACATGACATTTTACATGAGGAAGTATAAATTGTTGGGTTTTTGGCTCAAAATTAGGATGATGCAATAAATTAGGTTTGTGTTACCTATTTGGTTTTGGTGTCCTATTTGGGTTTGGTTTTGACTTCTTAGTTAGTTTCCTTAGTGGAGAGATTTTGTTAATTACCTATTTGATTAGGATTTGGATTTATTTCCTATTAGGATTCCTATTGTAACCTAAGTCCTATGCACTATAAATAGGGCCTTAGGGTTAGTGTATTTTGTGTGGCTCATTCGTGTGGCAATTTGGTGAGAGTCAATTTGTGAGTTTGTGAGTTAGAGAGCAATTTGGGAGAATCTCCTCCGTTTGTTTGGGTTCTCTACTCGTTTGGTTTAGGGTTTGTAATTTGTGGAATTTAGGTTGTGAGAGTTTAAACACTCTTTTGTAATCTCCGTTTGTTTAGTGAAATTCCTTGCCGTGCTTCGCCCGTGGAGTAGGCTTTACGCCGAACCACGTAAGTCTCGTGTTAGTTTGAGATTGTTTGTTTTAGCTTTCACCTACGACGTTGATATTGGTACTTTGTTATAATTCGCTTCCGTTTGAGCATAAAAGTACAACATAAATGACACACATTCCAGGGTTTGAGGATCTCAATCATCCTACTCTAGTTTGTAAGCATCACAAATCTCTCTATGGCTTGAAACAAGCACCTAGGCCCCAGAATGGGAAATTTACTACTTTTTTTCTTCCTAAATTGGGTTTCATAAATACATACAATGATTCCCCACTGTTTGTAAAGCAAGTTGAGTCTGCAATTGTGGTTTTCTAGTTATATGTCGATGATATTATCATCAATGAGAGTGTTGTTGATGCTATTCAATAGGTAAATGCTCTCACTTCTGAGTTTTACATTAAGGACTTAGGTCCATTACATTATTTTTTGGAAAGTCAATATACCCGGACTGCACATGGATGATTCTTATCGCAGACTAAGTATGTTCAGGATTTATTAACAAAAACTAAGATGCTTGAGTCCAAAGCCTATGATACACCTTGCTTTCCTTACAATATGCTTCTTAAAGATGATGGTCAGCCATATGGAAATCCAGCTTTATATAGAAGTATTGTAAATGAATTGCAGTACTTGATTTTCACTAGACCAGACATAGCTTTCTCTGTGCATCAAGTCTGTCAGTTTGTTCATAATCCAATTATGTCTCATTTCACTGCCGTCAAGAGGATATTAAGGTATTTGAAGGGCACCATTTACTTTGGCATATCTGATACCGTAGGAAATTTACTTTTGAAAGCTTTTAGTGATCCCAATTGGGTAGATGATCTTAATGACAGAAGGTCACTACTGGTTTAGTGGTGTTTTTAGGCTCTAATCCTATTTCCCGGTCTTAAAAAAACAGTAAAAGTTTCAAGGTCATCAATTGAAGCTGAAGATAGGGCTTTGTCTTCTACTTCTGCAGAAATTAATTTGGATAAAGCAGCTTTTTGCTTTTCAGTAGGTTTCATTACCTTATACTCATGTGTTGTTTTGTTGATAATTTGTCTACCATTGCTTTGTCTTTCAATCCAATGCAGCATCAAAGGACCAAGTATATTGAAATAGATGTTAATTTTGTCAGAGAAAGATTGGCCAAGAAGCAGCTTTATGTTCTATTTGTGTTATATTTTAAAGACATCCTTATGAAGGGGTTAAGTTCTCCTTTTCTTCATACACATTGTGGCAATCTCATGCTTGGATCTTCAAAGCATGAGTTGAGGAGGGATGTTAGAGTATATATGTGGTAGTTTAGATTGACACTTGTCATCAGATTAGAGACTTAGTTAGTTGATAAGCTTGTAATATCCAAGACTATTAAGTCTAACATCTTGTATTACTTCTTCATTAAGAAATAGAATCAAAGAATTGTTCTTCCCTCTTCTTCCTTTCTCTCGGAAACTCTTTTCTCTCTTACAAAGTATACAATACATAAATTGAGTTATTCTATATAGCTTAATGCTCACGCTCCTAGCTAGTATAAATTTGAGTAGTAATATCGCTTGTATTAAAAAATATTTATTCACATACTTCAATGTTACTCTTAATAAGAAATTTTTTCCGTTCCCAGTTAATCTTTTATTCATGTAGTTCTAAATAACTCCCGAGTCCTGAAGATGTAAACTATAATAGGAAAATTATACCTTCATTGATAAAGAATAATAAGATTAATTACAAAGGGTATTTATACTTAGCTTGCTGCACACACTTGTGCTTACAACAGATCCTAACCATCTAACTAACTATTGACAGCTATAACAAATCTAACAAAAGACACCTTAAGCTAAGTTTTCTCTTGTACAATTTGGTCCTTAGTAAACTATATTGTAAATGTAATTAACCTGGTCTGTCTGCCACCAGCAAGCAAGCGGTTCTGCCGGAAGATTAATAAAAGAAACAGAAATATTGGCATAAATAATTTGTTTCTAAAGATTCTTTTAATATGCACAAACAAACAATTCTGCTTACAAAACAGTCGTAACGTCACCAACTTGGAGTCTTGGAACATAATGCAAAGATTCTTTACAAACACATGCACCAAGGCAAAATCAGTTTGTCGTTTAATTAGGATGCATTGTTTCCTGGATTCTATAAATTTATTTCGTTTAGCTGAAGAGAAAAGGACTAAACGAGCTAGATTGTGTTCACATATACTGCTGAAACATGGTTTGTTGTATTAATATTTCAATCAACTAGGGTTTTGGTCAAAATTAATCAACCAACATGAATTAGTTTATGAGTAATTTCCTTAGTTTATACTTAAGTGAAACATTTTTCTAGCCAAGTGGGGGCCACATTCTCCCTATAAATGAGAGTAACATAGTCGTATCAATGCATGCAAAACTCATCCACCTGACTTCCTAAGCAAGTTCAGAGCAACTAATATTCTCTCTTGATTATCCTTTCCAACACGCAATTAGCAGACATAAAATGGCTGCTGAGACAGCTCCAGTGCTTATTAATCATATGACTATTCAACCCAACCCTGCCATCTCCCTTCCCTCCATTAACTCACCGTCCATCATCAACCCTAATGATTCTGTTGTAGCTGTTGGGGCTGATGAAATCCCCACCATTGATTATCTCATGTTATTCTCTAATGATTTTGATGAACGATCCAAAGCCCTCGAAAACTTAGGCCATGTCTGCAAGGACTTCGGCTTTTTCTATGTGCGTATATATGCTTGTTTTATTTTTATTTTTTGTTGCAGGATTTTCGTCTATGCTTTATATGTGCCCTAAGAATGTCAGAACCCCCCCCCCCCCAATTAATATTTATGGAAACAGATCTCCCTTTATTACTTTTGCTTTCGGAAGTCCAATCATATTGAGGGTTTAGGCTAAAACCAAATATTGAAACTTATATCCTTAATATATTTCACCCTTTTTCTTTGGTACGTTCAATCAGATTTCCCTATTATTGTTGCTTTAAGAAAAAGAAAAGAAATAATGTTCTTGTCGATATACCTAGCCGCTCGACATGACCAATATATCTTAGGTATTATAAGGAGCAACTATTATTACTCTAAACTAGGAGGAGTTCAGTTTTCTTCCTTAATCCCCTAAAAAAAATGAAATTAGAGAGCCTATTTTGTTTCCATATTGATAGATAAAGTATATATAGTACAAGCCAACATGATTATAAATAAGAACTAGTAAATATTTTAGTCAGAAATCTTTCATACTTGGATCTGAAGTACTAACGCAAGTATATACCATATATATTAGAGGTGCTTTCCTAATTTTTTATGCATTAACCTTGAACACTAATTTAAAGTTAATTATCACGCAACTATTTGTTCCATGCACATTTCATTTCATTTTTTCTCATGTAACATGTTTAATAATTGGATTAGTTATCGACTGCTGATAAATTTTTGTGCTCCATATTTTCAGCTTGTAAATCATGGCATCTCCAACGGCGTGTTTGAGGGTGTTTTCAAAGGAATTTCTGACTTCTTTAACCCGGAGGAGATAGAGGACCGAAAGCAGTACGAGAAAAAGAGCCCAACGGATAGAATTCGATGGGGCTTGCGATCTTCTCCTGGAGAGAATAGGGAATATCTGAAGGTCATTGCACATCCCCAGTTTCACTGCCCTTCTAAACCAGCTGGTTTCAGGTATATTAATGGTGATTTAGTTTGTCTATTATGTTATGATATTTATAAATCAATCTACTGTAAATTTATCAGTTGTGTTAAATATCGAAATAGCAAATTATAACATAATATTTTTTTTTTAATTTACGTAAGTATTATAACTATGGCGCGTTTGATAACGTTTTATTTTCTGTTGTTTTGGTTTATGAACTAAAAAGAACGAAAAGACCAGAGAAAAAAAGAGAGAGATTTGTAAATGAAAATCGAGGGAGACTGACTGATGAAGGGATATATGTTTCTTAATTAAGGGGAGGCAAACCATGTTTAGTAATAAGGAGACTAATTATATATAGGATTCACTCCGCATTAAATTTCAATAATTTCAATAGTTTAGTTTCCAAATTTCACTTTATAGATTATTTTTTCAAAGAGTAACGTTACACTCACTATTTATTTGTACTATCTTTCTAATATAGGTAGCATGTGGTTCAATATCCTAGTTGATAGGGTATTGGGTTTCCACCCCTACGTCCTAGATTCAAAACTCTATCATCCCCTAAATTATTGTAATAGTTTTGAACCCTTCCCCTCCCCTTAATAATAATAATAATTAAAAAAAAGTTTCTAATAGAGTTAGGGTCCACCAAAGGCAATTTTGAATCACATTATTGCTAGCCCATTGTGAGGCTAAGCTCATCCCCTCCCCCTTAGTGTAGAAAATATCAATTGTTAAAAAAAAGTTAGGACCCACCAACACATGTGGGTATCATTTCTATTATAGAGATGATACAAATAATGGTATAAAGAGATGATAAGAATAACATTTTTGCTTTCAAAAATATTATCCCAATTGAAATGGTTGAGACATCTAGTAATTATGAACATAATGTTCTAGGAAGCAATGGATATTCATGATAAGAATTAAATAGGTAATTAAACGAATTGAATTTTCAAGGATTTATGAGAAAAGACTTTCAAAATAGACAGTTCCGATCGTTGTACAAGAAGTGTAGTGGGTTTTGCAACTAGTTCTCATTTCTTGTAAAAATATGAGATTCTCTCTTCTTAAGCAACATGTGTAACTAGGCCATTCAATAACTTTTTTTTACATTATACATAATTGTTTCTATATATCCTCTCTCTTTTCATGTTTAAGACTTCAACCTATAGTTTAAAACAAAAGCCAAAAACAAAAGTGCCACAAAACTAGCATAAATAATACTATAATAATCTCATGTTCGATCGGATCCCCTTTTGTTGTAAATCAAAAGGAAACAAAACAAAAAAATTATATATGCATAGAAGCACCCAGCTAACACTTGATGAAAATAGGGTTTGGCACTCCCTCTCTTATCAAGAACTAATATATTTTAAATTTTTGACTGACGTACTTCGTATTGTGATGTACGACATTTTTTTCATAAAATTATATAATTTTGCGGTTTTTTATTTCAACAGTGACGCTTTGGAAGAGTATTTCAAAGCATCGCGAGAGATAGTAAAAGGTTTGGGAAAGGCAGTGTCAAAAGGCTTGGGATTTGAAGAATGCTACGTAGAAAAAGCTTTTAAGCTTGAATCTGGTTTTGATATGTCTGCCATGAACCTATACCCACCCAATTTCAGATCAAAAGGATCAATTGGTGTGCCTGATCATACTGACCCAGGCTTCTTTGTGTCACTCATACAAGATGTGAATGGTGGTCTGCAAATACTATCCAATAGTGGTCAATGCATCAATGTTAATATCCCCCATAATGCCATTTTTATAAACCTTGGTGACCATCTTGAGGTATATTCACTAAATTAATAGTTTGTTCTTTTACCTGTCTTTGTAGTGGTGTGTACTTGTATTTTAATTTTTGTCTATAATATAATTTAGGGTAAAAGACTGTTTACCACCCTCATGTTTCGTGGTTTTCAACATTTAGTACATCGAGTTTTTTTCGTCCCAGAGTCATACCTAAAGTGTAAATTTTGGGACAGTCTCATACATCTGTTAGTCAAACTGTTAGTTCTCCCGTTAAGTGATGACGTGGCGCTCTGATTGGACGCCACGTGTCATTAAAAAATTTATTTAAATAAAATTTCTTCTTCTCTTCTTCTTCTTCTTCTTTTGGGTTCGGTTTTTTTTTTTTTTTCCTTCTTCCTCCTCCTCCTCCTTCTTCTTCCTTCTCCTTCCTCCTCCTTCTTCTTCTCCTTCTTCTTTTTCTTCTGGGTTCGGTTTCTCTCTCTTTTTTTTTTTTTCTTCTTCTTCTTCTTCTTCCTCCTCTTTCTCCTTCTTCTTCCTTCTCTTTCCTCCTCCTTCTTCTCCTTCTTCTTCTTCTGGGTTCGGTTTCTCTTCTTTTTTTTCTTTTTTTTTCCTTCTTCCTCCTCCTTCTTCTTCTCCTTCTTCTTCTTCCTTCTCCTTCCTCCTCATTCTTCTTCTCCTTCTTCTTCCTTCTTCTTCCTCTTCTTTTCTAGGTTCGGTTTTTTTTTTTCTGTTTTTTTCCTTCTCCTCCTTCCTTCTTAAGAAGGAAGAAGAAGGAGAAGAAGAATGAGGAGGAAGGAGAAGGAAGAAGAAGGAGAAGGAGGAGGAAGAAGAAAAAAAAAGAAAAGAGAGAACCGAACCAAGAAGAAGAAGAAGAAGAAGAAGAAGAAGAAGAAGAAGAAGAAGAAGAAGAAGAAGAGAAGAAGAAAAAAAAAATATTTTATTATTTAAATATTTTTTAATATTATTTTTATTTTTTTAATGACACGTGGCGTCCAATCAGGGCGCCACGTCATCACTTAACGGGAGAACTAACAGTTTGACTAACAGATGTATGAGACTGTCCCAAAATTTACACTTTAGGTATGACTCTGGGACGAAAAAAACTTGATGTACTAAATGTTGAAAACCACGAAACATGAGGGTGGTAAACAGTCTTTTACCCTATAATTTAAGATGAGGCAGTTCACTCTGTGTTTTGCATTTTAAATGTTCCGACGTCTAGCTTTAGGTTTTTTCTTAACAGCTTGATTAGTGTTTTCTTAAAATGACTGTTCTCGTCAATTTTATTTTTTTACAACAACTAGTATGTCTTATTAATTTTTTATTGTCCTTTTTAGAATGATTATATTTGAATAAAAAATTATAAGATAGACGTTTTGAATTATTAAAACAAATTGTACAAGGTGCTCTTCGAATAAGGTTATTTAAGTCGTTATGTGGACCCTTCCAATTTGTACAAATAATTTCTGCTCGGCTAAAACAAAATACATTATTAGCTTCATATGTATTATTTTAGGAGTAATTAGGTTTTCATCCTTATTTTTACTACTCTATTGATTAAAACCTTATTACTTTTCAATTTTTTATCAAGGTCATTTGTATTAATAATATCATTAATTATTTCAATAATAAAATATTTTTTATTTCTAAATATATTCATTTAATATTAAAAATGTTACAATTAGTATATTTATATTTATGGCTAAATTTTTTATCATATATTTTTATTTTAAGTTTGTACCCATTTTTAATTTGCAACCCTTTTTTAATTTGTACCAATTTTCCTTTCAATTTTAATTTGTACCCATATATTAATTTCTTTTTGTGCCCATATTTTTTAAAGTTTTATTTGTATTGTACCCATATTTGTTTATTTATTTGTACCCATTTTTATTTTTGCTAAATGTACCCATTTTGAAGAATGTACCCATGTTTTGATACAATAATTTTTTGGTTATTTTTTATGAATGTACCCATGTATACACACACACACACACAATAGTATATTTATATTTTAATATTTTTAATCCCACAAATTATGGTTTTTTATTTAAAATCTCATTACTATAAACAACTATAAATTTTAATTTTTAATTTAAAAAATATAGTAACGTACATAGAAATAAATTATCAATTAATTTTAGGGACTTGGATCAAAAATTGAAAAACAACAAGATTTCAGTCAAAGATTGTTCATAATTAGGGACCGCATCTAAAGTCTCCCATTATTTTAATTATGTTGATACAGATCTTAACCAATGGGAAGTACAAGAGCCATGTTCATCGAGTGGTGGTGGACAACAACAAAATACAGAGGATCTCGGTGGCAACACTACATGGACCATCGTTGGATGCACTAGTGGGACCAGCACCAGAGTTTGTAGATGAATGTCACCCACCAGCATATCGTGCAATGACCTACAAACAATCCAAAGAAGCTAATGGCGGTGATGAGATTGATGTCCAGTCAAGCATCGACCAAATTCGCCTTTGAAACCATTAAACATTTGAGCTGCCCATAATTAAACATATGTGTCAATAAAAGTTGAACTATTGTGTCCGCTCCATTGACCTAGTTCAAAATCTCCATCTCAATTATAGTAGTGTAAAATATCTTCTTATCAAACAAAATAAAGTTGAACAAGTGTTCGGTTCGAACAAGTTTTTAGGAATAGAAACTTTAGTTTGGTTGTGTATGGTTCATCTTTGTGTTATCTGAATCCAAATAATTGTATTAGTGATAATTGTGATTGTGCTATACAAAGGTGCATGTTTATCTAAATTCCAACTTTCCAAGTTTGGCAACAAAGAGAAATCCTACTATGCAAGTGACATCGAACTTTTTTTATTTATTTTTTGTTTTAAAGCCAAGTGAAGTTGGTTAGTTTTGCTTTGTAAACAAAGGAGACTTGGGTGCAACATACAACGATGTGCATGTTTTATTGTGGTTATACTCTCTTCACAGGTTAATTTGATATATTTAATTTGTTGTACAACTATTTCCCTGATGAAATTAGTTGTACTATCTATTTCCCTGATGACAACTTTGGCTGTAGAAGAAATCATGTTGCTTTTGCTTACCATTCCAGCCACAACATCCGATTGCTTCTCTTTCAAATAACTAATAACCATTTTCTTCAAGTTCTCAGCATGCTCGAGAATATACTTTGCAAACTCATTTTCATTAGAACCGTAGAAAGGCTCTATGGTTACCTCCTTAAGCTGATTAATGAAACCAAGGTTTTGCATTTTCCAGTAGTATGTGTCGAGCGTAGATGACTGGCGATAAGACAACAAGGAAACGAGCAGATCACTAGAAAATTCTAACCAAAAGAAAAAAATAGTTTAACGGAGAATAGGCAACACAGGCTTTCACTTACATCACATTTAAAGGAATTGAGAAGAAAATGTATTTCTGAAATATTACAATTTCATTACTTGACAAAAATAATTACATGAGTATGGTATTTATGGTCATAACAACAACTAATAACCTTCTAACTAACTTGTACACATAGCACATTACAATTAGTTAATTAAAAACAGAATGTATGTCATGATTTGGCATCCTCATCTTTACACCCCACCCCCTCAAGCTGAGCTTGGAAGAAGTTGGAGTTCCAAGAGATAGCTTGGATTGAAGAAGAAGAAACCGGTTCTTGGTTAAAGATCTAGTGTGAATATCGGCAATTTGGTCCTCAGTACACACATACTGAACTTGAAGCAGATTAGCAAGAACCAACTCTCGCATGTAATGATAATCGATCTCAACATGCTTTGTTCGAGCATGAAAGACAGGATTGGAGGCAAGAGAGATAGCAGATATGTTATCACACCAGATTGTAGGTTTTGAAGATAAGGGAAAACCAAAATCATGAAACACCTTGCAGATCCATATAATTTCAGCGGCAGTATGTGCCAGAGATCGATATTCAGCTTCAGTGGAGGATCTAGCCACTGTAGGCTGCTTCTTAGCACTAGCTGATTAAGTTTGTTCCAAGATATACACAAAAGCCACTAGTTGATCGTCGATCAAATAAACAACCAGCCCAATCGGCATAAAAAAATGCAGAAAGATGAAGAAAACTTTTCTGAAACCATAAACCATGATCAGAGGTGCCTTTGAGGAATCGGAGAATCTTTTTGGCAACTTGGAGATGAAGATCAGTGGGAGTATGCATGAATTGGCATACTTGATTGACAGCAAAAGAGATATCAGGCCTAGTCCAAGTTAAATACTGTAAGGCACCGACCAGGGATCTATATTCAGTGGGATTTGATAGAGGAATGCCACTGTGATCCAGTTTAGTAGTGCCAAGAGGAGTACAACAAGGCTTGGCACCTTCCATTTTTGTTTTCTGAAGTAAACCAGAAGATATTTGCTTTGATGAAGAAATAAACCTTTGGATGATCTTTGAACTTCCAACCCCATAAAATAGTGAAGATGACTTAAGTCTTTGACTAGAAACAGAGACCCAAGTTTCTAAATAAACTGCTTACACACTGACGGATCAGGACCACTGATCAATATGTCATTGACATAAACCAATACTATAACTAGAACAGGATCTTTGATGACAAGGAGAGATGCATCAAAACAAGATTGAGTGAAGCCAAAGGACTTGAGAGCTTGAAAGAGTTTATCAAACCATGCCCGAGGAGCTTGTTTGAGGCCATATAGAGACTTTTTGAGTTTACACACATGATTTGGCAGATTAGAATCAGTAAAACTAGGAGGTTGTTGCATAAACACCTCTTCTTGTAAGTCACCATGAAGGAATGCATTGCTTATGTCAAGTTGATTTAGAAACCAATTATATTGAACTGCAACAGTTAACAGAATCCGAATAGTGACTGGTTTAGCTACAGGGCTAAAGGTTTCTTGATAATCCAGTCCTTGTTGTTGGTGAAAGCCCTTGGCAACTAATCGAGCCTTGTATCTTTCAACAGAACCATCAGGCATTTTCTTAATTTGAAATACCCATTTGCAACCAACCACATTTTAAGAAGGTAAAGAAGGAACTAGAGACCAAGTTCCAGTAAATTGAAGAGCATTAAACTCATTTTGCATAGCTAATCACCATTCACTGTGCTTGGAAGCTTGATTATAAGTAGTGGGAATATAATCAAGAGTGGATGGTAAATGGTGTTTAGTAGCAGAGTAAGCTTTAGGTCGAAAGATACCATTTTTTTATCTAGTAACCATGGGATGATGGTTAGTAACTGCTGCAGAATAGGAATGAGCAATATATTGATCAGGAGATTGAGAAGAGGAGGGTGAAGAAACATGTGGAACAACAAGTGGATGAGGTGGAGGAGTAGGGGAATGTGAGGAGGAAGAAAGAGGGAAGTGAAGATCAATGATGGGAGGAACAGGAACAGGTGATGGTAAGAACTGTGAAGTATGATCTTGTGAAAAAGGAAAGGATTTCTCATTGAACAATACATGCCTGGATATGTAGACCCGGTCTGTGAGAAGATCCAAGTATCTGTAGCCCTTATGTTGTAAACTATAGCCAAGGAAAACACATTCCTTACTTTTACCCTCCAACTTAGAAGAGACATAGGGCTTTAACCAAGGGTAGCAGCTACAACCAAAGATCTTAAGTCTAGTATAATCTTGTGAAGTATGAAATAACAATTCCCACGGAGAACAAAGAAGACCAGATATAGGCAATCGATTAATCAAATAGAGGGCAGTAGATATAGCCTCAACCCAATACTTTTTAGGAACATGAGATGCAACTAAGAGAGTGCGAGCTGTCTCTACAAGATGTCGGTGTTTCCTTTCTACACAACCATTTTGCTCAGGAGTATGTGGGCAACTAAGTTGATGAGAAATGCCATGTAATTGAAGAAAAGCTTGAAAAGAAGAACTGACAAATTCACCCCCTAAATCTGAACGAATAGCCTTGATTTTATTTCCAACCGTATTTTCTACATATGTTTTGAAGGTTACAAATGTAGAATACACCCCATATTTTGCTTTCAATGGAAAAAACCAGCTATACTTAGTATGATCATCTACTATCAACAGATAATATCGAAAACCACTAACTGAAAGGATAGGAGCAGGTCCCCAAACATCACAGTGAAGTAATGCAAAGCTGTGGGATGCAGAGGAACTTGCAGCTTTAAAGGGAAGTTTGTGGTTTTTAGCTATAGCATAATCAGAGCAGAAGAATTCAACTGAAGATGCACCTTGCACAGCAAGTTTATTCCTAGAGAGAACCTTGCGAAAAATAGGAGAAGAATGATGGCCCAAACGACTATGCCATATCTTGACTAGAGCTTTAATACTGACGAAAGCTGATGCAGTGAGTGAAGGAGGAACATTACCAGAGAAAGAACGATTAGATGTAGAGGATTGCAGAGGATAGAAACCGTCTTTAACTGAACCCCGCAAAAGCGTCTTCGCCGTAGAATGATCCTTAGCAACGGATCTATTAGAATCAAGGGTTGATGAACAATAATTGTCTCGGAGAAATTGAAAAGCAGACAACAAATTGTGCTTCATGTGAGGTACATGAAGGACATTGTTCAGTTTAAAGGAAGTAGCAGGTGTACGGAATGTAGAGGAACCAACATGAGAAATGGACAATCCTTTACCATCACCTATGTATACTTTTTCTTCACCGTGGTAAGGAGTAGGAGAGTGAGTATTGGATATGTCATTGGTGATGTGCGAGGTAGCTCCAGAGTCAATCAACCAAGGAGGAGAGGACTTGGCATTGTAACGAGCACACATCGCTTAGAGCTTGGCAGGAGGAATTCGACCAGAGATCTCCAAATTCATATGGTCAAAGCAATTAATGGCTTCATGACTTGAATTTCCACAAATTTGACAAGGAACTAGAAGACCAGAAGAAGAGCCTCGAGAGTGAGCTGCGGTATTGTTGCGATTGAAGCTACTGTTGAAATTGTTGCCTTGATAATTTCCTCGATTACCAAGATTATTGGAGAAGCGATTGTTCTTTCCACAATTCGAATTATACCGAAAAGATTGCTGCAATGGTTGATTCTGAATGACATACGCCTGAGGCGGTGTGGGAAGTAACGGTGGCTGAGTTTGGACCAATAAAGCATGAAACAGTTTAGTATTATTGGATAAGGTAGCTTTCTTGCGACGAATCATAAAGAGTTCTTTGGTGAGTAAGAATCCATGCAATTCATCCAAAGATGTGGAGGATAAGCGAAGCATGATTGAATCAGTGAAGGACTCAAAATCATCAAGAAGACCAGCAAGAGTGGCTACAATGAGATCTCGATCAAATATTGGGGCAGCAATGAGAGAGTCAGAGATCTCTCTGAGCTCTTGCAGGTAATCAGACATGGATTGTGAACCTTTTTGAATGCTTTGAAGTCGCGATCGAAGCTGATGAACATGTGCATCAGAAATGCCCCCCAAATCGTTGCTCGAGTTTGAGCCAGAGATCACGAGATGACGAAACACCAACGGTGAACGGAATCACCTCCTCAGACAATGTGGAATTGAACCAGATCATGAGGTTTTGATCTTTCTCATACCAAATTTCGAACGCCGGATTCAGAGTGCGATCGAGCATAAGTGGTGGTGGACAAGGTTCGGTGCCATCAACGATACCAAGAAGTCGATAACGCCTAATAATTGGGGCAAAGAGAGCGCACCATGGGAGATAATTGGACCGCTTGAGCTTGATTGGCACCATGCTGCCAATGTTTTGGATCGTGAGAGAGGTATAAGGAGAGTAATTAGGGTTTGAAAAGGGATTTGGAATTGGAACCGACTCAGAGGGAGAAGCGGTCGCAGACGGAGACGCCATTGAAGATCAAGAAAACAGATCGATGATCGAAGATCGGAGTACAAAATCAACAAGAAATTCGATCGAATTTGGGTAGAGATCAGAGAAGTAGAGCGGAAGAGAAGAGGATCGAGAGAAGCCGTGAGGCGGTTGGCGATGAAACCATAAAGGAACTGAGAAGAAAATGTATTTCTGAAATATTACAATTTCATTACTTGACAAAAATAATTACATGAGTATGGTATTTATAGTCATAACAACAACAACAACTAATAACCTTTCTAACTAACTTGTATACATAGCACTTTACAATTAGTTAATTAAAAACAGAATGTATGTCATGATTTGGCATCCTCATCTTTAACATTGACCACCACCTGCGAATATACTACACTTATGTGCAAGGTGTTCATATTTGTCACTGCTCTGAAAAGAGAGACCACTGCAGGAACTATGTCATCATTCAAGCTCCTAAGATGCAAGCCCAAATTACAAATATCATGCAATGGTTCCGTCACAGAACCTTTCCCGAACAAAGCCTGCAATTTTTCGTAGGAAAGTTAAATAGATAGAGGACAATAAACCGAACACTATAAGGAAAAGGAAAAACAAAATGTAGTAATAGATTTCAACTAAAGCAGTCTCCACTCTTCAGAAAATTGTATGTAACCTACAAAAAGATTTTAGTAATTCAAATATATCGTTTTAGCAAAAGAGAATGTGTTTAGAGGATAGTGTATCGTTACCTTAGTGGCCTGGTCGTTTAGAATAACAGTTTTAGCATTGCATACACTGCGAAGAACCTCAAAAATATTGCCGCACTCATTTGCCTTGGGCCACAATAAGATCTCGGCTTTCTCTAAGGTCGTATGCTTCCAAAACTTTAGCCTGTTCATCAAATGACCCTCCAGTTTCAACTTTTTAAGATTTGGAGCAGATATATCATCAAAGATGTGCTACTTGGTGATGAAGAAACGTTTTTCCAAGCTATATGTATCTCTTCGAGTTTCTCACCAGAGATGTTAAGATGGAAGAGGTCTCCATTATTTCCAGAAACCAGCTTCAATGATTCTAAAGACGAGCTTTCAATGCTGATATTTTGCATCCCTTTAACTTGAATAAGCTGTAATTCCTTAATGCTTCTGCAAGAGCTTGAGAGCCAGGTGCAAAACCTTCCATCTACAAATGTAACATCTCTCAACGTCAATTGACGGAGATTGCAGGAGAAATATAAGGAAGGAACTTGAAGAGTTGTCCCGCGCAAGTTCAGGGATAGAGACCTCAACGATGGACAGAGAAGTATGCATGACAAAAACGCAAAAATGGTCATACCAAACACAGTGAAATCAAGGTCAAGCTCTTCAACTTTACACCTTATTGCATTGTGAATCCAGGTGATCACTCGATAATGGTCATCAATTAACTCCCTCGGAGATTCAAAATCAACAAACAACCAACGAATGCGAAAACACTAAATCCTATTATCACCGCGATTGATCAAGAACATGTCCAAAGAATTGTACAGCTCTCCTCGCCTCCAGTTGCAACTTGGTATAGAAATTGCATCGAAACTCACTGTCGGATTTGATAGGTACAGTTGTCTGCATCTTTTGGACACAGCGCTCGCTCGAGTGAGGTCTTTGAAGGATAGGAAGGAAAGAATGTGATGAGCAACTTCGATCGGAAGATTACTAAATCTGTCTAGCGTACTACTCTCAGTACAAGCTCTAAGCATTACACAATTTTCAGTTCGTTGTAACTTATTGTGCCCCATGATTTTGTTTCTGTTTGCGACAGTAAGAGCACCCTTAATTGTGAAATGTTCAGATAAGCTACAAGGATTATTCTCCTAAAATGTCAAGAAAAATAGAATGATTAATGAGATTCTCATCATAGTTCACAACTTAGGGCTGGTTTGGTATTGTTATGATTTGAAAAAAAACTACTTCTGTTGTGCTATGAGAATAAGCTCATTCTTGCTGCTTCACGTTTTCAGCTTTTTTTTCATCCAAAACTGTGAAAATAAGTTGTTTTTAAGTATTTACCAATCATCTTTTTAAACTCACCTTTCTTTTATACCCATTTTTTTATAAAAACACATTAGTATCAAACCAGTACATAGAGTTATCCAAGTGCTAGTATCTAAATTAATCAAACACGTAAACACACAAATATATATGTGTAAATAATAAGTAAATAAACCCAGATTTTTTGAATTGATAAAAAAAAAAGCCCAGATGCAGAGAGAGAGGATGAAAGCATAAGAGAAACCCTAAAACCAATAATATCTCATATTTCTTTTTAACTGGCGTGAAGTAAATAATTAACTAAAAGCCAAAGGCAGAGATATAAAATAAAAATACAAACAGAAAATTAAGGCAGAGGCAAAAACCAGGGAAAAGTATAATTTTGTCTCAAACGTTTCAATTCAATCAATGTGGTTGTTCTTTTCGTTTTTCTTCTCACATCAATTTGATCTTATCATTCAAATTCATTAAAATCCTTGTTAGTGTGCTGACGATGATAAGACGATGGTGATGATGATAGTGAGGTCGGTGGCAGTAACGATGGTGGTGGGCATGTAAGAGTGTTGGTGATGATGGTCTAAATTTGGAATTTAAACTTTTTATTTATTATGGTTCTAAACAAGGCAATTAGTATATGTCATTTAGTCATTTATGGAAATGACATCGATTTAGATAAAGTTTAGTATTGGAATTTGTGACATGCATCATTCTTTTTTAATTTACCCTATTATTATTAAATACACATAACCTAATGAATACAACCTACATTTACTTTTTCAAATAAAATTTATCTTAGTACACCTTACATACTTTTCCTGCTACCCTCACACTCCACACTTTCTACATACACCTCACACTCTCCACAGGCACTCCACCTCAACTCGCTTATTATGTATTCATTTGTTAAAAAAGAAGCAGAGGAAGATGTTGTAAAATTTCAAAAAAGTAATTAATCAAATAATTCTTTGTGGCTAATTGGAAATGGTCATAACCCTTCAAACAGAACATGCATATTAGTGATGGTTTGTAACTGGAATAAGGGAAAGGTTACCATCTTTCATTTTGAATGAATAATGGTTGTTTGTAAATCACACACTGGAATGATCGTATTGTTAAAGATATGCCCTGAAAGTCAATCTTGAGAAGAAACCTTTCAAGATAATGTCGAAATATTTGGTGATGACTAATGAAATACACAAGTAAAGCCCTAATTAGGACTATGTCAATTAAACAATATGTGTTCAAGTAGTGAATCCATGGACAATGGATTAATCGAAGAAGTAATGTTAAGAGGTTTGACTAATGAGGCATTTCCATAATCATAATCCTAAAAGGTTCTCTGTCCTTCTGACAATCCAGATCCAGATATATTAGTACATACTATATCTACTTCAATAGGAGGATGGCCCGTCTGAAACCACTCGTGTATGGACACTAAGACTAGTATGTAGGTGCTTGTTAAGGGAATGAGCTCATTGAATACAATAAAAAAAAGTACTCACATGAAATTCCACATACATGTTAAGCAAGCAACCCAACAAGTTGGAATAATGCAAGTAATCCTTTGACCAAAGACATCATAGTTGTCATGAGGATACCTTGCTAATCAATGACAATGAGACATGACCAAATCTCATATTGGATATGTTCTATGCATTGTTGTGGTCACTAACTTATTCTCAGATAGATTTGAATGTTCAACAAGGAATTTCTAATCCTCAGTATGAGAAGAAGAATAATCTATGATATGATTCAGGAATCTTTGGCTGAAGTATCGAGCATAATAATGTCTCAATAGAATCATATAAGTTAGAATGATTCCAATACTGATTTGACATAAAATTAACCGTACCCTAATAACATGATTGAGAGTAATAAATTAGAGAATGATTGGGTAGCCATGACACATGGCTAGATGCCATTTTTGGCTTGTGTGGTTCCTCTTGATGATTCATCACATAATTGTCGATGTAAGGGAGAATTAAAAGTAGGTTTTAATTCACTAAATGATTATAAAAGTTCTAACCAATTGTATTGATACCAATCACCTTATTACTTCGCTAATTAGAACCTAAAACGATGAGATAAGTAAGGGATGATGGAATTAATTGATTATATTAATTAAGTAATCAGAAAGTATTAAATTAACACATAGAATCGATGAAACTTCTCCTTTGGGCTTAAAGGCAGTTCAGGTCCTTAGTTAATTGGGTAACAGACACAAAAGATTAAAGTCTCTTAGTGTTGAGTTACATTATTTAATATTAAGTGAAAAAAAAAACAAAACTAAAAAGGAAATTATTTAATATCAAAATGCACAAACCCGAGTTGTTAAACACCAAAACCAAATGATTAGGAACGAAATAATAATCACACATCAGCAATGGGAGAGGGCTTTTTCAATACACTTTATTACAAGCGATATCACTATTCTAATATACACTAAAATAGGGTAAGAATTTGAATCTAAAATGCAGTGAGTTCAAAAAAAAGACCCTATCCACCAGTATGATTACTAAGGTACAACAACACGAAACAAACGTGATTTATGATGGCGTAGCTATTACTAGTAAAATTGCGACACACAAGCCAAAGTGTGGCAACTTCTGCAATACCTTATTCATTATTAATTAGCACCATAACAAAATATTGTTTTTAGGATCAATTACATTGATTACTTCATAAAAGAAACACACACATTATTTAAATATTTTAGCACACGACATCTCTGTGCCAGCTTTAAGCTTAAATACCTAGCTGCTTAATTCATATCCGAAGTTGTTGTAGGCATGATTTTCCATCAATCTCATGGTAACCATTGGCTTCCAAGGAGTCCTTGTATATCATCCCTCGGTATTTTGGCGGGTGAGACTCGTCCACAAACTCTGGAACTGGTTTCACGAATGTGTTGTGTGATGGTCCGTGTACTGTGGCCACAGAGACTCTTGTAACCTTGTTGTTTAGGATCACACGATGCATAGGACTCTTGTACTTCCCATTAGTTAAAACCTATTATAATACAAGCAATATTTGAATCAAAATTATCTTAGTTATACATTAACAAACTTGGATACTTATCTTCTTTACTTTATTCTAAGTTTTGTACTAAAAATCTAATTGCACTTCAATTGTCCGGGTTATTGAGTAGTACAGAAAATGAACCATCATAATTGCATTGAGGAAATACTATATGGAACCCCATATGTTCATACCTCTAGTAAGTCGAATCCATTAGTTCATAGGTTCGATCTTTGTGAAAGATAAGACTAATATAGTATGTGAGCAATAAATATGGCACATATAAGGTTTCCCTTCATACGGCGTGAGTCATTCTCAATACAAAAATGCTAATCTTATCATATTTTTTATATCACATTTGTACTGCCTCTCTAATAAAGATGAGACCTATATGTGTAGGTGACCATACCTCTATTAGAGAGATGGTACAGATACGATATAGAAAATACGGTAGCCTAGCACTACTCTTCTCAATGTCCAAGAGACATTATTTCCTTGTTTGTTGGGTTGGTTCGCGTATGCAAACGAGCACCGGCGGCCTCATCTCTATAAGATATGGGTCAGCAATGTAATTAACATGGTTGATTATGTTACCATATTATCGCATGTCCAAAAAGAAATTATGGGCTTAAGGTATACAACTAATGCATATTTACCTCAAGATGATCCCCAATATTAACAAAAATGGAATTAGAAGGCATATGAACATTGATCCACTTTTGCTTATAGTGTAATTGGAGACCGCCGTTGACGTTTTGTACAAGGGAAACTAGGTAGCCAGGATCGTGATGCGCCGGCAGACCGATTGGAGTGTTTGATTTAAACCAGGGGGGATACACGTTCATTGCAGAAACATCGGCGCCAATTTCCAACCCTAGTTCCTTTTCTAAGTAATTTTCTTCGAATCCCAATGTTTTTGATACTGCCTTTGCCAAGTTTATCATCACCTCTCGGTCCCTTTGGTAATAATCTTCCAAAGACTTGCTGTAACACATAAAAGAAAATTTTGAAAGGCCAGTAGTTACGAAGCTAATTAGAATTTGGATATACATCATAAAAGTGAATTTATATGCTTTACCCTCAAAATTTTCAACCCAAAGTTGCATTATATTGAATATAAGAACGAAAGTAATCATAAAAAAAACACAATTATAGAATCTATGTGGACGATGTAAAAACACTATGAGGTTGCTCGCAGAACAAGTAAGGTCTTGTTTTTGCTTTTGTAGAATCTTTATAGAAAGGAAATAACTTTGGAAATTCTTGATTTTTTTTGTGCATTGGAAATTCTAGCAATGAAGCAGCGACGAATTTCTTATAAACTCAAACACAACTATTTTCTTATACCTGAAACCTGCTGGTTTGTCAGGCCCTTGAAACTTTGGATGTGGGAGAACTTTGAGATACTCCCGCTTGACAGCTTCATGGTCCCCAGGTGAGAAACCTAGCCCCCATCTGATCCTATCTGCTGAATCCTTCTTCTCATACTCCAACTTTTCCTCCTCCGTCAGATTAAAGAATTCGGAAACTCCCTTCAGTGCTTTGTCAAGTACGCTATCCGGCAAACCATGATTTATCAGCTGGCAAATTGTTTAGTACATCCTCAGAAAACCTACTTTTTTATACAAAATAAAATAAAAACCTAGGACGGAATAAGGAAAACTTTATTGACATGAGAAAAAAAAAGAAATAGAAATAGAAACATGCATTTCTTTGTGCACAAGACAAAAAATGTCATAGAATAAAACGCAACACGTACCCTTCTTTGTTATATTCTCGTGGGTTTATAAAAACTGATCTGCTTAGTTCCATAATTAATTATAATTTTATTTTCTTTTAGTAAACTATGGGATATTTCCACCATGGCATCCCCGTGCCATGGAAGTTTTGGTAGAGTGGGTAATCAGTAGCTCGTCTCTGTGAACATCTGAGACACACTTGAAGCTCTATGTGTGTGTTATATAATACACGTGTTTAAGAAACTTTAGTCGGTTAAATTAAATTGTGCATACAGGTGTAATGTGTGTAGATGAGAGGAATTCCATACATAAAAAAAGCCGTACTCCTCACAAACATAGGCAAGATATTGGAGGGCCTTGAGTCGTTGATCGACATCACCAGAGAAGATCATGCTGTAATCAATGGTGGGGATTTCATCATCAGTAGCTGAAATGGAGTGCACTTGGCAGTTGATGCTAGAGGAATCAGTTGAATGATTAAAGGAGGTGGCCCTTTGGGTATCAGAAATGTTTTGGGTCAAAACTACCGGAGCTGTTTTAGCCATTGAAAAACAAAGAGCTAGCAACGTACAACTGAACAAATTAGATTAAATGAGGAGAGAACGTTTTACTTGGATTGAACTTCGACCATTGCCTGTTTTTATAGTGCTATGAAAAGTTAAAAACATTGTATTTGGAGCAGTTCAGATGTGGACTTCCCAGAACTCCATCTACGAAATTTCTAAGAACATTTTGTCAAATTTTATTAGCCCTCTCCAATATTTTTTTTTCTTGTTGAATATCTGTTTGTTCCTCATTTAGCTAATATATAACATTATGATGGATATCCGCTCATAGAACTCAATTATTTTTGCAAGGGGCTTGTAGATCAGTTGGTTAAGAGTATTCACCTTTACAACTCCTCATGTCTCGAAAGTCTATTCCTTCACTAGCGTTTGTATTAAGAACAAAATAAATTTCTCCACGCTGCCGAGGTTTAAAAAGAAGAACAAAACAAAATAAAAAAGCTCAATTATTTTTCTAAATCGACTGGGGTGTGTAATCTAGCATAATAGCACGTATTTTACATGTTCCTACTGCCTAGTTACAGTTAAGTTCACCATACATATTGAGCCCTTACACAACTTTGTAACAAGATTCTCAAATCAGTAAGAAATCAAGATTTTTTTTCTCCGCATCTCTTTCACTCATGTTAACAATGTTTGCAGAAATTCTAAAATAACTATATTGTTTATCAAATGAAATTAAGGGATGTAAACTCAAAATAAGTCTCAAATGTAATGGTTAATATTATTGACAAGGTTGTATTTGTGAGTCTACTAGTTTTGTGAAACACATTTTTTTTTTTTTTTTTGCCAAATTAATTTCCACACTATAAAAAGTAGATTTGAGAGCGAGACATGTCAGAGAATAAAATGAACACATTCAAACCTTAAATCATTAATTCACATCCAAACTTATAAGACTAAAAAAAAAGACTCCAAAACCAAATGAACTTATACCTAATAACAAGAAGGCACTTATTGACGAAAATACTAAAATCAAAAAACAAATCTGCGTCAAAATCCATGAGAACATGAAGGCTATGAGAATGGACCACCTTCCCCAAGACGGAACAAGGCTGATGGCCAATGAATTTTGGAAAATATTTTTAATCGGAACATGTGCCTAAACCCTAAAATATGTAATTCATTGAGCATATAAAAATAATAATAAATGAAAACTTTTCTAGAAGTTGATCAACTACTAGGGAGATTTGATTATTAGAAACTTTTGGACTGACAATTAGAAAAATAAATTTTCTCCTAATGAGTCCAAAAATGGAAATTGCTTATTAGAATAGTTTATAATCTTTTTATTTTTGTACTCTTTGAATTGACTATAAACAGTTATACAATGTAGCCGGTCCAAAATAATTATTTGCCCTTAATTTCTTAGAAGAAGAGATAATCCTTTTATTTTTCTAACGCTTGGTAAATTCCATTTCATTTTGTTATCAATTGACCATCCTTAGCAAAAACATCTATTTTAGAGGTCAAAAGTAGATTATCCTCTTGCTTTTAAAATAGAATAATTATTTGCCCTTAATTTCCTAGAAGAGATAATCCTTTTATTTTTCAACGCTTGGTAAATTCCATTTCATTTCGTTATCAATTGACCATCCTCAGCAAAAACATCTGTTTTAGAGGTCAAAAGTAGATTATCCTCTCGCTTTTAAAATAGAATAATTATTTGCCCTTAATTTCCTAGAAGAAGAGATAATCCTTTTATTTTTCAACGCTTGGTAAATTCCATTTCATTTTTTTATCAATTGACCATCCTTAGCAAAAACATATGTTTTAGAGGTCAAAAATAGATTATCCTCTCGTTTTTAAAATAGAATATTTGCATAAAAATTAACTAAATAAAATGATAAAATGTAAAGTTCTTCAACAGCAGTAGGTGGCAATAAATATAAAAGGTGCCTATGGCAAAATACTTGGCAGTCCAAACTCATTTGTTGACCGGGAACCATTTTCCAAATTATATTAAATAAAAATCATAACAAGTGGTCCAATGATAAAAGCGTGGAGTGCGGCTCCTCAATAAATAAAAAATATGAAAGGTTTCGTATTCGATACTTCGAGCCAATGAGTCTACATGACTGCGGATAAAATAAAATTCCACATGGGCAAAAATAATTAATTTATTAATAAATTTGAAAAAAATAAATAAGATCCTCCCTGTTTTTCTTGTGCACAGTACAAGTAAAAGTCAACTTGGAATTTGGGACTCTGAACATAAGGACAACTTGGACTTTAGCATCTGCTCTGCACACACGGCTGCTTTTCTAGCCGTAGAAATAATTAATAAGTTTAGGATAATGCTATAGAAATCAAAATTTTAAACTAAATTTGTAAATTAAGTCATGTGTCACTAATAGAAATTAAACATATTAATCAACACTTAAATGATAATCTAATCATCAATAACTACATCATTTGGTTTACAAAATTTTGTTTAAAATTTTGATTTTCCTAGCATTATCCATAAATTTAATTAACGGGTGCATATAAGTATTCATTCACTAAATGATAATCCAATCATCAACAATCACATCATTTGATTTACAAAATTTTGTCTAAAAATTTGGTTTCCTTAGCATTATTCATAAGTTTAATTAACGGGTACATGTAAGTATTCATTCACAGCCATCAAAACATGCAGCTATGGATAATAGCAATTGTTCTTTAACTTTAATCCAATTAGAGTAATGGTCTCCATATTAAAATTTTGTAATCATTGGTCTCTTAACTTATCAAAATGTGCAGCTATGGTTTTTTTGTCAACTCGGTCAAGATTTCCGTCAAAATGAGCCATAGTGAAATGACCATTGCTATAATTGGGTTAAAGTTGAGGGGCCATTGCTCCAATTAGATTAAAATTGAGGGATCATTGCTACAATTTTCTCATTTACTTTTACATATTTGCCCATTTAATTCAACCTCGCGTGCGTGACATGTGACTTATTTTGACTGAAATTCTAACGGAATTGATGAAAATGATTATAACTGCACGTTTTGATGAGTTAAGGAAACAATAATCACTAATTTTAAGCCGTGAATGGGCAACTCTTTGGAGATAGATAGCAAGGTTCTAACAAATTATCGGCGCTAGTTAGGCGGCGGGCTAGCTCTTATCGGCTAGGTGGGATCAAGGCGGGCACCTAGGCAGGCTAGACGGATTTAGGTAAATTTCTTGTATATCTTGTAAATAAGTGCATCTTGACACTTACAAAAAATTATAATTGAATGAAATTTATGGATAAGAATTTTTAGGTACATAATAAAAATATATATGGTATGATCCTTAAATAATAATAATAAAACATTACAACAAAAAAATAAAATAAAAAATAATGAAAAGTAATGGAAAAAAACGTAATGAAAAGTAAAAAAATGGTGGGGACCATTTCAAAGAAAACATTGCAGCTATAGATAAAAGATGGTGGGACCATCTTAATTGAATCGTGCAAAAGCATGTTAGGGAACCGTCTTCTTCGCAACCACTGCAAGTGGCCTAGTGGTTCTTGCCTAGTTGGGTTTGCTCCCCAGCCTAGGTTCGAACCCCGAAGCTGTCAAAGTGGCCAGGCACTGTGCTGCAATGCACAGTTGGAGCATTTCACATGCGCCGGAGGGATTAGTCCTTGGGCCTAGGAAGCCTTTGGGATACCCTTGACTTAGTCAAAAAAAAAAAAACAGTCTTCTTCGCAGAGGCGACTTTGCAACAAAAAAAAATTGCAGATTTCAGCATCTTCATATAAGCCCGATTAGTCTTCACCCAACTCCGCCTAGCCCCACCCAAACTTGCATATCTCCACCTAGTTTTGCCTAATCTCGTCCAACGCCCGCCTTGCAACAAAAAAAAATTGCAGATTTCAGCATCTTCATATAAGCCCGATTAGTCTTCACCCAGCTCCGCCTAGCCCCACCCAAACTTGCATATCTCCACCTAGTCTTGCCTAATCTCGTCCAACGCCCGCCTAATCTACTCTCCGATTTTGTGGCCGATTAGGAGTTAAGCACAGCGGTTGGCTGCCTTTCAGCGCCTAGGCGGCCGTTTAGGCCGATTTTTAGAAAATTAATAGATAGCAGAGAAACTTCTTTTAGGGGAGTTAGCTTGCGATTGCATGCACATTGTAGCTACACCCAGTTCTGAATTTTACGTCATCTTTGCTAAAATTTGAAATCCACCTTTTTACATACCTCTTTATTCTTACAAGTAAAATGGTCCGGCTATACTGAATTTTTTCTCCACAACTTAGGTGAGAACGTACCAAATTTTTGTCTTAATGATTTGTATACGCATAATAAGACCAACTCCAATTGTGGGCTAAAAGCCAAATTACCCCCCAAAATTTCCCCCCAAACCCACTCCAACTCAAGGGGAAATTTTGGGCTAAATGCTAAATGCTAAACCAAAGCTAGATTCACCCCCAAAATTTAGCCCAGAAATCGGAATTTAAATTTTTCAATATTTATCGGAATTTAAATTTTTTTAGATTAAAATGTTCATAAAATTAATTTACAATAGTCTACATATTTATTTAAAAAAATTAATTTAACAAACAAAATAGCCTAAGTTCATTCTTTAATAATCCCGGGCTAAAATTTTAGGCTAGAACGGTTGGAGCAGAAAAACTGTTTCTCGGCTAAAAGCTAAATTTTCCAGACTTAAATATTTGGCTTTTAGCCCAACCATTGGAGATGGTCTAAAATGGAAAATTTACTACAAAGTCTCGGACAACTGCTTCTTTCCATCTGATGGTCGAAACGTGTTCCCTGCCTAAATAGGGGTTTGAGTTTTTGTTTTTGTTATTCTATTTCCTTGCTCTTGGAACGTTAAGGTCATTTCACTAGTACTTTACAAAAGTCTCTGAAGTTTTGGACGTTGCACTAATACACCGTAACATTTCAAGTTTAAACACAAAAGAGCTTAGGGAAGAGGCGTGATTTCCTAAAATCCCTCTAAATCAATCAAAATTCTTCACGTTTTAAAGTACTTAAAAATCAAATCATAATTGAATACAGGTGAAGTTTTATGGACTACTTTATTTGGAATGAGTTCACTCAAATTTATATGTAGTATTATAAACTCTTGAAATATCGATGATCCAAACCGATCATTTTGAAGCACTAACTTACTTTCTAGCAAGGAAGAAAATATCGGTAATATCGGAAATATCGGTAGTCCGAAAACACGGAAATATCGATGGAAATATCGGGATAATATCGATATCGATAAAAATTACATGGAAACCACGGAAATTGTAAGAAAAACTTGGAAATTTTTAATGAAACTTTGTAGGATGTTTATTTAGTCAATTATCTATTAGTTTATCACAAAAAATTGGAAGGAAATGCATTGCATGATGGATTTAACTGATTTAAGTTGATTATATAGCGAGCTGACAAACATTGTGAGTGTAGAAAATATGTAGTAATTAATGAAAGAAGTTTAAACACACCATAATCATTTATATATAATTAATTAGTACAATATTTGGAGGTTTTATTTAGGATATTAAAAAAAAAAAAGGGAAGTTAATAAAATGATGAAGAATAATGTGCCGAATTTGACAATTTAAATTTCTTACACATAAGCATGCGTCTAGGCGTTGAAGTTCCAAATTATAGTATATCAATTAACGATTGAAAATCAATACATTAAATAAGATTAAACTTTAATTTGGATGCCGATTATGTTTTTTCAACTTGATATAAAGTAAAAGTATTGAATTTTGGAAGCTAGGAGTGTGTCAATTGAATTTTGGCTGACGTGCAAGGTATCAATCTCTTCGTCTCTTCGAGGGCTACAACTTTCCTTTTTGTTTCACTCAATTTCGTTGCGTATTGAAAAAGTTATACTCATTTGAATCTTACCCAGTTTCCGGCGACCTCAGTAGATTTCGAGGCAATTTCCGGCCAAACCACAACGAGTCAGACGTCGTGTGAGGTACCATTCTCTTCGTCTCTTCGAGGGCTACAACTTTCCTTTTTGTTTTACTCAATTTCGTTGCGTATTGAAAAAGTTATACTCATTTGAATCTTACCCAGTTTCCGACGACCTCAGCGACCTCAGTGACTTTCGAGGAATTTTCCGGCCAAACCACTACGATTCAGACATCGTGTGAGATACCATTCTCTTCGTCTCTTCGAGGGCTACAACTTTTCTTTTTGTTTCACTCAATTTCGTTGCGTATTGAAAAAGTTATACTCATTTGAATCTTACCCAGTTTCCGACGACCTCAGCCACCTCAGTGACTTTCGAGGCATTTTCCGGCCAAACCACTACGATTCAGACATAGTGTGAGGTACCATTCTCTTCGTCTCTTCGAGGGATACAACTTTCGTTTTTGTCTTGCTTGATTTCGTTGAGTTTTGACAAAGTTATGGCCGTTTAAAGTGGGTGTAAAATTTCGGCCGAAATTTTGATTTTTTCCCCATTGGGCGAGTCCCACATCGCCCATGCAAGGAAGTGAGCAATGAATTTTTCCTATAAAACTCACACTCCCCTGGTGAGATAACCAAAACTTGTTTGGCCTTTGGGCCATGATCAAGTTAATTATGTGTTGAGTTTTTTCAACATATTTAAGTATTTTTTTAATAAAATATCGCGATATTATCGATAATTTTGAAAATATCGCGAATTATCAATAATATCGCGATATTTTGACGAAAATAGATTGGATAGTTAAAAAAATTTCGGAACCTCAAAAAAACGATAATATCGGCGATATTTTGCCGATATTATCGATTTTTTCCTCCTTGCTTTCTAGGTACTCGTTTAAGCACATTTAACAAGATTCATGATGATCCAAACTAATCATTTTGAAGGGCACCGTTGAATAATGATTACTCTTGCAAAATCTCATTCAAATCGAAAAATCATTTAGTTATCCAACTACAACACCATGAACAAAAGAACTTGGTGACGTCAATAAACAATAAAATGTCACTACGAAAATCAAAGGGCTCAATCATGTCTAATTTAAGTAATCATCAAAGTCCACGGGAGGCCGAACAAGAAATCAAAGCAGCAGGCCGAACAAAGGACCACGGCGGCAGCCAGTACACACGTCTAATTATTAACAGAAGCCATCCGCCAACGATTTCTGGCAGGCAACTGGGCAAGAAGTCAAACCTACCAATATTAAATTTCAATCTCTTCCTACATACATACATACATACATACATACAAACAAACAAACAATTTGGCCGAGTGTTAAAAACAAGCTGAGATCAAAGAAATCAAACAATAAGGTACATCAATTATATGTAATACGTGCTGGACATCTCGGAAATATACCAACTAAACATCATAGACAAACCAAAACCGAAAAAGTTCCTACCAATGTTTATTTAGCAACACGTAATCCCATGATCTCATGTATGTAAAGATGAGGAACAAGGTCCAGAGCCGGACTGACTGATACGCTGATGGGCACAATTCAAAATGACCTATTCGAGTTCGAAGGCGAAGATGACTTGGCTTTTGCAAAATCAACCAGGTCCTTGAAAAGAGCATCTTCCTTTTTCACTTGTTTTGTTGGGGTAGACGAATTAAGGGAGAGATTCTGAGTCTGTCCCACTAAGTTGTCATAAGATGCACCAGATGAACCAGATCCGCTGCCTGGAACGTTTTGTTGCTCAAAAAACTGTTGTCTCTGGTTATACCTGGAAGGTGGAGGAGGAAGGCTGACAGGAGAGTGATCATTGCCAGGAGACCGAGGATTCCCCAAAGACTGAGTATCCCAAGGAGCAGGAGGTAGCCCATCAATAGATTTGCTTCTAGGAGCCGGTTCATCATATACAGGCTTTCCCGTGAATATAGGTGATGGAGTTGTGTTTTGGGAAGAAGGGGGTGAGGGTGATAGTGGAGCCAATCGTGAGGTGGAGCTGGAATGAACTGGAACTGCAAAGGATGTGGATTCTGATGCTGCAGAGGATCCTTCAGATTTGTAGGCTTCGCCACTGAGGTAATCAATCAGGCCAGGACCTAGAGTGATTGGCCTTTGCGAAGACGGTGGAGGAGGAAGAAGTGGGCTGACTCGCACAGGTTCAGCCTTGGCATTGGCTGATCTCTGGCCCTGTCCTTGTGAATTATCTCTTGATGACCTGCAATGAATTTCACCGAATTTTTAAGAGGAACAAGAATATTAAAAATAGAAGATTAACGGAACTTACAATCTTCATATTCTTAATCGCACACATATAAGCAAAATTAGTAGAAACAAAAACAGGCAAAAATGAAACAATAATACAACAAAACTCAGAAGTGCTCCTCTAACAATCACCTATGCGCTAGTTGGGAAAATTCATCCTCAGACTCATCATCCTCATGGTTCACATTCACAAGTGGCACAACTGAAGATTCTGCTCCTCGTACTACAGTTGTAGTTCCTTTCACAATATCGTCATGCCGGGAAATTACACGCTGCAGATCATCGTTCAGTGCCAATCCCTGACATAGAAGATCCTCATCTCTGAAAGGAGAGCAGCACAACTGTCACTATTGCATCAAATCTATAAGTCAAACTCAACATTTCATTAAATCACTTACGCAGTCTCATTCACAAGAAGCATGACACGCTTTTGGTATGAACGGCACTGATCAACAAGGTCAACAATCACTTCTTCCTTCAAACCCTGCCACATTTTGATCATTTATGACCGTTCAATTTGCATATATTAAAAGCCCGTTGGTAATACTTAAGAATTTGGTTCATTTTTTATTATTTAGCAAAAGCCAAAGTGGAATTGTAGGGGGAAAAGAAGGAGAAAGAAAGGGCTCAGATGGGTGAGCTTTACAATGAATATGGAATGGTACTTATTATTTAAACAAAAACCAAAAACCGAAAACAATCTCAACTATTTTTCTCCTTCAAGTTTTTATTTCACCCATTCTCCTTCAATCGTCCAACCCTTCAACAAGCACAAGAAAAATGCAACCCTTAAAGGTAGTAAGTTCAAAGTACTTAACCACCTAATTCCGACTTTGCTAAAAGTCCCAATTTCAAATTTTACAATCACAGTAATTGATACCCAATTACTAGCCTCCTTCACCTCTGGATAACTAGCCTTATAAATAAAGTTCTGTTATCAATATTTCTCTTTAAATAATTTAGATACAGTGCACATGTAAAGAAAAGTATCACAATGGGCCATAAATATGCTCCAATATTAACCATATACTGTTTTCAGAACTTTTTAACTGTGCTAACAGTCGCATATGAAACTTTCACCACTAGATTGCTCCACACCCAAAAACGACAAAATATAATCATTGTCCTCTCAACAAAAATATTTCTAGAAAAACATAAATGAGAAACTATCTTCTAATAATACCTTTTTGGAAAGAAATTAATCAGAACTCAAAAATAGGTAGAAAATATATTACCTCAGGATGCTCAGGATCCAACGCATTAAGCATTTCCATCAACACATCTGCAATTCCTCGAGCATTCTGAATCTCTGGCAAGCTGATTAAAGACAATTTCAATCAGGGATTCGGGATGGATCTATCATAGCTTCAATAATAATTCAAACAAGTCATAACAAAATAAAAAACAATCCCAAAGAATAAAAAAAGATAGCATCTGTTACAATATCACGCATTTATGTTTTAATTATGCGAATGATGGAATAACTATACAAAGGAAAGAAATGCTTTGAAGTCTATCGTTCAATTATCTTATTAGCACAAAATTCAACCAAGCAAAGATGAATTCTGTCATAAATTACAGTTATGGACATTCAACAAGCAGCAGCTGAAATAGTTGCATAAAAAATCGAAGCTGTCAGACATCTTTTATAAAAGATTTAAGACCTAGAACTAATGGGATTTATAATAATAAGGATGTAAGAGACATCCTCATGTCAAGGGGAGAATTTGATAAATACTTGACAAGGTTAAGGCATTTCAGATATATAGTCAAATTTGTCTGCACCATTAAAGCACGCACAACACATTCAAAATTGATGATGAGAAAGGTATAAATTTTGTTTACAGAAAATGTGATTCTATTTATAAGAAAAAGAAAAGAATGTGAACAAGAAACAATCGAATCACCAGTTTATGCAAAACTGTACAATATATGTATAACATGTCATACTGAGGGGTTTAATCCTGGGACATTTTCCAATTGCCTACATCTATTTTTAACCTCTTTCATGCAATCAACTCGCAAGTTTATCATTATGATCAACATGCATGTAAAGGAAACAATAATTGTTTGAAAAGGGAATAAATATCATACTGAAAAGGCCCAAAAAATGTATGTTTCCTAGGAAACGATATTCTCAGCTAGTACCTAAGGCCAGATGCATCCGACTGGAGAGAAGCCTGAATGGCAGCATCATCATATGATGTAACAGGGGAAACGACTGGCTGGGTCTGGGGTGGAGTAAATATTGGTACACTGTTCTCTTCTCTTGGTGGAAATTCAACTCCAGCAGCCTGTCAGTTATCAAAGAAAAGAGTTAGGGGGAAGAAGAAGCTAAATAAAAAGAAAATAATTAAAATCCATAGTTTGTACCAATATTGAATAGCAAGTTTATATCTAATTAGTGCTGACCAAAATGATGGAAATGTTATTTTGGACCTATTAAACATCATTAAAAGGTGTGAAGGTAATTGCTTTGAAATCCAATAGTGTGAAAGCTGAGGCATAGAGGCATTCTGTTTTTTTTTTTTTTTTTTTTTTTTTTTTTTGTCAGACAAGGCGAGGGGTAAGCCTCTCGGACATGAAACCTTATAGGAAGTATATAAATAATGCAATACTAATAAGTTGAAGTACTAGTGAGTTATTAAAGTATAATAATCAATCCCTAAATGACCACATATAAGTAATAATAGTCATTCAAGTATAATAACCAATCCCAAAAATAAAAAACTCAACAACAACAACAAAGCCTTTTCTCACTAAGTGGGGTCGGCTATATGAATCCTAGAACGCCATTGCGCTCGGTTTTGTGTCATGTCCTCCGTTAGATCCAAGTACTCAAGTCTTTTCTTAGGGTCTCTTCCAAAGTTTTCCTAGGTCTTCCTCTACCCCTTCGGCCCTGAACCTCTGTCCCGTAGTCACATTTTCGAACCGGAGCGTCAGTAGACCTTCTTTGCACATGTCCAAACCACCAGAACCGATTTTCTCTCATATTTCCTTCAATTTTGGCTACTCCTACTTTACCTCGGATATCCTCATTCCCAATCTTATCCTTTCTCGTGTGCCCATAAATCCCACGAAGCATCCTCATCTCCGCTACACCCATTTTGTGTACGTGTTGATGCTTCACCGCCCAACATTCTGTGCCATACAACATCGCTGGCCTTATTGCCGTCCTATAAAATTTTCCCTTGAGCTTCAGTGGCCTACGACGGTCACACAACACGCCGGATGCACTCTTACACTTCATCCATCCAGCTTGTATTCTATGGTTGAGATCTCCATCTAATTCTCTGTTCTCGTGCAAGATAGATCCTAGGTAGCGAAAACGGTCACTTTTTGTGATCTTCGCTAGATTGCTCCGGTCATTAGTGTGGATAAGTATATAAATGGATAGAGATAGGAAAGCAAACACAAGATGTACGTGGTTCACCCAAATTGGCTACGTCCACGGAATAGAGGAGTTCTCATTAATTGTGGAGGGTTTACACAAGTACATAGGTTCAAGCTCTCCTTTAGTGAGTACAAGTGAATGATTTAGTACAAATGACATTAGGAAATATTGTGGGAGAATAATCTCGTAACCACGAAACTTCTAAGTACCAGAGTGTTGTATCGTCTTGACTTTCCTTATCTGTCTCATAGGTAGATGTGGCATCTTCTCTGGAAGTACTCTTCCTCCATCCAGGGGTGGTATCTGTAACTGGTGGAGATGCACAAGGTAATGTATCAATGTCACTTGCAGCTTACTTGTAGTTTCAGGCTTGGTCAAGCGCGATACAAACCATGTAGTAGGAGTCCCCCAAGTCGCCGAGCTAGGGGATCTGCTGAAAGAGGTGACAGACAAGGTAAGCAATCAGAGCTCCGGCTGATTGTTCACATTCTCCCTATCTTGCAGGCAGCATGAAGGATAAAGAGAAGAAAAATGAGAAGAGATGATATGGGATACTTTTGCTTTTGAAGTAGTAACTTAACACAGGCTTATTCTTGAACTGGGCTGGAGGGTTTTCTGGTTTCCTCCAGAGTATAAGGCCGACTGAAGAATTTGAGGGTCAAAACAAGTCCATCAAATCTAGAGTACGTTCGACCCTGCTGATATGGGATACTTTTGCTTTTGACAGAGTAGTGGATGTATCAGCACGTGTGCTGTTACGCTTGTCTCCACATGCTTCCTTGTATCCTTCTCACTTGCCCTATCTGTTCCTCAGGCAGATGCGGTATCTTCCCTGGAAGCATAAGATGTTGAAGATGAGTACTCGAGAGCAATGCCAGGTAAGTAATCAGGTAAGGGGTTCCAGGCAGTCAGTTCCTGGCTGGAAGCTTGATTCCAAGTGCTGACTGATTGCTCTCTTTCTCCTTGTCTTGCAGGTAAGAACAAGGCCAAAGGAAAAGACAGGGAAAAAGCATGATATGGGATACTCTTGCTTTTAACCCTGATGATATGAGATATTCTTGCTCTAGTATAGCTTGTTTACAGAGGTATTATCGGGGGGAAAGAAAGCTGAATATTTCGAAAGGCTTCGTTGGGAGTGCCCTCTCAGATAAGAGGAAGGGTTGAGCATTTTTGCAGGTCTGCCTGTCCGTTGGGGATGGAGGTTGACATATATAGGAGTCTCCCTAACATCAAGTAATAATGCTATTCCTTTACCCTGCTTGGTCATAGCACGGTAGTGGGAGCTGCCAGCTTCACAAGTTTTAACACTGTCAGAGCACTTTGAAAAAGTGGTATGTGGTATCTGGAAAGCTGATGTTGCGTGTGAAGATTACAGACAAGCTTTATCCAAGGAGATCCAGCTCTTGAAGTTAGGAAAGTGGTGCCTCTTCGGTTTTAGAACAAGCAATCCTGTCGGGGATCTGGCTCTCGAGATTCGGAGAACGATGCCTCTTCGTTTTTTGAGAAAGCAATCCTGCTGAGGGTCTGGTTCTCGAGATTCGGAGAGCGGTGTCTTCGATTTTTGAGAAAGTAATCATGTTGGGAGTCTGGCTCTCGAGATTCAGAGGGCGGTGCCTCTTCGATTTTGGAGCAAGCAATCTTGTTGGGAGTGTTTTCTCGAATGTGAGTAAAGGTTGGCCATGTTTGCTAGTCTACTTTGCCACGAAGCACAGAGGTTGACACACAGGGACTTTCTAATTATCCAGCAGTGGTACTGTTCCTTTACCCTCTCTTCGATTTTTGAGAAAGTAATCATGTTGGGAGTCTGGCTCTCGAGATTCGGAGGGCGGTGCCTCTTCGATTTTGGAGCAAGCAATCTTGTTAGGAGTGTTTTCTCGAATGTGAGTAAAGGTTGGGCATGTTTGCTAGTCTACCTTGCCACGAAGCACAGAGGTTGACACACCGGGACTTTCCAATTATCCAGCAGTGGTACTGTTCCTTTACCCTTGTAGGTAATAATATGGTAGCTAGACCTTCAAAATTTATGTGTCTAAACTTTGTTAGTGTTGTTTCTTTGCTATTCTTTTACCCTTTTTGGTCAGAGCGATGTAGTGAGAGCTGCAAGCTTCACGTGTCTCAACTTTGTCAGAGAACTTTGGCAAAGTTATATGTGGTACCCATGAGCTACTGTTGCGTGTGGGAAGTGGGTGATTGAACAGTACGATTCATGTGCTTTCTACTTCGCCAGAAATCTTCGACAGAATGCCCATAATTTCCGCAAAGCTGAGTGTGCGTGTGACAGGTGCTGACAAGGCTGGAAAAGTAGGTGCCTCTTCGATTTCTGAGATCGGCCCTCGTGGTCTCTGAGCAGCCCAGCTTTTGAGAAAGCAAGCCTCTTCGATTTCTGAGATCGGCCTTCGTGGTCTTTGAGCAGCCCAGCATTTGAGAAAGCAAACGCCTCTTCGATTTCTGAGATCGACCCTCGTGGTCTCTGAGCAGCCCAGCTTTTGAGAAAGCAAATGCCTCTTCGATTTCTGAGCAGGCGCCTCTTCGATTTCTGAAGCTTCGTCGAGTGCAAATTTTTATAGGGGCTGACATTAAGTTCCAAAGCACACTTGAATATCCACCAGTAGAAGCTCCATTCTTGCACTTCTAAGATCTTGATTTGTCCGACCTCTTCTCTCTTCAACACCTTTGAAAATGTCTGGCCCCTCCGACCGTCGTTTTGACTTGAACCTTGTTGAAGAGGCAGCCCCGCCTTCTCCAGACAACATATGGCGCCCATCCTTCGTCTCCCCTACTGGTCCTCTTACCGTTGGGGATTCCGTGATGAAGAATGATATGACCGCTGCAGTAGTGGCCAGGAACCTTCTCACTCCCAAAGATAACAAACTACTTTCCAAACGGTCTGATGAGTTGGCTGTTAAGGATTCTCTGGCTCTTAGTGTTCAGTGTGCAGGTTCTGTGTCTAATATGGCCCAACGCCTATTTGCTCGAACCCGCCAAGTTGAATCATTGGCGGCTGAAGTGATGAGTCTCAAAGAGGAGATTAGAGGGCTCAAGCATGAGAATAAACAGTTGCACCGGCTCGCACATGACTATGCTACAAACATGAAGAGGAAGCTTGACCAGATGAAGGAATCTGATGGTCAGGTTTTACTTGATCATCAGAGATTTGTGGGTTTGTTCCAAAGGCATTTATTGCCTTCGTCTTCTGGGGCTGTACCGCGTAATGAAGCTCCAAATGATCAACCTCTGATGCCTCCTCCTTCTAGGGTTCTGTCCAGTACTGAGGCTCCAAATGATCCCCCTCCGGTGCCTTCTCTTTCTGGGGCTCTACCAATTGCTGAGACTTCTCCTAAGCAACCTTTGTGAAGGCTCCCTCATGTTTGTTTATTTTGACTCAAGTATATGTACATATTTGTAACTTATCGGGGATATCAATAAATAAGCTTTCCTTCATTTCAACGTATTGTGTTAAATACACCAAAGCCTTCTTCGCTAAGTTCTTTGAATTTTCTTTTGTTGAAGCTTGTATGTTGAAGCTTTGTGAGTGGAGCATGTAGGTTGAGGTAGTGTTCCCTTAATTTCCCGAGTGAGGAAAACTTCTCGGTTGGAGACTTGGAAAATCCAAGTCACTGAGTGGGATCGGCTATATGAATCTTAGAACGCCATTGTGTTCTGTCCTGTGTCATGTCCTCCGTTAGATCCAAGTACTCTAAGTCTTTTCTTAGGGTCTCTTCCAAAGTTTTCCTAGGTCTTCCTCTACCCCTTCGGCCCTGAACCTCTGTCCCATAGTCGCATCTTCTAATCGGAGCGTCAGTAGGCCTTCTTTGCACATGTCCAAACCACCGTAACCGATTTTCTCTCATCTTTCCTTCAATTTCAGCTACTCCTACTTTACCCCGGATATCCTCATTCCTAATCTTATCCTTTCTCGTGTGCCCACACATCCAACGAAGCATCCTCATCTCCGCTACACCCATTTTGTGTATGTGTTGATGCTTCACCGCCCAACATTCTGTGCCATACAGCATCGCCGACCTTATTGCCGTCCTATAAAATTTTCCCTTGAGCTTCAGTGGCATACAGCGGTCACACAACACGCCGGATGCACTCTTCCACTTCATCCATCCAGCTTGTATTCTATGGTTGAGATCTCCATCTAATTCTCCGTTCTTTTGCAAGATAGATCCTAGGTAACGAAAACGGTCGCTCTTTGGTATTTCTTGATCTCCGATCCTCACCCCTAACTCGTTTTGGCCTCCATTTGCACTGAACTTGCACTCCATATATTCTGTCTTTGATCGGCTTAGGCGAAGACCTTTAGATTCCAACACTTCTCTCCAAAGGTTAAGCTTTGCATTTACCCCTTCCTAAGTTTCATCTATCAACACTATATCGTCTGCGAAAAGCATACACCAAGGAATATCATCTTGAATATGTCCTGTTAACTCATCCATTACCAACGCAAAAAGGTAAGGACTTAAGGATGAGCCTTGATGTAATCCTACAGTTATGGGAAAGCTTTCGGTTTGTCCTTCATGAGTTCTTACAGCAGTCTTTGCTCCTTCATACATATCATGTATAGCTTGGATATATGCTACTCGTACTCCTTTCTTCTCTAAAATCCTCCAAAGAATGTCTCTTGGGACCCTATCATACGCTTTTTCCAAATCTATAAAGACCATGTGTAAATCCTTTTTCCCATCTCTATATCTTTCCATCAATCTTCGTAAGAGATAGATTGCCTCCATGGTTGAGCGCCCTGGCATGAACCCGAATTGGTTGTCCGAAACCCGTGTCTCTTGCCTCAATCTATGCTCAATGACTCTCTCCCAGAGCTTCATTGTATGACTCATTAGCTTAATACCCCTATAGTTCATGCAATTTTGTACATCGCCCTTATTCTTGTAGATAGGCACCAAAGTGCTCGTTCGCCACTCATTTGGCATCTTCTTCGTTTTCAAAATCCTATTGAAAAGGTCAGTGAGCCATGTTATACCTGTCTCTCCCAAAACTTTCCACACTTCGATTGGTATATCGTCTGGGCCTACTGCTTTTCTATGCTTCATCTTCTTCAAAGCTACAACCACTTCTTCCTTCCGGATTCTACGATAAAAAGAGTAGTTTCTACACTCTTCTGAGTTACTCAACTCCCCTAAAGAAGCACTCCTTTCATGTCCTTCATTAAAAAGATTATGAAAATAACCTTTCCATCTGTCTTTAACCGCGTTCTCTGTAGCAAGAACCTTTCCATCCTCATCCTTGATGCACCTCACTTGGTTTAGGTCCCTTGTCTTCTTTTCCCTTGCTCTAGCTAGTTTATAGATATCCAACTCTCCTTCTTTGGTATCTAGTCGCTTATACATATCGTCATAAGCCGCTAACTTAGCTTCTCTCACAGCTTTCTTCGCCTCTTGCTTCGCTTTTCTATACCTTTCACCATTTTCATCGGTCCTATCCTTGTATAAGGCTTTACAACATTCCTTCTTAGCCTTCACCTTTGTTTGTACCTCCTCATTCCACCACCAAGATTCCTTTTGGTGTGGGGCAAAGCCCTTGGACTCTCCTAATACCTCTTTTGCTACTTTTCGGATACAACTAGCCATGGAATCCCACATTGGGTTAGCTTCCCCCTCTCTATCCCACACACTGGGTGATTACTTTCTCTTTGAAAATGGCTTGTTTTTCTTCTTTTAGATTCCACCATCTAGTCCTTGGGCACTTCCAAGTCTTGTTCTTTTTTCTCACTCTTTTGATATGTACATCCATCACCAACAAGCGATGTTGATTAGCCACGCTCTCTCCTGGTATAACTTTGCAATCCTTACAAGTTATACGATCCCCTTTCCTCATTAGAAGAAAATCTATTTGTGTTTTTGACGACCCACTCTTGTAGGTGATCACATGTTCTTCTCTCTTCTTAAAGAAGGTGTTGGCTAAGAAGAGATCATATGTCATTGCAAAATCCAAGATAGCTTCCCCATCCTCGTTTCTCTCCCCAAAACCATGGCCACCATGAAAACCTCCATAGTTGCCTGTCTCCCTGCCCACGTGTCCATTTAAATCTCCTCCTATAAATAACTTCTCCGTCTGAGCAATTCCTTGCACCAAGTCTCCAAGGTCTTCTCAAAATTTCTCCTTCGAACTCGTATCCAACCCTACTTGAGGTGCGTACGCACTAATCACATTGATAAGTTCTTGTCCTATTACAATCTTGATTGCCATGATTTTATCTCCTACCCTCTTGACATCTACAACATCTTGTGTCCAGGTCTTGTCCACGATGATGCCAACACCGTTTCTCGTTCTATTTGTGCCCGAATACCATAGTTTAAACCCTGAGTTTTCTAGATCCTTTGCCTTACGCCCAACCCACTTAGTTTCTTGTAGGCACATAATATTTATCCTTCTCCTCACCATAACTTCTACTACTTCCATAGATTTTCCCGTCAAGGTTCCTATATTCCCATTCCTAAACGCATTTTGCTCTCTTGAACTTTACCCTTCTGTCCTAGCTTCTTCACCCTTCCCCGTCTAATAGGATCAAAGTACTTCTTTTGTGTGTCCCGTGTAAAGTTGATAGGAGCATATGCTCCCAAACAACTTTGAGTGGAGTCGTTCGAAAAGAAGTTTCTATAGCCCTCTTGCTCATTTAACACTGCATCCGGGTGCCGATGGAGATACAGCGACCCTTGCTCACTTATCACTGTGCTCGGGCCACACAGCGCGCCACTTACGGGTGACGCCCTAGCTTTAGCGCGATTTCGTTCTGGATTCATTTTCATAAGGATTCGACGTAATCATGGAGTGTCGGCTGTCGACTACCTGACGCCCTCCCCCTCCTCCTTTATCCGGGCTTGGGACCGGCAATGTAAGATAAACTTACACGGCGGAGTTCCAAAAATAAAAAACTCAATTGGTCATAAAATATTCAAACCCCAAAAGATAAACTCAGTTCACCCCAATACTCGTGGTGAATAGAACTCATACCAACATCACTATCATATTGGTCTAACCGATTAATGAGAGTATGGCAGTGGCTTGCACTAGAGGAGGCTTTGCAAGATCACTATTACTTCCATCATTCACAACATTTACTATCATTTGTCAAAACTGAAGGCAGTTGGGCTGAACATGTTTACCCTTTAATCTTAATTTGATTAGGTCATATAATTAAACAGAAATGTTTGAAAACATGGCCTATTAAGCAACTCAAAAGAAAAATAACAGTGTAGAATGTCACTTATTGGACCAGCGGGCCAAGCAGGGTCAGACTGGTGATATCATAAAGATATAACAACATGAATCTATTCTCTATATACCCATTCTTAGCCAGATGAAAGAAATATCCTATAAGGCAGTTTTAAAAGGAAATACTTTTCAAAAAATGGGCTACTTTGATCAGTTTACCCAAAATTATTTAGATAGTTCCATGGGGACAGCTCAAGTACACATGCAATATACATAATACAGATTGAATTTTATAATGGCTTGAGTTTTAACCTTATAAAACTTACACGACTTCTACAAGATACTGACCGCATAAGTTAAACTTCATACAAACCATAAATGCTAATATCTCAAGGAAAGATAACCCTAGTTGTTTGCAGATCACAAACAAAGCTTAACATGAGTATAACACAGATGTGATAAAAACAATTACCCTCAATTCATTATATGCTGCATGGTACTGGGGAAATCTTCCCCTTGGTCCCCCAAAAGCTTCTTGCCATGTATCTATCAGAATTAGTATCTTTTCCCTAACATTCAAGTCCGGCTGCATAATGGAATTAGAATAACAAAGCAGAAAGAAACTTAGTATCCTATTCATGCACATACTGGAAAGGGAAAATGAAACAACAAGTCAGTAAAAACAGAAAACAAAAGGTTGGGAGAGAAATTCAGCACCTTCTTCTTTACTATTTTGACCATTTCATGCAAGATATCACGCTCAACGATCTGCTGAAAAACATTCTCACCACAGTTCTTGCTCACAGTCTCCAATGCCTGCATCGAATAATATATTAGGAAAAGGAAAAAGACATCATTGCTCAGAAATAGCTTGTTTTGTGCTGATGATAGGGTATAGCAAGGCAACCACGGAACCATGACTGGTCCATCATAAATCACAAATTTATTGACATTTTCACAGGTAAACATATTTTGGGATGGAAAGAGTACCAGAAACTTCACATCATGAATTTCAAATTTTAAAAGAAAGAGGCAAAATTTATGACAAGGAATAACACAAACAATATTGAAAGTCTCAAAAGAAAAGGAATGGTGCTAACAAAAAGAGCCAGGAGTTGTATTTTTGGATTTTTGCTGCCCAGGCGCTTCTTGAGTATCTTCAAGGCATCTTTTGCTTGCCTGAAATTTCAATCCAATTCATTGGCAAAATAAATGTACTTGCATTCTGAATATTTAAATTGGGAAAGAGGTTCTATCAAAAATAATAATAATAATCTACAACAATAGAAGATAAAAGAGGATAGTCTTCTGCGGAGTTTAAGAGCTAAGAGATGTTCAAGATATCAAAAGAGCTGGATACACCAAGATGCTCATAGAATCTAGTGAAAAATAAACGACTACTTTTACAAAGTTTCCGGTTCATCCCAAATCAATGTCACGAAAACTTTCTACTACCCTGTCAATTTTTCAAGTGTTACTATTCAAGAGGACAGGAGTTCCTTATGAGATAGCCACATATTCATATCAGGAGGAGATCACCTCTTCTATCAGGAGCCAAGTAGTAACCTTCGTGTGTGCATGCATGTGTATATTTGAATACATGAATACACACACACACATATAAAAAGAGAGAGAGAGAGAGAGAGAGAGAGAGAGGAACAGAGAACATAATTGGCAAATTTTATTCGACATCAGATGCTTTTACCATATCCTAGAATCCATTAGAAAATGTTTCCCTTGTTGGACATTAGGATGAATCTATCCATGCATTACCACGTAATAAACTATGAGCACTTTCAAGTTTAAACCAAGACTGCGCCATCAATATTTCAGAAAGATTCAACGTACTCTACAATTTAAGTAATGTGACCTCTATATGGGTGGTTATACCTATACATTAAATTCAAATCTAACAAACAAAACTGAGGGAAAACAAAGTATTCATACCCAGGCTCCACATTGATGATATCGCATAATTCGATATTTATTGCCCAGTCTGGACCAATCAACATATCACTTGTTGCCCTCTCAGCACAAGCTGCAGCATTACCAGCCATGTTGAATGTCCTAATTCCCCTTTACTTAAGTCCTTTATCCTTAAAATTTCCTGAGAAAATAAGCCATAAGCAAGTTCAATTACGTACAGTCCCGTTAGTTGTGAAGGTAAAAGAACTCAATAAACGCAAGAAAAGGAAGCTCATACACCTATCACTAATTAGCTGGATGTCAGTAATCTTGTTCAATTCCAAAAGTTATTTTCTTACCCACCAAGACAAAACTTATGAGAATCCCAATTCAACTATTCGCTCATCCCAATCACTACAAATCCCAAATCAAAAGAACAAACAGTCAGATCGTCAATAAAGTACAATTAACACCTATCAAAATTCAACGTCAACTCCGTACCCACAAAAATTTGAACGCAAAAAACATAGGGAAGCAAAACCCAATTGGATATTCGTATTAAATTGAAAATCAACAATCGAATTATCAAGAAAATGGCCCCGCGCTTAAACCCAGTTGACAAAAAAGATCAGAGAATAAGACAAGGGAATGAGAAGATTTGAGTATTTTGGGTCAGGATCTCAGGGAAAAAGTGTACCTGTGAAAACCCAGTATCAAATAGAATCAGAACCCACCGAAATGCCAAGATTTGAGAATTTGAGAAGAGGAAATGGGATAATCACGGGAGTGGGTTTTCCTTCGCTTTTCCTTTTCTCTGGGTTGGGGGATTGTTTTTGCTTGTTTGGTGGTAGTTTCTTTCTCGTCAGCTTTTGCTGTTTAGAAATTAGAACCAAAACTTGGGACTTACAACTTTTTCTACAAAATGAAAAAAAATATAAAATAAAAGTCCCTTTGTTTTTTTTTTTTTAACAAGTTTGATACTAATTTATCGATCGTCATTTGATTATTTGAGTGTTGTTTTATAGGAGGTATTGTATTGGCATATTATTTGTTCATAGTTAGATAAATTAAAGATGAAAGTTCAAATTATAAAACAACATAATAGAATGGATTCAAGTGAGTAGTTATCGTTAATATCAAGTAGCAAACTTAGTTGAGGTTAATTTAATAAATTGACAAAACTAAAACATTAGGAAAAATACTTTCGACTTAAAACTTACAAACCAAAATGTACTTATCTAAAGATCATTACGGTTAATGTTCACTAGTCCTCATCAATTTATAAATATGGATTGCAAATATGTATTTAGTCAAGTTAGCTAGAGCTAACTGTTGTGTTTCACCCTTTGTATCCAAGTTCGAACATTTTCCCCTTTATTTAGATCAGGCTAGTGTAACTATCATGTCATTTGTGATGAAAAAGCTGAGGATGATAGTTGACAAATGTGCTAGCGATGGGGATGATTACGGGCGGTGGAAGTGGTGGCAGTAGTATTGGTGGAAGAGTAGTGGACCAACGATGATGGTGAGAGTGGTATGGAAATGGGGTAGTAAAAGTGGTGGTGATAGGAGTGTGGTGGCAGAGTGTTGGTGAAAGGGTGGTGAACCAAACAACGATGGTGAGAGTGGTACAGAAATGGGGCAGTAAAAGCGGTGGTGATAGGTGTGGGGGTGCTAGTAGTGGTGCTTATTGTGGTGATGGCCACTGGAAACAAGGTCGGTCTTGCGAATTTGGGGGTCCTAGAGTTCTCTGACTCAAGACGTTTTGTATATTGACATGTGTAAAAAAAATTCACTAAATACATGAAAAATATATTTCTACATTAAATATCATTAAAAATTAATATAAAAAAAAGGATATACAAACATTACTCAAATTTTAATCATCTCGCGTTTTGAGATGCAAATGCATTTATTAAGTTTACATAATCTAATTTTTTCAACCAATTCAAACTGAAAGAGGAAGTCTGTACCCAATACGCCAAATTCCAATCATTTTTCTATTGTTAAAATGCTACTTATTACATTCAATAAATGAATGAATGGTTGGATTACACAACATCTTACAGCTAGGGAAAATACTAGAGTGAAGAGGATAGTAATTTTCGCATACGCGCCTAGGCGGACAAGGCGGATTTGAATAATTTATTATATATATTATATAAACTAATTAATTTGAACATTAAATAATGTCATTTTTCAAAAAGTGAGAGTTTTAACCTTTTAGGTATATAATAAAGATACATGTGATCTTAAAATAGGGTAATAAAAACCCATAAAATAAACATAACGGTGGTATTTAAGACAGAAGCAAAAAAGTAAAAATAAGATGGTGGGGACTATTTAAAAGGGAGAAGACATGCATCTATAAAAAACAGATGGTAGGACCATCTTAGTTAAGATCGTGCAATTAAAATGATGTTGGGAATATAATTGTTTTCTTCCTCGCACGAGGCCGACCCTGCAACAAAAGATTTCCATATTCCGGTGTTTACATATAAGCCCGCATAGCACCCGCCCATCTCCGTCTAGACCTGCCTAGCTCCACCTAAAAATTGGGGGCCCTTTCGAAGTGGGGGCCCTAGGCGGGCGCCTATTCCGACTACCCTCAAGGTTGGCTCTAACTGAAAAGTGGTAGTGGTAACGTTTTAATTGTCATATTTATGGTGGTTACTGTGATGCTCATGGGAAAGTGAAGTTGTAGCGGGCATGGTGATGGTAGTGAGTAGCGCCGGCAGTTGCAGTGGTAGCAATGTTGGTAGAGTGCTAGGGCGACAACAATAGCAGTGTTCATGATAAAAGCAAGGTGGTGATGGAGTTGTGGTAGCGATGAGGGTGGTCTTGATGATGTGTGGTAACCGTGATAAATTTATGATTTTCAAATTCTAAATTTTCTCCAAGCGAAAATTTTGAAATCTTATACTATAACGATGAATTGATATGTTAGTCTAAAAGTTATAATTTTTGATGAATTAATTTTCTCAACCAAATGCTTTAAACATCTTACCATGGTCTTCAATTGAATATTCTCTTTAATCTTTCCTTCGTATGGAAATTGGAAGTTCTAATTTTCTGAGAGCTTCCTCTTTGACTTTTTTTTTATTGCGAAATGATCCGGACCGTGAACGCCTTTTAGAAGTGGCGACTGGGGGAACGGCTGAGTCGGCATCTGCGTTGAATATTTTCATCTATGTTCTGTGTCGAAAACACGGTTTGGTAAACCAAATGTCATAATATAATTATTTGATATTTTTTTTAAGTTTCTCACAATTATATTACTATATCTTGTATAACAAGTCGTATTTCTGACACGCTAAAAAATCTCTTCTTATCATAAAATAAAAGTCAAATGAACTATTTTCAACATACTCTTGCCGTGAAATTAAAGTCAAATGAACCCAAAATAGTACCACGGTTGACTGGGTCAGCGGTCAGCCTCACCCTCCAAGTTCCATTTGTCTCTCACTTTGTTCACAAATAAGTTTATTTTTAGTTACGTTTCATAAAAAATTAACAAATTTAAGGTAATGTGAAACGAATTTTGAATTTTATGGAAATGATTTTCAAGTTTCAAGAGACAAAATAAAATCAAAATCGAGTTCAAGGAGCGTAGCTAAAAATAAGTCTCACAAATATTTAGTATCCTCATCAATACAAATATTAATTGATTGATATACATCTTCATTTATAAGTAGTACATTTTAAGTGTGGATCTTATCGATGACGATATTAATAAATTTAGTAACAAATTATTATGGTCGGTAAGTATATAGTTGTACCAAAATACTTACTTTAATTAATATATACGTGATACATGAGAAAGAAGTGTTGAAAGTAAATCTCCTCGTGTTTTTATGCTTTAAAATAACTCGAGATTTGACTAGAACTCAGAAATTGAGCGTTGAAATTGCATTTCCCTTGTTCGGCAACTAGAGGTTTATTTATTTATTTATTGTTAAAAGAAAGATTTTATTAAACTTGAATATAAATGTTTACATCTAAAGTTAAAGGGTTGAACAATCACTCTAGCTCAAACAAATCCCATGTATGAAATCCTCCCATACATAAGACAAAAGACGCCACTTCATGTGTTGCCCGATTACAAACTCGAGCAGCAAAAATAAAATTTACTGACTTCAATTGCATTTGTATACACTTAATATCAAATAGAAACCTTCAATCGCAACGTTTGGTTAAGTAATTCCGCTGATCATATCCACAAGTTCCTTTGAATCCAATTCCACCTAGACAACATCAAACCCTTTATCCACGCATGCCACCAATCCTGCACATATTGCCTTCGCCTCTGTTATAAGACTGGACTCACAAAAAATGTTACCCACACCTCCTGCCGCCTTGAAAAGTCCAGCAAAATCCCATGACACCCAACCATATCCTCCTCGTCCCGTTTCTCTAACCCAAGCTCCATAACAATTAATTTTAATTGTACGAAACGAAGGCTGCTGCTGACATGAGGGCAATACACACGGAAAAACATGAAATATGGGGAAGCGAATTACCGACCTCAATTTCCACCAAATTAGTCGTCATTTCACAATTTCAATGACAGAAGCTTTGTTTCATATTGTCATTTCACAATGGCAATACACACGGTCATATCATGATTGCATTAAATACATATATTCACATGAATTATACCCAATTGCCAAATAATGATTGCATTAAATATGTAAATAGTGTAACCAACCTCAAATTTTACTACTACGAATCAAATATCATAACAAGTGGACAAATGACGTCATTTTTTTCTTTTCTAATTGAACTTTTAAAGTATTTTCATATAAAATTTATAGTTGGAGTATTTTTATTGTAAACACAAGTGGCGATCATGCAAAACTCAAGGCATAAGAATAACAAATGAAAAATATCAATAGCCAAAAGAGCCAAAGTGAAAATCTTAAACGTATAGTGGTAGCAAGGAACATTGTAGAAACGCTATCCAAGTCCCTTACTTGTGACCCTACTTTTGTATTTGGATGAGGAATTATCAAGTACCAAATTTCAGTTTAGTCTGCACTAGTAAGAAATGCATATACATGAATCTGGTGCAAAATAAAGGGAGCCTTGGTACTTGAAATATTAATAAGCATATACATATGAATCTAGTTTCATTTCTTACTAGTGCAGACTAAACGCACGAGAAAGATTTATAAGCATATACATGATAGTTTTAATACAAGCATTTGTATCTAATTAAACAAGGACCTTGAAGGCTTGAACCTTATTTTAATTAATTAGCACGAGAACTAAACCATGTGCCATACGGTTGGTCCAAGTTCACAGTATCAGTAATTAGTAAGAACGTGAATGTTGGGTTGCAAGCTTCAATGTCTTTAATACAAGGGCAAAAATCTTGCGCTTGATTCTCCCTCTAACTGGAGGCACGAGGCAGTATCCCTTGCTGCTCCTTCCTAATCCGACGACTCTCTCAACATTGCTTCCAACTCGACGGTCATAGCCTTGATGACCGTCTTCCTTCCCATCTCCGTGAGTAGGACTGCGCACATTCGCGTGCCTAGGTATGTACATGTGCGCGTCTGTTTGTGTGTGAGAGAGAGAGTGAGAGAGGAATAAGAGAAAGTTGCATATGAGAAGTATAAATAGTCGAGCGGGAGCAGATATCTGTTTTAGAGGAGAGTAGGAGGGAGAGGAGGAACCTTCGTCCCGAATTCATGCACTTTCGTGCATGCCTGCCTTGCATGTTTTGTTGTGTGGAGGCACGACTGATAACTGTTTTGTTTTCTAGTTTTTACTTTTTATTTACTCTCATTAGACGTAGAGGGAAATTATATTGAGTAAAAGAGTGAGGAGGAAGGTTGTGAAAGATGAGAGAGAAATGAAAGAGAATGTAGGAAATGTATACAAACTTAAGAGTTTTAAATTTTTGGTTTTTATTTTTTAGCTTGTACATAATTAAGATGTAAATTAGGTACCTTTACATGAGTCATACCTTACTGTGGAACGAATTGGATGAGGCCAAGTTAGGAAGAAATGGATTACAAAATGTTAGATACAAGGATTGTAAATGCATTTAATAAGCATTTCAAAAGCTTTCGTGATAGATTATAAATATTAAAAGATTATTGGTGTTACTTTTTTTTCCTTTCTTATGTCATGTGCTCGGTTGGCATAATTAAGGGTTGGATTTTTTATTTTATTTTATTTTTTTTCGGGGAAACCTTGATGGTAAGAGAGAAATTTTATATAAAGGGTTGGATTTAATATAGATAACCATCTAAATGCAAGGCCTATTGAAGGTAGATTAAAATGAGTTTTCATTTTAAGGGGATTAGAAGAGGATTGTGCATGAAGAAAACTTCTCATTTCTCGTCCTCCCATTTTGGTAAGGATTGAAATGAATAAGTTTTCTTCTTAAGTAATCTGGCTACTACCTAAGTTAGTAATAAATTATTTCATTTTTTTCAACATATCTTAAAAATAGTGCATTATCCATATTTCAATCTGATCTTGTATACCAACGAGGCTTGTGTAACTTAGAGACGGTTCAAGAATAGTCTCTGTTACTGTTTAGAGACCCTATTAAAAAGGAGAACTTTAACGAAAAGCACCCGGTACTGTTCACTTTAACGAAAAACCACATTTTTACACTAAAAAGTCAATCCTGGTACTATTCACTTTCTCTTTATTTTGTCCTTATCATTAAAACTCAAAGTTTTCAAACCCTGTTCATTAGTTTTCCTATTAAAAAGTGAGCATCCAATATAAAACCACAATAGGAGGAACATATAGATTTGTGATAACAGGATGATTCCCACTGAATACTTGGCGTGCAAGCAAACATACGCATAATTACAATAAGAGTGCGGTTTTTTCTGTTGAACCCACAATTTGATTAAACCACCCCACCATCCAATCCTACCCTTTTCTTTATGTTGAATTCACTCCCTCTAGGAATCAAATTCAAAAAGGCAAATCGCTAAATGATTCATTTTCACATTTGGTTGCTGAAATAATCGAAATCAAATATAGACAGCATTCGGCCAATATATCAAACGACATAACAATGATATAACTATGACATGATAAAACGGATCTTTTAAGCAACCAAGTGTCAAAAGTGAATCGTTTTAGCCGAAGATCAACAAAAAACCCTATAGCCACCCATTCCCATTACTATTAAACATAAACAACGAAGTGGATTCATAATCGGTGTTTGATAGTGGGGCGGTTACATCAAATTGTGGGATGTCAATAAAACCACCATTACAGTAATTACCATAGTAAATCAAGCAGAAGAAGTTTCGTGTTCTATTACTGTTTGGATCGCAGGATTGAACCCTGACATCATTCTTGAATTATCGATATATATCATGGTCAGGGCAAAGCTTTCTTTTTAAATGTCGGACAGCTCTCAACAGTAATTAGTAGAAAAAAAAAAGTAAAAATTAAATGGAATGCAAATACAGAAGAAGCAGAAGACATGTAAAGGAACAAAGACATTTGCCATTGAATTAACGCATGAACAAATTGGTCTTAGTCGCAGAAATTATTTTGAATCAGTTACATGTCCCCCCAAACAATCTGTGCGTTATAGCAACATGAGCATTTGGCCTTATGAGACTTCACAAACAATTCTTTGAACTTTACACACGAAAACCGAGTCCTTCTCTTCCTCTGGCATTGGCTGTTGAAGTCGCAGAGCCTTAAAGGTATTAAAAACTTTCAAGGTTATGTTTTGTACGCAATTGACTTCAAAGAATCAAAGAAGGAATGCAAATAGAACTTGAAATATGGATTTTGGCGTTCCCCACTTGTCCCGAGGATGGGAAGAATCTGTACGTGCAGCTATTCGTTTGGTGTGATCCCCTTGTCTTCCCTGAAATATTGATTCACAAACGAAGAATAAAACCTCTACTTCAAATGCAAATTAAGACATATTGTATGCTCGATATATGTACTTAAATTATATTTTTAGGAACAGCCGATCGAAACAACTGAAGTTTATCATAACTGGTCTTTCACATAGAAAGCAATGGTGACATGACAATCGAAACGCATTCTTAAAAGAAGGAACATGTGGAATTTTACCTCTACAGCATCCTTGAGAGGGCCCCAGCATTCAATTCTGTTGTACTTCTTCAAACTAGAATGAAAGTAAACCCGAACCAAAGCATTCGGTAGTTCGGGATGCTCTCTGAAAAGTAGCGAGTCTCCATGTAACACAGCTTTGAGTACCTGGTTTGAATGCAAACAAAAAGAAAGGAAACTTCATTCGTCTAACAATCAGAATATCCTTTAGCGTTTCAAACAAAAAAGTACGTGCAAAGAGAGGCGAAGTATGCATTTTGAAAACAATAATGATGATGAGGAGTTGCAGTACATATCAGAATGAAGGTAAGAAGACTCATAAAACTTGCTAAACTAAGATGATCAGTATGAAGTAAAACATTTTTCACCGGGTCTCAGGTATGCCAATGGCCCTCTATAGTGTGGTATTGTCCCTTCAAGTTAAATTTGGTATGAGAAGTGAAGCATTATATCTGATATTAGGACTAAATTTAGGGAAGATTTCATAACACGTCAGAGTAGTGTCTTAGGAGAGACGCTTACCAAAGGCATTTCTTTGGAAAAGATGTGATATCTGAACTCGGCAGCCAGGTTAAGCATATTGGGACCGCTCACATAGCAATGGATATGCAGGCACATTTCACCATTCACCTTTTTCCATTCTGCAACGACGTCATCCTTGCTGTACCATCCTTTTAGCTGCAATAAGGATCCAATAAAAAAATTTCTCTCATAACAAATTTTAGGAGCCTTGAGAAGAAATAAAGTATAAAGCATACCTGATCGAGGTTGATGACATTGGAGATCTTTAAGGTCAGGTTAGCTGTGAAGTCACAGTGAGATAGGATATATGTTCTCGGGGTGATTCCAACATAATTATTCATCTCTTCTCCCATAAATTCAACTTTTAGTTTGGAGGCTTCGAATCTCGCTGGACCCAAAAGACTAGCGGCCTACAAGCAAGAACATAATGTTTTCATTCGGCACTCCATGAACCCAATTTTAACAATCACATTGCAGAAAACAATTTGAGCTGCTTAAACCAGCAAGAGAACATCAATGATGCGCTAAAAAAGTAATGAAACTAAAGGGTATAAAGGTTTCGTTTCCATCATCTCTGCAACAGAGAGGCATATTTTACAAATTGCAACCCAACGGAAAGGGGCATTCGAACTTGGGTGCACAGGGGGAAACACACTGCTGAAACCAATTTGGCTATGCCGAGTCTTAAACCACATCATATCTTTTTGTAATGAAAACCAAGGAACAAATATGGACTTCTCATGGGGATGAATATATTGACAAATTAAAACATTATCCATTGGACATAATTAAGCATAAAAAATAACAAAATGTTGAACAATCCCATTAGCAAGCAATACTGGGAGGAAAGTTTGAACGCATGACCTCGCCTGCAAGGTAAACGCTCTTGACTATATGGGCTACAAGTCTCTAACTACAAATAGTAAAATACAAATTAAATGTTGCAATGCCTGTATGAATAAACAGTAGAAATTGCATAAAAAAAAAGATATTGAGAAAAAAGAGGAGAAAATGGATATATGTACCTCAGAAACAAAGGCATTGTAGGAGTCTGTGTTGTTGCTGATGGCAGAAAGCAAAACAGACTTATTGGGTTTTTTTGGGGAGACAAAAGTTGTGGTTTTGTTCAAGGTCCTCAGTGGCGATGGAGGAAATACATAATAAGCACAATGAGTGGCCATGGAAGATGCATAACCCTGTTTTGGTCATCTTCTTTCACCTGCAACCATTGTTTCTTCCCTTCTCTGAATTTGGTTGCTGAGTTAGAGAGAGAGAGAGAGAGAGAGAGAGATGAGAAATTAGAGAGAGAAAAGGAAAGAGGAAGGAAGAAGAATTTGTGGAGGATTGTAGTTCATAGCTGTGGTCGTGTGGTGGACTGCGAGGCACCTCCTTTGCACCAAAACTCCAAAATCTATGTTTTATGCCCCTTCACCACACATTTTTTTTCTCTTTATTTATTTATTTATTTCCTTCTTTCTGAGAAATGGTTTGATTTAAATTTTAAAGTGAGAGATTCAGTGTATGGTGATTGGTCCTGAAATCCAACTTTCTGACACGTCATCAGCAGCTTGATTTTTTGATAAACCAGTGTGGATAATATGATTACGTGGACTCAGATGGGTGCCACATGATGCATCCACACCTACTTTTTTACACTAGTCAAGCATTACATGGCCCATTAAGCTCACGAACCGAATGCGGAATGGGTGGCAGTCGCCTCACACAGCCCAAAACAAATATGATTCGTGAGTAATAATTGACACTGACCTATGGAGGCATTTGGACCATAATACAATGTCATGCAGAGAGAAAAGACTTACATAGCGGTGGTGTACTTATTAACACTTACTTAAGGAGATGTTATTTGTTTAGGATGTCACGATGACATTCCGAAAGGTAAATAGGTCCTTTAGTGAATCAAATGTGTATTTTATAAAAGAATTGGTGCAATTTTATCACAAGTTTTAGGGCTTGCATAACAGATGACCTTATAAGAACTTGTTTGTAAAACAAAAACAAGAAAAATTTTGCATTGTTATGTTTAGCGATGCATCTAATAGTTTAGTACGAGAATAATCTTTTGAAAACGAGCACATTGGAAGTGTGTTTGGTAAAAGTATCTAAAATGAAAAAATAAATAAATATGAAGTCATGTTTGGTAGTGAAGTCCTGTAATATAAATTATAAAGTGGTAGTGGTGGTGGCGGTTGCAATGATGTTGGTGATAGTGAAAATGGTAGCGCTAGTAGTGGATCTAGTAGTGGGTATGGGTGGTGGCAGGGGCAAATGTGGTGGGAATGATGGCTTAGTAGATGGTGATTTTAGTTATGATAGAGATATGGTATAGACGCTCAAGTTCGAAGATGCGACTACGGGACAGAGGTCCAGGGAGGAAGGGGTAGAGGAAGACCTAGGAAAACTTTGGAAGAGACTCTAAGAAAAGACTTAGAGTACTTGGATTTAACGAAGGATATGACACAAAACCGAGCGCAATGGCGTTCTAGGATTCATATAGTCGATCCCACTTAGTGGGAAAAGGCTTTGTTGTTGTTGTTGTTGTAGAGGTATGGTATAGACGGAGCTAGTGGCAGAAGCTGGTTGTGGTAAAAATGTTGATGAGGGTTGGTGGTGGTAGTGGTTGCGTGAAGATGGTGAAAATGGTGCTGGCTATGGTCGTGGGAGTGATTGCGGTGGAGGTAACATGGGTGACAACAATGATTTTAGGTGTGTTGGTGGTTGCATTGGTGATGGCAGTGGCAAAGATGAGTAGGGTGGTGGTGGCAACAATGATAGATGAGTGTCAGTTGTGATGATTATAGTAAAGTGGTGGTGACATATATAACTTTTTTCTTTCTTAAAAGTCTTTCTTTTATTTTTATTTGTATAAAATTTAGACTAAATATTATTATTTTTTTCCTACAAGAAAACTGTTCCACTAAAAACAGGTGGCTTTTTGCCAAATTTCACACATAATATCCTTACACACAAAGTAGAAAGAACGATTAAGTAGAGAAACGAAATATACTACCACAAAGTAGAAATAAGCAGAATATCGCGTAAGTCCAAGTACAACACAACTTGAATTCCAAGGGATCAACACTGCATCCAGTCATAGTTTCATGCATAAAGATCCTCCTCCAAACCACATGGCTCAAGCAGGTACTTACGCTCCAGTACTTCATTGGACATGCGAACCAACATCTTTAGTGGCATCTTCCCAAGAAGGATTTCTCTGTGAAGATCTTTGATCGAAGGGATCCACAAGAATTTGCATATTGCTCGATGCGGTAGACTCACTGGACGAGCACCCAGGTTCTCAAACAGCACAGACTCCACTTTAGCAGCGACTTCAACAGAGTCAAATTTCTTGACAGAATCCCTGCAACATTCATCAACTGTTAAAGGAAATAAAATAGTCAACAATCTGATATGATTTGGAGTGATTGTAGGATACAATAATCCATATTAGAGTGATTGTAGGATATAATAATCCATATTGGAGTGATTGTAGGAGAGGATTGTAATAGCATAGAATTAGTTTCAGTTTACCTAGAATAACTTCACAATTCTTGTATAAATTCATACCTTTGTACAGCTTAAGTTACGCAATACAAAATACATTCACATAACAATTCTATATGGCATCAAAGCACCGATCTTGGTGACTCTATAAGCCCATTCCACTTCCGCTACAAATGCAACCCAAATTCCTTCCATTAAACACAACCAACATGAGCGACGAAAAACCAACAGAGGTGATGCCATACGCATCCAATCCTCTCATCTTACATCACTCAAATTCACCAAGTCTTGTTTTTGGTCTTGCAGCTTCTTAACGAACACAACTATGGACAGTGGAGCCGCTTTATGCGTATTGCTCTCAATGCCAAGAACAAACTTGGGTTTATTGATGGATCAATCAAGAGCCTTGCAATCACTGATACCAACTATTCAATTTGGCAGAGATGTAACAACATGATCTTGTCATGGATTTGGCAGTCCATGCAAGGCAACATTGCTCACAGTATACTCTACTGCAAATTTGCATTTGTAGCATGGAAGGATCTTGAGGATCAATTCTCATAAGGAAACGATTTAAGGATCTATCAAATTCGACAAGAAATTGTCGAACATCGACAAGGACATCTATCTATTTTAGATTATTACACAAAGTTGAAGGCTCTTTGGGATGAATTGGCATCATACCATGAGCCAATTGCTTGTGAATGTGAGGGATCCAAGATACGTGCAAAACGGGAGGAAAAAGTGAAGGTCATGCAATTTTTAATGGGGTTGAACGAGAGTTACTCAACCATACGAGGCTCCAACTTGATGATGAGTCCACTCCCAGATACACGACGAGTCTATAGGCTGGTTCTACAACACAAACACCAAATAGATGTGGCAAATCGTCGTGAACCTGCTACTCACGCCATGCAAACAAGTTGTTCTACAATGCCAAAATGAGGCTCTGGTGCTAGCAGCTCTAATTCACGTAAGACATTCAAATGCAACTACTGTGAAGGAGGACATCCAGTAAAACGTTGCTTTTTCCTTATTGGATTTCCCGAAGGTCACATGTGGCATGGCAAGAATGTGTAGCCCAGGAATAAACGTACAAATCCAGCATCCCACAATGTTGAAGCATCTCAGTCACAAGCCACCAACATTGACATAACCAAGGCATCAACCTCAAACAACCCAACGTTCACAATCGAGGAGTACAATCAACTCATGGCTCTACTTCGCAATAAGAACAGTAAAGATTAGCCATTCGCACATGCAACATGTATATATACACCCACATGCAATATTGCACAACATGAACCACATTCAACATTATATTCGATTATGGATAGCAGGGCAATGGATCACATTTCTCATCTATCATTCAATCATAATAAAAATAAAACACAAAATGATTTTGTTGGTTTACCAAATGGAGGACAAGCTGTGATTGTTGTCTGTGAGTAAATTATCACCAAAGATATCTCTTGATGGAGTTTTACATGTACCAAAATTTTGTGTGAACTTGTTGTCTGTGAGTAAATTAACTCGAACGTTAAGATGTGTTGTGATATTTTATCCGGATTTTTGTGTTATGCAGGACATGGATACGAAGAGGACGATTAGCCTAGGCAAGTATTTTAATGGGCTCTACTACCTCACACCAAGCCAAAACCTTCACCTAGCTAATTATGTTAACCGCACCTTGGGACTTTGGCACCAACGTCTTCGACACCCATCATCATCCCTTCTTCATTCTTTATCCCAGACCATCCCAAAAATCATATTTGATTCTAAGCATGTTTGTATGTTTGTCCTTTAGCAAAGCAAACTTGCTTATCTTTTGTTTCAAGTTCAATAAAATCGGTTGCACCTTTTGATTTGATTCATTGTGATATTTGGGGACCACATAAAATTCATACACACTCTGGAGCACGTTACTTCCTAACTATTTTAGATGATTTTACTCACTTAACATGGGTTCATCTCATGCGTTTTAAATCCGATACACAAGCCTTGTTGAAATCAATTTTTTTTTGGGTCAAAACACAATTTAATCATGAAATTAAAGCTATACGTGTCGACAATGGGGTTGAATTTGCATCTATGCATGCGTTTTTAAATGCTCATGGAACCATTTTCCAACATACTTGTGCTCACACTCCTCAACAAAACAGGGTGGTTGAGCGCAAACATCGGCATCTTTTGAATGTTGGTTGTGCATTACGTTTTCAAGCCAATTTACCTTTAAAGTTCTGGGGGGAAAGTATCCAAACTGCTTGTTATCTCATAAATCGCCTTCCTACACCCTTACTTTCACATAAATCTCCCTATGAACTATTGCACGCCACATCACCCGAATATTCTCATCTTTGGGTGTTTATGTTATGCCACCAATCTTACTCCCTCGCACAAGTTTGCCACACGTGCACGTCGCTGTTTTTTTCTTCTTCTGGGATATCCTCTTAGCCAAAAGGGCTATCGTGTCTATGACCTTGATAGCAAGCAAATCTTCACATCTCATGACGTCATTTTTCACGAGCACATTTTTCCTCTTGCTACCTCACCACCAGAAAATCAATTAGATTCTCCCGTATTATCCATTCATCATGATGACACAAATTCTCCTTTAGTCTCAGACCAAACACCTACACCATCAAAACCAAGCCCACATACAAACCCCATAAATTCAAACTCTAATACAGGCACCTCATCATTATCATCTTCCCATTCCTCATCCATAGACCCCACAAGTTCAAACTATCCCACAGACAACACAGAGAACCTTTCACCACCCGCACCAGACACCTCGTTGCCACCACCAGAACCCGCTCCTCCACCTAACTAGACACCTAGCGCCGCCTTTTCTTCCATGTCCAGTACGCGATATCTGCTTTAACGGTACGTCTCCTACTCTCGTTTATCTCATGCTCACTAATCATTTGCACACAACATATCTTACCTGGTTGAACCAGCTTATTATAAGCAAGCCTGTCATGACCCCAAATGGATTGCAGCCATAAATTATGAGATTCAAGCTTTTGAAGACAACCACACCTGTACTATGGTTCCTTTGCCTCCTAGCCAACGACCCATTAGATGTAAATGGGTCTTCAAGATCAAGTACCATTATGACGGTACCATCGAACGGTACAAAGCCTGCCTTGTCATAAAGGGGTTCACTCAACGTAAGGGCATCGATTACAAAGAAACATTCACTTCGGTTGCTAAACTAATTATTGTCCATTGTCTCTTAACTGTTGCAGCTGTTCAGAATTGGCCTTTGCACCAGATGGATGTGCAAAATGCATTTTTTCATGGTGCACTACATGAGGAAGTATATATGATACCGCCTCCTGGTTATCATCGACAGGGGGAGACCATGGTTTATCGACTCCACAAGTCCTTATACGGACTCAAACATGCCTCACGCAGCTGGTTCCAACGATTCTCATTTGCCATTCAAGAAATTGGTTTCCAACAGTCACGTGTTGATTACTCGTTGTTTACTCGGGTTTGTGAAAATTCTATTACTATGGTGTTGCTTTACGTTGATGACATGATCATTGCAGGAAATGATGAGGAAGCAATTAGTAACCTCAAAAAGTTTCTTAGTGGTTGTTTCCAAATTAAAGATCTCGGACCATTAAAATACTTCCTCTGTGTAGAAGTTGCACGTTCCAAAGCTGGGATTTCCATTTGTTAACGTAAATATACTCTAGATATATTGGAGGAAGCCAGTTTACTTGGAGTAAAACCTGCCAAAGTACCTATGGAACCTAATTTGGTATTGATAATAACAGGAAGTGATGCTCTTAAGGACTCAACTCGATATCGACGTTTAATTGGGAAATTTATCTATCTTACAATCACAAGGCCAGAGATTATGTATGCAGTGAACACTTTCAGTTAGTTCATGCAAGAACCCAAGCTTCATCATCTTAAGGCAGCACACCGTCTTCTCCAATACTTGAATGAAGCACTAGGACAAAGTCTATTGTTTTCTTTAGGAAACCAACTCAATTTGATTGGCTATTGTGATGCGGATTGGGCTAGATGTCCGATCACATGCCGATCAGTGACAGACTTTTGCATTTTTCTTGGTAAGTCACTTGTATCATGGAAAAGTAAAAAGCAAGTCACGGTCGCAAGATCTTCGGCAGAAGCTGAATATCGCTCCATGGCTGCAACCACTTGTGAGCTTACTTGGCTAATGTACTTATTAAAAGATTTGTGTGTACATCACCCTGAGCCAGCAAGATTGTTTAGTAACAATCAAGCTGCCCTACATATTGCAGCAAATCCCGTGTATCATGAGCGGACCAAACACATAGAATTGGACTGTCACATGGTCCGTGAAAGGATTCAAATGGGAGAAGTCAAGACCATTCATGTGCAAACAGGGAATCAGATAGTTGACATATTTACGAAGCCGCTAAGATCATTTGTCTTCCACTCGCATCTTAGCAAGTTGGGTGTCATTGACATCCATACTCCAACTTGAGGGGGAGTGTTAAAGGAAATAAAATAGTCAACTATCTGATATGATTTAGAGTGATAGTAGGATATAATATTCCATCTTTGAGTGATTGTAGGAGAGGATTGCAATAACATAGAATTAGTTTCAGTTTACCTAGAATAGCTTCTCAATTCTTGTATAAATTCATACCTCTGTACAGCTTCAGTTATGTAATACAAAATACACTCAGATGACAATTTTATATCAACTTCCTCGGACACCCAGGAGAAAGCTTCCAAGAACAGTTCCCTTTCAAGAGCCCGTTCTTTTTCTACATCAAAGGGACGCGTTTTCACTCTATGAGAATTGTCAATCTCTGGTTGTGGCAGTGGCCTCTGGCATTTGAGGGGGTATTCACGAGAATTGTCGATCTCGTGCCATGGCAGTGGCCTCAGGCAATCGCTGTGGAATTTGCATGCCTACTTCTATATATCCAGTGGTGGAAGCGTCGAGGCAGGTCTACGAAGGAAAGGATCAAATGGAGTCATGCACTTAGGCACGTCCTCGCTAGGACGGATGTAGCCGCTTGGAGGTACATAGAGAGGAAACTTCTTGCCTGGAACGTAGTAGGGAGTGCCTAAATGTGAGCGATCGAAGCCTGAATCTGAGCCTGATGCCATGGATCTCTGTCTCAATCGATTTCGATTGGGAATTTTAGGGTTAGGGTTTGAAGAGCTACATATTGTTAGGGAAATTTTATTTGAATCCATGTAACTTCTTTCTATACCCAATTTAAATTTAAATTGTTAATTGTCTATTTTACCCTATTGCATAATTACTATTAAGTACAAAATAAAATTAATAATAAAACTCAAATTTATTAATAAACCCTACCATCACTTTTGGTTTATCCTACGTTCATTTTGGTTAAAACCCTAATAGATCTTGTAGAGAAAAACAAGTTTTTTTTTTTATTATTGATAGATGGTGATTTTGAAGTTTTGAACCCTCCAACTAAGGTATGACTCAATTTATGAATATTTTGTTTGTTTGATTTCTATTGATGCACAAAACCAGAGGGTCTTGGAACAACGTAAATCCGACCGTGAATCTGCAAGAAAGTAAAGAACACAAGATGTATTGTGGTTCACCCCAATGTTTGGGCTACATCCACACTGATGTTGATATTGTTTCACTTTGAATGGTGAATATACAAAAAGGCTAGAGGCAGTGTGCTCTCTAACCTATTTTCTCTCTTCCCATGGCCTAAGCCTTCCCCCCCTCAATGAGGAGAGTGAGGAGTCCTTTTATAGAATTAGGGCTCCTCACTTATTACATATTTGCCCCTTCATTTATTACATAATTACATTTGAGTCCCCTGAGTATTTATACGAGGTCTAAATACGGAGGCCCTAAGTATGGTACAAACAATTTCAATTTTTTTAAAGTTTAGAAGAAAAGTATTTGGGTTTCAATTTTTTTCATCAATCCTGAATGGTTTGTTAAACTTTCTGCAATTGGAAAATTCCAAGGAAAATTTTCTTACTAATGTTCTTAGATTATAAACTTCCTTACTTGTTGATAAATATAAGGGGATGAATTGTTTGATTTGTTGCTAATGCACATTAGTAGAAAGAAAAAAAGGCAAATGTCTGGGTTTGGTAGCAGAAAGAAAAAAAGTAGCCGTGGAAATGCTAGTGGAAAGAGGGGGTGGGGATTTTAGGTATTTTGGATTTAAAGAGAGATTAATTCTTTAATAAAAAAAATATGGATGAAGAGAGTAAGTTGGGCGTAGAAAGAATTACATGGGTTCAAATAAAATTTCCCATATTGTTATTATACTTTTTATTTTATGAGTTTGTTTTCAAGGAGTATTCTACCATATATCAAAACTGAAACTCAATCTCAGCTGTTGGTGGGCACAAGGCTGTGTCAGTCAGGCTTGTCACTGTTTTTAAACCGTTGAGATTGCATCAGGGTGAATTTCTATACGGTTGGAATAAGGTGGGGCCAAGGCCCACGTTCCCATCAATTGATCCATTGCCAAAAGTGACTTCCGTAATGACCCTCAATCCCTTGTTGCTTCTTTACCAAAAAAAGAAAAAGAAAAAGAAGAGGGATGTTTACGCGTTCGTTTGTCGATGCTACAGTGACTAAATGATGTTTGTACTTTTTTATACTATTAGAAGCGTTTTTAGTTATTTTAAATGTTTTCAAATAGATTTTTTTTTATTATATTAGAAGAACTTTTAGTTAGTGTAGATAATATCGTTTGGTCAAAATAAATAAATAAATTCATGTTATTAAATTATTTTTGATATTTAAGGATAGTAAATAATTGTAAATTACCGATCAAATTTTTTTTCCTATTTTTCTTCTTTCTTTTTACATCATGTGTGACATAATCTTTAAATATTGTGAAGATTCATGTGTCGATTGAGTAATTAATACAACATCAACAAAGTCTTTTCCTATTAAGTGGGGTGTTGTATAATATGAATCCTAGAACGTCATTGTGCTTGGTTCTGTGTCATGTCTTCTGTTAGATCCAAGTACTCCAAGTCTTTTCTTAGAGTTTCTTCCAAAGTCTTTATAGGTCTTCCTCTACCCCTTCGGCCCTAACCCTCTGTCTTGTAATCGCATCTTCTAACCGGAGCGTCTGTAGGCATTTGTTTCACATGCCCAAACCACCGTAACCAATTTTCTCTCATCTGTCCTTCAATTTCGGCTACTCCTACTTTACCTCAGATATCCTCATTCCTAATCTTATCATTTCTCGTGTGCCCACACATCCAATAAAGCATTCTCATCTCCACTACACTTATTTTATGCATGTGTTGATACCTCACCGTCCAACATTTTGTGCCATAACGCATTGCTGGCCTTATTGCCGTCTATAAAAACTTTCCTTGAGCTTTAGTGACATACGACGTTCACACAACACACCCGATGCACTCTTTCACTTCATCCATCCAGCTTATATTCTATGATTGAGGTTTCCATCCAACTCTCCGTTCTTTTGCAAGATAGATCCTAGGTAGGGAAAGCGGTCACTTTTTGGTACTTCCTGATCTCTAATTCTCACCCTTAACTCATTTGAGCCTCCATTCACACTAAAATTGCACTCCATATACTCTGTCTTTGACTGACTTAGGCGAAGACTTTTAGATTCCAACACTTCTATCAAAATGTTAAGCTTCGAATTTACTCATTTATGAGTTTCATCTATGAACACTATATTGTCTGCAAAAAGCATACACCAAAGAATATTATCTTGAATATGTCCCGTTAGCTCATCCATTACCAATGCAAGATGTAACCCTACAGTTATGGGGAAACTTTCAATTTGTCTTTCATGAGTTCTTACATCAGTCTTTGTTCCATCATACACATCCTTTATAGTTTGGATATATGCTACTCGTACTCCTTTCTTCTCTAAAATCCTCCAAAGAATGTCTCTTGGGACTCTATCATACGTTTTTTCCAAATCTATAAAGACCATGTGCAAATAATTTTTCATATCTTTATACCTTTGATTGAGTAATTAATATAAGAGACAATTATAGTAATTGTCCCTCAACTTTAACCCAATTCGAGCAATAGTCCCTCAATTAAAAATCCTTGACTATTGATCCTTTAACTCATCAAAAAGTGTAACTATGGTCTCTTTTGTCAATTTTGTCAGAATTTCATCAAAATAAGCCATGTTGTTTCATTGCTACAATTAGGTTAAAGTTGAGAGACCATCGCTCCAATTGAGTTAAATTAGACGGATTGAGGAATCATTGCTACAATTTACTCTTAGTATAAAGATAAGTATGAACTAAAAATATGGTAATGTCTACATGGCTCACTTTCCAAATTGGTTGGAATAAATGAAAACCATATAAGACTTATCAAAACCTAATGCCGCACATAGATATATGCCCACTGTATGTTCAAAACCATCGTTCAGTCCCTCACTCTTTACCAATAAATAGAATCTTAGACTTCTAACGTTCGTGCACAATTATAAACTTGATTTGAATTTCTTTAGATTTTGATTAATGTAGAGTGTTGATGCACAAAATCAGCGATGACTTTGGTACAACAGAAAGTGTTAAGTTTGTGACCTTCGCTAAATTGATCCAGTCACTAGTGTGGATAAGTAAGTAAATGGATAGGGACAGGGAAGCAAACACAAGATGTACGTGGTTCACCCAGATTGACTACGTCCACGGAGTAAAGGAGTTCTCATTCATTGTGAAGGGTTTACACAAGTACATAGGTTCAAGCTCTCATTTAGTGAGTACTAGTGAATGATTTAGTACAAATGACATTAGGCAATATTGTGAGAGAATGATCTCTATTTATAGAAGAGAGTTTCTAGTTTCATTATGACATTGACATGTGTCGTGTTGTGATTGGCTTCTGATGTTGACACGTGTCGCGCTATGATTGGCTTCTGATGTCGACACGTGTCGCGCTGTGATTGGCCTTCTCATTGGAGGGAAACTCTTTTGGGTCCTTGATGGTATAACGTTGACCGGTGCTCAGTAGTTTCGAGATTGGTCAAGTATGGTACAAACATAGAGAAATGATGCAAGGTACTGAGGCCTCTGAAAACTAAGATGAGGCGGAATATGAATCTATCTCTAAAGGGTTTGACGTGTGCATGATTCTCCAACATCGCATCCATGATTTACCAGAGGCATATCTTAATTATAATTTTATTTACAACATTGTGTGTGACTTTCTACTATTATTAGGTGAGGGGAAGAGTTCGAAACTAATACAATAATTTAGAGGAGGGAGGAGTTTCGAACCTAGGACGCATGTATAGAAACTCAACACCCTATCCACTAGATATTGTGCAATTAAATTTAGTGTTTTTTCTTTTTGAGAAAAAAAGTTTAGGGAAGGGTAAGTTACCCATCCCAAGGCCATGCCTTAGCCCATTTTTTGGTTTAGTCAAGAGAGATTGTTGGTACGGGACTCTAACCTTGGCCTTTGTCTTGCAAAGAGAATGATCCTTCCTAACTTAAACAATTTTTTTTTCTTTTTTAATACCCTTTTTCCTTCTCTAAATAAAAGAAAAGGAAGGGTGAATTGAACTTTTCCCTCTTATTTTTTTGGTGTTTCTAACAATATGGTTATCTTTTTTTGATCAAAAAAAAAAAAAAAAACAATTTGGTTATCTTTTAAAATTGATTGAAGACAAGTTATACATGCATTCAGTTGTTCATTTATTTAATTTAATTTAATTCTTATTTTTGTTTCAAGGTAACGTTATTGGCACTCCATTTATGGGGTGAATAACTCAAGAGCCATGCATGCAAATGAGCCATCCATCTATAAGTTCCGCCTGAGAGGTCATGGCTCCTGATACTTCCTCTCTTGCGTGGCCAAAGTCAACCACCAACTTAGCGAGGCGCTAGTCCTTCAAGTACTTCTGATGGCTACTTCATATCAAAATCTCAACAAGTATTATCAATGAAGGTTCAAAGCATTGCTAATTACATACAAACAATGACATTTCCATCTGAATCTTTTCCGAGAGTTCAAGATAGAAGATGAACAGTCTTCTGTCAAATATTGTAACTTGATATTTAGTTACTTACTGCCTTATTATGTAATTAGCCATAATTGCAAGCAATAGAATATGATCACGATGTACAATTCTAGAATACAGCTGTAACCCGCGTGTTTTGTATGAATAATCAAGATGAATTTTTTTTTTGTCAAATGATTTGAAATTTTATTAAAGTTAAAGTCGAACATAAATGATTGCATCATTTGCTAGAATATTGACCAAAAATTCAGGAAAAAGCAAATTTCAGCCATGTTTGCCCTCATTTCTACTCGCAAACGAAGTCACAAAATGAGACGTCCTATTACATTGTCTAGGCTAGGCACATATGAGCCGCCCTTATTATGTGAATAATAAGAAGATTGAATTTACCATATTCTTTTTCTATTGATGGTACTTGTGGGTCCATGATTTTCTAGGGTCAGATTAAAGTGGATCAAAGTATGCATACCTTAGAAATTCAGTTATGGACTCAACAACCTTCGATGTGGAGTTGACTCAATGTGGGATTGAATGCGTTTAATGTAGTGTTATGCTTGCCCCCAAGTTGGATGAATTCTCCCACTAATCATGGGAATAGCCATGTGTCGTGATTGCCACGTCTTGTGGCTCTTACTTGATGTGAGGTTAATTCTTGCGTTTTGACAAGTACTGAAGCGCAACCCTTCTAAAGATTGGATTAGAATTCTCTCACATCTTCTTTCTATCCTCTTCCAATCTCCTATTTTCACATTCTCTATTTTGCCTTTCTCTTTCTATAAAAAAATAATATAAGATGTTAACGTGGTTTAACCGTGACCGTTCGAATAGAAAAGGAGGAAAGGGAAAGGAAAAAATGAAAAAGAAAGAAAGAAGAGAATCCTACTTTCTAAAGATTATTGAGGCTTCCTGGTTGGCCGGTTGTCTAGTGATTTCAGGATTTGGGGCTCGATATAATATGGTACAAACAAATAATAATAAATTTCTTGTATTATTTATAAAGTTTTGGTATGAAGAGAATCCGGTAGATCACCGTCTTTGCGTAAATCTCGTGTGGTGATAAGTAGGCTGCACATTGGACTTTATTGACTCTCTCATGTAACATTAGCTGGAATTTCCAGATCCATAAAAAAGCGCCTCCTTCCTCTACCTCCTTTCCTCACTCGGGTATTTTATCCTTTAATTTAATAGTTAGTGGTGATGACTCTGATGAAAGACAATTGAAATGAAATAGTAGTAGAGAGGAGAGGACAGCTTCTATTATAAATCTGAGAGAGACCCCCCACTGAGTGACCGACCAGCTCTCTCTTCCTCTCTCTCTCTCTCTCTCTCTCTCTCTCTACAAATTAGTAATGGAGTGAGAAGCAGCAGGACCCTACACTTCTTCAATCACCCACTGGGCCAAGTAAGGAAATTCTCACTCTAAATCTTCTCGTGTATTATGTCGGTTGTCATTATTTGATCAGATCTTCGTTTTGGTTGTTTTGATGGTCCAAGTAGTCTTGTGTTTCTGACGAATTAATGCAAAGACATTCATGTTTGTAGCTTTTGAATATTCCCAGTATGTAGTTTGTATCACTTCGCTTTCTCACCAACCAAACAGTGCGTTCTTCTTATTGTTAACCCACCATTCTCGTTTCTGTTTGTTGGGTTTCTTTGTGCCGAGTAATGGGTTATAATCACCTTTTTTTAAGAGTTGATTTTGTTTCTTTTGGGAATATTCTTGTTCATGTCCAACAGAAAAAGTTATCTTTACTTCTCAGATTTCTGGGTTTTTTTTGTTAATTGATAGATCTGGTTTCTTTGGATGATTCAGTTTGCTATATCAGTAATTTACTTTTCAAAGTCCTAGAGCAAATTATATCACCTTGAAGAAACAATCTTTGAGAAGTGAGAACAGTAACAACATTCGATTGGTAGCTGAGTCTGTCTTGTTATTGCTCTTTTCAGGTGATTTAATAACTTGGGATATCGATCTTCACATCGTAAAGATGGCTGTGGGGAAGTATTCCCGAGTTGATGGAAGGAAGTCGTGGAATTGCTGTTCAACGACTAGTCTGGTTGTTTTTGTTGCGTTTTGTTTAATCGGGGTCTGGATGTTGATGTCAACAGTTGCTCCGATTCAGAATCAAGGGTCATCGTCTGAGGAGACTGTGGATGAGGTAAAACGGCAAACGATAATTGATAAAAATTCGAAGCAATTCGAAGACAGTTTGGGGGAACTCTCAGAAACTGTAACAAAAGAGGATGAAAATGGGAGTGATTTGCAGAGTGAAAGTCATTCGGATATTAAGAATGACCAAAATGTTGAGGATGGGTCTGTGAATACAACGGAAGAAAAACAGGAAGAATTGGTTTCAAAGGAGGGATCTGAGGAGAAGACTGAGCCAGAAAGTGACAATGGTGGTGAGGGAAATCAGCAAGAGAAGCTTGTGGAAGAGAGATCTGATGAGAAACCTGAGACCAAAGAGGAAACAAAGATGGAGGAAATAAATGATCAAGAAGCTGGTTCAGGAGATGGGGAGTCCAATTCCAAAGCTGGAAAAACAGAGGTGGAGGAGAGTTCAGGTACAAAGACATCTGGAGAGGAAACTTCTGATGAAGTAAAGCAGGAAGAGGAAGCTACTGGTCAGAATGAGAAGGAAGAGGTTGAGAAAGATCAGGAAGAAGGTGATACCAGTAGTAAAACAGAAAGCCAGGAAACTACAGCTGAAACTGAGCAAGGGTCGACTGAAGTCATAGAGTCGCAGAATGAAAAAGAAACACAACAATCTTTGTCAGATGAACATAAGAGTGGGCATGATGAACGGAAGTGGAAAGTCTGTGATGTCACGGCTGGGCCAGACTACATCCCTTGTCTTGACAATTGGGGATCTATCAAGAAGCTTCCAAACACAGGCCACTATGAACATCGAGAGAGACACTGCCCTGATGAAGCCTCTACCTGTCTTGTTCCCCTACCAGAAGGATATAAACGGCCCATTCAGTGGCCCACAAGCAGGGAAAAGGTATATCATCTGTCTAGTAGAACATTAACAGTTACCTCTTTAAATCCTTGAAATTGAAATATGTTCATGGTGCATGATGCAGATATGGTACCACAATGTCCCTCACACAAAGCTTGCAGCAGTTAAAGGGCACCAAAATTGGGTTAAAGTTACTGGTGAATACCTCACATTTCCTGGTGGCGGAACTCAGTTTAAGAATGGCGCTCTTCATTACATTGATTTTATTCAAAAAGTGAGTCCTCTTGATATATCATCTTATTTTGCCTCGTCCTGTCCTCACATTAGGTTGCATACGTTGTTTACTCTACATATCTTCTATAGTGTAGTATACATTCAGCCAACAGCTATTAAAAGAAGACACGTGATTTTTATTCCATTACCTGATAGCGGGTTTGAATTGTATGGGATGCAGTTCCATCTGATTTCATATTTATCCATCTCATTGTCTTCATTTTTCCATGGATTGTGTAAGTTTGTTCTTTGGGAAGCCAAACTGATTATTTTTTGCACTTATATTGATTTAAAATAACCCAATTGTGCTTCATTTGATCTTATATATTTATCTTTCCTTTTGCTGTTCTTTTCCTTAGTCTAGTTTCAGCATTATTATCTTACTGCTCCAAAGTTTGAATACAACAACAACAACAACAACAACAACAAAGCCTTTTCCCACTAAGTGGGGTCGGCTATATGAATCCTAGAACGCCATTGCGCTCGGTTTTGTGTCATGTCCTCCGTTAGATCCAAGTACTCAAGTCTTTTCTTAGGGTCTCTTCCAAAGTTTTCTTAGGTCTTCCTCTACCCCTTCGGCCCTGAACCTCTGTCCCGTAGTCACATTTTCGAACCGGAGCGTCAGTAGGCCTTCTTTGCACATGTCTAAACCACCGGAACCGATTTTCTCTCATATTTCCTTCAATTTTGGCTACTCCTACTTTACCTCGGATAACCTCATTCCCAATCTTATCCTTTCTCGTGTGCCCATACATCCCACGAAGCATCCTCATCTCCGCTACACCCATGTTGTGTACGTTAATGCTTCACCGCCCAACATTCTGTGCCATACAACATCGCTGGCCTTATTGCCGTCCTATAAAATTTTCCCTTGAGCTTCAGTGGCCTACGACGGTCACACAACACGCCGGATGCACTCTTACACTTCATCCATCCAGCTTGTATTCTATGGTTGAGATCTCCATCTAATTCTCCGTTCTCTTGCAAGATAGATCCTAGGTAGCGAAAACGGTCACTTTTTGTGATCTTCGCTAGATTGCTCCGGTCATTAGTGTGGATAAGTATATAAATGGATAGAGATAGGAAAGCAAACACAAGATGTATGTGGTTCACCCAGATTGGCTACGTCCACGGAATAGAGGAGTTCTCATTAATTGTGAAGGGTTTACACAAAAGCAAACACAAGATGTACGTACCCAGATTGGCTACGTCCACGGAATAGAGGAGTTCTCATTAATTGTGAAGGGTTTACACAAAAGCAAACACAAGATGTACGTGGTTCACCCAGATTGGCTACGTCCACGGAATAGAGGAGTTCTCATTAATTGTGAAGGGTTTACACAAGTACATAGGTTTAAGCTCTCATTTAGTGAGTACAAGTGAATGATTTAGTACAAATGACATTAGGAAATATTGTGGGAGAATGATCTCGTAGCCACGAAACTTCTAAGTACCGGAGTGTGGTATCGTCTTGACTTGCCTTATCTGTCTCATAGGTAGATGTGGCATCTTCTCTGGAAGTACTCTTCCTCCATCCAGGGGTGATATCTGTAACTGGTGGAGATGCACAAGGTAATGTATCAATTTCACTTGAAGCTTACTTGTAGTTTCATGCTTGGTCAAGCGCGATACAAACCATGTAGTAGGAGTCCCCCAAGTCGCCGAGTTAGGGGATCTGCTGAAAGAGGTGACAGACAAGGTAAGCAATCAGAGCTCCGGCTGATTGTTCACATTCTCCCTATCTTGCAGGCAGCATGAAGGATAAAGAGAAGAAAAATGAGGAGAGATGATATGGGATACTTTTGCTTTTGAAGAAGTAACTTTCCACAGGCTTATTCTTGAACTGGGCTGGAGGGTTTTCTGGTTTCCTCCAAAGTATAAGGCCAACTGAAGAATTTGAGGGTCAAAACAAGTCCATCAAATCTAGAGTACGTTCGACCCTGCTGATATGGGATACTTTTGCTTTTGATAGAGTAGTGGATGTATCGGCACGTGTGCTGTTACGCTTGTCTCCACATGCTTCCTTGTATCCTTCTTACTTGCCCTATCTGTTCCTCAGGCAGATGCGGTATCTTCCCTGGAAGCATAAGATGTTGAAGATGAGTACTCGAGAGCAATGCCAGGTAAGTAATTAGGTAAGGGGTTCCAGGCAGTCAGTTCCTGGCTGGAAGCTTGATTCCAAGTGCTGACTGATTGCTCTCTTTCTCCTTGTCTTGCAGGTAAGAACAAGGCCAAAGGAAAAGACAGGGAAAAAGCATGATATGGGATACTCTTGCTTTTAACCCTGATGATATGAGATATTCTTGCTCTAGTATAGCTTGTTTACAGAGGTATTATCGGGGGGAAAGAAAGCTGAATATTTCGAAAGGCTTCGTTGGGAGTGCCCTCTCAGATAAGAGAAAGGGTTGAGCATTTTTGCAGGTCTGCCTGTCCGTTAGGGATGGAGGTCGACATATATAGGAGTCTCCCTAACATCAAGTAATAATGCTATTCCTTTACCCTGCTTGGTTATAGCACGGTAGTGGGAGCTGCCAGCTTCACATGCTTTAACTCTGTCAGAGCACTTTGAAAAAGTGGTCTGTGGTATCTGGAAAGCTGATGTTGCGTGTGAAGATTACAGACAAGCTTTATCCAAGGAGATCCAGCTCTTGAAGTTGGGAAAGTGGTGCCTCTTCGATTTTCGAACAAGCAATCCTGTTGGGGATCTGGCTCTCGAGATTCGGAGAACGATGCCTCTTTGATTTTTGAGAAAGCAATCCTGCTGGGGGTCTGGCTCTCGAGATTCGGAGAGCGGTGTCTCTTCGATTTTTGAGAAAGTAATCATGTTGGGAGTGGCTCTCGAGATTCGGAGGGCGGTGCCTCTTCGATTTTGGAGCAAGCAATCTTGTTGGGGGTGTTTTCTCGAATGTGAGTAAAGGTTGGGCGTGTTTGCTAGTCTACCTTGCCACGAAGCAGAGGTTGACACACAGGGACTTTCCAATTATCCAGCAGTGGTACTGTTCCTTTACCCTCTCTTCGATTTTTGAGAAAGTAATCATGTTGGGAGTCTGGCTCTCGAGATTCAGAGGGCGGTGCCTCTTCGATTTTGGAGCAAGCAATCTTGTTGGGAGTGTTTTCTCGAATGTGAGTAAAGGTTGGGCATGTTTGCTAGTCTACCTTGCCACGAAGCACAAAGGTTGACACACAGGGACTTTCCAATTATCCAGCAGTGGTACTGTTCCTTTACCCTCTCTTCGATTTTTGAGAAAGTAATCATGTTGGGAGCCTGACTCTCGAGATTCGGAGGGCGGTGCCTCTTCGATTTTGGAGCAAGCAATCTTGTTGAGAGTGTTTTCTCGAATGTGAGTACAGGTTGGGCATGTTTGCTAGTCTACCTTGCCACGAAGCACAGAGGTTGACACACCGGGACTTTCCAATTATCCATAATAATATGGTAGCTAGACCTTCAAAATTTATGTGTTTAAACTTTGTTAGTGTTGTTTCTTTGCAATTCTTTTACCCTTCTTGGTCAGAGCGATGTAGTGGGAGCTGCAAGCTTCACGTGTCTCAACTTTGTCAGAGAACTTTGGCAAAGTTATCTGTGGTACCCATGAGCTACTGTTGCGTGTGGGAAGTGGGTGATTGAACAGTGCGATTCATGTGCTTTCTACTTCGTCAGAAATCTTCGACAGAATGCCCATAATTTCCGCAAAGCTGAGTGTGCGTGTGACAGGTGCTGACAAGGCTGGGAAAGTAGGTGCCTCTTCGATTTCTGTGATCGGCCCTCGTGGTCTCTGAGCAGCCCAGCTTTTGAGAAAGCAAGCCTCTTCGATTTCTGAGATCGGCCTTCGTGGTCTTTGAGCAGCCCAGCTTTTGAGAAAGCAAACGCCTCTTCGATTTCTGAGATCGACCCTCGTGGTCTCTGAGCAGCCCAGCTTTTGAGAAAGCAAACACCTCTTCGATTTCTGAGCAGGCGCCTCTTCGATTTCTGAAGCTTCGTCGAGTGCAGATTTTTATAGGGGCTGACATTAAGTTCCAAAGCACACTTGAATATCCACCAGTAGAAGCTCCATTCTTGCACTTCTAAGATCTTGATTTGTCCGACCTCTTCTCTCTTCAACACCTTTGATAATGTCTGGCCCCTCCGACCGTCGTTTTGACTTGAACCTTGTTGAAGAGGCAGCCCCGCCTTCTCCAGACAACATATGGCGCCCATCCTTCGTCTCCCCTACTGGTCCTCTTACCGTTGGGGATTCCGTGATGAAGAATGATATGACCGCTGCGGTAGTGGCCAGGAACCTTCTCACTCCCAAAGATAACAGACTACTTTCCAAACGGTCTGATGAGTTGGCTGTTAAGGATTCTCTGGCTCTCAGTGTTCAATGTGCAGGTTCTGTGTCTAATATGGCCCAACGCCTATTTGCTCGAACCCGCCAAGTTGAATCATTGGCGGCTGAAGTGATGAGTCTCAAACAGGAGATTAGAGGGCTCAAGCATGAGAATAAATAGTTGCACCGGCTCGCACATGACTATGCTACAAGCATGAAGAGGAAGCTTGACCAGATGAAGGAATCTGATGGTCAGGTTTTACTTGATCATCAGAGATTTGTGGGTTTGTTCCAAAGGCATTTATTGCCTTCGTCTTCTGGGGCTGTACCGCGTAATGAAGCTTCAAATGATCAACCTCTGATGCCTCCTCCTTCTAGGGTTTTGTCCAGTACTGAGGCTCCGAATGATCCCCCTCCAGTGCCTTCTCTTTCTGGGGCTCTACCGACTGCTGAGACTTCTCCTAAGCAACCTTTGTGAAGGCTCCCTCTTGTTTGTTTAATTTGACTCCAGTATATGTACATATTTGTAACTTATCGGGGATATCAATAAATAAGCTTTCCTTCATTTCAACGTATTGTGTTAAATACACCAAAGCCTTCTTCGCTAAGTTCTTTGAATTTTCTTTTGTTGAAGCTTGTATGTTGAAGCTTTGTGAGTGGAGCATATAGGTTGAGGTAGTGTTCCCTTAATTTCCCGAGTGAGGAAAACTTCTCGGTTGGAGACTTGGAAAATCCAAGTCACTGAGTGGGATCGGCTATATGAATCTTAGAACGCCATTGTGTTCTGTCCTGTGTCATGTCCTCCGTTAGATCCAAGTACTCTAAGTCTTTTCTTAGGGTCTCTTCCAAAGTTTTTCTAGGTCTTCCTCTGCCCCTTCGGCCCTGAACCTCTGTCCCATAGTCGCATCTTCTAATCGGAGCGTCAGTAGGCCTTCTTTGCACATGTCCAAACCACCGTAACCGATTTTCTCTCATCTTTCCTTCAATTTCGGCTACTCCTACTTTACCCCGGATATCCTCATTCCTAATCTTATCCTTTCTCGTGTGCCCACACATCCAACGAAGCATCCTCATCTCCGCTACACCCATTTTGTGTACGTGTTGATGCTTCACCGCCCAACATTCTGTGCCATACAGCATCTTCGCTACATCCATTTTGTGTACGTGTTGATGCTACACCCATTTTGAATATTACAAGAAATAGTATTATTTGTTGGTGAAAGTTTTATTCTTTTTTTTTTAAATATTTCAATGCTTAAAGCGTATACTTTGTTTGGCTATGTAGTCTCTTCCTGATATTGCATGGGGTAAAAGAAGCCGTGTGATATTGGATGTTGGGTGTGGTGTAGCTAGCTTTGGAGGATTTCTATTTGAAAGAGATGTTCTTGCTATGTCATTTGCTCCCAAGGATGAGCACGAAGCCCAAGTACAATTTGCACTAGAACGGGGAATCCCTGCCATATCAGCTGTTATGGGTACCAAAAGACTACCCTATCCAAGTTCTGTGTTTGATCTTATTCACTGTGCACGGTGTAGAGTACCTTGGCATATTGAAGGTAATGTTTTCAATTATATATATATATATATATATATAATATTGTTTTATATGTGTGTATATGTGTATTGTTTTAGTTCTTGTATATTTGTAGAAATGTAATTTGAGTTGCACTGCAGGTGGTAAACTGCTCCTGGAGCTTAATCGTGTCTTGCGACCTGGTGGTTACTTTGTCTGGTCTGCTACTCCGGTTTACCAAAAGCTTCCTGACGATGTTGCCATTTGGAAAGGTAGGTACTTCCTACTTCATGTTTTGCCTCCAAAGCTAGTTGTATTTTGGTTGCTTCTATCTAACATACTCTTTCCCCCTCGCTCATGGTAATTATTGGCAGCTATGTCGAAATTAACAAAGTCAATGTGCTGGGATCTAGTAGTGATTAAAAACGACACACTCAATGGAGTGGCTGCTGCGATATATAGAAAACCCTCTACCAATGAGTGCTACAATGAACGACCACACAATGACCCTCCTCTCTGCAGTGAATCTGATGATCCAAATGCTGGCTGGTATACCCTTTTTCCTAAATATTTAAGGATTGGCATTTCTTTATGTTTGTTATTTATTGGTGGCCTCTAGTACTAAAATTGGAAATGACATCAAAGACAGACTGAAAATAATTGGAAAAACTTTTAAGTTGACTAATGGAAGGATTTTGTAGTGCAGAAAATTCTTCATGTGTTGGGTACTTGAGATGCATAACTTTCCAAATCTTTAAGTTGTACTTGCAATTGGGAGATTGACAAACTGTGTTAAAACTGAAAGAACTTTACATGATAGCATCCCCCTTCTCATAATTTTTAAGTTGCTAAATAAATCTGAGGTGATAAGTTCCATTTGAACAAAAAATAATTGTAAATTGATGTCAATAGATTTTTCAAGTTCGTCTTTACTCTAAGTTGGTCTGCTAAGCACCATCAAATGTATGGTTCAGAAAATACTTTACATTGTTGAAGTACCTCCATGCAGTTAAGGGATCTCCTCTATAGTAGTCTCTCTATGAGTTAAATCTCCAACACTGTTTTAAGTATTCATTTTATTTCTGCATCATCAGGAATGTAACATTGGAGGCATGCATGCTCAAAGTCCCGGAGGGTGTATTAGACCGTGGATCTCAGTGGCCTCTGCAATGGCCATCAAGGTTGCAGAAACCACCATACTGGTTAAAGTCTCAGCTTGATGTTAATGGGAAATCCGCCCCAGAAGATTTCGTTTCTGACTACAAGCATTGGAAAAAAGTTGTTTCTGAGACCTATTTGAATGGGATGGGAATCAACTGGTCCACTGTAAGGAATGTCATGGACATGAGAGCTGTATATGGGGGGTAAGCAATTATAAATCTTTTAGTTTCCTTTTTCCCTTTGAAAGCATCACTGCCTTGTCTCTTAATCTGCCTTCTATTTCCCCCCTCCTTTTTTCTGTCGATTATACACTGTATTTCTAACATCTTAGTGGCTGAAGGTGAAAAATTCTGATGGGCATCCTCTTAGATTTAGATGCAAACACATGGTTTGAGAATTTCAGATCAGTGGGAGTTGCATGTCATTATTATCTCTCTTTCGGCTACTTTTTGTGTTTCTTATTCCCTTGTGCGAAATGCTTTTCTTTTCCAGTGCAGTGAAGAATGTTGAAATCTTTCACATAGCCTGACTTTTCTTTCGCAATGCTTCTAGGTTTGCTGCAGCACTAAAAGACTTGAAAGTATGGGTTATGAATGTAGTCCCAGTTGACTCTCGTGACACACTTCCAATAATCTATGAGCGGGGTTTAATTGGGATATATCATGATTGGTGTGAATCGTTCAGTACCTACCCCAGATCTTATGATCTTTTACACGCAGATCATCTATTCTCCGTCCTTAAGAAAAGGTATGTAATACAACATTTCATTTTTGTGACATGTATAAAAGACATCTACTGCAGTTTTATACGCAATAAATTCCTCCAACATTTCCTCTGATTCAATGTGGTTATTGTGTTCTGGCTACAGATGCAGCTTAGTGGCAGCGATTGCAGAAGTTGATAGGATACTGAGGCCAGAAGGGAAACTAATTGTATGGGACAATGCTGAAACCTTAAATGAGATTGAGAGTCTGGCTAAATCTCTGCAATGGAACATCCGATTTACTTACTCGAAAGACAATGAGGGTTTGCTGTGCATTCAGAAGACGTTTTGGCGTCCTGCAGAGAAGGAGAAAATTTTGTCAGCCATTGCTTAAATGCTTCAATCTGCGTCTTTGACGGCCTAAGGCTTAGTCAATACTGGTATTGTAGCCCGTTAAGTATTGTTTTGTTTGCTTAGCCATTAACGTACAAGGATCAAGCATCTTTAAACTAAAGCAATTCGTTAATGTGTAAATTTCTCATAATTTTTCATTCTTTCAGAATCCCCCAAAAGCTCTCTCTAAATATTCTTGCCAAGTGAACTTATCCCTGTCGAATAGAGGGATTATTTGGCTTTTGTGTCTTCATATTTCGAGGATAAATGGAAGTCAGATACTCGAACGCATTATTGTAGTCTTTGACATGTGACTGCTCTTTTCTTACTACTACTACTCCTACTACTACTACTGAAATTGGTATTTATTATGGATACGGTATATGTTCAAAATAACGTATATCATCTATTTTTAACGTCAGTTTAGTTAAAAGAAATGTTGTAATTCGGTATAGAAAATTAATTGGATTGGATTGGAATGAATCACTCTCTAAATTCAAGGCATGTTGAAAGTAGAGGAGAAACTCCTCATTCTCTTACCATTTTGGTAAGGACCGGTATTAATAAGTTTTGTTTTTAAGTAATTCAACTTCTAAACAGAATATGGAAGGGTTGCTGAAATTGTAAAACCAACTTGGTCAAACGATTAAGAAATGCATGATCACTCATTCCCTACCATCGAGTATTTGGAAGATATTAGCTTAAAGGCTTGTTGTGTACTCTAAGCTTAGCATATTAAGCAACGTTCTAAAAGACAGTAGGCGCTAAGGGTGGTTGGCAAACAAGTCTTGGACCCGTGGGTAGGGGTGGGTACTAGCAGTTCAAGGCAGGTCCATATTTTTTTATATCACAACGGGACGGGGTAGGGCGGTTCCTATTTCCTGAAGACATGGGCCCCGGCCTAAACCGTATCTAGTGCCTTTTGGTGGAGATTACATCTATGTCGTTCAAATCTCACACACGGATGTACGATATCAGTCTAGGGCGAATTTTCTATTGTTCACTTTTGCAAAGACCGACTCCCAGATTGAATGATAAATCTTCTCTCCTCAGTCTTCCCTCTAGTATCTCTATCGTCAATTCTCACTCTCCTCCCTCGCGATCTCTCTCTTCAAGAGTCCAGACTGACTCCCACTCAAATCGTGATAGTTGAGATCCCGCAGCTTCTCAGAAGTTGACTCCGAGTCTCCGGCCACCACCATCCTCTCCTCTCAACTTCAACCACCACCTCACGGTCTTGAGTCCCCTAACTCCTGAGTCCATCTCGAAGCCAAATATTCAAACAAAAGGTATTTAATTTTAGCCTTTAGGGATTTACGGAATTAGGTTTTTTCTTTCTAGATTTAGGGATTTTGAGTTATTGTGTTCCATTTTGGGGATTAATTTAATTTCGCACTATGGTTTGGGATCTGGGTTTTTATACTTGCAGGCTCAGCAGCAAACTGGGATGAATAATTACCAATTAATGTATAATGTGTGTTCGAATCTTCGATTAAGAACGACAGATGGATTACAACAATGCTCTATAAGTTTTGTAAGGCTTTTATAATAAAATATTTGGGTAAAGTACAAAAAACTACCTCAACTATTGGTGTCACATCACTTTCATACCTCATCTTTTAAAATTGACAATGTCATACCTCATCTTACAAATTTGTGCCAATGTCAGACCTCCGTCAGTTTTTCTATTAAATGCTGACGTGGCCAGAGAGGATCCACTCACTAATCCAACTAGATTAAAAAAAAAATATATTTTTTTTAATAATAAAATATTCAAAAATTAAAAAAAAAATTAAAAATTAAAAAATTAAAAAAAAAAAAGGCCTAAGGGATCCAGCCTTCCTTTCCACCCGCAGCACCAACCCTTTCCTCCACCCGCACCAATCTTCTTCTTCTCTTCGACATCCACCAAAACCCAGAAACCTTCCTCCACCTGTCCCCCTAACCTTCCCTAACCCACTAACCTACCCCATCCCCCATCTATTCCTTTCCCCTACCTCTTCCCTTCCCCTACCTCTTCCCTTCCATTTCGAACCCAAACCTAACCCTAATTCCCAAATTTTAAACAGAAGCCCTTGACCCCATCGCTCTGATTCTTTCACATAACCTTAACCCTAACCCTCGGCACCGTATTGTCACAAGTTCCCAGGCGAGCTCCATCAGCTACACTATTCGCGATCGTGCTATGGTCGAAACGACGCTGTTGTCGGGCGCTCCGCAGCCGAGCAAGCTGTGGAAATGGGTTTTTGCAGTGGCCGGAATCATGACCATGCTCGTCACCTACGGCGTTCTCCAGGTCACCTAATTCCCTCACAGTTATCTAATTCTTCGAATCGATGTTCGTTTTCGCGGCGGAAATGTTGAATATTTTGCTTTGATTTCTTGCAGGAGAAGATCATGAGAGTGCCGTACGACGACGACAAGGTGTTTTTCAAGTACTCGCTTTTCCTCGTCTTCTGCAACCGCATCACGACGTCGGCGGTCTTTACCAGAGTTTTGTGGGCCAGAAAGAAGGCTCTGGATTCTGTTGCTCCAATTTAGGGTTTGGGTTCGAAAGGGATAGGAAGAGGTGAGGGATGGGGGTGGATTGGGGAAGGTTAGAGGGACGGGTGGAGGAAGTTTTCTGGGTTTTGATGGCTGTCGAAGAGAAGAAGAAGGTTGGTGCGGGTGGAGGAAATGGTTGGTGCTATGGGTGGAGGAAATGATTGATGCTACAGGTGGAAGGGAAGGCCAGATCCCTTAGGCCATTTTTTAATTTTTTTTAGTTTTTTAATTTTTTTTTAAAATTTTTGAATATTTAATTATTAAAATATATTTTTTATTATTTTTTAATCCAGTTGGATTAGTGAGTGGGTTCTCTCTCTGGCCAAGTCAGCATTTAACAGAAAAAGTAACAGAAAAACTGATGAATGTCTGACATTGGCACAAATTTGTAAAATAAGGTATGACATTGTCAATTTTAAAAGATGAGTTATGAAAGTGTCGTGACACCAATAGTTGAGGTAGTTTTTTGTACTTTACCCAATATTTTATTATTAAATTATCATTTTCCCTTCTAGAATCTCTCAATTTTGTGTCCGCCTATTACATCCTCTCATCTTTCCCTGCCATTTCATCTTCCTCTCATTTTTTTGTCCGCCTACTGCAACCTTCCCCTCTCTTCTTTCTCTGCCATTTCACCTCCCTCTCTCATTTTTTTTGTTCGCCCACTGCATCCCTCCCCTCTCATTTTTCTCTGCCATTTCATTTGTGCCACTGTCTCTTTCCCCTTTCTCTTGACTGGGTTCAATTTTTCTGGATTTTCTGGTTGTGGGAAGTAGGGAGGAAGGAGATGTGAGGGGCAAAACGGAGCAGATGTAGCAATGGAAGAGGTCAATGAGGATGGAGTCTGAAGTCCTTGTCGTCGAAAATTGAGGTCTAGGAGGAAAGAGGCCAATCGGAGGGCACGACCGATGAGTTTGGTATGAGCAGGGCGCGACCGACGGAGCTCCTGAGTTCTCTGATTGAAGTTCGAATCAAGGTCTTTGTTCATGATTCAAGGTTGGGGATGAAAAAAGAAGGAGAGAACGCGAGCAGAGAGGAGAGTAGGGGACCCGAGCAGAGGGCGACGAAGGGATTAGCTAGTCCCATGGTTCTCGATGTCTCTCGCTAAGACCATCTAGCACGATTCTTAGTCGAGGCGAGTCCGGCTTACTCCCACTAAAGCTAGTCCCGTGAAGTAACAAACATGGGACTGGACTAACTATTACTCTAGTCCAGTCCAATAAGGGCTAGTGAAGGGAAACAAACACAGCCTTTGAGTATTGCTGGAAAAGTCCAGTCTTGTTTTAGCTGACTCATTTGATTCTCATTGTAAGTCAGGTGAGGTGGGTTTGTGATTAGTTTATTTTTGAAAACTTAATTAGACTATTATTATGCTTGAGATCGAACGAGAAATCGAGTTATTGTTGTTGTTGTGCTCGTCAAGGTTTTACAAAGAGGATGTTGCTTCTGTGCTAATTCCTGAATGTCTGAAGAAAAAAAATATTAATTAATTGGACCCGTTGACCCGACTCGAACCAACCCGTCCCGTTTCATTTTAAAACAGGTCCAGTTCGGTTCCTTCAAATTTGGGACCGACCCGTGCCCACCCCTAGTAGGCACTACTCGAGCGACGAGCTAGAGCCTAGCGCCTAGGTAACTAAGCGGGGTCTAGGTGGATTTAAGTAAATTGATTGTATATCGTATAAATAAATGTCTGCTTAAACTCAAAAAATACATAATTTCTTTGGGAAACAAACCTATAATGTGTGTTCATCTAAGTATTTCTCTTATAATTTATTAAAAAATAAAAATGCAAAAATGAAAAGTTATGTATTTTTTATCTAAATGAGAGTCACAATCTAGACAGGTGGTCTAGACGCCCTTTCTTAATTTCTAAATGCCTTGGGATTAATCGAGGCGGTGATCAACCTCCTAGTGCCTAAGCGGGACCTAGGCAGTGCTAGGCTGATATTATGTAATCTCGAGTCCCTAGACTTGGAGAGCAACTTGATTGCATGTGTCTCGTGTCAATAAAACAACGTCAATTGAAGAGAAACTTATTAATGTATTGTATCATTGACACAGTGAAAGTGTACCTATACGGGCCATACTAGGGGTGGGCACGGGCCGGGCTGGGCCCAAAATTGAAGGAATCGAACCGAACCCATTTGTAAATGACACGAGGTGGGGTGGGGCGGGGTGGGTTTTGGATTTTTCAAAATGAGATCCGAACCTAACCCGGCTCTTTTGAAATGAGCCAGTTCCTACGGGTCCCCACGAGTCCTACGGTACAGCAGCAACGATCATGATGTCCTCTCCTGCCTCAAGTTCTTCGATTGGATCGACCGCCAGCCCGGCTTCCACCACACCTGTGCCACCATTAATGCCATCTTCAAGATCCTTTCCAAGGCCAAACTCATGTCTCTCATGAGATAAAACCATCAGGAAACCCAAATCAAAACCAATTTGGGTTTTTTGAAAATTGGAAGCAAAATTAAAGATTCTGCACCAAACAATGAAAACAAAATTAAAGAACATACACATATATCAAATGAATACAATTCCATCCCCACAACCTTCCTTGTGACCGCTACAAAACTTGTATTCCCTAACCAGAAATTTAGAACCCAGAATAAAATCTATACCATTCCTGATTCACAAACCCTAAATCCCTAAACCAAAAATTCACATAAATAACAAATGCCTAATTCAAAATTACCAAAATTATAGCAGGCGACGACGGTGGTGGGGTGATGATGATCGCGAAGACAATGTTGTCGTCTAGGAATCGAGATGGGTGGTGTCGACGAGGAGGAGAGAATTGGGATGGGTTGTGCCTTCGTGGTTCTAGGACCTGAGTGCTTTGGGATATCATCAAGGAGGAGAGAAGGGTGGTGTTGTGGTGGTGGTCGGGACGACGGTGAGAAGAGCGAATACGGAGTTGAAGAGAGGATGGAGTTAACAGGAGTCCAGAATACAGAGTATGAACTTTGGAGAGAGGATGGAGTCCAGAATCCACATAACCTAAGAAATAAACGGTCGAGATTTATTCTCCCTATAATGAACGGTTCGGGTCAGGGGCTCGTTTCCTTTGAAATTTGTACCCACCCTACCCTGCCCCGTTTTGAATTTACAATATATGTACCCGCCCTGTACCCGTCCCGAATTGTAACTACCCGCCCCAACCCGCAGGTTCAGAACCCGTTTGCCCAACCCTGGGCCATACCATGCAAATCCATCTCCAATACTTGGGCTGCAAGCCAATATGGCTGCCAAGTGCCAACTTTGTATATGTTTTAGTTTCAATGAATTAGAAATCATCACTTCCAGCATTTCAGTTTAATTCTTACAAAAGTAAACATGGGGTAGCCAAAATGACGAGACCAGCTGTTTCTCTTCTGCACTCAATTAGACATAGTTCAGTATTTTTTTGAGTGGGACTGACTGTAAAAAAGTACAAACGTGGGAGAGAGTGAGAGAGAGAGTTTAACAGGTAGAGAAATAGTTGGAATTTGCTTGCTTTCATTCATGAACGTATACCAGTTTTATAGTACATGATCAACAAGAGTCCTATACGTGGTAAATTACAAAGAGAATAGTCTAGGATAATCACTAATTACGTTGTACCATTGACTCTTGTCTAACACTGACCCTACCACTTTGAGATAGAGTGCAGTCTCCATCTCCTTCCAACTCCTCTTGTCCCAAATGAGCCTGCATAAATTTAAAGATAATCTTTCACCCGACATTCTTCCACCTTTTACGATCTTATAATTCTCAGACACACATGCGCTGAAAATTTCTTTTATATCGGCAATACCTTCTCTTCTCTGTGCCGGACCTAGCTATATCGAATGCTCAGAAAGTTTGTTAGAATATCACTAGGACAATGTTATTCGATCCTAATCATAGACTGCAGAATGACAGACTAGCACTGTGGATAATTGTTGACGGCTGCCATTTACAAGTGTATGTTTTGAAATATCTATTCATTGCAAATATTGAATTGTTATGTTAGGAGAAACCTTTAAGTGAAGGGATCCTCATATTTTTATAAAAATGGACATTAGTTGTGGGGTCCACACCACATCAAACTTTAACAATCCGAATTGTTTATTTTTCAAGTTGCATCTCATAGATCATCCTTGTAAAATATTAGCCAAATCGGAAATGTTTTAGACATCTAATTAAGTTCAAAGAAATTAACGAATACTTTGTTGTATAAGAAACAATGAAATTTTATTCTGATCATTAAATAGGAAAATAGTTTCGGATTGAATTAAATTTTTGTAAGGATGATCTATGAATCGAGACTTAAAAAATAGACTGTTCGGATCGTTGAAATTCAATGTGGAGTGGGCTCCACACCTAATCCCTATTTTTTGAAAAAAAATTGGGAATCCTTTTGCATAAAGGGTCTGGTTATGTTATATTCTCGATTGCATCGTTGTAACATGAACCGATGAGCTAATCTAGTATAATTCATAATTTAATAAAAGTATAATATAATAATATCGAGATGGAAGTTTGTAATGCTTTGTAACAAAATCAGGACTTATTTTTCTTCTTGATAATAATGTGATATCGAACCCGTCATTCATATAATCGAATTAAAAACTTTCACTTACAAATAATGAAGAACACTACTAAATTGTATTCCTAATCAGCCACAACTTATAGCTTTTGACTCAAGTTTGATCAACTTTTAAGTTTTCTGTTGCTTGTCGAAATGAATTCACTTTTCGACTAAGGGATGCACCTCTAACTAGGAAATTGTGGTGCTCTAATCACAACTCTTATCATAAAAATATACTAAAATCTCACTGACACCACTGATAGCCATTACCTTTTTGTTGTAAAACTATTTCTTTTGTTGGCAAAATAGCATACAAAAAGCGTCAAGATGCTTCCTTTGAACTCCTTTAGAAATCTTCTCGTCAACTTTTAAATAGCTAGGCTTGTTTGTTTTGCTGTGAGTAATCTCAAACAATGGAAAAGGAAACTCTCCCCTCATGTTTGCATGATTGAAATTCAATCCTAACAATAATAGTAATAGTGCTATAATTTCAGGTTGGGTTTTCTCAACCATATGTTTTTTTATTTTTTTATTTTTCATGAATGATGCATACCTCATTGAATTTAATTGGTTTGATGATACATTAACTGTCAATACATATTTCACAACAACAACAAAATTAATGGAAATCTACAAAGTTTGGTGAAATTGTTTTATAGTTAGGTCACAACTTGTACAAGTGGCATTACTAATTATACCACTATGAACAACCCTGAAAACAAGAATTTGTTACCAGGCATGGAAAAATTAAATTTTATACCCAACAAAGGAGGGTCCAATGATATTATAAAAAACAGCCCTAAACCCTACTTTTTTCACTCGAACAGATTCTGCACAAAGAGAGCAACAACATGAGCTGCTTCACGCAGATTTTAGAATAATCAAATACTCCATTGTCTGCCATTGCCACACTTTCCTCAAGCAACACAAGTTGGCGGTCTCCATACATTACTCAACATGTCTGCTGCCACCAGTACTTCTAAAGCTGCAGCTGCCATCTTTGCAAGTTAAAGCAGCAGGCCTGTCAGTTTTCATGTTACTGTTCGAACTTCTCAACAAAATGTCAACTTCTTGGAGGCACAAGTGCTTGCTCTTCACTCTTGTTGTTTCCTTCATTGTTCTCTCGGAAGCATCAAGGTTGCCTAATTGGAATCAGATGCTGCCGAAGAAGCTACCAACTCCTTCGTCGTCTCCCTCCAAAGGCACGAACTCGGCAAAGAACTCTTCTTCCAATGCTTTGGAAGCTCATAGAAACGTCCCTTCATCTGATGGAAAGTTCTAGCCACTGGCTACTACAGTAATATATGAACTACTTTAGTTTTGATTCTATCTCTAATCTTCGACAAATATGCAATCCACGGCAAAGAAATCTTCTTCCAATGCTTTGGAAGCTCGTAGAAACGTCCCTTCATCAGATGGAACGGTCTAGCCACTGGTCACTACAGTAATATTTGAACTACTTTAGTTTTGATTCTATCTCTAATCTTCGACAAATATGCAATCCACGGCAATGCACTAATCGGAGGGAAGCATGCAGAGCTTTGAAATTAGTTACATGCTGGTTCGATGAGCTGCTTAACTATGAACAAAATTATATATCCTTGTAGATTTGTTTTTGACGTAATTAGTCTGCGCTGATACAGTCCATTGTAAAGTAAAGATCACAGAGTAGATTTATTATTGGATAGGATGCATTAGCAATCAGAAGTTTTGGGACAGTAAGATCTATATATAGAGCTTCTTTTATTTCAAATTTGGCATTCCTTAATGCCCAATATATGTATCACTTCAAATAATTTTGATCTTTCTACTTCTTTCGTGTAACACTTGAGTAATCTCAAATTACTGTCCTCTTAAAAGGACTTATTAGTACTCACTTAAACTTACCGTGCATGGTGCTGCCATGATTTTCTCCAGTAAATACATCTTTATGAGTTAAACATTATTAACTTGTTTATAATTTTCATTTACTGAATTTGGAAAACAGATGGTTCTTTACTGGCTTGTAATATTCATATCTCATGTAAAACTGAGAAATAACATATACAATATTGACCAGTAAAACAGAAAACAAAAGAGAATTAACATTTAGATCATTTTTGTAGCTGGTTAGATATGTTCAGTAACTCCGCCAGTGTAAGTTTATCTTACATTGCTGGCCCCAAGCCCGGATCAAGGAGATGGGGGAGGGCGTCAAGTAGTCGACAGCTGGCACTCCTAGGTTATGTTGAATCCTTGTGAAAATGAATCCAAAACGAAATCGCGTTAAAGCTAGGGCGCCACTCGTAAGTGGTGCGCTGTGCGGCCCAAGCACAGTGATAAGTGAGCAAGGATCACTGTATGTCCATCGGCGCCCGAATGTAGTGTTAAATGAGCAAGGGGGCCATAGAAACTTCTTTTTGAACAACTCCACTCAAAGTTATTTGGAAGCATATGCTCCTATCAACTTTACACAGGACACACAAAAGAAGTACTTTGATCTTATTAGACGGGGGAGGGTGAAGAAGCTAGGACATGAGGGTAGAGTTCAAGAGAGTAGAATGTGTTTAGGAACGTGGAATATTGGAACCTTAACGGGAAAATCTATGGAAGTAGTGGAAGTTATGGTGAGGAGAAGGATAAGTATTATGTGCCTACAACAAACTAAGTGGGTTGCTCTTAAGGTAAAGGATCTAGAAAACTCAGGTTTTAAACTTTGGTATTCGAGCACAAATAGAATGAGAAACGGTGTTGGCATCATTGTGGACAAGACCTTGACACAAGATGTTGTAGATGTCAAGAGGCTAGGAGATAGAATTATGGCAATCAAGATTGTGATAGGACAAGAACTCATCAATGTGATTAGTGCGTATTCACCTCAAGTAGGGTTGGATACGAGTTTGAAGGAGAAATTTTGGGAAGATCTTGGAGACTTGGTGCAAGGAATTGCTCAGAAGGAGATGGTATTTATATGAGGAGATTTAAATGGACACGTGGGCAAGGAGACAGGCAACTATAGAGGTTTTCATGGTGGCCATGGTTTTGGGGAGAGAAATGAGGATGGGGAAGCCATCTTGGATTTTGCAATGGCATATGATCTCTTCTTAGCCAACACCTTCTTTAAGAAGAGAGAAGAACATGTGATCACCTACAAGAGTGGGTCATAAAAAATACAAATAGATTTTCTTCTAATGAGGAAGGGGGGATCGTATAACTTGTAAGGATTTCAAAGTTATACTGGGAGAGAGCTTGGCTAATCAACATTGCTTATTGGTGATGGATGTATATATCAAAAGAGAGAGAAAAAAAGAACAAGACCTTGAAGTGCCCAAGGACTAGATGGTGTAATCTAAAAGGAGAAAAAACAGGTCATTTTCAAAGAGAAAGTAATCACCCAATGTGTGTGGGATAGAGAGGGGGAAGCTAGCCAAATGTGGGATTCCATGGCTAGTTGTATCAGAAAAGTAGCAAAAGAGGTATTAGGAGAGTCCAAGGGCTTTGCTCCACACCAAAAGGAATCTTGGTGGTGGAATGAGGTGGTACAAACAAAGGTTAAGGCTAAGAAGGAATGTTGTAAAGTCTTATACAAGGATAGGACCGATGAAAGCGATGAAAGGTATGGAATAGCGAAGCAGGAGGCGAAGAAAGCTGTGAAAGAAGCTAAACTAGCGGCTTGTGACGATATGTATAAGCGACTAGATACCAAAGAAAGAGAATTGGATATCTATAAACTAACTAGAGCAAGGGGAAAGAAGACAAGGGACCTAAACCAAGTGAGGTGCATCAAGAACAAGAATGGAAAGGTTCTTGCTACAAAGAACACGGTCAAAGACAGATGGAGAGGTTATTTTCATAATCTTTTCAATGAATGACATGAAATGAGTACTTCTTTGGGGGAGTTGAGTAACTCAGAAGAGTATAGAAACTACTCCTTTTACTAATGAATTAGGAAGAAAGAAGTGGTTGTAGCTTTAAAAAAGATGAAGCATAGAAAAGCAATGGGCCTAGATGATATACCGATCGAAGTGTGGAAAGTCTTAGAGAGACGGGTATAGCATGGTTCACAGACATTTTCAATAGGATTTTGAAAATGAAGAAGATGCCAAATGAATGCGAAATAGCACTTTGGTGCCTATCTACAAGAATAAGGGTAACGTACAAAATTGTAAGAACTATATGGGTATTAAGTTAATGAGTCATACAATGAATCTCTATGAGAGAGTTATTGAGCATAGATTGAGGCAAGAGACACGAGTCTCGGACAACCAATTCGGGTTCATGCCAGGGCGCTCAACCATGGAGGCAATCTATCTCTTACGAAGATTGATGGAAATATATAGAGATATGAAAGAGGATTTACACATGGTCTTAATAGATTTGGAAAAAGCATATGATAAGGTCCCAAGAGACATTCTTTGAAGGATTGTAGCGAAGAAAGGAGTACGAGTAGCATATATCCAAGCTATAAAGGATATGTATGATGGAGCAAAGATTGCCGTAAAAACTCATGAAGGACAAACCGAAAGCTTCCCCATAACTGTAGGGTTACATCAAGACTCATCTTAAAGTCCTTACCTTTTTGCATTGGTAATGGATGAGTTAACAGGACATATTCAAGATCATATTCCTTGGTGTATAGATGAAACTCAGGAAGGGGTAAATGTGAAGCTTAACTTTTGGAGCGAAGTGTTGGAATCTAAAGGTCTTTGCCTAAGTCGATCAAAGATAGAATATATGGAATGCAAGTTCAGTGCAAATGGAGGCTCAAATGAGTTAGGGGTGAGGATTGGAGACCAGGAAGTACCAAAGATTGACCGCTTTCGCTACCTAGGATCTATCTTGCAAAGGAACGGAGAATTAGATGGAGACCTCAACCATAGAATACAAGCTTAAGATGAAGTGGAAGAGTGCATTCGGTGTGTTGTGTGATCGTCGTATGCCACTGAAGCTCAAGGGAAAATTTTATAGGACGGCAATAAGGTCTGCGATGCTGCATGGCATGGAATGTTGGGCGGTGAAGCATCAACACGTACATAAAATGGGTGTAGCGGAGCTGATGATGCTTTGTTAGATGTGTGGGCACACGAGAAAGCATAAGATTATGAATGAGGATATCCGAGGTAAAGTATGAGTGGCCGAAATTGAAGGAAAGATGAGAGAAAACCAGTTACTGTGGTTTAGACATGTGCAATGAAGGCCTATTGATGCTTCGGTTAGAAGATGCGACTACGGGACAGAGGTCTATGACTTAAGGGGTAGAGGAAGACCTAGGAAGACTTTGGAAGAGACTCTAAGAAAAGACTTAGAGTACTTGGATCTAACGGAGGACATGACACATAACTGAGTGCAATGGAGTTCGCGGATTCATATAGCCGACCCCACTTAGTGGGAAAAAGCTTTGTTATTGTTGTTGTTAGCTATGTTCAGTATAACCAGGTAAAAGAAATAAGGCAACATGATATCGCCCTCAATCAAACGAGAAATCGCTTAAGTAGTGAGCCCCATGTCAACGACCATCCTCAAAACACCACGGGGTGGCCGAGTGGTTGGGACGCATTATAGACGCGTATTCCACATGGCACGTTCTGGGTTTGATTCCTGACACTGGTGAATCACACAATGGTGGCCAGAACAAAACTCACTACAAAGTGGACAATGATAACCAACCCAATTTCATGAGATCCTGAGATATATATTTTTTTGTAATTGAAGCCACCTTATACTAAGTATGTCTTGCTTTCTTACGCTATCGGGCAAGAAAGAGGTACCGATTAGCGATCATGTTGCATCTTTCATCTGTTATAATTACTAGAACAGAGTCAAGTTAATTAGAAAGGGTGGTTTTACAAAATTATGAAGCAAATTCATATTCATGGTCTGCATCCATTTTCTTAACAAATGAATGTTGTCGTCTAAAGTAGTGTTTAGTAGTCTCTCGAGGCAGTTTAAAACAAAATATAAATTTATGTAATCTGAAGTTCGTCGACTTGAACAAATACAGATTGAAATGTTTTGGGATTCGAAAGAGTTTATGTGGGCAAAAAACTTAGGTGAAATCTAACAAAACTATCCATAGTGATGACTGATGAGACAATAGTTCCCCCTTATACTAAAAATGTCTAAGTACGTACATATATTTTTTTGCAATAAAATTACAAATATTCTGCAATTAAGGTTGAAGAGTCTTCCATACCAGCAGAAGATGAACAGCATTGTACAAGGACAGCAGTGGCTGAAGCAATTTGATACACAACCAAATGAAAATAGTACTTGGGAAATTAAATAAAATTCCATGGTCCACACAGAACTCACTAATGATAAGTGATAACAATGCCTTCATATAAAACTTGTGATAGCGGTGGAAAACAATTAAGATTACGAAGCCTCACACAAGAAAGTGTTCGTCCTGGTGCAACTGGGTAAAAGCGTTTCCTTCCCAGATAGACTCTGCAAGGTAAAAGACATGAAAAAACCAAAATGCCAATCAAATAAAGTTTCAGTACAAATATTTCTCGATTGGAACTAACTACTAAGGACTTCAAACTTAGTTCATGGACAAAACCACATGGCCCTTCCAAACTTGTGAATGAGAACAATAATATGGAACTTGAGAAACAAAAGGGGAAAAGAAATAAAAATGGAGAGAAGAAAAAAAACCTTATGTACCTCCTCGACAAAGAACTATGAGTAGCTTTCATGAAACGTCTGGAATAATGATCTCAGGGATGTGTTGTACCTTTCCATGATCCACCCCTCCTTTTCATATAGAATCTACAAGTTGCTCTGGTACAAGCTCCAGTCTCAATGTTTCTAGTTTAGTAAGGTATTGAAGACCTTCTGGCAATGTGTTTAATTCTGTGCAGTCATCAAGGGACAAGGATTGGAGATTTGGCATCACCCCTTTTGCTATTGTTATCATATTCAACAAGGGGAAGATAAACAATTGCAAATGAGTAAGCTTTTCAAAGCCGCTTCTGAAACACAACTCTTTGCCAACATATGCATTCATAAGTGTAAGCTTTCCGAGATTGGGCAATTCTTCAATGTAAGGTAGTAAATCTTCCTCAGGTCTAGACCAATGTAGATACATATATGTGACGCTCTGAAGTGAGAAAAACCACTGTGGTACCTTTTTTAGTCTGCCGACCAAAATAACCATTCGAAGGTAGGGAGGAGGTGACCGCAGGGCATTTACTTGAAGAGCTTCTTCTTCATCACTTGCCATTAAAAACAAGTAGTGAAGGAGCTTCATCTTTTGAATTGAGGCACACAGGTCCTTCTCGTCTCTTTCTTTTACATTGGTAATCCCAATCCTGGTAAGTTGAGTCATATTTCCCACGAGTCTAACAATGTTTCCTTCTAATTCAACACATGTTAAGACTTGCAATTTCTTGAACGTACATATGTTTGCTGGTGCTCTTGTCCCATTGACGTATCTGAAGCCCTTATGCTCTCTAGTGTAACGGTACATGATTAGATGGCACAAGTTTTTCAACTTTGAAATTCCACTTGGAAGTGCCTCTATCTTTGTGTTCCGGATATCCAAAGTTTGAAGGTTGTGGAGCTTTCCTATGGATTCTGGGAGCTTTTTAATTGGAGTTGCCCTTAAATTCAAATATCTTAGGTTGAACAAGTACACAACTTCTTTTGGCAGTATATCAATTGGGACATATTCCAAATCTAGAACCCTCAACAATTTGAATCCAGAAGGCAATGTATTTGAGAATGACAATGAGGCCGTGTCAGTAACAAACACAAGAAAAGAACGAAGTTGTGACATACCAGTGCAAAATTTAATTTTTCCTTCAGTGGTTTGAGTTGACAAGCGGCGTGCTCGAACTTCCTCCATTACTTCTCTTCCATCATATACAACACAAAATTTTTCTCTTTCTGATATAGAAAGAGCAAGCTCCCGCATAAGGTCATGCATCTTACATGCCTTTGGCCTTCCAGTTTCATTCCTCCAAACGACATGCAGCATGCCACGGAAAATGAGCTCCATAAGATAGCCCTCTGCAACTTCTTCTAGTGTGATCCCTTTGACATGTTCAACAACCCTTCTGCTATCCACAACCTAATGAGCCTTTTTCTTCGGATCAAATAATCTTCTGGGAAAAGGGAACAGTATAGAAAACAATGTTTCAACCGGTATGGTAAATCATCAAAACTAAGCAACAAAATGCTCTTCACTGGCTCTAGTAATGGATGGTTAGTTAGATGCCAGTTTAAGCTGTTGTAAACTTTGATCCATTCCGATGAATTCTTGGAAGACATCAGATCACCTAAAGCCACGAGCGCAAGCGGTAGGCCTTCACACTTCTCTACAAGATCCCAAGCCAATGACTCAAGCTGTGATGGACAACATTTATTCTGGAAAGGTGAGAATGCTTTGCTGCTGAATAGCTCCCAAGCCTTTTAGGGGTTTAATGCGGTGAATATGACTTTGTACTCCATAAGAATAGGATGCAACGTCTTCGTTTCGAGTAGTAAGAATAATTCGACTTCCAAGCCGTCTATTTTGAAGAGATGTCTTTATTTCTTCCCAAAGTTTTTTATCCCACACATCATCCAACACAACTACAAATCTTTTAGACTCCAAGTAGTTGATTAGAACTTGTAGCAATTCTCTATAGGTCATGGAATTGATGTCTGCAGGTACCTCTTCCATCCTTCCTTGGTGGAATTCCTTGATCAAGCTTCTAAACAAGTCTTCAATCACATATGTTTTCGAAACAGTAATCCACGCACAACAATTGAAATGTCTCTTCACTCTTTCATCGTTGAAGGCCTTAGCAACTAGAGTTGTCTTCCCTGATCCGCCCATCCCGACTACAGAGACAACCATGTGCTCTTGATCTCCATTCACCAACCAATCCATCAGTTCTTGCTTCTTGCTGTCAATCCCTAAGAGCTCATCTTCCATAATAAAAAGTGAAGACTCTGCTCGATTCTGCACCCATCTGCAAGCATCATCACAAGTGCTACTACTAGTCCCTTGTAATCCACCAACACCAAATCTCTGATTCCTCTCCGGAATGGCTTTAATCAGTCTTGAGATGTTCTTTAACTTGCTGCTTATTTTGCGTCTAAACCACATTCTTCGGAATGTAGATGGTTTGGTGGAACCACCTTGTAAATCGACCCTCACGACTTCCTTGCTCATACATGTGATACATGAACTCATCAATGATGTCTTCAACATCATAGGCCAAGTCTCTGACGCTTGCAACCCACGTCGCCTCTCCTTCGGCCTGCGCCTTCTTTCGGTCAGCATCATGTAGGAAGGCCCTCATGCTCACAAGCTCCTGTTTAATGTCATCAATTTCATCACGAACACTGGCTACGGATGATGCCTCGTTCTCAAAAATGGTCACAATTTTTCCAATCAAGAGGTCTGCTGTGGGTAAAGCCATATTTGCCTTTGATTCAAACTGCATAATCACTTACAAATTCATATATGAAAATTAAATGAATCAGTATTTACAGAAAGTTGGAAAAGCATATTCCTGGTGACTGATTTGAGTGGAAATCAAATAACAAAATAGAGAAGTTTGAACGATGAGCCAAAATATTCAAAAGTGAGGATTCCAACTGGTTGTGCGGGAATCCAGTGCAGTAGAACGTGATTAGAAATTGTTCCATTAGTCAATGTTGGTTAAGTAATTGTAAGGCTATCTTGGAAGAATAAGTCAATGTGGGAATGCACTATTTGTGCTGTCATGATATATATGTCAAAGTCTACTATCTGCGCTGTGATGATATACAAGTCAAAGTCCACTCTTCCATATTATATAAGGATTGTGCTTGCAATCCCCCTTTAGTAATGAGCTCATTCCTCTACTTGCAAATAACGTATCTTCACCATAGAAATTTAGTAATCAAAACCATTCAATTTCTTAAGTTTCATTTGAAGTTCAAACCTACAAAAACTAATTTGAATCGGAGTTCATTTAGTCATCCAAGTTCATCAAATAAATCAACGGTGTAGGTAGCAAGTAACATATTCATGATTAACTATCCATAATTCGGATGACAAAATGAACTTTGATTCAAATTAGTAATTGTAGGGATGATCTTAATGAATTTGAAGGAATTGAACGGTTTTGATTACTAAATTTCTATGCTTCAATTACTTATGCTTACTAGTGATTAGAAGACTTTCAATATTCTTTGTATCAACAACCCTAGTTTGTTTACTATCCAATTAGTTATACCAGAATATGACATTTACCAACAAAGTTGTATGATATGTTATACTAGACCAATAATTGGTAATAAATTAGGCACTCCGCATACACATAAAAATTTAATATTAAATTACTTATGTACTTATCCAAAATGAGTATTTAGGCCCCACATAAGATTCATTATTAAAAAAAACTTATATTCTTTTCTTCACACTATCAAAGCCACTCTCTTCAAGCTCTCATATCCACTCTCACCTTCCATTGTAATAAACGACACAATTCATTGCAAAATCATATTATCACAGATCACCGTATGTTTATAATATTTCAATTGATTGGCAAAAATTTATTCCGAAAATTTGAAAACCTCGAGAAAATTTGGCCAAATATTTCTTTCAATTACTCTGTTTATAAAATGGATCAACATACATTTTGTACGACAAATAAATAAGAATAGATGAATTCTTACTTCAGTGTGTAGGATGCTTTGTTTGAGAGACATTCGAGGCTGATAATCCAACAATATTGGGGCTCCTGAGCTGATCAAGCAGTTTCTTACCACGTCACAGCAAGTACTCAATGTAGAGGAAGTTTTTGTGGTCTTCTTCCTTCGTATTGGGGCGGAACTCATTTGATACAAGTGACTCAATCTGCTGCCAGTCTTGCGCAAATTTTGTGCGGGCTGCCCTCAGAAAACCTCTGTATAGACTTAGTACTTGCTTCTGCATCCCAGAAAGCCGCCTTGGTGCACTGGAGGCTCCCATTGCATCTTCTTTTGTTTGGCACCAGATTTCTTTTCAAAGAACTTGAAAAGATTATAGGAATCATTCACTTATGTTGCTTCTGCTGTATAGCAATACAAATTAGTATGTTTCTTAAGCTACAGAAGTAACACAAAATCTACCGCGCAAAAAGAAGAACGTTCCTATCAATGTGCAACAACGCATATTATTACTTTAGTCTAAAGAAAGCATTGGAATTGGCACTGTTCTTTACTGTTCATTGTACCTGATTTCAGTTTATTTACAAGATTGCCACCGCCTCTTCAGTTTCAGATTGAAAATTTCGATTTATTTACGAAATTACCACCCTTCAGCGTGCACTTGTCGAGCATCGTAGAAAGCAAACCCGACTTTTGTTCTAGAGATCTCTTCGACGACAAACCCATGTTGCTCCAGAGCTCTTCAACGACAAAGTCGATTCGGCGCCTCACCGTCGCACACCTCGCCTTCCCCTCGTCGTCGCACACCTCGCCTTACCTCGCCGCCGCACACCTCGCCTTACCTCGCCGCCGCACTCCTTACCAGAACTTGAATCAATGGTAACGTGCCAATTGTATATATTTTTTGTCGATTTTTATCATTATTCTGGAAATTAGGGTTTGATCTAAATTTGGTGTGGCTGTGCTTCAGCCAAAACTCACGGATTAGGCTGAGATTGAGATATATGGGAGGATTTGTCGACGGATTTCGGGGAGAGAGGCGTGGGATGGCAGGGAGGGGAAGGGAGAGGGAGGAGTGAGGCTGCCAAAAAGGGGTTAGGGTTGATTTTCTCTCCTCAAATCAATTGTTGGTGTCGGTGATTGAACGATCATTGGTTAGAGGGGAACTTTCATTAACTTTGTTTCGGAACCGGAATGGGGTCGATGGGACCATGCTCTGTTGCACGTTCAGATGAGTGATTTCAGGGATTTGGGGTAGGGAGAGTGATTTCAGGGATTGGTAATCCCATCCCGTGTTTTCCCCTCATCTCTGTCACACTCAACCTCTCTCTAATCCTTTCTCTTTCACTCTCTTTCAGACTCTTCCTTTCTCCCAACTCTCCATCTCTCAACTTTAGTGCTAACCCTAATTTGTTCTTTCATTCCTCAATTTTCTCCATCCGAGCAATGAAAAATCGAACTGGGTTTTCAGATTATTGATGCTTCACGGACAGAGAATGGTATCTTCCTTTGAGGATTTTGTATTTGGAGAATGTTGTTTCCTTTTTTTGGTGTGTTTTTGGCTGTGTTGCATAAGTTAGTCTCTTTTGTTCTAAGTTGTAAATGATTATGCTTGATTTGTATGCATTCTATGTTGGTACTGAGGTTTACAATTTTTTTATTTTTTCTCCCCAGTTGTTATTTTCCTTTTATTGTATATTGTATCTTCTGTTTGGGAATGCCTCTGTTTTTTTACTTGCTGAGAATGCCTCTGTCAGGGGTGGCTTAACAGGACCGCGAAATCTAGAGAGGGGCGAGGGGGTTAGCAGAGGGGGGATTGGGTATGTAGCATCAGGGCTAGGTTACCAAGATGGTGTTTGGGTGGGTTTGGCAGTGGGTCATATGGGGGAGGGTGGTGATGCACTCTGAACTCACGAAGGTGCACAAACATTACGAGTGCATCACCATAAAAAAAATTCATATTTATTTGTTATACCCTTCACAACAAATAATTTACATGTGAAATCTAGGTAAAAACATGATATCTTTATAGACATTGAAATAAAGACAGCCACAGTCATACACTCCATAAGTATTCCTCATCACAGAGTTTTTTGAAACTTAGAAGACACCGGAAATGATTCACATAGCAGATTAAGCTTATAGATGATATAATAGTCAGATAACAAAGTTCTCAACTGAGGGTTCGGAGAGACTTATTTCTATGTCCAATTATGAAGCATCTTTTGATTTTTATTGATATAAAGACCTTTTCTTTCTCCAATTATGCCTCTGTCAACACTTTTTGGTTTAAATGCACTCATTTAGTACTCACATTTATCTGATAGACCAGATGAAAAAAGAGGGAAACATGGATTATATATGCACGAAGGGCACCACAACAAATGTGTGAATCTTCCTGCACCACCAGTCTCCGCAACGTTTTCCAAAACCCGCTTGACCGAAGGTAAGCGAATTTGGTGTTCTGGATTATATTGGAATTGAAATAGGTTTGGTTTCATTAACTTTTTGGGTTATTAAGTTTGTATGCTCTGATTGTTTTGGAATTTGAGTTTGGATTGAAATTTAATTTTGATATACAAAAGCACTCACCTTAAACACAGAGGAATCAGATGCTTGAGTTAAACAATTGGCTGATCACAAATTGGTATTTTTTTGGTATTCTTTCTTCTGATTTTTTGGGTTTTCATCTGGGTTATTTTCTGAACATGTTGCATTTATTTTACGCTTGGTTTCGTATACCCTCCATCAGTCAAATAAATAACTTCATAGAACCAGAAGCCACTGAAATGGCCAGTGGCATATATGTTTATTTCTATGTTTTCAAATCTAGGTTTTAGATATTTTTCTTTGTTTTGGCTAAATATGAAATTTTGGTTCCCAATTTCTTAAAACTTTAGAATTTTTTTTGCTATTTAGTGTGACAATATGGGTCCAAGATTGGATTCTTCCAATTTCTGGGCAGTGAAGACAGGGTGGTGACAAGAATTCCAACTTCTTTGTGGTGGAAATCATAGTTTCATTTTAGATTTTCTTTTGGGTTTATGAAATGAGTTGGAGTGATGTCTCATGATTATGTGAATGTTTTCAAATTGGTGAGAGAGCTTTTGGGAAAAAGGGTCAGAAAGGATTTGGAGGTGGAATTTGCAGAGCTAAGACGACTAAATTTATTAATATTCACATAATCATGAGACACGATTAGATTATTCGGTTCACAACTAAATTAAAAATCAAATTAGAAAACAAATTCAGGACAAGAAAAATTGTGATGATCCCCAAGAACATAGGAAGTAAAAAATTTTGATGATTAGATTTTGAAATTTCTTTTTTCCCAAATCCATATTGACATGGGTTTTTGGTTGTTTTAAAGAAGTGGAAGAAGACAATGGTATCTGCTTAACTCAAAGATTTTCTTTCAATGGTTAATCAGTAATAACAAGCGTATACGAAATAAATTTCAGATTGAGTAAAGTTTGATGCTTTATGTGTTTAAATAGGCGTGTGAATTTTTTTCAAGTCATATCTTAAGCGATTAGTTTTTGTACACGGTATGAGTTAGTAAACATAATGACAGGAAGAAGACTATGGATGTTGCTCTTCTATTTAACACACTATATTTTGTATTTATATTTTGCATGTGATCATGTCCTGGAAAGATATCCGTTTAACACATCCTTTAACAGGACAAGGATGTTGCTCTTCTATTTTCATTCAGTCAACAGGGGGTTTCTGATTTTATATTTTGTTGTTTATATGCTGGAATTACAGGACAAGGAGTTGGACCCTGGATCTAACGACTTTCTGGGTTAGTAACTTTTATAATATGCTGAGTTTTTATTCTAATGATTGTTTATTTTTTATCGTACTCTCTCTCTCAATCTAATTTAACCCATATGTGCACACACAATCACAATAAGTTTGGGTTCTGGTTTAGATATTTATATTTTTGGATATTGGAAATTGTATTTTCTTTAGATTAATCCCAGAACGTGTACCATGTGGGTTTTTTTTTAAATTTATTTACTAATTTTAACTTTGGCTTTTAAGTTTGAGTTCTGGTTTTTAATATTTATATTTCTGTACAATTTGATGCCATGAAAGGGTTTGATAATTTCTGATGATTTCAATGACAACTGTTTCTTTTCCAAAAGATGATTGGGAAGCAGTTGCTAAGTGACGATTCTCCGTATCCTTTTAGAAGCCTTCTTCACCTGCTATGTTTTGGTTTGTTATGAAATGAATTCCCTTTTACGTAAAAAAAAAAAAAAAAAAAAGGTACAATGTTATCAAATTTGATTTTTATAATCATTCGAATGCTGGGAATGTTGGGGTTTCTTACGGTTAAATCTTTGCATGTATTTTTTTTCTTTCTAATTTTCTGATTTTCAGTTTTATCTTTTTTTCTTTCTCAATTATACCAAGATATTGCTTAATGCATAGACACATAAATGATTCAAAAAATGGGTGTACCAAGAGAAAAAAAAATGTTGGATTCTCTGCAAAGCGCCGAACCAAAGAGAGGAATATATTGTGTAAATATTATTGGTTATTCAAATACGAACTTCTTTTTTTGATCGCTAGAATTTCAGTATAAATAAGATATTAGTTAGATGTTATAGATGATCAAACTAAAACAAGTCAATTTGCCATACAGAAGCTCTACAAATCAATCTTCCTTTATTTTCTAACCCAGCGTCCTTTCATTTCATCTTCGTTCTGGAGCCCTCCCTGTTTTCCACATCTCCTCTCACACTACCTAAAGCCGAAACCAAACCCAGCTATGCAGGAATCAAATCACAAGTCTCCGACACCCACAAAGGTAAAACGCTGAAAAAAAAATCCCCCTCTGTCCTGTCATTCTCATTTTCAGAAGTTATGCAGACGGTTCCATGTCTAATGTCTTTGTGGGTTTTCAGTGGTGCATATCTCGATTGACAAGGATGAACAGAAGCGGATATAACAACAGTGAGACCAATATGAGATCCAACAGAAAAAAAAAAATAGCGGCGGAGAAGCCGAGGGCTACGGATTCAAAAGGAAAAGGTATGAGCCCTGGCTCTGTACTAATATTGACTTGGATTAGATGAATTTTTGAGTTCTTTGCATCCGTGAATGAAGTTTGTGATCTCTGTGTGATCTCATTCACTGATCCCTGGATCTTGAATTTGTCTAATATGCTCATGGATGTGCTCTGTTTGTTGTCATGTACAAATTGGTGAATGTTGAACAAAATGCTTGCATGTTGGATCTGTGATTTGGGCTTGAACAAAAGTACCTCTGTGCTGCCTGGATCCTCCACTCCCAAACTTAGAATGAAAGGTTAGTAATAGCCTTTTCTTCACTTACTTTCAAAATTATTTTGTAAGTAATTTTTGTATCTGTGAGTCGTTTGATTCATTGTTGTAATTTTATATATTTCATGATTGCAAGACTCTTGGTATCATTAATTGTTGGTTTTGGTACTTAACATTTTAGGTTTAAGAAATATTAATGCCTGAAGTCCTGTTATCAGTTTTTTCCATTAAAAATTTTCAATTCGTTCAGATCTTTTCAAATATGTATAATTTCTTTGTGCAATGTCTCTTTTAGTTTCTTGGTCAAGCATTTTAAATCATTACGAACTATTTAGTAAAAGTAGTTTTATAGAAATGCTTGAGCTTCTTGGAATAACTTTTGTTTGCAAACGTTTTCCAACTTATTTGTTATCAATATTGTTCCTATTTTTGAAAACCTTTTTTCAAGTCTGCTTGAATCAGGACTTATCGAATCAAGGCAGCTGCAAGGAAATTTGAGCTTTGGCATGTATAGATACGATTTTGCAACGAAGCTAGGTACCTTCTAGACTTATTGGATGTGAAGATTTGTATGATCGAATTTGTGATTAATATACTTGAATTTTATTAAATTTTTCATGATTTGATAGAGTTTTTCGTTTAAATTTGTGGGTTTTAGTTTAAATTGTGGGTTTTGGAGATTGAATATGTAAAGGCTGCTTGAGAAACTAACAATATACAAAATTTGAATGATGCTATTTGTTTCTATCTTTTTTTCTGAATTTGTCTGCTATTGGCTATTCTGATTTTCTCTGGCTAATGGACTCTCTGAAAATGTGTTTTGGCTTTTTTAATTCAAAAACTAAAACTCATTTCGTTTGTCGACGATGATTTGTTATGAGGTATTGCTATAAAATGGAGAAATTAACACTGATTCTATTACTATATGTACATCAGTTTGTAATATCTAATCTTAAAATATATATATATTTTTTGGTAGTCAGAAAGAAGGCACTCAAATTACTTCTGCTCCAACCCATTTCAACAATTTATCAAGCTTTAGTTGAAGCTCCTGGGAAGCATATCCATTATATTGCCAACCTTGAAAAGCCTTGGTAAATAATGTCAGTTGTTGCTTCTCCAACTCTTTTCCCTAATTTAAGTTTTTTAAGCTTCATTTCCTTTTTCCTATATGTAGTTTTGATTGTGTTGGGAGTTAGCAGCTTTGGTTTCGACATTGTTTTGTTTGTGATAGATCTCAAAAATTTTGCAAATGTTTTGCAAGTTGAGGTGCTAAAGAATTTGCATTAACTTATTTTTTTCATTTGCCCGTGTTCTAATCCAAAAGGTTTAAAGTTGGTTGAATATTACAAACTGGTATAGGTTTGGTTATAATAAAAGAAGTAATATAAATTATTACTATGACACAGTAACATTGAGAGAGGTCTTTTATTAATCTCTCTATCTATAACAGTACCAAATATATCATAGATGAGACAAATATTTATAACCATGTTTATTAGGGTGTTGGTATCCGCCAGGAGGGGTAGTTTACCTTGGGGGTTGCAACGAATGTGGAGATTCGTTAGACCAATGATCAATTGATAGAAATTATCATTAAGCCAAGCAAAAATGAATATTAAATCTTAACATTGGGAGAATACTAGGAGTCTTTTTTTATTTTTTTATTTGCCAATTCTAGGAGTCTCAAAACCAAGTAGTGTTATATTTTAATAAATTTTTATTGATCGACTGGAAGTAAAAATCATATTTTTTTGGCAAATACACACACGAACTTACACGCCTAAATACTCATAGCACAAACGAATGATGGACTCAGATAAACACCCACAAATACATATACTACACACATATACTAGAATGGTTTCTTCTCAGAATGCTTATCAAGACCTTTAGTAATAACCCTTCTGAAATGGTGGATGTGTTGTCGATATTATTCATCAATTGAGTATGCATGAGAACTTCAAGTAATCGTTGCCATAAAAAGTAGAAGTGATAACTCACACCAGGAATCAGTTATCTCATCAGCAGCTTTATTTTTATCTAAGATCGAATTTGATACCTGTAGGTGTATATAGGTTAAATCGATTGTTAAGAAGGCAATTTAATCACTTTTCAACGTCCGATATCTCCATCTCCCTGTTCTAAATTTTTACTTACTTGAAATGAATAGATTCTAGGCGTTTCATTTAGCAAAATGATTTGTGGATAGTGCTAACTCATTTTTCTTACGTTCATAGTAATATGGGCACTTTTCTTGGCAATATAGTGCGTAGCGTAAAATTAGAATGTGATTCAGTTGTATTGAATTTGTTCGATTAACCACTGGTCCATTTATAGTTCATTTAATCTTTTGTATTAGTAAGCTACTGTGTTGTGTCCTTTACATTTCTTGGTATACTATTGATATGGAAAACATCATCTATCTATTCTATTTATCGCATGATATAAGAATCAAAGTAGACTTGGCATCACTTCCGTGGTCTTTTTTGTGTTAGCAGATGCCATCAAATAGGCAAAATCATATCGGCTACAAAGTGCAATGAATGTTATAGGTTACTAAGTTTCGCCATATGCCTTCATTGTGGCATTGCCCTATCTGTCGACAAGTACGCATTATAAGTTCACTTTGTAGAATGATATTAAGTTGACTTATGGAATAATATAAGTTTGTGTCATACATGAAAACTATGAATCCATTTCATCTTAAACTACTATGTTTTTGTTCAATTGACTGCAACTTATGCCGCAGTTTGCTTCACAAACCTCAACGGTTAGCTTCCATACAATATGATGCAAGTTTGAGGATATCTCTACATCTTAATTTATGCTCTCTGGTTGCTTCAAGTTTGTAATTTTAAGTGCTACACTGCCACTTGATTTGATTATAAAAATGTAAAACAAAATCCATCAATGATTTACAAATTTGTATTCGATTTTTGATGTTTTTCCAGTGTAAGGCATATGTTGCACAAGCATGTAAAATGGTACAAATTATTTGGTTTTGGACAGGAAGCTTTGAGTATTACAAGAAAAATCAAGAAAATGTGTCACTCCTCTATTCCTCTGTTCTTTCAGGATTATGTTTAATTTATTCAGGTTAAGTGTGTCTTATTATGCAGTTAAGGCTGGTGCATTCCTGGTCCCGCAGCAAAGCGCGGGCATATTTTCTAGTCTATTCTAAAATTGAGGAGGATTTGACTGTAGCTTAGCTACAGTCAAAAGTTTGCCCTTTGATTTTGCTTTATTTACGCCACTGCTATCATATCTGTGGCTGAGTTGAAGGGTAATTATATAAAATTAGGAGGGTAATATTGTCTCTGAACAGCTTTCAATATATTTACAATTTTGCCAGTTTGTTGTGAGATGGGCCCTTGATTTTACATTATTTACATATCTGCCATTTTCGAAAGGCATGGGCTGCAGAGACGGAGAGGGAAATAGGCGTGGGATGGCAGGGAGGCAAAGGGACAGGGAGGAGTAAAGGCTGCCATGAAAGGGGGTTAGGGTTGAATTTTTCTCCTCAAATCAAGGGTTGGTGTCGGTGATTGAGAGATTGAGAGATTGAGAGGGATGGGAGAGAGACAGAAACACACCCATTTGGACTTCATTTCCCCTTTCTCAGACCCTAGCAGCCACAACACCAACTCCCTGATCTCTGCAATAGCGTCGCCGTTGGCTCCTGCTTCCGAAAACCAAAACCGCACAAACCTGGATTAAAGATGGCTCTCAGAGGTCTTCAAAGCTCGATGGGTACATGAAGAGATTGGAAGATGAACTCAGATTTCTTCCCATTTTCTCCTTCCCCAAAACCCGCCACTGTGCTTCCCTCTCCAACGCATTCAGATCGAACGCTCCGATCACGTTCTCTCCTCGGTCGATTCACCTCCGGGTAAGCGAGATCTGTAGATATAACTGTTTGTGTATGTATAGGTTACAGTGGGAGAGATATATATATATATATATATATATATATATATATATATATATATATATTTGTTTGTGTATTTGTGTGATTTTTAATGGATTTGAATTTGTGTGTGTATATATTTGTATAGGTTGTGGAGATCGGAGAGGAGAGACGGCGGCATGGCGAGTAGAGTAGACCACGAAAACGACTACCTGTTCAAGATCGTGTTGATCATGACTCTGGTGTGGGCAAATCTAACATTCTCTCTAGATTTACCAGGAATGAGTTCTGCTTGGAGTCCAAATCCATCATCGGAGTCGAGTTCGCCACCCGAACTCTCCAGGCAAGTTCGCTTGCTGAGTTTAATCTTGATGTGAGAGTTGATTTGTATGTTGATTTGTATTTCAATTGTTTGATTTTGTTCGCAGTGTATGCGGTATTTGTTAGTGATGGATTGGATTCTATGCAGTTTAAATTTCAGGGGGTTTCAGAATTTGAATGATTTTGGTTGAAGTTTTGTTTGGTGGCCTGGAGATTGTGATGATTGTTTGGATTTTGTTTCGGGATTTACGTTGTTTAGAGTACATCGAAAAATTTGTTACTAATAGACTGGTAAGCGGGATCGAATTCTCTTTTTAGTACTTTGTTTTTAGATGGTTATCAATGGTTAAATAAGCATGATGAACCATTGGGATAAACATCCATCTTTTTGTTTGACGGAACAGGAGATTTACTTTACACTAGAACTGGTTGGTAGATTCTGTCTCCAGGAGTTTGATCATTTTGCTGTTATTGATCTTTAAGTTTATACAACACACTAAGGATGGATTGCAGAGTTCAAGAAAGAGGAGTTGATTAATGAGCACTTACATGTTGACGCTTAAGTTTGATTCTTAATTAAACACAACTTCATATCGTGGAAGTTTATGTGGAAATACAGCTTGGTGTCTGCATCCTTTAGCATAATAAACGAGTATGATACACTAACTGCCCAATATTATTGTTTTTAAAGACTGTTGGTTAGTTAGATTTCCAATAACTGGCATTTGGTTTTTTAAATGTTTACCCATATTTTCACTTTTTATTTTAATTTATGGATTTTTGGCGTCTGATTTTGGTTTTTGCTGTTTTCCCAGTGATTGACTTCTTTGGCATTTAATTTTGGTTTTTGATGTTTTCTCAGGGATGAATCTCTTCATTTTGCGCCCTTAGTTCTCAATTGGATTCACGGTAAACACCCAGAAATTTAGAGGTACGAAAATTTCATTTTTTTTGTGTTTTTTATTTATTTTCAGTGTTAATTTCTGATTAAATTATTATGAGTTTGCTTGGATTCCAGAGTAAAAACCTTGAAACTTAAAGGTATGAAAATTTCAAATTTTTTATTTTTATTTATTTATAGTGTTAATTTCTGATTAATATTATTCTTCATAAACCCACTTAGAATCTTGATCTGAGTTTTGCTTAAACTCAACTTGGGGTTTTATAATTTTCTGGTGCACCTGTGGTTAAATACAACTGAATTTGATTTTATCCATAAGTGCAGATCTTACCCCGTAGTGCTCAATCCAGAGAATTGGTACTCATAATCAATAAGATTCATACGGGTTATTGGTATCAATTTTGGTTGCAGCAATGCTATTCTTGCTGAACACCTGCCATGTAAGTGATTCAGATTGTAGTAATTTCCGTACAATTTAACACTTTTGTGTGGAATTGGTGCAACTTTTGGGGTTTGTGCGATGTTATTTCCGACTCAATATCATGGTCTTCAGTAACTCGGCTGGTAATTTTTGGCGTAATCCATTTGAAAATTTTAATTGTTTTTGTTGTTGGTTATGTTTATTTGTCGAAGTAATGATTTTGGTTTCATGGTCAGGGCTTTATGAGTATGATCATGATGCGTCAAAAGCTAGGGAGCTTGAAGTGGCAATTAGAATGAAAGTGATAATACATAATAAGTGTTTGGTTTTTGTTTTTGTTTTTGTTTTTTTTTTTTTTTATAATTTCTGCAGCAAATTTTTTGAATTTCTTATTTTTCAGACACCAAATTCCATTTGAAAAGAGTAGGCTGGTTAAGTAGCTTTGATTTATTTGTTGGATGTCAGCATGTGGGACACTTGAGTTTGAGTACCATTGTCTGTTCGTCTGTTCCAATATGATAATGCAATGTTAATTTAGGTTATAATGATGAATCTTTGTGTTTAAGATTTTATTTTTATTTTTATTTTTTTATGACAGATGTGTGAGGCATTAGCCATGATTTCATCTGGGCAATTACGAAATATCAAAAAGTATCCTCTTTGCTAAGGATAACACACTCCTGCAGGAACTAGACATCCCAATATTTTGCAATCTGATTACAGATTATCTACCAAAAGTACATACCTCTATCAATTATATGATATTTTTAGTGGCTTTGTTCTATGTTAGATATTGACATACAACATTAAAATCTCGATCATGGTCCACTAAAAAAGTATTAAACGTGTTATAAATAGAAACACATTCTAACATGGATTTCTTTTTACAATGGAGACCAATATTCAGAACACAGTGAACAAGTTTTTACAAGCTAATCCTGCTGGTAATAGAAACCACATCCTTTGTCTCTCTGCTTACTTGCTTTTTAACATGGAGAGAAATTTAATCTGTATTTCAGAATTAGTGGTCTTCTTGATGTCCAACTGTAGGGGTCTTGAAATTGTATTTTGGAATTAGTGATCTTGATTCAGAACAAAAGGACTCTGAACAGTTCAAAGGTTTTGGGAAAGAAGTGCTTTTTAATCAGGCCAATTGGGTCCTCCTAGCAGTACAACCTCGAAAAAGTTTTAAGTTCAAGTCCGATAGTTTTGGCAAGATGCAAATGGGTTTTGATTGGGAAGGTAACATCATCCTATATATGTTTTGAAGCAATTTACTTATTTGCATTTTTCAGTTTTATGTGTCCCAAGAGTTTTCAAGTGTTAATAAGGACCTCAAAAAGGTTAATCAGTAGTGCTTTAGTGGTACAAAATGTGAACATCACTTTGAGTGATTAATATAAATCTCTACGTTTTCATTTTGAATGTTGAAGTTGAAAATTGCTTTGGTTAGGATACTAATGATCAGAAAATAACTTTGACTAAATTTCTTTTTTGTTGTTTTCATATGCTTCTTCTGTGGGGGGTTTTGAAATTTCAGTTGTGGAAGTGAAATTCACTTCTCAAGATAGTTACGATAATGCCTATTTTTCTCTCAAAACTCTTTCAGCCGAGTTGCCACAATCAGTGATTGAAGCTCTCCATAACGAGTCAGACATCAGCCTGATACACTACTCTCACTCTTTCCTGCTTTTAATTTTGATTGTTTATGAACTGTGTACTGTTTGCTTTTTATTTGCAATTTGTTGCTGAATTTTATTTTGATAATTTGTGAATTTTGTTTTATTTTTTGTTCGACATCTTTTAAGGGTTATTGCCCACAAATTCTCTTTAGGCCAAACAATAACGTTAGAAGAGCTACGGATTTCCTTTCAACTGGTTCCCTCTATTGAGTGCAAACGTGCTCCTAATATACTTGAATTGATTCTATGTTAGTATCTTTTCTGGGATTGTTTGTGGTTTTGTGAGCATTACTTAGGTAAAACGTGCATTATCTAAATTGCTACATTTAAGAATTCGATTGTATTGCTACAACAATTTCAATTAATTTTTTTGTGGATATTATTGATGTAGGTTGTCGATTATAGTTTGAAAACCCGCAGCAAAGCGCGGGCATTCCTGCTAGTAATAAACTAATTTCCAGATACAAATACTGATACAATACAAGCATTGGGAAATTCCTACAAGTTGTGAATTAAACAAACAAAAGCATGTTCTACATCGAAACACGAACAACAAATCCAAATCCAACTAACGTCTCAAACACTAATGTATAAGACTAGCAAGACTGATCAAAGATATATTATAGTTCATATCGATACGGAAATGATGCGGATGAACCCAGATTCAATACTTGATCCTAAATCCAACTCACAAAATCAACAGAAGACAAACAAAGTCAAAGAATTGTATTCATTGTTCAAACTTGTTATCAAGTTATCTGTATTAAACTAAAACAGTTGAATATAGTATTCAACTGATTAATAAGACACTGACTCTTTTATTTATCATTTATTATTTATTTTGTTCTGACTCCACGATAGTTTTCAATAATGCACTCCTTAGAGGACTTTCATCATACAGGTGGTGACCATGGAACAAAGCCCCCTGAATCAATAATCTGACACCATTTTAGGAATACCAAGAAGCTAATTTGTTCAAATTTGTTACTAATTCCATGTTTTATGCGATAAATTAAATTCAGCAAAATAACAGCATATAAGAAATTGAAAATAAAGAACACACCTAGATCTTGTAGAAGCAGAAATGCCAGAGAGAAAAAGAAAGAGAGTATATGTGTGTGTATACGGGCCTTCATCCAAAGGATCTCCATTCTGGGTAAAAATAGAAGGGCTAGCAATCTCTCCTCTTCTTTCCATCCCTTCCATTTCCACTGCTTACATTCTTTATTTTGTCTTTCTCTTTCTATAAAAAAAAAATATAAAATGTTAACGTGATTTGACCGTGACCGTTCAAATAGAAAAATAGGGAAAAAAAAGGTAGAGAAACCTTCTCCAAAATAAAGACTAGTTTAAGGCCCACCTTACGTGAAATTTCAACGATTTGAAACCATTTGCCTATTTAATTATCATGATGAAATTTCATTGTTTCTAATAGAACAAAAAGTTCGTTAATTTCTTAAAACTCAATTATCTCAAATATTTTCAATTTGACTAATATTCAGCATTGTAACTAGTAAAATTAACTTGTGTTGCGCATTTTATTATTGGTAGTGCGCATATAAAGCTGGATATTCATGCAGGTACGTTTGATTAGTGTAGGATTTTTAATAGGGAACTTTAACGAAAAATTTCTGATACTGTTCACTCTAACGAAAAATCACATTTTCACACTAATAAGTCAATCCTAGTACTATTCACTTTACTTTTTATTCTATTCTTATCGTTAAAATTCAAAATTTTCTAATTATTTTCATTAGTTTTTTTTTTTAATAACTAATTGCTAGCAACTACAAAGCTTTGGCTAGATTAATTGAGTCTGATTAGGGTTTTATAGTACTTGAGTTCGAGCACGGGCAGCATGACATTAGTCTCTTTGCCAATTGCTAACAGCTACACAGGCTAGCAATCCATTATCATCAATGCTTTTGGATTCTCAATGTCCTTTGAAAGTGTTGTCCCTTCAAAAATTAGTCTCTATAAGGAAACAAATTGCTGAAATAAACATTTTTTTCATTTCTAGATGTGCACTAATGCTTTATTTTCTCTCCATTTTACATGATTCAAGTGATACCATAATTGGATACAATGAAGAGACCTTTGTATTTGAAGAGACCGACGATGAGAATGCAACAAACCCAGATCAAACCCCCAGCGAATAAAGTATGGATCCCAACACTCACAAATAAATTTTCTTAACAATTTTTTTTTTTTTGGGTCTGAAGAGGTAAACGCATTAATCCATAGTAGGTTACAAACCAACTCAAATGAAGGCAAAATAACCCAAATACATTGGGGAAATAGATACATAAAACCCTAGCCCAATTAAATAAACTAAAACGGGAACCCAAATCCCTAATTTTCGACTGCAGAAAGCAATGTCCGTCGCCGTCATCGCCACGAAAATCTTGCCAACAGTTACCGAAGTAGCAACACTAGAGAAAACAACCGAGTGGTGAAAACGAGCAAGACATCATAGCACAAACATACCAAACCCGCAATAAGAAGCACACCACATCTAGATTTCTTCACCAAAGATGCAGAACCAAAAGATTGTCACCAGATCCAAATCCCATTCACGAATCTCAGCAAATATATACAAACACAGTAACACATTAATAGAAGGTGAGGCTAAAGGGGTATATAAAATACCCTTACTTTAGCCGAAATTGCAGTTACACTTGTTCTCAATGAAAATCCAGCAAGCCTTGGGGGGGGGGGGGGGGAGGGAATAATGAGGGAGGGAAATAAAGTTGGCAACCATATTTGGCCTAGAGTCTATAGATCACAGCAAGGGATAGAGTGGGGATAGTTTATGGGGAAGGGAGGCAGAGGAGAAAAGTGAGGGGAAATGGAGTTTTGGGTGGAGAAAAGAACGGCCAGAGGAGAGGGAGGGGTGGAGAGGAGGGACATGAAGTCTAAAAGTGAGACAGACAAACTCACGGGAAAATTTGAGACAAAGCTCAAGAAAACTAAGAAAAATCTCAAGGAAAAATTGAAAAAAAAGAGATAAGAGGATCAAGAGAAAGAGGGAAAGAGGAGAACAAGGAACTTGGACAAGGATAGCCACGAACACCCAAGCCAAAGGCTAGGACAGGCGGCAAAAGAGTTTGCAAGGTTGAAAAACCAGAAAGTCTCACACGTATTAGTTTTTTAACTTAAACATTTTTTTTCCATCTTCTTGAATGAGTTATATATCCCTATAATAGGGAACTATGTCCTATAAACATTGCGTAATATAGATATGATTATTTCATTTGGGTTGTCCGTGAAAATGATTTGCATAATATGGACTTATAACTATTTGCAATTTGATGAAATCCATGGTCATTCCAATTCCTGTTGCAAAGTACTAGCTTATTAATCTGATTTGATTTTGCACAACCAACTAACCCAGTGCATGACTAAGTTGGTATAGGCTTATCTAACAAGAAATAGATTGATGATAAAGTCTAAACTTGGATTAAGCCGGGGGATCAAACTTGTTTATACCATATTTAGGGCCTCGTATTTAGACCTCGTATAAATACTCAGGGGACTTAAATGTAATTATATGATAAAGGAATGGGCAAATATGTAATAAGTGAGGAGTCCTTATTCTATAAAATGACCCCTCATCCTCACAATAAGAGGAGGCCAATCCCTAGGCCCTCTCACCCTCAAAAACTCTCTCATCCTCAATACTCTCATAAATACATAATCAGTGTGGACGTAGCCCAAACCTTGGGGTGAACCACGATACATCTTGTGTTATTTACATTACTTGCAGATTCATGGTCGGATTTACGTTGTTCCAAGACCTCCGATTTTGTGCATCAACATTTGGCACCGTCTGTGGGAAACGACACGAAAAGTTATGTAGTGAAACCTTCACAACCTCACCACCGTCCACCGTGGATCTGCAAAACCCACCCAGAGACACAATCTTTCTTTCCTTCCTTCACACTCTCTCTCTCTCTAATTCACAATTAATCTCTCTGCAACTACTACTTCCTAGATCTGAAAACTAGAGGTGGAGAAAACAAACAGCCCTTGTTAAATTGGTAACTTGTCAGAGAGGTTCTGAAAAGCTTCATTACAAAAGATTGAAAGAGAAAGAGCAAATGGAAAAAGAAAATAAGGGAGATAACGTAATTGTTGGCAGGTATCTTTGGTGGTCGTGATTTGCGTCCTCTTTCCTGAAAGTCCACGTGATTTGCAGGCCATAGCTCGAGCCCCAAACGCAACATTTTACACTGTCAGAAGCCGCTCTATTGACAATTCTACACGTGTCGCCAAGGCTAACCATTTCGCTCCGACCGCTAAGATCTACGGCTCTTATGACGCTGTTCTAGACAATCCCAACTCGACGCCTTCTCTGTCCCGCTCCCCACTAGCCTCCACATCAAGTGGGCAGTCTTCGCCGCCCAGAAGGAGAAGACGATGACCTCCATTGTTCTGAGGAAAAAAAGGCTTTTGAATCCTACCCATCCACCGTTTCGTTCACTTCCAGATTCAACCTAGGCCGTTGATTTGGATGACCGAGTCAACTCGGTTCATGAGTCAGAGGATCCGATTCCTGTGATGGATCTCTAGAGCCTGAAACTTGGAGAGGCTTGACTTGAAACAGCGATGAAGAAGAAGACAACTTCCAAGGACGACGGACTCGAAGGCAAATACAATGATGAGGAAGAAGACAACAATAACCACGCCCATAACCTGGACCACTTCCAAGATACTGGACTTCCCTTTAAAGGCTTTAGCGTTCCCATCTAGGTTGCAGTTGACCGTAATCTGCTCGGCCTCGTCCTTATTCTTTGTCGTTCCGACAACGGTGATGTCCAGGTGGGGTATTGGTGAAGAAGACGGAAGCTACGGGTTGCAGTTGCAGCTACTAGTGTCTCACGATGTGAAGGGTTTTTTCAATGGAGGTAAAGTAGAAGCAAGCCCAGGTGATCGAGCACTTCATGAAGCAAGCCTCTAGTCTCTAGGGGTCCTCTCTTGTTAGCCTCATAGTCCAACTCACCTCTCATTCTTCTCTCTTCGTTTTCTCCGAGATTTTGGTTGTCCCCAATGTGCTCGAGCTTCAAGGAACGGGATGGCACAACCCAGATCTCATGGTGGAGCTGGATCACCGCCTGCATCTGAAAGGTGGCATGATGGCCGCACATTTGCACATGAAGCATGACGGGGTAGCAAATGGTCGTTGAGGTGGGGTCCTAAAGACAAAGAAATGGAATGGGAAGCCACGTTATGTTATTTACATTTTTACAGCTTGAGTGCACCAGCTTGTGTTCAAACAAACCTACGTGGGTGGTTTTAATCCACCATCCCACTATCAGCAAAAGCATTAAAGGAAGAAAGAGATGGAAAAGCAGATGGAGAAAGGGGAGGAGATGATTAAGGGCTCCATGGAGAATGTTGTCCTGCCAGAGACAGTGGATGTAATAATTTCGGAGTGGATGGGGTATTTCCTACTGCATGAATCGATTTTGGATTCTGAGATATGTGCACGTGACTGATGGTTAAAGCCAACTGGAGTCATAAAAGCCATTCATACCAAGCAGCTGTCATTTTAGAGAAAAGCAAGAAAAGCAATGGCAATTAAAAGGTTAAAGTCAGATAGTCTCCAAGGCCATAGAACATGGGTGGACAGAGAAGGAGCGGAGCGGAAAGAGAAAGCAAAAGCAAAAGATTATTCCCTTGTCTATCATTTGCCAAAAGAAAGAAAAATAAAGAGAAAGCAAAAGGGAAGCACATGGGGACACTGCAAAAGCAAGGAATAAACACCCCACCAGAATGATGTAATTTATTTTTTATCTTTCGGAGACATCTATATAAACCCCATCAGAGGCTAATATGTATAAACCCCATCAGAGGGTAATAATAATAAAAAAAAAAGGCAAAACCCAAAATTAATGGGCTAGCATGTTGTTGAGAGCGAAGGCCCATAAACCCAAAATAGCACCAACCAGGTCATCAAAAGTACGCCCAGTACTCCACAATTATTCGGCAACCCGCCACTATTACCACTAAACAGGTGACCAAAAGTACGCCAAGTACTCCAAAATTATTCGACAACCCACCGCTATCACCACCAACCAGGCGATGAAATGTACAACCCGTACTCTAATATCATTTGGCAACTAGCCATTCATGCCACCAACCAGGTGATCAAAAGTACGACCAGTACTTCATATTATACATGAGCATTACTCATATCAATCATACATAAACATTCATGAGCATCACTCATGACAACATCCATGAGCATCACTTATGTCAATCAACATAAACATTCATGAGCATCACTCATGTCAATCAGCTTCAAAAACTTCATTTACAGAGCTCTAGCTTCAAAAGCTTCATTTACAAAGCTCTAGCTTCAAAGCTTCACTTACAAAGCTTCAGTGCATGGTATACAAATACCGCATCCGAACAACCGCCACTTCGGCCCATACATGGATTTAATTTGAAGTCTCCAGCCAACATACTCTATTGACCGAAGACTTGGGGGCTACATTATGTACCATATATTGGGCCTCAACTGGGCCTCATGAAAATACTTGAGGGACTTAGCCCATTATCTATGTACTGAGGAGCGAGCCCTTATTCTATAAAAGGGACTCCCTCACTTTCCTTAGAGAGCACTCATGAAAAATACTTGGGGGACTTAGCCCACCACTTATGTATTGAGGAGCGAGCCCTTATTCTATAAAAGAGACTCTCTCACCACCATTAGAGAGCATCGCCGCCTACTGAGCAGTCGCTTCGCCGCGAACATCAACGTTAGCTCATCATTTATGTATTGAGAAGTGAGCCCTTATTCTATAAAAGGGACCCCCTCACCTTCAAGCGCCACAAGCCAAGCCAACCAAGGCAATATAAGCCACAAGCCGAGTAGCCTCGCAACATGTGCTACTTCTAGTTGAGCATCATTTCAGATTGGGCACCGCCTCATGTCGAGTGTCAGCACCAGACGCCATCTAGTTACTTCGGCCCACACATTGACTGAATTTCAAGTCTCCAGCCAAAAGACTCTCTTGACTGAAGACTTGGGGGACTACTGTTTATACCATATTTAGGGCCTTGTATTTAGACCTCGTATAAATACTCAGGGGGACTTAAATGTAATTATATGATAAAGGAAGGGGCAAATATGTAATAAATGAGGAGTTCTTATTCTATAAAATGACCCCTCACCCTCACAATAAGAGGAGGTCAATCCCTAGGCCCTCTCACCCCTCAGAAACTCTCTCATCCTCAATACTCTCAGAAATACATAATCAGTGTGGACGTAGCCCAAACCTTGGGGTGAACCACGATACATCTTGTGTTATTTACATTACTTGCAGATTCATGGTCGGATTTACGTTATTCCAAGACTTCCGGTTTTGTGCATCAACAAAACTTAATAGATACTACTAAAGAACATGACGTAATTTGAGCTTTATTAGAGGCTTACTATCTGGGGAGAAACTTTTATATTCACAATTGTAGTTGTACTTTTGTTTATATCATGTGTGTTGGGCGTCACTAGTGTCACTAATGAAAGTAAAATATATAAATAAATTTAGAGTTACGTACGTAAACAAATCAAATGATTGAGGTGACCAATTATTTTTTGCTAATGGTCTTCTTAGGAGTGTACTAAATTGGATGTTGGGTTAGTTATTTTGGAGCTTTCAACATGACCTTCAATATTAATACAAAATGTGAAGAACCCAAGTTCAAATTTGTCAATTTTTTTGTGTGGCCACAAATGAAATTTAACATACTTAAATATGGCACAAAGTTGCCTTCATCTTGGTATCATTTGTAATCCAATTTATTCATGTGCAATTTAGGGTCATTCAATTCATAAGCGATTGAATTTTTTTTTTAATAGTTTTGTTTTTATTTTCAGCTCCTTATTGTCATACAGGACAAAGGAGATACCATTAGCGGAGTTACGCATATGGGTGTTTTTGGTGGAACAAACCTTACTTTTTGAGTTTTGTACAGTTTTAGACATAAAAGATTCTCTGGGATATGACATAAATGTAAATAGAACTCCCTAACTATGGCATACTACTATCCTGATTTTTGTCATGTAATATAAGAAAGTAAATAGAATTCCTTGACTAGGGCATATCATCATCCTCAATTTTCTCATGTAATATATTATATAGACACTACTCTTTGGCACATATTCAAACTTCTTACACATTTAACATAGTTTTGAAACCCATGGCATCGCACAGGCTCAGCTGCTTGTTAATATCAATTACTTGTAAAAAATCTTTACCTATTGTAATATTGTAGACATCGAAATTTCGGTGAAATAAATGTTTACCAACTCATTAAAGTTTTGATATGTCAGGGCATATGTGCCATGTGCCATGTGTCTCATAAATTGTACACATGGCAATTGACTTAACAAAATCGAACGACTCATCAAGAAGGACACGTGTCAACACTTGGCGGAAATGAATTATTTGATTTTAAGTTAATTAAATCAAATGTTAATTGATGGAGTCAAATCAAGAACCGGCCCACAAATCAAGTACTGGCTTTTTCGTCAATTAATCAAGCCCACAATCAAGGCCAAATCCATGCATAGTCAAGGCTTGGTAAGTCTATAAATAGGAGGCTCCAAGATAAAGAAAGGGGTCCAGAAAATCATTCACGTCCAGACGCTGAAGCTTTGAAACTCTGAAGCTCTCAAGCACTCAAACCCCAAACACTCAAACACTCAAGAAGACTTGGGAAACCTTCCGTGTTCTTCGTCCAACCCGTGAAAAATCACCAAGCACCCCTACACGTGCCGGTTCCTCCATTGCCAAGAGTCAAAACCTTGCGGCATTCGTACATCCAAGATTAAGTCATCGCAACCCTTGGATCAACAACACTACACATCTACACATTTCGGAGATCAAATTAGGGGATCAAGTTGTAAAGAGATTGTAACCCTACTAATTCATTAATACAAACATTTACTTTGTACACGTATTATCTTGTCATTTGTCGCAGGATTTTTGTGTTTACAGATATATTTCTTACCATAGTCAATAGACAATAGGATTTGTTTCCATTATAACTAATTTTCCTTCTTTTTCTACAATCTTTCTGCACTATATATTGGCCTCCAAAGAAACAAAGAACATATGTAAAAAATTCCTACAGACACGTAACTTTTGCAGGCGCATACAAGGTCGATACAAGCGTCCACTACCATATAACTTTTTGTTCTTGGGTTTTTGTTGATCAAATTCATTTATCATATGACACGTACACTGCGTGCAGATTCTTGACGACACATTATACGCATGCAGTTGGGGATGCAAACAAAATAGCAGCTGGCACATAATCCAGAACAAGAACTGATCATTTTTATTTCTCTAAACGCATACATACAACTTATAATATTCGGGGGGAGAGAGAGAGAGAGAGAGAGAGAGAGAGAGAGAGAGATGGCAGCAACAGAGGAAAACAGCAAAGTCTGTGAAGCTTATCCAATGAAAGGTGGAAATGGAGCCAACAGCTATGCCAACATCTCCATTTACCAGGTATCTTCAGTTCTCTATGAATCTCTAATCAATTAATTTTAGGGTCCAGAAATAATTACCTCTGCGCAACGAAAATGTCATTTGACTGAAAGGTCATCGATTCGAGTTGTGAAAATAACTTTGTTAGTTTGAGATCACCTCTTTTGCAAATTAATAATTATTTATCATCTGTCTTTCGCTAGGGTTTGGCTCCTTCCTTCTGAGCTACTGTCGTTCTAGTAGCTTATTGCCGTCGTTTTTTTTCTTTCCTTTTTTTCCTTTCTGTGGTGGTCTAGTGCTACTTGCTTGTTTGTATCGTTTTGTCTTTTTCTCTATGCATTTCGACCGAGCGGTCTGTTTCTGGGCATGACTTGTGTAACGTCCCTTTTCTCTTGTTAATTTGACCAAAGAACATTAATTATAATGCAATTGTTGCATGTAGCTTTATATATGGGCATGTATATATAAGATACCCAAACCTTAGTTGATTCATCCATGTCGAACGGGCCTTATCTTGGAATTTCAAACATAAAATGTAAAATATGTTTTAGTACGTGGTACTTAAATCGAAACTAATTGCATGCTATTAAGAATCCATTTGATAACCATTTTAATTGTTTGTAACTGAAAATTGTTTCGTAATTCTTTCCAATTCTAGTTTTCAGTTTTTTTATATTTTTACATTTTTATTTTTTTTGAACAAAAATTATTATTTACACTAAAAGGGAGGAGATGGGCTTAGCCTCATTATGGACTAGCGATGTGGTTCAAATTTGTCTTTTGCGAGAATCGAATCTAACACCTTTTAGATCCAACTGAAAAGGAATACCACTAGACTAGACCATAGTACTAAGTGGTCATTTTTTAATATTTAAAACTAATTTTGAAAGCTATCAAATTTTTTAATATTTAGATTCAAGTGCAAAGGAATACCACTAAACTAAACCGTAGTACTAAGTGGTAATTTTTTAATATTTAAAACTAATTTTGAAAGCTATCAATTTTTTTGGCTTTATTTTATGAAAACTAAAAGTAGCCACCGAACAAGTTTTTTTTTTTTTTTTGGAACAGTCACCGAACAAGTTTTATAAAACTAAAACTACAACTAAAACCGATCGAGATGGTTCTCAAATGGGCGTTATAACTTAATTATGTGAATTTAGTCCTAACCTCCCGAACAGTCACCGAACAGTCCCCTTCGTTGAGGGATCATTCAAATAATTTAGTTGTGGGATTTCTCAAATAATTTTAGTTGAAGGATTTCTCAAATAATTTATTTGGACACCTTGCGGTGAACATTCCGTAACTTATTTCGACAATCTAAACCATATATATTATCATACACCATTCATAAATAATCTTTACCAAAAATTAGACAACAAATTCAAAACTAATAAAACATCAAATTGTAGTGAAGAAAATAGAAGAATACGCTTTTTGAAAGAAACATTGTTATAAACATATATGTAATTATTGCTTTTCAGCATTAGAAGTTATAAGTACTTGCTGAAACCAAAAACACAAGCTATATATTAGAACATTTCTCCTTGTGCAGAGAGGAGGTGCGGAGGCTTCCAAGGAATTTGTAAACAAGGCAATCGCAGAACTTGGCCTGGAAACCTTGTTATCTTCCAAGACCTTTAGAATTGCAGATTTAGGTTGCTCCGTTGGGCCCAGTACATTTTTTTCAGTTGAAAACATAATTCAAGCTCTGCAGTTGAAATATAAAACCCTAGCGTTGAGCTCCCAATTACCTGAGTTTCAGGTTTTCTTTAATGATCTTAACTCAAATGATTTTAATCTGCTCTTCAACTCCCTCTCACACAACAGGCAATACTATGCCGCTGGGGTGCCAGGCTCCTTCTATGGTCGGCTATTTCCTAATAATTCCATCCACCTTTTTTACTCTTCCTTTTCCATTCCATGGATTTCTCGAGTCCCAAAAGAGGTAGTGAATAAAAACAGTCCTGCCTGGAATAAAGGTCGAATCTTTTACTCAGATGCCCCAGATGAAGTAGTAAGGGCTTATGAAGCACAACATGTTGAGGACATGGATTGCTTCCTGAATGCGAGGGCACAAGAAATTGTGAATGGAGGACTCATGGTACTTAATGTTCCAGGTCGCCAAGACGGTACCCCTCATTCTCAAACTCTGCCAAATGTGATCTTTCAAATTTTGGGATCTTGCCTCATGGATATGGCTAGGAAGGTAAGCAATTACTGATAATTTGTTCTTACTGTTATATTAAACCATGTACAAATATAATCCAAATAACATCTCATTAGTTTTGAATATTTACAATGCCAAAGCTGCTATACATACATGTGTGTTTTCAATTTATGCATGCAGGGAATTGTTGATGAAGAGAAAGTAGATTCATTTAACCTACCCAATTACTTAATGTCTTCCAAAGAACTAGAAGCTTCTATAGAACGAAATGGATGCTTTAGCTTAGAGAGAAGGGAAAATTTGCATCACTTCGTTGCACATGACATTGTCTATAAAAATCCCCTACTACTTGCATCTCACATCAGAGGTAGCCTGGAGGGACTCATCAAGCAGCATTTTGGAGACGAAATCTTGGACGAGCTCTTTGACTTGTATGGAAAAAGACTTGCAGAGCAACAATCCATTGTTGTGGCAGGGAAGGCAATTGTCTATTCGGTTGTGCTTAGACGCAAGGCAAATTGACTTAAGCACGGTGCTGTGTCGCTATTTATTTCGAGTCTATAGTCGCTTTCTTCTTTGTGTTTATGTCTTTTACTTTAAGGACCTGTGATAAGTTTCCATATTATTGACGAGTTTAATTTGCTTCCTACTGTGCATGCCACTCCTCATCATATATAATATTCAGGTATTGACAGCATACATGTTATATGTTAGAAACCATGTCCGTGTATTGCTTTGGCTACAACTACAGGTGTCTTTTGCCCGTTTGGTAATGTTTTTAAAAGCAATTTTTTGTTTTTCAAATAAAAACGAAGTGTAAAATGTGTTTGATAGCATGTTTTGACACATCCCAACCCGGAATGTCCACTGGGACTCCGAATCGAGCTATGATGGCCGACACCTGGAAGGTGACCGAAGCCATAAAGTATAATGATGTGAAAATGTGAATAAATTTAAATCTAAAAGTACCTAAATACCAGAATGCGCTGTGAGCGGGAATGAACCCATTTCACATGCAAGATTAGAGCATAAGTAAAGTACAGTAGTGTGGGTAAGGATCATACCCTCGGAGGTAGCCACATATATTGGGATTCGCCACGAATCCTGATCGATACGAACTTTCAGCAGCTAAAACCTGGAATGGCGCAAAACAAGGGTGAGTGGGCCTGAAAATAAAGTTTTTAATAAAAACCTTTTGAAAATGTTATAACCCCTCGCCGTAAAACCCGTATAATTTCCCAGAAAATAGTAATACATATGCATATAGAAATCATGCTCGAGAGTAATGAAAACTAAATATATGCCATGTCAAGTATCTCAGCAATGAAATAAGTAAGCCAGGTGAAATAAATCAATGTAAAATGATATGCCAGCCGGAGTCACCTAACGGGACCTATACAGCTGAACTTATAGCTCATTAACCAATTCCTGCACACAAGTCGGAACACCTAATGTGGTCTGTATAACAGGCTGGGTGTAAATAGATACGCTCAGGTGCTATGATCACGTGAAGGTTATGCAAAGTATCGCAAGTCACGTACGAGTCGGAACCATCTAATGTGGTATGTACGACAGGCTGACACCTGCCTTTGAGCCAATGTGAGCGTGTGGTGCAGGAGGTGAACGATCACGTGAAGACTGGCCTTGGCCCGGGGCGGAGCACTAACACTGGGATGCAGGATAATAAGTACTAAATGCATCTAAACATAACCATACACACTGCAATCAATATCATCAATATGTATTCACCTGAAGCTTACCTGGGCATTCGCAGTGTTATGCAATAATACGCAACTCTATACTAATGCATATAATAAATGTAATGCAATTAACATGGCATTTAGAAAACGTAAATTCATTTAAAACAATTTCTGAGAAAATGGAAAACATATATATAGAAAACCAAAAGCCCACTCACCTGAAGTCCACGCTACAACTCCCTCGTATAAATATCAAGGCGTCACAAACGATCGACGTCTGTGACTAAGGCCAATTTGGCCGGGAAAGGCTCCAATTTAACTCAAACCTGCTGGAAACCCTAGAAAGGGTGAGCTTCAATTCTCCTTCATCGATGTTCCACCTCCCCTAAAACTAATTAGGCTTTGTTTCTGGGTTCATGGATAGTCTATTGGTGTTGTTAATTGAATCAAAATGTTTCAGGTTTGATGGATCTCAGTCGAGGGTCCTCACGGCCCCCATGGTTCCCGTCGAGATGTTTTCCCCAAAATACAACCAAATCCATTATAATTTTAGGTGGAAAAGAAAGAGGGAGGGTAGTGGAATGTTTTCCAGGTGATGGATGGCAGCAATTCGTCGAAAAAATCGCCTGAAAAGGCATCAGAAGGTGTGGAAAAGCCGGGTTGGGTACGGGTCAAGGGGAACCCGGTGGGTTCCTCTCCTTCTCCCTTTCTCTCCTTTTTCCTCCTTTCCTCTTTCCTGATTGGCCACCTTAGTTCTCTTTCCTCTTCCGATTGGCCTCACATCCCCCTCCTTCCTCTCCTTTATCCTTCATCTCCATCGCCTATCTTTCATTTCCTTCAATCTCAGCCACACACGTGGCTTCACCAGATTTTGCTCCAAAAATCTGGAGCTTTCTAGATATTAACTAATTTATTAAAATGCCCCCAACTTTAAACGTTAATATCCCCTTCATTATAACTCCAAATTGCATTCCATTTGCATCCACGCGTTCGCAGCGACGAGTACTACAAGGATACACCAAGAAAATGAATCTTACGTGACACGACATGGCAATCAACAAAAGTCAATACTTTGGCTCGAAGGACATTTTCGTAAATTCACTTTTTAGAATTACAAAAATCATAATAATTGAGGACAGGTCGTTATATGTTTTAAAAGAATTAAATTTGAAAATGACTAACACTCCATACAAGTCAAATTAATGTTTCTTGTGTTTCCTAAATATACATTTCAAATTATAGAAAACACAAGATAGAGATAAAATAAAGTTAAGGATTTTAAGAAGAATGAAAAATTATGTACGTCACCTTACCGTGGTCATTATCACCATTAACACAGGGTTCTTTTTCAGTGACTCATTATTATAAAACGTATAGAAGTCAAATTAATATTTCTAAGAGGTGTTGTAGGAAAAATTTGCATCAGTTTGCAGTAGATGACACATGCATTCTTTAGAAACAGCCACATAGTTAAGTACATTCCACTGGAGCGAATGTGTGGAGGGACTCATCAAGCAGCATTTTGGAGATGAAATGTTAGACAAGCTCTTCGACTTGTATCGCAAGAAATTTGAAGAGCAACACTCCGCCCTTGAATCAGACAAGGCAAATTCTGCCCCTTTTCTGCTTAGATGCAAGTCAAATTAATCGGTTGCGCTCGTTGTGCTTATTCAAACCCTAATTTGGCTTGCAAGGGTTTATCAACCTTGTCCATACAATAGATCCAGTGATTGAAAATACCAAAACAGCTCCACGTTCAAATCAAGTGGCATTGCCTAAGAACAAAAATACCTCCATGTTTAATTAAATGTTACCTTCCTAGCCATGTCCATGAGGCAAACATCTCCAACCAATCCGGCCAGAGGGTCATAGGTCCAAAAATAGCCCGAAATGACACGAAAACCGTCTCCAACAGAGGGTTAGGCCAAAGGGCCACTACTACAATATTAGCTTTAGGTGGCGGATGATGGTGGCGGATATTAGAAAAATCTTGTCGGTTATATCCGACATAAAGTCCTAGCGGATATCAAAAAAATATTGTCGGTTATAACCGACAGTATTTTTTAATCCTTTTTTAAAAATATTTTTGAAGATTCTGGTGGTTTTTAAGTTAATGGTGCCAGTTATAACCGACATAAATTGATTATTTTATTATTTTACTTTCTGACAATTATTATTTTAGTATTCTGGCAGTTATAACCGACATAAATGAAAATTTTATTATTTTAATATGTTATATTGATTAAAAATAAATAAATAAACACATTTTTTAAATATTTTTTTTTTCACTCATGACCCTAAAGTCTAATGAACCCAATTCCCACGATTTCACATTCCCATCCCGGGATCAACCACATCCCGGGCCCACTTTACTGCCGTAGCACGATATTGTCCGCTTTGAGCCCCGACCACACCCTCACGATTTTGTTTCTAGGAATTCACACGAGAACTTCCCAGTGGGTCACCCATCATGGGAGTACTCTCGTGCGCTACTCGCTTAACTTCGAAGTTCCGATGGAACCCGAAGCCAGTGAGCTCCCAAAAGGCTTTGTGCTAGGTACAGATGAGAATATACATATAAGGATCACTCCCCTGGGCAATGTGGGATCTTACAATCCACCCCTTTTAAGGGTCCGACGTCCGTCAGCACACCACAGCTAGGGTTAGGCTCTAATACCAAATTGTCACATCCCGACCCGGGCCCGGGGTCCACCATATCCTGGGTCGGGGTGTGTCAAACGAGCCATAAATTTTCTGAGAGAATAATAACAACAGACTACAATCTGAAGCTCTATCATTTTTGTAATAAGGATTATGCTCCCTTATAGGCAAGCAACAAGATACAAAGAAATTCAAGCAATTTTTTTCAATGTGTCACAAAACACATTGTCTGGCACATAAACACACATGAACATATGGTGTACTCTATCATGTTTGATTTTATTATTTTAAAATGTTGTATTGATTAAAAATAAATAAATAAACACATGTTTTAAATATTTTTTTTCGTTTATAATTGGAGCTGTAAAAAATCATTAAAATTTTTAAAATTGTGATTTTTCGTTAAAATCGTTAAATTGTGATTTTTCATTAAAATTGGGTCGAGGAGTGTAGTTGTAAAAAAATCATTAAAATTGGAGTTAAAACAACCGTTAAATTGTGATTTTTCGTTTATAACCGTAAAAAACTTTTGTTCCGTTACGTAATCTCTGAATGTTTGTTTTTTATAATTTTTTACATATGCAATCTTGAAGTGTGTACAAATAAGTTTTACGGTTGGATCGTTGAAAAACGTTTCGTATAATGCATATTGCGTCAAAACGGTAGATTAAACAAATGTCACAGCCCGTACCGAGAATATATATCGGGAACGTGAAATGACGGGATTACCCTTAGCGGGTACTAAGGTATGTGTGTGTGACATATAATTGGTTTAAAACATACATTCCTAAATTCTTGGAAATGAATTAAGTTTGATTTAATAACGTGATATGTATGTTTGTGTGGCTAGGGTTGTGAGTTGGACTTGTTTTTTTTTTTATGGATCACACCCACACACACGGGACACTTCTCATTCCTTCCCCCGTGTCTTCTCTCTCTCTTCCCTCACGACACACTCTCTCTCTCTCTTCCTCTCGAAACGTACAGACCAACGTCAAAAACCCCTGAAACTTCATGGATCGAAGTGGAGATTATCACCATCGTGTTTGTGAGTGTCCTATGAACTCAAAGATACCATTTTTAGGTAAGAAATCCTTCGTTTTCACATTGAAAACTCGAGGTCCGAGTTTGGCATTATTCATGAACTTTGTGTTGGTTGATTTTTAGGACAATCCAACCTCACAGTGAGCTTAGTGAGGTTCTAAGGAAGCTCGGGGACGTTCGTTTGGAAGTTTTGGACATCGGGATCACCATGTTCAAAGTTGGCCGGTTTTCGTGGGATTTCTTCGGTGAGATTTCGTGATTTTTAGAGCCTTAAAGTAGTATAGCGTGAAACTACATGTTTAGGGCTTCATTTTGATAAAAAAAATTCGAAGAAAACGGTTGAGAAATGAAGGAGAACAAGCGATTGCAAAATTTGCCCGGAATCCGGCCGCCTGAAAAACCAGTCCGGCGAGCCCAGGGTAGGAGACGACACGCGCGGCGCGTGGCCTGCGCGTAACCGCGCGTCTGGCCGTGCCTTGGTCGACGCGTGGCGGTGCGTGGGGCTTCCAAAAATTGTTCTAAAAATTTCTCGACGTCCGTGACGTTGAGTAGGTCGATGTGGTATATTTATATACCCAAATTGAGCACCATATGAGAAGTTATTTCGAATTATTGGTTATGTGTTTTAATTAACGTTTTTATAGTTGTTTCGCATATAGGTGACACCTATCCCGAGGACGAGAACATCCAGGGACGTCACGGGGGTTACGACCCATCGACTTACCAGTGAGTGGGCAGTTTTGTTTTCGTATTACCTATATACTACTGTTTTTCCCAGAAAATGCATTTATATGAAAATATGTTTTAAAATGCCATGCATGCAATCGATGAGCTATTTGAATTGATAATTGATGCATATATATATGAATTGACGATGTGGACGCACATGTGAGTTTTACATTATTCATACGATTTATTTTATGTGAATTGCATTGAAAGCTCATAACATGCACCCTAGGTGTTAGTGCTTATATTATTCACCACACCGCATGCTCGCCTTGGATCCAAGTAGGTGAATGTCGTACAAGCCATGTGAGGGTTACGACATGCTAGTCGTATAGATCGCTAGATGTGATTCCGACTAGTGGGTGACCTTAGTTATGCGCACCGATGATTGATGAGAGAAGCACTAGAGCGTATTCTTACACATTTCATCGTACAGACTACCTTACGTAGTTCCGAGTGACGTGCAGAGTAGGGCCGTATAGGTCACTGTGGTGACTCCGGCTGAGTGGGATATTGAGCTATAGAATCAGCCGTACAGGACCACTGTAGGGTCTCTGGTTGATTTATTATTTCACCTGATTTATATTGATGCATTCATATTATATTTTGGCATGGCATGACATATTTTTTCTGAAAAGCGTTGAAAGATTGTGAGCTGAGTTTTGATGATATATATATTTGTGTTTTTATAATAAATTTCTGGGAAAGTATACAGGTTTTACGGTGAGGGGTTAGAAATGTTTTAAATGAAATGTTTTTGGAAAATCTTTGGTTTTACTAACCCACTCATCTTTGTTTTGCGCCCCTCCATGTTTTAGTTAGCAATTGGTGGCTCACGAGGTTCTTTTCGGCGTTCTGACAGACGTTCTGCATGTAGGACTCACCTGCGAGTGTTGTACTTTTAATTATAGTCCTACTTGACTGCACTTGATACCTACGCTCTGAATTCGTGTGTTTTACCTTATAACTCACTCTTTTATGCTAGTAGGTTGTTACTGCTAGTGGTTGGTTTAAATTCTTTCATATTTCTATTATATCTTGCTTCCGTGTCGCACTTTTGGCTACATCACGCTCACATGACGGCCAGCACGCCTTGATTTTAGGATCAGGGTGTGTCAACAAACACTTAAGAGTTAATATTATACTTCCATCAAGTATAAAGTAAGATTTGTGGTATCTACTAGTGTAAATATTTTAAATTGAAGATCAAATTTGTTCATTGTATTCTTATAGGGTCGAGGAGTGTAGCTATAAAAAATCATCAAAATAGGAGCTAAAACAACAGTTAAATTGTGATTTTCATTTATAATCATTGAAAACTTTTGTTCCGTTACCTAATCTCTGAATGTTCGTTTTTTGCGACTTTTTAGGTATGCGATCTCGGAGTGTGTATAAATAAGTTTGACGGTTGGATCGTTGAAAAACGTTTCGTAGAATGCGTATCGCATCAAAACAGTAGATTAACCAAACACTTAAAGTTAATGTTATACTTCCCCATCAACTATAAAATCTATCCACTAGTGTAAATATTTTAAATTGAAGATCGAATTCGTTCAATGCATTCTTATAGGGTCGACGAGGGTAGTTGTAAAAAATCATCAAAATCGGAGCTAAAATAACCATTAAATTGTTATTTTTCATTTATAACCGTTGAAAATTTTTGTTCCATTACGTAATCTCTGAATGTTTGTTTTTTTACAATTTTTTACATGCAATCTCGAAGTGTGTACAAATAAGTTTACGGTTGAATCGTTGAAAAAAGTTTCGTAGAATGCATATCGCGTCAAAACGGTATATTAAACAAACACTTAAGAGTTAATATTATACTTCCATCAAGTATAAAGTAAGAATCCACTAGTGTAAATATTTTAAATTGAAGATCAAATTTATTCATTGCATTCTTATAGAGTCGAGGAGTGTAGCTATAAAAAATCATTAAAATCGGAGCTAAAATAACCTTTAAATTGTGATTTTTTTTTTTTATAACCGTCGAAAACTTTTGTTCCGTTATATAATCTCTGAATGTTTGTTTTTTACGATTTTTTACGCATGCAATCTCGGAGTGTGTACAAATAAGTTTGACGGCTGGATCGTTGAAAAAAGTTTCGTATAATGTATATCGCGTCAAAATGGTAGATTAAACAAACACTTAGAGTTAATATTATACTTCCATTAAGCATCCACTAGTGTAAATATTTTAAATTGAAGATTGAATTCGTTCATTGCATTCTTATAGGGTCGAGGAGTGTAGCTGTAAAAAATCATCAAAATCGGAGCTAATATAACCGTTAAATTGTGATTTTTCGTTTATAACCGTATAAAACTTTTGTTTCATTACCTAATCTTTGGATTTTTTTTTTTTTGCGATTTTTTACATATGTGATCTTGTAGTATCTACAAACAAGTTTGACGGTTAGATCATGGGAACTAGTTTTGTAGAATGCATATCTCTGTTAAATTTGCCTAAATTTTGAAGTGGGAAAAGTAATTTGTGCTAAATTTTTATTTATGTTTTTCAAGTATTGATTAGACAATCATTGTACAATTATCTTTTTTATTAGACAATATTTAGTTTGTGTGATGACATTTTCATTGCACAATTATCTTTTTTATTAGACAATATTTAGTTTGTGTGATGATATTTTTATTGTACAATTATCTTTTTGTTTCTTTATCGCATATTTTACATGGGTTATTATCTATTAAACCAAACAATTATTTATTTAATTTTTAAAAACGTATTTAATTTAAATACATATTATTTATTTATTAAACGAAACAATTATTATTTTATTTTTTTAAATCGAAACAAAATTTTGGGGGGAAATTTAAAATTTTGGAAGGGAATTTAAAATTTTGGGCGGGAATTTTGGGGGGATTTTTGCCTCCATTTTGTTTCTATCGGTTATAGCCGACAGTAATGAAAATGTTTCTATCGGTTTTTATTTAAAAAAAATGTTTCTGTCTGTTTTAACCGACAGTAATGAAAAGATTCCAAAATAAAACCCTTCCCCCTTCCCCCTTCCCCCTTCCCCCTTCCTTCATTTCCCATTTCTGCCGTTTAGCTCTTATCCCCTCTTCTCTCTAGCCTCAAGCCCAAAGCCATGAGAGCTCTCTTCCTCTCTCTTCATTTCTCTCTATAATCTTCAGCCTCATATGTCATCCCTCATCTCTAATCTTCTCGGCCTGTAACCCAAAACCAAAACAACCCACACCCCCATTTCTTAGACATCTCTGTTTCCAGTTTCCTTTTTTTATTAGAAAATAGACGAAACCCTCGTGCATGTGTGCTTTCAGTGCAGGTTCAACAATCAGCGGAGAGATCAAGAACACGAATAGAGTGACTGCAGAATTTCAAATCCGCCTGATACAAGCGGAAAAATCAAGGTTCTAGATCTGCAAGAAAACGTATAAGGTCTCCTTCCCCAAACTCGAGCTTGATCTTGTGCATACCATATCTCAAGTTATATCTATGGAATAATGGCAATATCTTGGTTTGTGCATGCATGCATAAATCAAATATGTTGTTCAATATGCTCATGAATCTGTTCTTGTTTGCTTGCTTGTACCCACCAATACCTTCTCGAGCCAAGCGTGTGCATAATTGAATCAGTATTCTGCCTTGATGAGCCGTGACCTCTGTGCTACTTAGATCCCCAAAAAGTAGAATGCGTGTATTAGGAATTTGATGAATGGATCTAAGTGGCATAAAAGCTTCTCAGTAACCCCCTCTGTGAGTATTTCTGAACTATGTCTTTTTTTTTCCGCATCGGCATTGCCAAATCCCATTAATGTTGAGGAATGGATGATGAATGTGCTGGGGTGAATAAATGTTAATTGCACGCCCATAGTTGAGATTAGGTTGAATCAACTCCGAATTGAATACAAAACTCTGTGTTGATATGGAAAAAGAAGCTCGAAATTATTACACAAATGGTGGAAAAAAAAAGTTCGAGTGTGAAGTTTCACTTACTGGTAGATGGCTTTTGAAACAGGGTTGTCCAGATTGCAGAAGAAATCCATGACTTTTGAAAGATGGGCTGTTCCGAATCTATTGTCTCTCTCCCTCTCCAATGTTCTTTGAGGCTGATGCAGTAACCAAGGCTCTCATGCATGTATTGGAATCTAACAAGAGTCACATGCATATTGGAACCATCAAATATATTTAATTGAGTTTTAGAGCAACACAAATAGTTAAGTAGTCATTTAAGAACATTTTAAATATTTTTGGGGTAGAGCAAAAGTCCAATTCGGACTAGAGTTTCATGGGGTTGTATTCCTTATAAATATATGTACTAAACCCTTGAGAAGGGGACTTGGATGAATTAAAATATATTTTGCTTTGTGCAATTGAAGTGAGTGATTTCTCTTCTAAAATCAAGCATTTGGCTAGGTCGTGTGAGCGAATCCACAATTAGCGACGTGAGTGAGCTCCGTTGCCCCTGGTTGAGTGATTCCCAGGTTATCTATCCCCCGTCTCCTTGAGACATTTGGTTCTGTCCTACATCAAGTGGCATCAGAGCAAGTTTTCCGCTGCAGTTAGAAGATTATGGCTGATATTTTTCATCTGCTTGAACATCAAATGGTTGAAGAGATTAGCTTGGTTGATTGGAATTCTCCACCAGTTTATGACAAGTATGTTGATGATGACATGGAAGAGATTAAGAGGATGCATCGACATCTCACCAATCAAATTTCTCGCATCAAAAATCGACGACGAGGCGGTGTGGTTTCCGAAGGGGAGGGAGGCATTTGTTTGCAATGTGTTGACCATTTTCATGATTATGCTCCGTGGTTTGAGTCAACTGAAGAAGGAGATTGTTGTTCAACAGTTTACAATGAATTGGCCCAAGATACGGTTAGTTTGAATTATTTTAGTTCAAATTATGGGTGTGAAAATATTGAGGCTTCGTCTTTGATTCATTTGAGTATGCCTCCCTTATTTGATCATTGCTTGAGTAATTGTGAAATTTGTGATGGTTTTAGCTTGAGTAATAACAAAAGTTTCGGTGGGAGAGAAGAAGGGTTTTCATCTCACAAATCTTTGAAGGAATTCAGTGATGTTGCTGAAGTGGGAGATATCAAATTTCAAGATATTGTTGATGTGAAAGAAGATACCACTTATGAATACATTGATTTTATTGGTTTTGATATTTTTAATTGGAAGGCTTCTCAAGTTTTAGTTGATTTAGTCAATCAAATGAAGATTGATATCAGTTGGATTGCAAGATTTTTCATGGAGCATGAATGTAGCACTTCAAGAATAAGAAAATACTCCAAGTACTTATTCACATGGAAAGCCAAAAATCAATTTCAAGATTATAACGGAGTCAACAAAGATTTAAACTCGTGGACGAGTTTCTTCAGAGAAGAGGAGAATGATGCAGTAACCAAGGCTCTCATGCATGTATTGGAATCTAACAAGAGTCTCATGCATATTGGAACCATCAAATATATTTAATTGAGTTTTAGAGCAACACAAATAGTTTAAGTAGTCATTTAAGAACATTTTAAATATTTTTGGGGTAGAGCAAAAGTCCAATTCGGACTAGAGTTTCATGGTGTTGTATTCCTTATAAATATATGTACTAAACCCTTGAGAAGGGGACTTGAATGAATTAAAATATATTTTGCTTTGTGCAATTGAAGTGAGTGATTTCTCCTTCTAAAATCAAGCATTTGGCTTGGTCGTGTGAGCGAATCCACGATTAGCGACGTGAGTGAGCTCCGTTACCCCTGGTTGAGTGATTCCCAGGTTATCTATCCCCCGTCTCCTTGAGACCTTTGGTTCTGTCCTGCATCAGAGGCGTTCTTGTGATGCAGAAAGTGGTTTATATATTTTTATTATTAATATATTTTCTGTCAATTTTATCCAACATAAAATGCTTTTATTTATTTTTATTAATAAATTCTTTGTCGGTTATAGCCGACACAAGTTCTGTCGGTTTTAACCAACAAAAATGCTCTTATTTATTTATTATTAATATATTCTTTGTCGGTTATATCTGACATAATTTATGTCGGTTTTAGAATATTTTCTGTCGGAAATTTCATTTCCTAACGCTGGCAATTCTGTCGCTTATTATATCTGCCACTGCATCTATTTTCTGTTGGATTTTGCTTAAAATCCGAAAGTAATATACGTCTTTTGTCGGTTTTTGGACCGCCAGTTATAGATAATTTTGTAGTAGTGGACTTATTGCCATAATAACTGTCAAATTTTAAAAATCATACAATGCAAAAGGCACGAATCAAGTAAACACTAATGCTTATGTTTTCCCTTTGCTTTTCCCGTATACTGCATATACACCTTACAAACACATCATCACATTTTCTAATTATCGCATAGAGATAAATTCTGTCTTTAGATTGTTGGAGCAATATTACAAAATATGAAAAATAACAATATAATTCCAATGATAATAATCATAAAGAAATTCACAACATCAATTATATATGATATTAATATAAACAACTAGAGAGAAAGTTAAAAAAATTGACAAACTTGGAGATTGAGGCTTGCATATGCAATGTCCTAAAGACAGAATTTTGCCCCTATTCTTGTGTTTGTAGTTCGGTAGGCGTCCATCTATCAGGATTCAACAATCTATAATCCGAAGTCGAAACACTTTAATATTCGAACTCTGGGGAACTTTATATATTTTGTACTCTTAAGACATGACTTGTAATTTAACAAACGAATAATGAGAGAAATAGAGTGGGGAAACCATATTTCTCAATAGTAAAAATTAACTCTAATTATGTATATCTAATGATAATGGTTTTATGGGTTAATATAGAACCCATTGTGTTGTTTGGTGTAAAGATGCAACTTTGCATCTATGTAACCTACACTACGATCATCAAACTACACATCCCAAATTACAAATAATGTGATGCAATTCTTTGCATCAGACGTAACACTTAAGAATAAACAAGATTAATTTTTTCATTCAATATTTGAAATTAAATACAATAGTATCCAATAAATATTATAATATAAATCAGTGTTCTAAAAATCTCCTTAGACGGCGCCTAGGCATTAGGCGGTGGAGCCCTGATGTGTTTTAAGGCAAATCGTTACAGAAATCAGTAGGGAGTTGGGCGACCGCTTAGGCACTCCCTAGGCGCTCTAGGTGGTCCAAACGGCCTTGAATGTTGTCTTCTTCTATCGCAGGCTCTGCAACTTCCGTCTTGAACTCTCTTCTGCTCTGTGCATAGTTCTCGTCATCGTCTTCTCTTCTGCCCTAAATCATGCTATCTCATCTTAAGCAGACTCACATTTTTAACTCCAACTCTTGTGATGCCAGACTTGAAAAAGAAGGGAATTTACAGAAGAAAATGGAAGAAGATTAGCGAGAGGAAGAAGAGGAAACATAAAAGAAAAAAAAAACGAAATGAGAACGAAGATGTGAGAGAGGAGGAAGAGAAAACGGAAGAAAACCCAAAATAAAGAGCTTTCCGGTTTTCAAGGGGTCAAAAGGTGTTGAAGAGTGTACCACTCTACTATATTTACTATCATGTCCACCACTAGCCCTATTATTAAATAGACAATTGATTTCTTTAATATGTTTTTTACACTATTATACCTTTGATATGAGATTGAAACCTTGGGTAATGTGATAGAGGTATGGCTCCACCAATTGGGAGTGATATGGAACAAGTGGAGTGCAAGGGTCATTATGTGGGTTTTGTTTTAATACTTTATTGTTTTTTCTAAGACCAAACTATATTTATATAGTTGAAATCTTACATTACATAGATATTATTCTTTTTACAAAATTACATATTATTTCATATTTATTTATATATTACATAGTAAATCTAATTAATTTATGTAATATATAATAAATTCATTAAATCCGCCTAGGCCTTGCCTAGCCGCTTAAGCACTAGGCCCTAGTTCACCGTCCGACTAACGCCTAGTGTTTTTTTGAACCTTGATATAAATTTCCAACAACTAATTTATTATGGTTGACTCATTGTTTGACTTAACTGAATTTCATACTTTCTTAAAGTAAATATATAATTGTATTTTAAATAAAAATTTAAACAAAATAAAAACTTCAAGAACCAATATTGGTATTTCTTCTTTTACTTTTTGTTTTACTTGAAAGAACGATATTTTACTTTAAACTACAAGAAATGAGCTTCTAACTCGGTTGCATATGCCAATATTCTCCTTAAAAGTAGAATGCAACAAAAAAGAAACTCAAGTGGGTTGTATTTTACTTTTCTTTTCTTTTCTTTTTTTAATGAACAAGGGTTGTATTTTAGTATTTAGATTGAAGGAAACAAATAATCCACTTAAGCCTATATCGGCCCAACTATAATAAAAAGGAAGATAACTTGAAGAAGCCCACCCAACTCTTACCCAAATCTTTACAATTAGTTAAAATGACGATAATATCCCCGAATTGGATCTAGTTAATTCCGTCTGTAAGCAGCAGAGAGAGAGAAATACAAAGACTGAAGAACAACTGAACAAGAAGAAGAAGAAGAAGAGAGAGAAAAATGGGGAAAGCATCACACTCGTCAACGGCCCAGGATGCGGTTGCTCTCTTCGATTCTCTTCGCTCAGCTTACTCCGCCACTCCCACCACTCTCAAGGTCTCCTTCTCTCTCTCTCTCTAATAATTCACAAACTGAAAGCAGAGAAAAGCTTAACCCAAATTTTCATTTTCTTTTTGTATGTGTTCAATTTCCAGATCATTGATCTCTATATTGGGTTCGCCGTATCCACAGCTCTTATCCAGGTAATTTCATCATCTCAATTTCAGTTTTGGGTGCTTAGAAAATTCGGAAAATTATCATTTTGCAGAGATCGCGATGCCCCATTTCGATGCGATCTCGAGGAAATAGAGCTTTGCTTGTATAGATCTGAAACTAGTCAAATGAGAAAAATGACTTACACCAGTGACTAGAAAATTGATTTAGTTATTTCCTCTCTGGCTGTTCACAAGACATGGAGTTACTACAGAACTTTGACTCTTTCACCGGCATGGCATGTAGATACATCTAAAAGGTTTTACTTTGTGTAATCATTTGTGTTATGGTAGGTGTAATTTTGCCAACAATAGTCTATTTCTATAGTTATGGTAGGCCTAAATTTATATTTTTTAATCATAAGTTTTTTCACAAGAGAAAATTACTGTCTGCAAGCATGTTTGGGAGTACAACCGTACAAGTGCCATGTTATTTTCTAGATGTTAAGTAAGACGTTATTGTAGACGAACATAGGTTTGAGGTTCTAGTGACAGTTCTTGTTTGGATAAATAACATGGATTCATGCGACCACCCTGTTTCTAGAATTACAGTTCTGGACTGTCTACTGCCGTATTTCGTCAATGTTAGATTCACCATGTCCACTCTTTGTCTCTATCACCTTAACATATGTTTATTTGAATTCCTAGAAAACTAGAGCTTGAATGGTTGAAGTGAACGTCTGCATTGGAACTCTATATCGTTCGTTTAATCTTCATTTGGTTTTCTACTTTGTTTTGAACAGGTAGTCTACATGGCTATTGTCGGGTCGTTCCCATTCAACTCTTTCCTTTCAGGAGTACTTTCTTGCATTGGGACGGCAGTCCTTGCTGGTAAGGAGGAATATGTAGTTTATTTCTTTTTCAGGTGTAAATCCATATTAGATGCGAGGATTTTAACTCTCAACCTGATTATTTCTTTTGCAGTTTGTCTCCGTATTCAAGTGAACAAAGAAAATAAAGAATTTAAGGTAAAGTGTGATTCTTGTCCTTGTGTCCGATTCACAAATTGGTAGTTGTGACATGTTTGCATATTCTAGACCAGTTTTCTTTCTCGTGTCAATTCTTCATCATATATTGAGATATTACAACATAGCTAACATTGTCTTACCACAACTTTCTCATCATATTCCGTCATCCTGATCTATGCGTGTAAAAACTGCAGGATTTAGCACCGGAACGGGCTTTTGCAGATTTTGTTCTCTGCAACTTGGTGCTGCATATGGTGATCATGAATTTCCTTGGATAAGATTACCATATTTTAGTCGTCTTGGATATTGTTTCCTTCAAAGTCACGATTAGATATGATAACAAACTAGTTTATAAATTTGATGTGACGACTCTTTTTGGTAATTTTTTGCGTAAACTTCATACTATAAGCTATGCAGCGACGAAAAAATTAGTAAAATTTGTACTTAAATCGTTTAGCGAAAGTAAAAGTGCAAACAATACATGAGCCTCCCAAATGTAGGCATTCAATCTTCAGTGGACTCCTCCTGATCCAAACAAATTGGTAGCCGTAGCCCTTCTCCACGTAAGGTTCCACATACACCTCCGCGCCCCGATGTCGATGGGCACCGGCTTGGAGGGGCGTTGCGGCGATTTTTATTTTGCAAAATATGGGTCACCCGTTTTCATAGGAAGAATATAAATATCTTGCTCGAGAACCTCTCAAAAGATGGGTCGCCTGTCAGGCCCAAAAGAAAATAAATATCTGTCATTGTCCAAAAATGAGCAATAGCAGAGGTTTCAGGGTCTCTCTCACTCGCAAAGAGCCATGATCTGCCGGACTTTGAGATCCGCTCCCGTGGTCGGCCGCGTACAGGAATGCGTTGCCATGTTCCGCCGCGCAATCGGTGGAGAAGTAGAAGCCCACGCGAAAGCCAAGTCAGAATCGGTTCAGGGGCATAATCGTAAGTTTCCGTTTATCTTTTAGGGTTTATTATGCAATGCGCCTATTTGGATTCTTTTAGGGAGTTTATGTAGATAAATTGTAAAGTGCTACATTTATTTATTTAGGGAAAGTTTAATGTAAATAAAATATCCATCTGCGTCCTATCCTTGAAGTTCAATTCCGTTCCCACCCTGGAGTATGTATTTCAGTTGTAACTATTTGTTGTTGTAATAGAGATTAAATTATTATTAAATGATTGATAACTTTGTTATAAAATCCTCCCAATCCTATAATATTTATGAAACTTTAACGAAAAGCTTTTAGTACTGTTCACTTTTACGAAAAACTACATTTTACACTAAAAAGTCAATCATGATATTATTACTCTACTTTTTATTTTGTCCTTATAGTTAAAACTTAAAGTTTTCAAACTATTTTCATTAGTTTTCCTTAATATTTAATGTCATGTTGTAGTGACTTATCTTGTGTGTTGGGAACAATATGGGCGTTGATGTGATTTTTGTTCTTTTTGTTTTTGGTATTTAATAATGGCAGGAAAGAAGAAAGGGCACAAGGACTTGGAAGCAGAATTAGCAGCAACAAAACTTAGATATGGTCCTTGTGGAGTTTGTGGAAAGGACAAAGACCACACGAGTGCTGGTTGCCCTTACGTGATAAATATCCCAAACCCTCTGGAGGTAACTCTTGTTGACGGTAGGTATGGAATAGTTTGTGATTGTTGTGCTCAGCCGGGGGGCCACCCTACTCGCCGGGGCTGGACAGGACGTGCTACTCTCAAGTTGTGTACCTATTGTATGGTATTGGGTGAGCACTGGACTACAGATTGCCCGTGCGTTGAGCCCCAACAACGTGAGAAATGGAGAAAAGAAATGAGAGAGGATGATATTTTGGGAGAGGAGCCCAAGAAAGAAGAATTTCTGGACTTAGAGGCATATTTGAGGGACTTGCGAATGATGGCTGAGTTAAAACCATATGACGGTTGAGGAAAGGAATGGGGAACTTGATGTTGAACGCATGTAAGTGTCATCTCAAAGTACAGGTCTTGTTTGAAGTGCAGTTAGTTTTCTGTTAGGTATGGATGATATATGGGAGTTGACCATTTTACCATTCATGAGGTTCGTGAATTGGTTGTTGGAGTGATTCAAAGAGATTTTCCATTTATATCTCTCTTTGATATCATATCATATTACCCTCTCTATACCCTAAAATTATTTTCGGTTTTCGGATTAAGGAGCGCCTCAAAAGATGATGAGTGAATTTCCAGAATGCATTAATTAGTCGTTCCAAGTGAAAAAGAAGTTGCACATCGTCTGAAAACATCAGAAGTGATCACACATCGATGGCTTCAGTTCCATCAAGTTCATGGTTCCTCAATCAGTCGCTTCTGACGTTTAATTTCTAAACCACCACCTCAGGAGTACTCCCTCGAACCAACCAAACCAATGGACAAATTGGAATTTTGTACGTAGCGTTCGGAGGAGCAACGCCAAAAATATAAGGCCAATTAAGAGAGCAATTTCGTTATCTTGCATATGATGAAGCGATTTTTATTTTCTTCTCTTGGGAACATGCAGCAAGCCCACTGTTAACACAGGGTCCTTTTCGGCCCCTAGAAACAATGCAGGCTCAAGAGAAGGCCCGACTAAGGCCCAGGGAAAGAGGAGAAATCAAGGCTCATGGGAAGAAGGGAGCACCAAGACCTCAGGGGTCGAGAGAAGAGAACTCGTTGGCACACGACACACTCTCTCTCAAGTGCTAAGCATGCAGTGGTTGTTGACGGTAGGTATGGAATATTACTTTTGGAATAGTAAGTTTGTTCATTTGCTCATCTATGTTCCAACCACCAATAAGGATCAGACGAATTCTAATAATACTTTTGATCCCTTATTTGGATCCTTTTTTTGGCCGCGACTTTTCGGTTATTTAAAATTTGCGTTAATATTTCACTCAAATCATAACTTTGTCGTTCACGATATATGAAATGATAAACCACTTAAGAGATTATCCTAGAAGGATGGTTGAAAGACGGCGAAAGTCCTAACGAAATGACATAAGTGGTGGAAGAACCCACCAGACCTATAAGTAGAAGGAAGTTCCAGCAAAATTAACAACGCACAATGTCCATAAATTACCATGCAAATAGAAACCAAAAGCACAAGGATAAATAATAGAAGATCAAAATTCACAAGGAAGATTCACATCTACAAAATCATTCATTCATAGATGGGATCACAATTCTACAAGTTACAAAAGTCGGAAGAGTAAATTGTAACAATGGTTCCTCAACTAAAAATCTATTATCATTGGTCCCTCCAAGTCATCAAAACGTGTAGTTATGGTCATTTTCGTTATTAATGGTAATAAATTTTTAATTGAGGGACCATAGTTGCATGTTTTGATGAGTTGGAAGATTAATGGTAATGAATTTTTAGTTGAAGAACCATTACTCAAATTGAGTTAAAGTTAAGAGACTGTTGCTACAATTTACTCAAGTCGGATACTGAAGAGAACCATCACGAAGTCTACTAAAGAGGTATGACAATTCACATCGCCATCTGAAATGCTGGGCATAATTCCAAATAAATATTATACTTTCAAGCGATTAACTTTGTTTCCCAAAACTCAAACAGTGACTACAGTCAAATTACAAGGTCATTAGAGGCAAGTACGGCTTCATGTTCGCCAAATTGGATTTCGTTGAAGGCATGATGTATACTTTCTTGCCTTCAACATCCAAAAACTTAATACCAGCTAAATTCACTAGTAGAAAAAACACTTTGCGCGACGTATGTACCTTCGTTGCTCAAAGTCAAAAATCATTGCCTAAGGGTTTGCGCGACGCAACCTTCATCGCGCACAGGCACTGACACTAAGGTTTGGGCGACGAACAAGTAACATGCGTTGCGCAAAGCCGTTTTGCACAACATAGTCATGCATCGTGCAAACCCCTTTTTGGGTTTTGGTCAAAAATTTTTTTTTTTAATTTTTGATAAATATTGCGCAACGTAGGACATGCGTCGTGCAAACTCTTTTTTTTTTTTTGTTTTGGTCAAAAATATATATATTTTTTAATTTTTGATAAATATTGTAATTAAATTCTAAACAATAATTAATTAACCTAGCAAAAGTATTTAATTATAAAATATATGAAAATATACATACAAGATGTCCGAACAAAAAAGAAAAAACAAGTAATCTTCTAAAGTAAACAATAAAACGATGAGATATACAAAGAAATATCAAACTATCCAGAGACCTCCAACAAACAAGGACATTGTCACTTGAAGCCTTCACATTTTTTTAACACCTCCAAACAAAGGACCTTGAGAGCAAACTACTGCCCCTAATGCTTGAGCCTCAGCAATTGTTGCTTCTCTCTATCTGCACAGACATAAGCATATGGATCAAGAAAAAAATTTGTACTTGTATAAGTAGAACTCTTGAAAAATTATATTAAGGGGGATCCTTTGAGAAAAGATAAACACATGATAGATTATGAAATTGCTAAACAGCCATGGATTCAATTCTACCAACCCCGAATACCAAAGAACATATATTACTATAGGTTCCCCGGTATGTATGGATTGCACGAAAACAAATGCAAGGCTTGAAATTTCATATTGAGACATTAAATAGTAGTATTGTAAGCAATAAGAAAGAAAAACAAGCACATTTAAGAAATTTTCGTGCTTAATATTTGTTTAGTAGAACGTCTCTCATTGTAGAATCTTTAAAGCAAGTAAATCATATAATTACCGTACTGCAGGGATGGAGTTATGTTGGTGATAGGCTACTATCAGCAGTTATACCTTACAAAGAGAGTGGCTAGTATGACAGACAAATGTGGGTAAAGCCACCTAAGGTTAGCACCCTTCACCTTATCATTTCTCAGTTAATAAGGATCAAGGATGAAGTCCCTCTGGAATATGTCAACCTTCAAAGTTTAATCCACATATCTTATTCAAGTATTCAACTAAAGAAGGCTTAGAATAATCAAGATATGATGAAATTCAAAGAAATTAACTGATCACATAAGCCTCAACATTCAAACATATTAACTGATCACATAAGCCTTAACGTTCAATGATAGTAACTGATCACATAAGCCTTAACATTGATGCATATATTGCCTCTAAATCAAAACCTCGAAAATTTGATTATGCTATGGAAACTGTATCCTGTGGCTTATCACTAGAGCTTAATACTCGAACAAAGTTTTTGAGAGTCGGACTATGTCCCTCTGTATGGTGTATATGTGCATATGTATGTCAAATATTAACTGAGAAGGGTCGTTGGAGACAGTGCAAATTTGAAGATATCTAAAAGTGGTCATTAGGCAACAAAACTACATGATTCTTGACCTTTAACTTGTTAAAACCAGCAATTGGAAGCCCAAATTTTTGTTCTGTTCTAATATTAATAACTGAGATGCAAAACCGTAGAAAATTTATGCTAAAACATTATTTCTTACGATACTGTGAAGCATCCAGCTTCAGCCACAATCCTCTTTTCATAAACTTCATATAAAAAAGAAAAACCATGTGCTATTCTTATAAGCATGATTACAGCAAGCCATGGTGCAAGACCCAAACAAAGTGCATGTGCCATACCAAATCTTGGACTGCATAACATGAGAAAGATCATAAGTACTACTAGCCGATAACTCCAAACATGTTTAATTAAACAAATGAGCACGTTGTTTGTTTGCATTAATGCTTTCCAAAAGAGATTAGAGTACGTTCCTTGTTAGAGATTAAAGGGAGACTAACACTTTCATGGTAATCAATTACCATGTGAATGCCATGAAAAACAAAAGTTCCACAGACGGATGTTTCTCACTACAATTCAAATTAAGGAAAAATAAAATGCGTTGCGCAAGTTTTACACAAATTATTTTCCATCCACAGAAAAGAATACAAACATAATTCTTCCACAAAGAAAATGCAAGGTAAGTCATGTTATGCGAAAAGAAATTCCTTTCACAGAGGCAAAGATACTTAATATAAATACAAAAATTGGTTTCAGAAACAAAAGACTAACATATTGAAATATACAAACCATGCATCCTAATTTTCTGCTCGAAGCAAATAATCAAAAAGCCAAACAAATTTCAAGTTTTCTTTGTCAGTTGCAACAACATTTGAGTTTTTATTGTTCTGTTATGTCATATCTTCTAAAGCAAATTAAGAGCCGAGTTCACAGCTGATTTCGAAATCTCAAGTAAACCCAAATATTACAAATTTCCCAACAAAAAATTAAAAAAAAAAAAGAAAAACAACTTTCCTTTCATTTCTTATAATTTCTCAATGACCAAATAGATAAAAAATTCACAATAATTCAACACATACAACAAATTAAAGACAGCAAGATAAAAAAAATCACCAGTTCTTGGCCCAAAGCGGCTTGAAATGCACTGTCAAGCAGATCTTCTCCCCTCTATATACATCTGAACCAATCCAAAATTACCCAGAAATTAACGGACTTAAATTACAATCAGAAAACAAAAATGAGGGAAGAGGGAAAATCGTAAAATCAAAATAAGGCCGACCTTTTGGGTCTTGCCGTCTAGCTGAGGGAGCTCGATTTCCGATGCAGTGGCAGGGTAGGTGATGGGGATATTGAACTGGAGATCGAACTCGTACTTGAGGAGGTTGTAGACGTACCAGCACTTGCCAGTCCACCGATGGCGGCGGATATTCGGAACCAATCGTTGTCGTTGGACTTGTTCATCTGGGTGTATTCGAACCTTGAAATATCCAAGAGCGTGAACTAGCTGAAAACAATTCCCTTTGCAGACCCATCCTTTTCAACCATGGATTTGACCACAATCATTAAATTAAATATGCAAATAATGAGATTGAATGTGCGAACCTGAAGAGGACATCGAAATTGACGGCGGCGTGAGCTTGGCCGAGGTGGAGGCATGTGAATTTTTTTTGGATGAAGGCAGAAATAGAGAGAAATCGAGAGATGGTGTTGGGAATGAGAGATAGAGAGTTTGAGAGAGTGATTGAAGACCGACAGACCTAGGAGGCTCAAGGCTGCTACGCGAGATGTGAAAGACCGAGTGAGACCAAATTTGGGAAAATTAAAAAACAGCGCCTAATTTTTACAAAACAACCGCCAAATTTTTAACACATTGCGCGACGCAAGTATACATTACGATGTCGCGCAAAGTGGTTTTGCGCAACGATCCCATTTAAACGTCGCGCAAGTTATATATATATATATATATATATATTTAAAAAAAATATTATAAAATTCTACAAAACTAATTTCAATGATCCAACTATCAAACTTGTTTGTATATGTTTCAAGATTGCATACACTAAAAATCGCAAAAAAAAAAAAAAACATTCAGAGCTCAAGTAACGGGACAAAACATTTCGACAGTTATAAATAAAAAATCACGATTTAACGTTTATTTTAACTCCGAATTTGATGATTTTTTACAGTTACACTCCTTGACACTATGTGAATACAATGAATGAACTCGATCATCAATTTAAAATATTTACACTAGTGGATACCACAAAATCTTATGTTATACTTAATATAAGTATAAATAAACTCTTAAGTGTTAGTGAATATATTGTTTTGATGGGGTACGCATTCTACAAAACTAATTTCAACAATCCAACCGTCAAACTTGTTTGTATATACTTCGAGATCGCATACGTCAAAAATCACAAAAAACAAACATTCAGATATGAAGTAACGAGACAAACATTTTCGATGGCTATAAACGAAAAATCAAGATTTAACGGTTATTTTAACTCCGATATTGATGATTTTTTACAGCTACACTCCTTGATCCTATATGAATACAATAAACTCATTCGATCGTCAATTTAAAATATTTACACAAGTTGATACTACAAAATCTTATGTTTTAGTTGATGAAAGTATTAATAAATTTCAAATGTTAGTGAATCTATCGTTTTGATGGGAAATGCATTGTACGAAACTAGTTTGAACGATCCAACCGTCAAACTTGTTTGTATATGCTTCGAGATCGCATACGCCAAAAATCGTAAAAAACAAACATTTAGATATCAAGTAACAATCAAAACTTTTCGACGGTTATAAACAAAAAATCACGATTTAACGGTTATTTTAACTCTGATTTTGATGATTTTTTACAGCTACACTCGTTAACCCTATATGAATACAATAAACTAATTCGATCATCAATTTAAAACATTTACACAAGTGGATACCACAAGAGAAAAAGGCAATGCAAGAACCCACCAAAAAAAAAAAAGACTTCGCGCGACGTAGGTGCCACTGCGTCGCGCAAAACAGCTTTGTGTGACGAGTTGTACCAACGTGGCGCAAAGTCCTTTTTTTTTGTTTTTTTTACCATTTTGCTTATGAGTACAAAATAAATAAATGAAAATGTACTTAGTAAATACATATACCATTGATTTTGATGGGATACGCATTGTACAAAACTAGTTTCAACGATCCAGCTGTCGAACTTGTTTGTATATGCTTCGAGATCGCATACGCCAAAAATCGTAAAAAACAAACATTCATTGATAAAGTATGGGACAAAACTTTTCGACGGTTATGAATGAAAAATCACTATTTAACGGCTATTTTAACTCTGATTTTGATGATTTTTTACAGTTACACTCGTTAACCCTATACAATAAACTAATTCGATCAACAATTTAAAACATTTACACAAGTGGATACCACAAGAGAAAAAGGCAATGCAAGAACACCCAAAAAAAAAAAGAATTTGTGCAACGTAGGTGCCACTGCATCGCTCAAAACAGCTTTGTGTGACGTAGTTGTACCAATGTCGCGCAAAGTCCTTTTTTTTTTTTTGCTGTTTTGCTTATGAGTACAAAATAAATAAATGAAAATGTAGTAAATACATATACCATTGATTTTGATGGGATATGCATTGTACAAAACTAGTTTTAACAATCCAACTGTCGAACTTGTTTGTATATGTTTCGAGATCGCATACGCCAAAAATCGTAGAAAACAAACATTCAAAGATCAAGTACGGGACAAAACTTTTCGACGGTTATGAACGAAAAATCACTATTTAACAGTTATTTTAACTCTGATTTTGATGATTTTTTACAACTATACTCTTTGACCCTATATGAATAAAATGAACTAATTCAATCATCAATTTAAACATTTACACAAGTGGATACCACAAGAGAAAAAGGCAATGCAAGAACCCAAAAAAAAAAAAAAAAAAAAACTTTGCGCGACGTAGTTGTACCTACGTCACACAAGGTCTTTTTTTTTTTTTATACCCTTTTGCTTATGAGTACAAAATAAATAAATGAAAATGTACTTAGTAAATACATATATCATTGATTTTGATGGGAAACGCATTGTATGAAATTAGTTTCAACCAAGGTATTAAATATCGGTAATATCGGAAATATCGGTAATCCGAAAACACGGAAATATCGATGGAAATATCGGTAAAATATCGATATCGATAAAAATTACATGGAAACCACGGAAATTGTAAGAAAAACTTGGAAATTTTTATTGAAACTTTGTAGGATGTTTATTTAGTCAATTATCTATTAGTTTATCACAAAAAATTGGAAGGAAATGCATTGCATGATGGATTTAACATTATCAAGTTGATTATATAGCGATCTGACAAACATTATGAGTGTAGAAAATATGTAGTAATTAATGAAAGAAGTCTAAACACACCATAATCATTTATATATAATGAATTAGTACAATATTTTACACTTTAGTACCACATAGAGTTCCTATGAGGTTCAAATTTTTCACTATCTTCATCATCTCTATGTGTAGAATGAGTGTATTGTGAAGAGTAGTTATCAAATGATAAATCCCCAAAATAGTTTTGCATGTAATTGTTAACATGCCACCCATATGGATCCGAGATTGGTTGAGGTTGTCCATAAGAAAAATCATTTGAAGATTGAGTCTGGGATTGTTTCCATGAGTCGCTCGATTCCATCCCAACAGGAATGGGATATGAAGGGTAGAGATATGAAGGGTAGGGAAATGGTTGGTTATGAGTATAACCATAGTTACTACTTCCCAATCCAACAGAGTCTGAAGTTCTAGATAACGAGTCATCTTCTTGACTTGACAAAATCCCCTTACCTCTTTCTCTGCGAGTATAGTCCTTCCCTATGGCACCAATTCCTGGTCCTGCCTGCCTACTACCATGGTCATCATCCTGTGTTGCATGCGTGAAGTTTGCCTCACCAGTGAAGGGGCTCATATATCCGGGAGGTGGTGGTCCATAATAGTTTCCATATCCACCACCACTACCTCCAGCTCCACTACCTCCAGCTCCACTATGTCCTTCATCATTCCCACCTCCGGTGGTAGGTGAGTCTCCTGATCTTGTACTAGAGCTATCATTAGTATCAGCACGATGTTGTGGTTGTGTAGGATTGGAAGAAGGTGGAATTCCAGTGTTTCTTGGTCTTGGGAGGAAAAGTTCATCCAAAGAGTCAGCGCTGCTAGATCCCACCTCCTCCTCTAATACTCTTTCTACATTTATCCCTTCATTACGTGCTTCTTCAGCAACTCTGGGAGCTGGGTTGCCTTCATCATCATCTAAATGAAGAGGTCTAATCCATTGAAAAAGTTGGTTACCCTCCGTATCATCATCTTCACCAACAATATCAAACACATCTAGTGGGTCACCACGGTCGACATGATCTATTTCTGCTTCCTTATCTCGAATTTGAAGCTTCATGTTGTAGTAGCAATAAACTAATTTTTCCAACCTACTATGCGCCAACCTATTTCTTTGCTTTGTGTGTATCAGTGCAAATGTGCTCCAATTTCTTTCACAAGCAGATGAGGAAGCTGTTTGTGATAATACTTTGATTGCTAACTTTCTCACAGTTGGTGCATCGGTCCCATACATGATCCACCATTCAGCTACAATGAAAAACAATGTTGATAAGCCTAATAACTCGAACAAATTCTATTATAAACTTATAGTGAAATATGTTTACACTCACTAGGAGACATTGTTGTTCGAGCAGCAATTGATGTTGGTTCTCCAAAAGTTCTTCTTGCATCTTTAAACCATGTTAGCTGAATTCAATAAATCGTGTTAGTTTAATCCAACAAAGTAATTATTAATATTATAATTTAAGTAATTATTATAATTTAAGTAATTGTGTACCTCATTTCCAAATTGGCCAACTGCTGGTGATGCAGGGTCTAATTTAGAGTATACATTATGTACAGCACGTATAAGGGTACCATCATCTCCAACACCGGGTCTGTATTGGTATCGAGGATTCAAATAATATGTTGTTCAAAGAAACACATACTCTAATAAGAGAAATAAAACTTATGCAACTAAAGAAATGAATTGCAAATTATGACATAATTTATACCTGCTGCATGCAAATCGTGGTACAATGTTTTATACCATCGATCTTCAATTATCTTGATGACCCACCTTGCACCATGTTTTCTTTCCAATTCATCCTTCACTACACGCATCAACTCATATACTGCCCCCATAGTAGGATACACTTCTGTGTCAACGATCCGTAAAACTTTGTAAAGAGGTTCAAACAGTTGGCACACATGTTCTGATTGAGTCCAGAAAGCATGATCAAGCACTATACTTTCCACCATACGACCTGTATTTGAGCGGCTGAAATTGTGGTTGGCCCAATCGTCACTAGTGAATAGTTGCTTCAACCCTGCTTTCTTTTTCAGTAGGCTGTCTAATGCAATATAGTTGGTGGCGAATCGAGTGGTAGCTGGACGAATGATTTCTCCTTTGCAAAATTCACGCATCTTTGCCAACAACCAACCGTGATTGTAAATATAATTTGTGATCGTTCTAGCTCTTTTGACCACAGTAGCAACATTCTCTCTCTTCCCCATTGCCTCAAACATGAGATCAATACAATGTGCTGCACATGATGTCCAAAACACATTATGATGCTTCATTAACTTTTTTCCAGCTTTGACAAATGCAGAACCGTTGTCGGTCACGACTTGGACAACATTATGCTCTCCCACCTCCATGATTACATCCCTCAATAATTTGTAAATATACTTGTAGTTTTTTATATGGTCTGAAACATCAACAGACTTCAAAAAAATTGTCTTTCCCTTGGAGTATACCATGAAGTTTATGATAGACAATCTGGTCGGCCCAGTCCATCCGTCACACATGATTGTGCAACCATTAGTTTCCCACTTTGACCTCAACTTGTTAACATACTCGCCAATGTCTTTATACTCCATATCCAAACATTTGTTTCTTATCTCATAGGGAGTGGGAGGTTGTACTCCAACACCGGCCTGTTGACATCCCACTACCATATTTTTGAAATGATGTGATGATGCTTTCTCAGCAGGAACATTTTCATAGATATAGAACTTGCTAATTAGACGCCCCATTCCCTCCTTCACATTACCTCCTTTGAAATAACTCCAAACACTCTTTTGACGTGCGTTGGATGACTTATATAAACTTGGGGCTATTGGTGGTGTTGGTTGTGATTCTCTAAGACTGCCTCCCCGTCTCATTTGTGCACCACCACTTGTCCCGAAACCTTGTCCCCTATTAGGAATTTTATGAAGGTGTTCTCTTTCCCATGCTGACTGTTTGGAGGCACGTAATGCTTGTTTCAAACTGCATCGTTCTTCAGGTCCCATGTCATCATCACATTCGTCCTCATCGTCATCATCATCACTGTCAACCGCTTGGCCAATGACTTCTCCTCGTAGCCTAGCTCGAATATTTTCCATTCCATGTGTTATCTTTTCCTTCTGCTGTTTTTTATTTTTTAATAATGTGCTGATGAATGCCTTCACTTCTGGGGGGACATTATCGCATCGTTGGACATTTTTTGCTGAATCTAATCCACTAAGATGGTACTTAAGTCGTGTCACTCCGCCACTCTTCATTACCCGACCACAATATTTGCAAATTGTGCCATGTTTGTTTCCGTCTATTGGGTCTCCATGTTCCCAAGCTGGATCACGTTTAGTAACTCCACTTGACATCTTAAATGTACCTATATTTATTTTTCATGGAAATTAGACAATTATTTTTTGATAAAATAAGAGAACCTAAATAATAAAGTTATTCTACAGAAGAATTAAATACGAAGTAATGAAAATGAAAATGATTGTAAAAATTTAATGAATAATCCAATTTGATAATAATCCAATTTAATGAATAATCCAATTTAATGAAGAATAATCCAATTTGATAATAAAACCCAATATTAATGAATAATAATCCAATTTGATAATTAAAAAAACCTAATATTAATGAATAATATTCCAATTTGATAAAAAAATAATCCTAATATAAAACATGGTGATGAATAATAATCCAATTTGATAATAATCCAATTTAATGAAGAATAATCAAATTTGATAGTAAAACCTAATATTAATGAAGAATAATCCAATTTGATAATTAAAAAAAAACCTAATATTAATGAATAATAATCCAATTTGATAAAAAAAATAATCCTAATATAAAACATGGTGATGAATAATAATCCAATTTGATAATAATCCAATTTAATGAAGAATAATCAAATTTGATAATAAAACCTAATATTAATGAAGAATAATCCAATTTGATAATTAAAAAAATAATCCTAATATAAAACATGGTGATGAATAATAATCCAATTTGATAATAATCCAATTTAATGAATAATCCAATTTAATGAAGAATAATCAAATTCGATAATAAAACCTAATATTAATGAATAATAATCCAATTTGATAATAAAAAATAATCCTAATATAAAACATGGTGATGAATAATAATACAATTTGATAATAATCCAATTTAATGAATAATCCAATTTAATGAAGAATAATCAAATTTGATAATAAAACCTAATATTAATGAATAATAATTCAATTTGATAATAAAAAAAACCTATTATTAATGAATAATAATCCAATTTGATAATAAAACCTAATATTAATAAAATAATAAATAACATTAAACATATTAAAATTATCCTAGGGAATAATTATACAACATTACTTAATTACTTAACAAAATTAACATGTAATTGTTAACATTATTTAATTACTTAAAAAAATTAACATGCAAGTATTAATTACTTAAAAAAATTAACATACGAGTCCACACAAATTTATTTGTTGTTGTATAAATTACAATAATATAAATTTAAGTTTGTAAAATTACCTTAAATATGGAACCGTTTGTGTTCAAGCTTTGGAATGGATCTGGAATAGCTTTGAAAATGGCAAGGGAAATAAAATAATAAATAACATTAAACATATTAAAATTATCCTAGGGAATAATTATACAACATTACTTAATTACTTAAAAAAATTAACATGTAATTGTTAACATTACTTAATTACTTACAAAATTTAACATGCAAGTATTAATTACTTAAAAAAATTAACATACGAGTCCATACAAATTTATTTGTTGTTGTATAAATTACAATAATATAAATTTAAGTTTGTAAACTTACCTTAAATATGGAACCGTTTGTGTTCAAGCTTTGGAATGGATCTGGAATAGCTTTGAAAATGGTAAGGGAAATAAAATAATAAATAACATTAAACATATTAAAATTATCCTAGGGAATAATTATACAACATTACTTAATTACTTAAAAAAATTAACATGTAATTGTTAACATTACTTAATTACTTACAAAATTTAACATGCAAGTATTAATTACTTAAAAAAATTAACATACGAGTCCATACAAATTTATTTGTTGTTGTATAAATTACAATAATATAAATTTAAGTTTGTAAACTTACCTTAAATATGGAACCGTTTGTTTTCAAGCTTTGGAATGGATTTGGAATAGCTTTGAAAATGGTAAGGGAAGAAGAAGAAATGAAAATGCTGAATGCCTCTGATACTATCACTCCACCTCTGATAAGGCGTGTCGCGTGAAAGAATATAATAGACAATGATACACTGTTCTGCATGTGAAAGAATATCACGGACTCACGCACACGGACACGGTTTCATTATAAAAGCAGTATTATTTGATGTCCATCGTCTGAAACTGCAAAAAGTTATGGACATTTTGTAAAATCAGTCAGGCATCTCAGATGAGATGACCCAACCACATCAAAGGGCCACATAAATTTTTTGCAAGTATTGCTAGAATCTAAAACCAAAAAGTAAGAATATTATTGGTGTTACAGCTTTACAGGTTACGAATGCATTATATAATATTTATATGTCTATATACACAGGTCAACAGTCACCTCACACGACACCACACACACACACCGACATGACACCACACACGCACACATCCCACGCACACTCACCTCTCACACGCATACGGTATTCTCTCAGACTCTCTCGAACCTTCTCCATTCTCTCTTCTCTGAGTCCCTTCTTCCCCTTCTCCGTTCTCCCACGTCAATTTCCCCCGTCAAGAACAAACACAGATCTCCCAATCCCACCCACGTACGTCTCTCGATTCTTCTCCCCCACACACACACTCACGCACAAAGACCCAAGGTCTCTCGATCCTTCTCCCACTCCCACACACACGCACAGAGACCCACATCGTCGTCGCCGCCGTCGTCTTTCGTTCTAGCTCTCTGCGCCGATGGTCCAAGACCTACATACACACATGCACGACCTTCATCATCAGCATCGTCTTTCTCCCACTCCCACACACACGCACAGAGACCCACATCGGCAGATCGGCTTCTGCTTCTCCCTCGTCGCCGCCGTCGTCGTCTCTCTCCTTTCTCTCTGCACCGATGGTCCAAGACCCACATACACACATGCACACCCATCATCATCAGCATCGTCTTTCTCCCTCTCCTTCTCATCTCTGCAACTTGGCGAACTCCGGCGAGGCCGTGCGTGTCGACTCAATTTCTGAACACCTCCAATGATTTCAAGGCAAATTTCATATATACAAATGTTCATCTCGTCTCCTTTTTCATTTTCATACCTAGATCGGAGTCTAGGGTCATGTTTTACAGTCGGCCGGAGCTTCTACAGCTCCGGCGTTCTTCTCCGAGCGGTCAGCCACCGATATTATCGATAAATTCGGTAATATCGCGATATTATCGATAATATCGCGATATTATCACGAAAACTAGTTGGATATAGAAAAAAAAAATCGGAACTTCTCAAAACCGATAATATCGGCGATATTATCGGCATTTCGGACCATGGTTTCAACAAGCCAACCGTCAAACTTGTTTGTATATACTTCGAGATTGTATACACCAAAAATCGCAAAAAAACAGAAATTCAGAGATCAAGTAACGGAACAAAACTTTTTGACGATTATAAACGAAAAATCACGATTTAACGGTTATATTAATTCTGATTTTGATGATTTTTTACAGCTACACTCATTGACCCTATATGAATACAACGAACTGATTCGATCGTCAATTTAAAATATTTACACAAGTGGATACCACAAAATCTTATGTTATAGTTGATGAAAGTATTAATAAATTTCAAATGTTAGTGAATCTATCGTTTTGATGGGATACGCATTGTACCAAACTAGTTTGAACGATCCAACCGTCAAACTTTTTTGTATATGCTTCGAGATCGCATACGCCAAAATCGTAAAACGAGACAACTTTTCGACGGTTATAAACGAAAAATCACTATTTAACGGTTATTTTAACTCTGATTTTGATGATTTTTTATAGCTACACTCGTTAACCCTATATGATTACAATAAACTAATTCGATCATCAATTTAAAACATTTACACAAGTGGATACAACAAGAGAAAAAGACTATGCAAGAACCCAAAAAAAAAAGAGACTTGGCGCGATGTAGGTGCCAATGCGTCACTCAAAACAGCTTTGCGCGACATAGTTGTACCAACGTTGTGCAAAGTCCTTTTTTTTTTTACCGGTTTGCTTATGAGTACAAAATAAATAAATGAAAATGTACTTAGTAAATACATATACCATTGATTTTGATGGGATACGCATTATACAAAACTAGTTTTAACGATCCAGCTGTCAAACTTGTTTGTATATGCTTAGAGATCGCATACGCCAAAAATTGTAAAAAAAAACATTCAAAGATTAAGTACGGGACAAAACTTTTCGACGGTTATGAACGAAAAATCACGATTTAACGGTTATTTGAACTCTGATTTTGATAATTTTTTACAACTACGCTCTTTGACCCTATATGAATAAAATGAACTAATTCGATCATCAATTTAAAACATTTACACAAGTAGATACCACAAGAGAAAAAGGCAATGCAAGAACCCAAAAAAAGAAAAAGAAAAAGACTTTGCGCGACGCAAGTGCACGTACGTCGCGCAAAGTTGGCGAAAAACCGGTACATCATTTTTTGTTTGGCGCCAAGATCTTGCGCGACGCAAAAAACAATGCCAGTCTTCGTCGCGCAAAGGCCTTTGCGCGACGTTTTGTGTTTGCATCGCGCAAACGTACTTTGAGAGACAAAATTTGCTCTCTCGCGCAAACATGTTTTTCTACAAGTGATTTGAAGCGAATGGAAGAGAGTTCACCGAAACATCCAATGCTTTCTTCATTGCTGAGGCCACAGACTTCGATTTCTCAAATAGTACCATCTGGAGGTAGTAACTATCCTCCAACGCAAACATTGGATATCCCATATAAATCACTCCTCTCTCTCCATTTTTTCCCCTGCAAAAATTTAAAAACAGTAAAACACATATATTGATAAATTAGTTATGTTTGCTCCCTAAATCCGCCATGGGCCTTGCGGGCATGCCAGAGATTTGCTCACATACGAGATTGGTGGGGTGCGGGCGTGCCACTACTAGATGCCGCTAGTAGACGGTATTTGAATGATTGAGGTTGCGCCTTTTGACTTCAAATCAAGAGATTGTGCCATTTGAGTGGGAGTTGCTCAAATTAAGGTTCTTTGTTTGCCTTAAAAATAAGGACTTTACTTATATGGAGAGATAGAACAATATGTAAATAACAAGGTTGCTTGGAAATATAAATGACAGAGGAAATTGACTAAAATTGCAGATTGCTTGTAATTTATATGACTGGAAATGAGTACATAAAAGCTATAAATGAGATCGATACCGCAAGTGAGCAGCAGAGCTAATAAACTAGATAAAAGAAGGCTTTTGGCAAATCTGGTTTGAGCAGAGTTTGTGCCTCTGTTTGTTTGTTTGAGTGTCCCTACTCCTTGTGTTTGGGCTCCTTTAAATAGAGATTTGGAGGAAACCCTCCTGCTGAAGGCACTGCATCTGCCCGAAAGAAACTTGGGCAGTTTGTATTTCACTTGCCAACTTGCATGGAGAAATAATATTAAAAGGGGAACTTGCATTTCCACCACATGCTTTCATCACATGTTTTCCCACTTGTAATAAACTAACATTAAAAATAAGCAAGTTGGCTAGTTGGCTTCTTTCATCACACATTCTTGCCCGAAAGCATGCATGGTGTCTTTCTACCCACTTGCATGAAAAAGCATGCACTTATCTTGATTAAACAATTCTCTTGGCAAACCTCCACCACCCAAACAAATGGGAGAAACAATATTATAATGTCAAATCCCTCCACTTGCATCTAAATATCTTTCTAAGTTAGCTTTCTTTCATATTAATCCTCCAAATGCCATGTTTTACCCAAATTGCCCAAATAAGTAAAAATATGTATATTTTGAGTGCAAACAAGTTATATAAACAATAAAATCAACGTACAAGCAAAATTATAATAGAACATACAAAATCAACATCCTTAATGCGTCCAAGTTGACATCCGGCTCAATGTATCTGAATTTGCCAAACGGATCGAACACCTTCTTCTTTTTATATACGATGAATATACATCTTTTAAAAAGTGGTTCAAGTCTATCATAGTATTTCAGAAGCAAAGCAAGTACATTATTTAGGGATAGTACTTTAACACCATTTTCCGTAACAAGTTGAACTGTGAGACAAATAGATAAAAGATTAGACCACATATTAAATATGATGTGAGATAATGAACAAAATAGCATTCAAGTAGCACTCACCCATTATGTACCCTCCGGTAGCAGGATCCATCAAGGATGCAATTAAGTGTCCAAATTCTGCTATCGCTGATGCCGTCTTCTCATTGATACTGAGGACTTGTTTAATTGAAATCTCAAGATACTCACATATATGGATAGACCTCCAACTTTCTCCTCGGATACTCATTGTCATTCTTTGAGTAAGAAAGATACCATATTCGTCTCAATTGATTCTCTACATCAAGAATCAAGTAACCTAATGTTGTACTATGAGTCAATTTATAAATATAACTGATTCCTTTATTTATTACTTGCTTAAGATGACTTTCGCCTTTCTTGAAAGTAGTATTTTTCATCTCATACACTCCCATTGTCAAGTCTCGCATGTTTCCAACCCTAGCGACAACAATGTTTCCATTCAAAACATGGACTTTGTTCACATTATCATGGACTGAAAACAACAAAAAAATACAAATGAATACACAATGTTGACAGATTGTATATAACAATATTATCACAAAATATGTCATGGATAAGAAACCCTAATTCAAAATCCAAAACCTCGGAGTTGTGTGATTAACTCTGTTCGAGTTCAGCATATATAAACATAGACTGAGCCTGGCTAGATTCATGCAAGCAACTTTGTAATTTTCAATTACATACATACAATAACTGACTAAACAATAATTGTCACCATTAACTTAAGATTGAAACAAAGAAAGTTAGCAGCACTTTGTTTAATTTCAAACGACTTGACTTACGGATTGATAATGAATGATTAGGTAAATTGGATAAAGCAAAACACATATTGAAAATTTTACCTACTTTACAGACGAGATCAACTTTTTTGGTTCTCCTTGAATCTGATCTCCACTTTCGAGCTTTATCACAGTAATAGTCGATTCTTTGTATTCTCCTTTAAAAGAACATTAAGACAAAGGATAAGCCAGAAGAACATATTATTAAGGTAGACAAACCAACTGATCATATAGTAGCATAAGTCATTCATTTCACAAATTTAATTAAAGGACCGTTAGCTCATACACCAGCACGTTCAACTTGCAACTCTTGCTTATATAGCACCGAAGCAGAAGCAAGATGGGAATTCGAGAACGTGGTTGTGTTCAGAGGGGGGGGGGGTGTTATTGTGAATGAATTTCCTATCTAACAAACTTTACTTTAAAACGCATATTTTTAGTATATATAAAATAAAATCCTCAATGCATATTGGGTAGAAATTGTAGAAGGAGGTATCTACAAAATCTCATGAAATAATGATCACACCCTGAAAATTGACATTCGGAATTGTAAGCAATAGAAAAATAGGATACACAAGGAAATTATGCATGTACAATATAGTCACACTATGAAACCAATTACACAAATTCTCAGCCAACGAATTGCATCGCAATGTCAATAGGTAGCCTACGTAAACTAGACATACTGAGCAACTAAATATTCTACATCTCATTCAAATACCGTAAGCATAAACAGCAACAAAGTTATCAATCATTTATCTACAAGAAGAAACTTAATTCAACAATTTAAAAATAGTTTAATAGGTACAAGGAGCATCTCAAGACCCAACATTTAATAGGAACAGCTGAAATTTTATTGCTACACTCATATACGTTATATACGATATATATGATATAGTCATCAACTAAAACGCGAATTGCGTAATGTCAACGGGAAGTTAGGCCATACCTACTCACTATACGCTAAGTAAGCAACATTAAAGTAATTTACTTTAGGGTGCTTTAGATTTTGACCCTTACAACTTATTATTTATAGATTAAAACTCATATATCTTTAAAGATTCAGTTTAAGCCCAAATTTAAAATTTGTAAACATATGGGAACACTATTGACCTATTAATACAACTTATTTACACTCATGCCACTCATACTTTATGGTCTCTTTTTCAAATCCCTAAATTTATGCCAAATGAAAAGTAGTAGAAAAAGTGAAATAATATGTAAAAAGTGTTTGCATTAACCGTATCAATGTCAAACTAGAAAAGTAGTTTTTTTTTTCTGGGTGATATATTCTGTAGCAATTTATCCATATTAATTGGTAGGTAAATAAGTTTGTTCCAATTATTTAAAAAAAAATGCTACACCTATGTTATATATTTTGAATCAAATAACATTCCTCTAACTTGTAGGTAAATTATTTTCTATGTATTGTTATATATGTTAGACACATTTTGTTGTTGTATAAACATGAGTGGAACATAATATTGTTGATTTTATACATCAAACTGCATTTTTTTTGTTATAGGTAAATTATTTTCCATGTACAAGTACTTATGTTAGGCACGTTTTGTTGTTGGTACATACAATATTTTGTATCATTGCAAAGAAAGATATTACATTACACCCATGGTATCATTGTTGTAGGTAAATTATTGGAAATTAATTTGTAGTTAGGTAATGAACATTTTTCATCATTGGAAATGAACATTTCAAATAGTAGGTTGGTAAATTAATTTGTTCTAATTACATAAAAAAAATTACACTACACCTAGTTATATTTAATTTTTCCAATTATTAAAAAAATTATACTACACCCAACCAAATAACATTTCTCTAACTTGTAGGTAAATTATTTTCCATGTATTGTTAGATATGTTAGGCACGTTTTATTGTTGTATAAACATGGGTGTAACATAGTATTTTTAATACTATGTATCGAACTACATTTCTTCTTAATATAGGTAAATTATTCTCCATGTATTAGTACATATGTTAGGCACGTTTTGTTGGTGGTATAAACATTATTTTGCATCATTGTAAAAAAGAGATATTATATTACACCCATGGTATAATTGTTGTAGGTAAATTAATGTGCATGTAGATAATGAAATACAATGTTCTAATATATTAATAAAAATTTGATAAATTCAAAAGTATTCAAGAGTAGGGTGAAAAAAACTTAATCGAATAGTTTTATGAAAATTCAAAGCCTTTCTAAAAAATTAATATGCAATAAATTTTTAACATTAATGTCTTTTTTTTTCTTGTTGCAAAATTATTTACTCTCTCCTTACAATTAATTTTAATTGTCTACATCAAATATGTAATAGGGGTATTTTAGGCATGTGAAAAATGTAAAATGTGTGAAGTAATATGAAATTAATGAATTTGCTTATGTGGATCCTAGTCATTGGGTTTTTTTTTAGTAAAAAGGTTATGTAGGGTTTTATATGAAGAAAATTGAGTTTGAAGGACTAAAGTCATATTATCGATCACATTCGAATGCTACAATGCAGACGACATCAACTTCTGAATCATTTTTGTATGTTTCTACAAACAATTCAGTTCAGTTCAATTCAATTATGTGCAAATTTAAGATTGCAAAAATGGATATATATTACCGTTAACGGCCACATTTTGTCCGCTATTCTGCCCCTGGACGGATTTCGCTTGGGCTTCTGCTTCTCCTTGGATTGCGCGGCGGAACATGGCAACGGATTCCTGGACGCGGCCGATCACGGGAGCGGATCTGTATGCGCGGCGGATCATGGCTTTCTGCGAGTAAGAGAAACCTTTGCTATTGCTCTTTTTCTGACAGGGAGAGAGAGGAGCACGCCAGAGAAAAAGTATTATGAGGGTGTGTTCTTTCCCTTACGCAATACTTGTTCCTAAAGAATAGGAATTATTATCAACTACGTAATGCAAATCCTAAAACCAAAATAGTCTAACCCTAGTGGCTAGGAAAATCCTGTTAACTTTAACAATCCATCAGTCAATATCCGAAAATGAGCAATACCAAAGAGAAATTTTTTATTGTAACGGGAACACGATACCACGTGTTTTTATGTAAGTAATAGGAAATTTTATTTTTAAGTTAATAACTTTTTAACACACATATCTCACTATTTATATAATGACACATATTTTTTGATACACATATCCCACAATTTATATAATGATACATAATATACCACCGATGGTCACATTGAAAAATCTCTCCGATACAAAAAAATCTCTCCAATACAAGTTTTCTGGGTCTCTATCACTCGCAGAGAGCCATGATCCACCGCACTTTCAGATCCGCTCCCGTGATCGGCCGAGTACAGAAATGCGTTGCCATGTTCCACCGTGCAATCGGCGGACAAGCAGAAGCCCACGCGAAAGCCAAGTCAGAATCGGTCCAGGAGCAGAAGAGAGGGACTCGTAATCGTCGTATTCGTAAGTTTTTGTTTTCTTTTAGGGTTTATTATGCACTTAATTGGCTTCTTTTAGAGAGTTCATGTAAATAAATTGTAAAGTGCTACATTTATTTATTTAGGGGTGGTTAATTCAGTATAATTTTCAAATTACTTTTTCGTTTGCTGCTAAACGAACAATGTTTAAATTTGTTTTTGGCTGAAGCTTGTATTTCATGCCAATCTAGCTCTACATCTGTCATATATATCCATTTTTGCAATCTTAGATTAGCATATAATTAAATTGAACTAAACTGAATTGAACAAATTGAATTGTTGTAGAAACATAAAAAATGATTCAGAAGTTGATGTCATTTGTATTTGCAAGCATTCGAATGAGATTGATAATAAAGTAAATTACTTTAATGTTGTATGATACTTTAGTAGGTATGGTCTAGACATTACGTAATTCGTGTTTTAGTTGATTACTATATTATCATTTATAACATGTAAGAGTAGCAATAAAATTGCAGATGTTCCTATTACACGAGCCTTGAGATGCTCCTCGGTCATTCCCCCTCCCCCTTCTTTTATTTATATTTGACTCTAAGATGGAATTGCAAAATTCAAACAGATCACAAGGCAATAGAACCAAAAATTCGTGGAGATGTAACCAAAAAACCAGAGAGTCGTGGTGAAGTGATTCGTATGGGACGTGCCAGTCTTGTGGATGATCCTGTTTGCGGTGTGGCCCAAGGTATGCTTTTCATTTTACCCTTTGCCTTTACTTTCAGCGCCTGTGCATGGCTTCTATTTGGTTAGCAGTTTAATTGAGCCTGTAGTTTGGTAAATAAAATATCCATCTGCGTACTATCCTTGAAGTTCAATTCGGTTGCTACCAGATAAAATGTACCCCCACCCTAGAGTATGTATTTCAGTTGTAACTCTATGGGGTTTGTTGTCGGAACAGAGATTAAACTATTATTAAATGATTGATAACTTTGTTATAAAATCCTCTCCCCCTCCCCCAACAACAACCCTAGAGTATGTATTTCAGTTGTAAACATATGGGTATTATGTCGTTACAGAGATTAAACTATTATTAAATTGTTGAATTCAGTTTTATTTCTTGTAGATATTTGTTGTTGGCTGAGTATGTCTAGTCTACATAGGCTACCCGTTAACATTGCGATGACATTGAGTTGGCTGAGAGTTTGTGTACTTGGTTCAATAGTGTGACTATTTTTGTTGCTTATGAATGTCAATTTCCGAGTGTGATAATTATTTCATGAGATTTTGTAGATACCTCCGTCTACAATTTCTACCCCATATATATTGAGTTTTTTTCTGTCAGCAAAATCTCCATTTCGTCTTTGCTTTTTGTTACCATGCAAGATTTTATTTTCTCAGCAAACTTTCTGCTTGTGGTACTTTTTTAAAATTGAAAATATGCGCTTTAAAGTTTCATAGCGGAAATTCATTGTTTGTAATTTTCTTTCTTAGTTTTGGTAGACCGTCTTTACAGTTGTGTTGCCGCTAAACAGTTTTTTAGTGGAATATATTAAGCAGGTGGCATGGCTTTGCTAAGCTTACTTATTTAAGCTTGAGAAAGCAAACGGTCCTTTAAATTAAATTTGTGAAATGAATGACTTATGTTACTCTACGATCAGCTGGTGTGTGTACCTTAATATCATGTTGTTCTGCCTTATCTTGTGTGTTGGGAATATGGGCCTTGATGTGATTTTTATTCTTTTTGTTTTTGGTTGTTAATAATGGCAGGAAAGAAGGACTTCGAAGCAGAATTAGCAGCAGCAAAACTTAAATATGGTCCTTGTGGAGTTTGCGGAAAGGAGAAAGACCACAGGCTTGCTGATTGCCCTTACAAAAAACATATCCCAAACCCTCTGGAGGTAACTGTTCTTGATGGTAGGTATGGAATAGTTTGTAAGTGTTGTGGTCAACCTGGTGGGCACCCTGGTCGCCGGGGCTGGACTGGACGTGCTATTCTCAAGTTTTGTAGCCATTGTATAGTATGGGGTGAGCACTGGACTGCAGATTGCCCGTGTGTTGAGCCCGATGAAGTTGAGAAATGGAGAAAGGACATTAAAGAGGTTGAATGTTATTGTTTGAGAGAGGAACCCGAGAAAGAAGAATTTCTGGACTTAGAACCATATTTTAGGGCCGTGCAAAGGAAGGATGAGGAAAATGAATATGATGCTTGAGGAAAGGAATGAGGGACGTGGAGCCTGGGGAACTTGAGGAATCATAAACCGATGCTGCCGCTGCTATTGAAATTTGGAGGGCGCGAAGCTTTCCTTTTTCAGGCTTTTAATTATTATGACTTAAATTAACGTTGAACGCATGTTAGTGTCGTGTTAAATTACTGGTCTTGTTTGAAGTGCCATTACTTATCTGTTAAGTATGAATGATATATGGGAGTCCATTTTACTATCTAAGAGGTTGGTTGGTTGTGGGAGAGCCCCAAAAGATACTGATATCGTTTTACCCTCTCCAAACCTCTTAAGGGGTGTATGTTTTCCTTCACCAAATTTCACTGGAATGGACTAAGGGTTTGTCCAAAGTCCTGTGTTTGTACCCCGTAAGGTCTAGATTTAATGGGACTAACTCTCAGTCGCCTCGACTAAAACTGAAGGGATATGTATACTAAGACTGAACAAGAAGAGGAGGAGAGAAAATGGGGGGAATCATCAACGTCGTCAACGGGTCAGGATGCGCTTGCTCACTTCGCTTTAGCTTAACCCGATTTTTCTTTTTTGTTTTTGTATGTGTTAAATTTCCAGATCATTGATCTCTATGCTGGGTTCGTCCTATCCACATCTCTCATCCAGGTAACTCTATCATCCCAATTTTAGTTTGGGTGTCTAGAAAATTCCGAAAATTATCATTTTGTAGAGATCGCGATGCCCCATTTTGATGCAATCTCGAGGAAATGAGTTTTGTTTGTATTGATCTGAAACTAGTTAAGTTCAAAGTGAAATGACGCAAGCTATATCAAATGAGAAAAATGACTCTCACCAGTGACTTAAAAATTGATTTAGTTATCCAAATGTTATCATACAAAAAGCAAATGCCAGTCCAATAAGTGAAAATGTGCAACATAATTATATATTCGCCAAAGTAATGATTAATCACGTGATTTAGGATATGTATGGGCTGGAAATTCATCATCACACCGAGTGTGAACTTGTTAATGCATGATGATGGGACGGTGAAAATCAACTTTACAGGACATTTTGCCCTCCTTGGCCCACAAATTCCTTGAATCCAAGAATCAGCCAACTCCTCAGCATATATCCTTGCATAGAGGAAAGACTCTGGGTTACCCCTGACTTCTAGCAATGTATATCATTTCTTACAGAGAAAGATTCCAAAGCCTTTCAGTGTTTGTTCATCAATGAATTTCTAAATTCATCTAAACGGACAACAAACAAAATCAGGTGGTTTAATGAGTACTTAGCTTAACATTAAGCATTCGTATGTTCACAAATATCAAACATGAGCTTAATTTCAACACAAATGCATAATTTCAAATTGAGATATACTTCCCCACATCTCCCAGTGTATATGATGAATATAAGAATTTTAGACTATTAAACAAAAATGCAATGTTGGTTGATTGTGTGAGTTACGAGAAGACTTAAATACTAAAAACGGAAAAGAAAAAGGAAACAAAAGATCAAACCAAAATCAATAATAAGATTTATATTCTGGTTGAACATGGGTCTCTATATAAGCATATTTGATGATTTGAAAGTCAAAGCAAAAACCTTTGGCTTTCTATGCCATATTAGATACCTCTACGTCTTTTGCTCATTAGACATTCAATATTTATCCCACCATGTTATAAACTAGATCACACTCATATGATGAATCGTCAGAAAGAAAGATATCCCAAATTCATGGGTTTTGGATGCAAGACTATTAATTAAAACCACGAAACGCACTTGGGTGGATCAACTAATTAACGAAATGGTTGACATTCTTGTTCTTTTCAGTTAATTGGAATTATATGTACTACAGAAACAAGAATATGCAATTAGATATCATCAAATATAAAACTCTTGAAAGAAATTTACAAGTATAAAAACAGATATTACTAGATCAAGCGGTCCTGAATTTACCTTTTTGTCAGAAGTGAATTCATGACCGAGACCAGTCATAGTAATAACTTACAATAATAGAGTCAGCTGTATTTGGAATAACATGATTCCCATGTACATGCTGCACAAACTTTTCCATGTCTGCCACAACTCCTTTCTCTTTTCGGAGTTCTCTCCATCTAGAGAAGCCAACACCCCCACAACAATGAAAAATTAAAAAGTAAATTATGGCCGTCAAAGTGAAACTATAGAATGACAATGGTTTAAGAAGCCTCTCCATAAATGGGGGTAAGGTTAGCCGACATTCACCTCTTCCAGACCCTACGTAAAACGGGAGCCTTGTGCACTGGGTACGACCTTTTACTACCAGCCTCTACGAAGCAATGGATGACTTTATTTTTGTAAATTAAATATAAAAAATACAATGGAAAAGGTTGAAATTGGAAAAGAATAACAAAGAGAAAAACTTATAAAACATATGTAGATATCGTAATTGGACTGTAGAAAGGAGCAACTTCCACTGCTAAAGGATACACGTTGGTCGATTATCAACTCAAAAACATTTCATTAACGATGCGTATGAATTAAGACCACCACCACTCCAAGGTCTACTTCAGAATATGCAAAGCATTTGATTAAATCATGTTCCATTGAAAGCTTTTTAACTTAAGCCTCACTCAAAAGCATTGTCTGTGAGCCAGTAATTCCCATAACATGCAAATCAATGTTAAACTCTTCCTTGAGGCTAGCTATATGTTTGAAAAATTAAATTTTAATGAATTGCCCAGCCAAATAAAAGAAATTCAAAGTACCTGGTTTTCATCAAAGTATGGTTAATAAGCAAGCAGCAATGTACAACTTATGACGAACATAATGAAAGTCAGAGAGGATAACTCAATTGGGGGCCGTAAAACCAAATTTTGAATTGCATGTGGCTGTAAATGAACAACATGCATGGCCTCAAAATGTTTTTGACCATTCATTTGGCCGTGTTTTCTTTGCACAAACTAGATGTGGATATCCCACCACATAAACAGGAGAAGAATGAATCAGTACATCTTGCTGCTTTCAAAAATCTTAAATCAGACTAGGATGGGAACTCATTTGCAATAACCAAAAAAGGCCACCAACAAAGCACGCAAAACAACAAAATCTAACAAAACTGAGCACCTCGAAATTCTAAACTCCAAAGTGTCATAAATATTTTCAATGACAGATGATCTTACATATATTATACAAAAGCCTTATAATAACAGAAGAAAAAGTGAAATTAAGTACCTGATCCCTTAATTGATCTAATAATGTGACACCAATCAGAGCAGGTCGGATATTGCCCACTGCTATTACGGTTCTTGAAAGATATAATCTAAAATGGACAGCTCTCGGAGCCCTAATACAATCCTCCCGCTTTATCACTACAGTAATTTTGTACTCAGTACAACCATGAGCAATTGCACACAAATTAATGTTTTGCCTGCATTTCGTAAAACAGATTAGATCCCTTCGTATTGTAAATAATGGATTATGAGAAACGCGTAGAATCAAAGTCTACAGTAGCCCGTATTGTAAACCAGTGTACAAAACATGAAATGTTAAATCAAATAAAATAATCCAACTTGTTGCCAAAATTAACAAAATGATAAAAAAATCCCTAATCTTTGCCAGTGCATTGAAAAGAGTTGCACTAACTCTTGGAGTACAGGCAATGTTTTGGCCAACTCGTGCCGAAATACTACAGTTTGGAATGACTTGAACCTGAAAGAGAAGAGGTGCCAGAAATTCGTATTAAAAAATGAACACAAAGACACATTCAAACATATGTAAAATAAAATAAAAAATAGCGCGCAGTAAAAATTTCAATGTGGGAATCGGTTAAGAATGGAATAAACTAATCAGTATTCACATGGAATAAAACATATCTGAACATAAACCAACACATATTTTAGGACCGTGCAAGGGAAGGATGAGGAAAATGAATATGATGCTTGAGGAAAGGAATGAGGGACATGGAGCCTGGGGAACTTGAGGAATCATAAACCGAAGCTGCCGCTGCTATTGAAATTTGTTTGAAATGGTACCAGGCATGATGTTTAGGTTGATAATGTTTGATAAAGCGTGAAACTTTCAATAATGGTTTCAAGAGGTTTCTGTGATTTCGAGAGAGAGAGAGTGTAAGAGTCTGTGTATATTTCATATGAAGAAAAAAAAGAAATTAGAAGGACTATATTCCCCATAGCTGGTCAAAAACTAGATCCTACATTTTAGGGACCTAGTACTCATCTTCGGCCATTAAGGTCATCGGAGGATATCTACCATCCACCTGGAGGAAGATGGGAAGACCTAGTACAAACATATAAGATAAGAACACCAGCTGTAATCTTTCTAAAACTAGAAAATGAAACAAGCCGTTGTATTTTGAATTCTAACGGCTCCTTCTAATTTTAGCAAGTTCTTCATTTCTCCAAACTTCTCAGCTTCCATTCGATTTCAACTACAGGATTAACTTCTGCATATTAACTCCAAAGCTAGTAGGCAGCTTAATTCTCAACTGCCTCTCCTAAGCTGCTTACTGGCTTCACTCCTAACTTCATCCTCAAGTAATTGAATTGCTTTTTAGGCAAAGCTTTTGTAAATATATCTACCAGCTATTCTTCACTTCTGCAATATTTCACATCAATGGATCCTTGCTGTAATGCTTCCCGAATAAAGTGATATTTCCTATTTATATGTCTGGTTCTTGAAAAACTGGATTTTTGGCCATCGATATTGTTGACATGTTGTCACAAAACAATGGTGTTGCTTCAGTTTGCATTTCACCAAAATCATCCAACACAAACCTTAGCCAGATAGCTTGAGTTGTTGCCTCAGCTGCTGAGATGTACTCAACTTTTGCAGTTGACAATGCAACTGTGTTTTGCTTGACTGAGGCCCATGAAAATGTACCACTACCAAAACTGAATGCATACCCAGGTGTGCTTCTACTGTCATCTTCACTGCCAGCCCAATCTGAGTCACAAAATCCAATCAAAACAGCATCCTTGTCCCTTGTGAATTCAATGCCATAGCGGAGAGTACCTTGAATATATCTAAGAACTCTTTTAGCTATTCCTATGTGCTTCTTCGTGGGACCATGCATGAATCTTGATAACAAGCTGGTTGCATACATTATATCAGGCCTGATTGCAGTTAAATCAAACTGCCAACAATTTTCCTAAACAAACCTTCATCAGCCAGCTCACTTCCATCAACTTTCTTCAGTTTCTCACCAGTGGGTAGGGGAATTGTCACTGACTTACAATCCTCAAGGCCAAACTTTACAAGTAAAGACTTTGCATACTTGCTTTGATGAATGAATACCCCTTTATCAGTTTGTAGAACTCCCATGCCCAAGAAATGATGTAAGAGTCCTAAATCAGTCATCTCATACTTCTGCATCATGTCTCTTTTAAACTCACTGAGCAATGCATTACTACTTCCAGTATAAACTATATCATCAACATATATAGAGACAATGATCAGTTTTCCTTTTTCATCAGTTCTGGTATATAAGGTGGCCTCACTGGTGCTTCTTTTAAAGTTGCAACTAGTGAGATAAGTGTTAATCTCACTGTACCAGGCTCTAGGAGCCTGCTTCAAACCATAGAGAGCCTTCTTTAACTTATAGACCTTATAACTTGCATTTTCCACATCAAAACCTTCTGGTTGCTCAGTGTAAACCTCATCCTCAAGTACTCTATTCAAGAAAGCTGACTTAACATCTAATTGGAACAACTTCCAACCCTTTTATGCTACAAGTGCAATCAAGGTTCTAATTGTATCTAACCTTGCCACTGGGGCAAAGGTTTTATTATAGTCAATACCAGGTTTCTGGGCATACCCTTTTGCCACAAGCCTAGCCTTGTGTTTTTGAACTGTTCCATCCAGATTCAGCTTGGTTTTTAACACCCATTTGACTCATATGACTAGTTTGTCCGCAGGCCTTTCCACCAGCTCCCAAGTTCCATTCTTCTTAATGGTTTCAATCTCAGAATTCATTACTTCCTTCCATGCTTTGTCTTTAATGGCTTCATGATAGGTTTCAGGTTTAATAAAGGTCATATGACATCTTGCATAGATGTCTTCCAAGCTTCTCAGTTTTACTGGTGTATTGCTTGGTGTTAAACCTTGACTGGTATTGCCAATGTTGCCTCCAGAGACTTGTTCATCATTTGAGACTAATTGAGTGAGATTTGGAGAGTCAATGCTTTGAGTTTCATGAAAGGATTCTTCTGTTTCAGTTATCCTAGAATTTTCATTTCCAAGGGTGAGAGGCATGTAGACTATTTCAACTTGCTTGCTTTCCTAATTCCAGGATTTGTTCTCATCGAATACAACACTTCTTGAGAGTATAACCTTCTCAGTTTAAAGATTATAGACCCTGTAGCCTTTCTCATAGCTGCTATAGCCCATAAATATTCCCTTGCTTGCTTTGTCATCAAATTTCTGTCTAAGATTTGATGGAATGTGACTGTAACAGATGCTTCCAAACATTCTCAGGTGTTTTACACCTGGTTTTTTTCCTGTGAAGGCTTCAAATGGAGTCTTGCCCTTCATTGAGGTTGTAAGACATCTATTCTGTAAGTATACTGTAGTTCTAACAGCTTTAGCCCAAAAAACCGCAGGGATGTTCTTCTCAGCCATCATTGATCATGCCATTTCACCAATGGTTCTATTTCTTCTCTCAGCAACTCCATTTTGCTAAGGGGAGTATACAACTGTTAATTGCCTCTCCATTCCAATGTTAGAACAGAAATCTAAGAATTCATGAAAGGTATATTCACCTCCTCTGTCACTTCTCAGCTTCTTAAGCTTGAAATCACTTTGTAGCTCCACAAAGGCTTTAAATTTTTTAAACACATTGAACACATCATATTTGTTTCTGAGGAAATACACCCAACACATTCTTGAGAAATCATCAATGAATGTGATGAAGTATTTGTTGCCACCAATGGATTCATTCTGCATTGGTCCACAGACATCAGTGTGCACCAGTTCTAGTGGATGACTTGCTTTCCACACATTTTCTTTATCAAATGGTTCTCTGTGCATCTTCCCAGAAACATAACTCTCACAGATTTCTTTCATCTCCGATAGTTCAGGCAAACCAAGCACCATTTCTTCTCTCTGCATCCTTTTCAGATTGCTAAAGTCCAAATGACTAAGCCTTTTATTCCAGATCCATGACTCTTCTCTAATTGAGGCTCTTCTAGCTACTAGATTTATAGATTCTAAAGGCAATGGAAAGCATCTATTCCTTGCTATAACTACCTTGTTTACCACATTCTCTAGGTTGCTGTCCTCAAATATCACAACCATGTTACCACCAAACAGAACATAATAACCGTGTTCCATCATTTGACCAACACTCAACAGATTTTCATCTAGTCCTGGAACCAACAGAATTCATTGATGTATCTCTTCCCATGCTTTGTATTCACTACCAGTGTTCCCTTACCTGTTGCTTGAACTAAATCACCAGTCCCCATTTTAACTTTACTAGTAACTGATCTGTCAAGATTCAACAGTAGAGACTCTTAAGAGGTCATGTGGTTGCTGCAAGCACTGTCCACAAACCACACAGATTTATCCTGAGCTATTGATGCGGAGTGACAAGCATAGAACATTGTACCAGTGGTCACATCTTCCCCTTTTGCACAGTTAGCAACATGTTTGTCATTGTCACAATCCTTTGTAGTGTGTCCAAATCTGCCACACTTACCACATTTTGGTTTTCCCTTATACCTACAAATGCCAAAATGATATTTATCACAAGTTTGACAATGTGGTTTCACAATGCCTTGACTGCTGCTTCCTTGTCTGCTTTGGAAAGTGTTTCGATTTCCCTAATTTCCACCATTTTGGTTGTTCCAACTAGAGTTACCATTACCATTCCAGTTGCTACTTTGTGACCAGTTCTTCCCTTTCTTGTTCTGTTGCCATTTATGGTTCTGTTTAGTCTGTGCACTTTTATAATTTCCACTAGTACTGCCATGAATACTACCTCCAATTTTTAGGCTACTAAATGCCCTCTCGGTACCAGTAATCTTGTCCCTCTCATCATGTAAGTCTTATCTTTTATCATATACTTTGACAGATGCAATGACTTCTTCAACTCTAATAGCATCCAGATCTCGAGTTTCCTCAATAATAGATATAATGGACTTATACCTCTTACTTAGACTCATCAATAATTTCTGCACAATTCTTTGTTCAGACACATCTTCACCAAGAGACTTCAGATTATTCACAATTCCAAAAAACCTACCCAAATAGTCATCTAGGTTTTCACTATCTGTCATTCTCATACACTCAAAATCAGCCCTAACTGCTTGAAGTTTTACAACTCTTACCTTTTTATCTCCCTTGAACTCTCTTCTCAGAATGTCCCATGCCCCTTTTGCAGTCTTCTCATTTCTGATGCGAGGGAAGAGCTCATCTGTTATAGCTCATTGTATGAGACTCAGCACCTTGGCGTTTTTGATTCTGTCTTCTCTGGAGATGATGGGTGCTTCCACTGGAACTTGCTCAGCCTCACTTTCTTCTTCTCCAGAGACTTCTTCCTCCTCGGGAATCTACTGCGGTTTCACTTCGAGTTCTACCACATCCCATAGGTCATGTGCTATGAGGATAGTCTCCATTTTGATAGCCCAAAAATCGTAATTTGCACCATCGAACTGTGGAGTTCGTAGATCTCCACCGGAAGAACTCAATCCCACCATTTCTCAATGAGTATGAGTGAACCACTCAATAAAGGAACCACCTTTACCCTTCTGGGAAATTTTCAGGCAGAACCTCCTCACAGTTTACGCCCCATTTTGGAATCAGACCAAGAGCTTTGATACCATGTTTGAAATGGTACCAGGCATGATGTTTAGGTTGATAATGTTTGATAAAGCTTGAAACTTTCAATAATGGTTTCAAGAGGTTTCTATGATTTCGAGAGAGAGAGAGAGAGTGTGTAAGAGTTTGTGTATATTTCATATGAAGAAAAAAAAAGGAATTACAAGGACTATATTCCCCAAAGCTGGTCAGAAACTAGATCCTACATTTTAGGGACCTAGTACTCATCTCCGGCCATTAAGGTCATCGGAGGATATCTACCATCCACCTGAAGGAAGATGGGAAGACCTAGTACAAACATATAAGATAAGAACATCAGCTGTAATCTTTCTAAAACTAGAAAATGAAACAAGCCGTTGTATTTTGAATTCTAACGGCCCGTTCTAATTTTAGCAAGTTCTTCATTTCTCCAAACTTCTCAGGTTCCATTCGATTTCAACTGCAGGATTAACTTCTGCAGATTAACTCCAAAGCTAGTAGGGAGCTTAATTCTCAACAAAATTTGGAGGGCGCGAAGCTTTCCCTTTTCAGGCTTTTAATTATGATGACTTAAATTAACGTTGAGCACATGTAAGCGTCGTGTTAAATTACTGGTCTTTTTTGAAGTGCCATTACTTTTCTGTTAAGTATGAATGATATATGGGAGTCCATTTTACTATCTATGAGGTTGGTTGGTTGTGGGAGAGCCCCAAAAGATACTGATATCGTTTTACCCTCTCCAAACCCCAATGGGTGTTTGTTTTCCTTTACAATCAACAGCTTCTATACCAGCAAAGCTGCGATTTGTGATGGCATTCGATGCTTAGGGTTTCTGAGTGGATTTCGACTATTACTTTTACAATTGTGATACCATCTCTAAGAGTAGCAAGGAGTCCTGTGTTATATTTTTTGCACACCAAACCGAAGCTAGTCAATTCAGCTTAAGAATGATCAATAGGATACTTAAAATCACGCTCACCTTCGATGCATAAAGCGGAACAAGGAGACAAGGTTCACAATAATCAAAATCAACATCGCCATATCATTTCATACACGATACAATTCCAACTGTAACAACCTGAATAATCAAAAGCTTTCACTGCTTGAGTTTGCTGCAACATAAAAATATGCAAGGCAACAAGGGAAAGACGTAGGATTTCAGCATCAGAGAATTGATGTTTTTCATGTTCAGTAACATAACAATCAAATATTTAAAATTTTCTATATCCCATGGCCTAAGAAGCAGAGAACGAGCTAATCTACATAAGACGGGTCATTTCTACAAAGCTTTGCTGGAAGTATACTCCATAAGGCAAGCAACTGAATATAATTTTTACAGTGCAGACGAAATAAATACAAGAGCATATATATATATATATATATATATATATATATATATATATATATAACAGATAAACAGATATAATTAAAACGTACTTTATGTATCTGCAACCTGCCATTTTCTATCCCAACTAGGACAACTGTGTCCACATAAAATACGAGAAAGGAAACATATGCAAAAATCTAAGTGACTGCTACTCGGTTTATAATTTAGGTATCATCTACTTAACACGTATTCTCTTGATGACCACAAAAATCTAATGACTCCGGGAGGGTTGGGCGTACTTCACGCACTAGCTACAATTTAGGTCTACCACTGCCAAGCCTGCGAACAAGGTGAACTTTATGTTTTCTATCTCGCAATGTCACACCTTTTTCTATTTTCTGCTGAGAAATTTCTAGGGTGAACCTGCTAATGCATGATGATGGGATGGAGAAACTCAGCTTCACAGGATATTTTGCCCTCATAGGCTCACAAATTCCCTGAATCCAGGGATCAGCCAACTAGCTACAAAGTGAAGAGCCTTTCTCTGGGTCAGAACGTTCATGGCTTGTGTGGTAAAATAAGAATCAAATGCACAAATCAAGAACTGTTACTAGGTTACTTGCAATCTAAGTCTCAATGGCAATCAGGGGCAGTGTCTCCAGCTCAATGGAAACAGCAACACGCCATAAAAGCAAATGGTGACAGAATATAAAGCACCATTGATTCATTCTGTTGGGTCAGTTTTTGTTCGAGTTTAAAGCATCAGTCCTTTCGGTCAAAACTTAAAATCATCCTTGATCCTTTAACCAAAAAAATAAAGCACCCTTGATCATACAAAAATACAAGTTTCAATCCCAAATGTGTTATCCAAATGTTATCATACAAAAAGCAAATGCCAGTCCAATAAGTGAAAATGTGCAATAGAACTATATATTTGCCAAAGAAGTAATGATTAATCGCGTGATTTAGGATATTTATGGGCTGGATATTCATCATCATACCGATTGCGAAGCCATCTTGATCAAAAGTTTTTGCAAGAGGTAGTATGCAAAACCAGAACCAAACCAAAAATATTGGAAATTTATAGTCTATTTTCAAAACACAAGACAACAAATTTCCAATTTTTGTTTCCAACTGGTGAAAATTTTTAACATTTCCAATTGTATCCCAATTGTTTTCCTTCTTGTTTCTCACCAACCAACCAGAGGGTTTCCAGCTAGAATTTTAGACTATTATACAAAATTGCAATGTTGGTTGAATGTGTGAATTAGAAGACCTAAATGCTAAAAAAGAAAAAGAAAAAGAAAACAAAAGATCAAACCAAAATCAAGGGTCTCTACATAAGGCAAAAACCTTTGGCTTTCTTTTGCATATTAAATACCTCTACTTCTTTTGCTACTGTATAGGTCTAACACTGTCTAGGTTGAACATCATGTCTTTTATCTTGCAAAGCTACACCTTTTATGAGAAAATTTCTAGGGTGAACCTGCTAATGCATGATGATGGGATGGTGAAAATCAACTTTACGGGATATTTTGCCCTCCTTGGCTCACAAATTCCCTGAAAGCAAGGATCAGCCAACTCCTCAACAGGTATCCTTGCATAGAGGAAAGACTCTGGGTTACCCCTGACTTCTAGCAATGTAAATCATTTCTTACAGTGAAAGATTCCAAAGCCTTTCGGTGTTTGTTCATCAATGAATTTCTAAATTCATCTAAACGGACAACAAACAGACAGTCTATTGTGTAATCAGGTGGTTTTGATGAGTACTTACCCTAACATTAAGTATTCGTATATTCACAAATATCAAACATGAGCTTAATTTCAACACAAATGCATAATTTCATATTGAGATATACTTCCCCACACCTCCCAGCGTATATGATGAATATAAGAATTTTAGACTATTAAACAAAATTGCAATGTTGGTTGATTGTGTGAGTTTAGAATACAAGCTGGATGGATGAAGTGGAAGAGTGCATCCGGCGTTTTGTGTGACCGCCGTATGCCACTGAAGCTCAAGGGAAAATTTTATAGGATGACAATAAGGCCGGCGATGCTATATGGCACAGAATGTTGGGCGGTGAAGCATCAACACGTACACAAAATGGGTGTAGCGGAGATGAGGATGCTTCGTTGGATGTGTGGGCACACGAGAAAGGATAAGATTAAGAATGAGGATATCCGAGGTAAAGTAGGAGTAGCCGAAATTGTAGGAAAATTGAGAGAAAATCGGTTACGGTGGTTTGGACATGTGCAAAGAAGGCCTACTGACGCTCCGGTTAGAAGATGCGACTACGGGATAGAGGTTGCTTAGGAGAAGTCTCAGCAGTCGGTAGAGCCCCAGAAAGAGAAGGCACCGGAGGGGGATCATTCGGAGCCTCAGTACTAGACAGAACCCTAAAAGGAGGAGGCATCAGAGGTTGATCATTTGGAGCTTCATTATGCGGTATAGCCCCAGAAGACGAAAGCAATTAATGCCCTTGGAACAAACCCACAAACCGCTGATGATCAAGTAAAACCTGACCATCAGATTCCTTCATCTGGTCAAGCTTCCTCTTCATGTTTGTAGCATAGTCATGTGCGGGCCGGTGCAACTGTTTATTCTCATGCTTGAGCCCTCTAATCTCCTGTTTGAGACTCATCACTTCAGCCGCCAATGATTCAACTTGACGGGTTCGAGCAAATAGGCGTTGGGCCATATTAGACATAAAACCTGCACACTGAACACTTAGAGCCAGAGAATCCTTAATAGCCAACTCATCAGACCGTTTGGAAAGTAGTCTGTTATCTTTGGGAGAGAAGGTTCCTGGCCACCACCGCAGCAGTCATATCATTCTTCATCACGGAATCCCCAATGGTAAGAGGACCAGTAGGGGATAAGAAGGATGGGCCCCATATGTTAGCTGGAGAAGGCGTGGCTGCCTCTTCAACAAGGTTCAAGTCAAAACGACGGTCGGAGGGGCCAGACATTTTCAAAGGTGTTGAAGAGAGAAGAGGTCGGACAAATCAAGATCTTAGAAATGCAAGAAGGGAGCTTCTACTAGTGAAGATTCAAGTGTGCTTTGAAACTTAATGTCAGCCTCTATAAAAATCTACACTCGACGAAGCTTCAGAAATCGAAGAGGCGCCTGTCCAGAAATTGAAAAGGCGTTTGCTTTCTTAAAAGCTGGGCTACTCAGAGACCACGAGGGCCGATCTCAGAAATCGAAGAGGCGTTTGTTTTGTCAAAAGTTGGGCTGCTCAAAGACCACGAAGGCCGATCTCAGAAATTGAAGAAGCGCTTGCTTTCTCAAAAGTTGGGCTGCTCAGAGACCACGAGAGCAGATCTCAGAATTTGAAGAGGCACCTGCTTTTTTCAGCCTTGTCAGCACCTGTCACATGCACACTCAGCTTTGCTGAAATTACGGGCATTCTGTTGAAGATTTCTGGTGAAGTAGAAAACACGTGAATTTTACTGTTCAATGATTCACTTTCCACACGCACCATCAGCTCATGGGTACCACAGATAACTTTGCCAAAGATCTCTGACAAAGTTTAGACACGTGAAGCTTGTAGCTCCCACTACATCGCTATGACCAAGAAGGGTAAAAGAATAGCAAATAAACAACACTAACAAAGTTTAAACACATAAATTTTGAAGGTCTAGCTACTATATTATTACCCACAAGGGTAAAAGAACAGCACCACTGCTGGATAATTGGAAAATCCCTGTGTGTCAACCTCTGTGCTCTGTGGCAAGGTAGACTAGCAAACATGCCCAACCTTTACTCACATTCGAGAAAACACTCCCAACAAGATTGCTTGCTCCAAAATCGAAGAGGTACCGTCCTCCGAATCTCGAGAGCCAGACTCCCAACATGATTATTTTCTCAAAAATCGAAGAGACACCGCTCTCCGAACCTCAAGAGCCAGACTCCCAGCAGGATTGCTCTCTCAAAAATCGAAGAGGCACCGTTCTCCGAATCTCGAGAGCCAGATCCTCGACATGATTGCTTGTTCGAAAACCGAAGAGGCACCACTTTCTCAACTTCGAGAGCCAGATCTCATTGGATAAAGCTTGTCTGTAATCTTCACACGCAACATCAACTTTCTAGATACCACAGACCACTTTTTCAAAGTGCTCTGACACACGTGAAGCTGGCAGCTCCCATTACCGTGCTATGACTAAGCAGGGTAAAGGAATAGCATTACTACTTGTTGTTAGGGAAACTCCTATATATGTCGACCTCCATCCTCAATGAACAGGCAGACCTGCCAAAATGCTCAACCCTTCCTCATATCTGAGAGGGCACTCCCAACGAAGCCTCTCGAAATACTCAGCTTTTTTTCCCTCCAATAATACCTCTGCAAACAAGCTACACCAAAGCAAGAATATCTCATATCATCAGGGTTAAAAGCAAAAGTATCCCATATCATACTTTTTCCCTGTCTTTTCCTTTGACCTTGTTCTTACCTGCAAGACAAGGAGAAAGAGAGCAATCAGTCAGCACTTGGAATCAAGCTTCTAGTCAGGAACTGACTGCCTGGAACCTCTTACTTGATTACTTACCTGGCATTGCTCTCGAGTACTCATCTTCAACATCTTATGCTTCCAGAGAAGATACCACATCTGCTTGAGGAACAGATAGGGAAAGTGAGAAGGATACAAGGAAGCATGTGAAGACAAGCGTAATAGAACATGTGCCGATACATCCATTACTTTGACAACAACAAAAGTATCCCATATCAGCAGGGTCGAACGTACTCTAGATTTGATGGACTTGTTTTGACCCTCAAATTCTTCAGTCGGCCTTATACTCTGGAGGAAATCAGAAAATCCTCTAGCCGAGTTCAAGAATAAGCCTGTGGAAAGTTACTTCTTCAAAAGCAAAAATATCTCATATCATCTATTCTCCTTTTCTTCTTTTTATCCTTCATGCTGCCTGCAAGATAGGGAGAATGAGAACAATCAGCCGGAACTCGAAATCAAACTTTTGATATGGGACTGATTGCTTGGAGCTCTGATTGCTTACCTTGTCTGTCACCTCTTTCAGCAGATCCCCTAGCTCGGCGACTTGGGGGACTCCTACTACATGGTTTGTATCGCGCTTGACCAAGCCTGAAACTACAAGTAAGCCTCAAGTGAAATTGATACATTACCTTGTGCATCTCCACCAGTTAAAGATACCACCCCTGGATGGAGGAAGAGTACTTCTAGAGAAGATGCCACATCTACCTATGAGACAGATAAGGCAAGTGAAGACGAGAGCTTGAACCTATGTCATTTGTACTAAATCATTAACGTGTACTCACTAAAGGAGAGCTTGAACTTATGTACTTGTGTAAACCCTTCACAATTAATGAGAACTCCTCTACTCCGTGGACGTAGCCAATCTGGGTGAACCACGTACATCTTGTGTTTTCCTGTCTCTATCTATTTACATACTTATCCACACTAATGACCAGAGCAATCTAGCGAAGATCACAAACTTAATACTTTCTATTGTACCAAAGTCCTCACTGATTGTGTGCGTCAACAATCCTTAAGTCCTTACCTTTTTGCGTTGGTAATGGATGAGTTAACAGGACATATTCAAAATGATATTCCTTGGTGTATGCTTTTCGCAAACGATATAGTGTTGATAGATGAAACTCAAGAGGGGTAAATGCGAAGCTTAACCTTTGGAGAGAAGTGTTGGAATCTAAAGGTCTTCGCCTAAGCCGATCAAAGACAGAATATATGGAGTGCAAGTTCAGTGCAAATGGAGGCCAAAATGAGTTAGGGGTGAGGATCGGAGATCAAGAAATACCAAAGAGCGACTGTTTTCGCTACCTAGGATCTATCTTGCAAAAGAACGGAGAATTAGATGGAGATATCAACCATAGAATACAAGCTGGATGGATGAAGTAGAAGAGTGCATCCGGCGTGTTGTATGACCGTCGTAGGCCACTAAAGCTCAAGGGAAAATTTTATAGGACGGCAATAAGGCTGGCGATGTTGTATGGCACAGAATGTTGGGCGGTGAAGCATCAACACGTACACAAAATGTGTTTGGACAGGTGCAAAGAAGGCCTACTGACGCTTCGGTTCGAAGATGTGACTACGGGATAGAGGTTCAGGGCCGAAGGGGTAGAGGAAGACCTAGGAAAACTTTGGAAGAGACCCTAAGAAAAGACTTAGAGTACTTGGATCTAACGGAGGACATGACACAAAACCGAGCGCAATGGCGTTCTAGGATTCATATAGCCGACCCCACTTAGTGGGAAAAGGCTTTGTTGTTGTTGTTGTTGTTGTTGTGGTTGATTGTGTGAGTTAAGAGAAGACTTAAATACTACAAAAGAAAAAGAAAAAGGAAACAAAAGATCAAACCAAAATCAATAATAAGATTTCTATTCTGGCTGAACATGGGTCTCTACATAGTCATAAGCATATTCGATGATTTGAAAGTTAAAGCAAAAACCTTTGGCTTTCTATGCCATATTAGATACCCCTACGTCTTTTGCTCATTAGGCATCCAATATTTATCCCACCATTTTATAAACTGGATCATGCTTATATGATGAATCGTCAGAAAGAAAGATATCCCAAATTCATGGGTTTTGGATGCAAGACTATTAATTAAAACAACAAAACGCACTTGGGTAGATCAACTAATTAAAGAAATGGTTGACATTCTTGTTCTTTTCAGTTAATTGGAATTATACGTACTACAAAAACAAGAATATGCAATTAGATATCATCAAAGATAAAACACTTGAAAGAAATTTGCAAGTACAAAAAGAGATATTACTAGATCAAGCGGCCTGACTTTTTGTCAGGAGTGACTTCCTGACTGCGACCAGTCATAGAGTCAGCTGAACAGTCAACCAAAACAGTATTTGGAAAAACACGATTCCCACGTCCATGCTGCACAAACTTTTCCATATCTGCTACACCTCCTTTCTCTTTCCGGAGTTATCTCCATCTAGATAAGTCAACACCCCTACAACAATGAAAAATTAAAAGTAAATTATGGCCCTCAAAGTGAAACTACAGAATGAAAATGGTTTAAGAAGTAAATGTATTTTAACTAATTACTACCAGCCTCTACGAAGCAATGGATGACTTTATTTTTGTAAATTAAATATAAAAAACATAATGGAAAAAGGTTGAAATTGGAAAAGAATAACAAAGAGAAAAACTTATAAAACATACGTAGGTATCGTAATTGGACTGTAGAAAGGAGCAACTTCCGCTGCGAAAGGAAGCATGATGGTCAATTATCAACTCAAAAACATTTCATTAATGACGCATAAGAATTAAGACCACCACCAATCCAAGGTCTACTTCAGAATATGCAAAGCATTTGATTAAATCATATTCCATTGAAAGCTTTTTAACTTAAGCCTCACTCAAAAGCATTGTCTGTGAGCCAGTAATTCCCATAACATGCAAATCAATGTTAAACTCTTCCTTGAGGCTAGCTGATAGATTCTCAATCAACCTTAACTCAGAGAAGCCATGACAGAACTCAAAGGAAAAGTAACAAGAGAATTTCTGTATTATTTCACAACTGCTTTCTGTTACTTACAAAACCAACTATATAGCAACTCTTTCTAACTATTCTTATCTAAACACAACCATACTAACAACTTTATTACCAGTATTACATCTCAATCGCTCCTATGATGCCATCTGGCACAATCACAATCCTCTTGTTTACTAGTAATCCTATTAGAATCCTAACATTAGCTATATGCAAAGATTTGAAAATTTGAATTTTAATGAATTGCCCAGCCAAATAAAAGAAATTCGAAGTACTTGGTTTTCATCAAAGTTTGGTTAATAAGCAAGCAGCAATATACAACTTATGATGAACATGATGAAAGTCAAAGATTGGGGGCCGTAAAACCAAATTTTGAATTGCATGTGGCTGTAAATGAACAACATGAATGGCCTCAGAATGTTTTTGACCATTCATTTGGCCGTGTTTTCTTTGCACAAACTTGATGTGCATATCCACCACGTAAACAGGAGAAGAATGAATCAGTACATCTTGCTGCTTTCAAATCTTAAATCAGACTAGGATGGGAACTCACATGCAATAACCAGAAAAGGCCACCAACCAAGCACGCAGAACGACAAAATATAACAAAACTAAGCACCTCGAAATTCTAAACTCCAAAATGTCATAAATATTTTCAATGACAAATGACCTTACAAATATTATACAAAAGCCTTATAATAACAGAAGAAAAAGTGAAATGAAGTACCTGATCCCTTAATTGATCTAATAATGTGAAACCAATCAGAGCAGGTCGGATATTGCCCACTGCTATTGCGGTTCTTGAAAGATATAATCTAAAATGGACAGCTCTCGGAGCCCTAATACAATCCTCCCGCTTTATCACTACGGTAATGTTGTGCTCAGTACAACCATGAGCAATTGCACACACATTAATGTTTGCCTGCATTTCGTAAAACAGATTAGATCCCTTCGTATTGTAAATAATGGATTATGAGAAACGCGTAGAATCAAAGTCTACAGTAGCCCATATTGTAAACCAGTGTACAAACCATGAAATGTTAAATCAAATAAAATAATCCAACTTGTTGCCAAAATTAATAAAATGATAATAAATCCCTAACCTTTGCCAGTGCATTGAAAAAAGTTGCACAAACTCTTGGAGTGCAGGCAATTTTTTTGGCCAACCGCTGCCAAAATACTACAGTTTGGAATGACTTGAACCTGAGAGGGAAGCGGTGCCAGAAATTGGTATTAAAAAATGAACACAAAGATACATTCAAACATATGTAAAATAAAATAAAAAATAGCGTGCAGTAAAAATTTCATCAGTTAAGAATGGAATAACCTAATTCACATGGAATAAAACATATCTGAATATAAACCAACACATTCATTCACATTAAAATTCATGTCACCATTTTCAACTCTTCTTATAATTCTTTAACTGATCCACAAAATATGGGTCCAATAGGGTTTTTCACAAGTAAACAATAAACTAATTGTCAGTGTCAATACATTATCCTTGATCTGCTTAATTTACATATTGAGCAACCTGGTCAAGAACATTAGTCAAATAAAAAGCAAGCACCTGAGAAAGACCCCCAGCATTCAAAATCTCACGAAATCTAGACTGCAGTAACTTAGAAACACAAATTCAGAGGATGACATAACCTGAGATATCATAATAATGATTATGTCGAATCCTTATGAAAATGAATCCAGAACGAAATCGCGCTAAAACTAGGACGTCACCCGTAAGTGGCGCGCTGTGTGGCTCGAGCACAGTGATAAGTGAGCAAGGGTCGCTGTATCTCCATCGGCACCCGGATGCAGTGTTAAATGAGCAAGGGGGCCATAGAAACTTCTTTTCGAATGACTCCACTCAAAGTTGTTTGGGAGCATATGCTCCTATCAACTTTATACGGGACACACAAAAGAAGTACTTTGATCCTATTAGACGGGGGAGGGTGAAGAAGCTATGACAGAAAGGTAGAGTCTAAGAGAGCAAAATGCGTTTAGGAACGTGGAATATAGGAACCTTAACGGGAAAATCTATGGAAGTAGTGGAAGTTATGGTGAGGAGAAGGATAAATATTATGTGCCTACAAGAAACTAAGTGGGTTGGCCGTAAGGCAAAGGATCTAGAAAACTCAGGGTTTAAACTTTGGTATTCGGGCACAAATAGAACGAGAAACGGTGTTGGCATCATCGTGGACAAGACCTTGACACAAGATGTTGTAGATGTCAAGAGGGTAGGAGATAAAATCATGGTAATCAAGATTGTAATAGGACAAGAACTTATCAATGTGATTAGTGCGTACGCACCTCAAGTAGGGTTGGATACGAGTTCGAAGGAGAAATTTTGGGAAGACCTTGGAGACTTGGTGCAAGGAATTGCTCAGACGGAGAAGTTATTTATAGGAGGAAATTTAAATGGACATGTGGGCAGGGAGACAGGCAACTATGGAGGTTTTCATGGTGGCCATGGTTTTGGGGAGATAAACGAGGATGGGGAAGCTATCTTGGATTTTGCAATGACATATGATCTCTTCTTAGCCAACACCTTCTTTAAGAAGAGAGAAGAACATGTGATCACCTAGAAGAGTGGGTCGTCAAAAACACAAATAGATTTTCTTCTAATGAGGAAAGGGGATCGTATAACTTGTAAGGATTGCAAAGTTATACCAGGAGGGAGCGTGGCTAATCAACATCGCTTGTTGGTGATGGATGTACATATCAAAAGAGTGAGAAAAAAGAACAAGACTTGGAAGTGCTCAAGGACTAGATGGTGGAATCTAAAAGAAGAAAAACAAGCCATTTTCAAAGAGAAAGTAATCACCCAGTGTGTGTGGGATAGAGAGGGGGAAGCTAGCCAAATGTGGGATTCCATGGCTAGTTGTATCCGAAAAGTAGCAAAAGAGGTATTAGGAGAGTCCAAGGGCTTTGCCCCACACCAAAAGGAATCTTGGTGGTGGAATGAGAAGATACAAACAAAGGTGAAGGCTAAGAAGGAATGTTGTAAAGCCTTATACAAGGATAAGACCGATGAAAATGGTGAAAGGTATAGAAAAGCGAAGCAAGAGGCGAAGAAAGCTGTGAGAGAAGCTAAGTTAGCGGCTTATGACGATATGTATAATCGACTAGATACCAAAGAAGGAGAGTTGGATATCTATAAACTAGCTAGAGCAAGGGAAAAGAAAACAAGGGACCTAAACCAAGTAAAGTGCATCAAGGATGAGGATGGAAAAGTTCTTGCTACAGAGAACGCGGTTAAAGACAGATGGAGAGGTTATTTTCATAATCTTTTCAATGAAGGACATGAAAGGAGTGCTTCTTTAGGGGAGTTGAGTAAATCAGAAGAGTGTAGAAACTACTTTTTTTATCGTCGAATCCAGAAGGAAGAAGTGGTTGTAGCTTTGAAGAAGATGAAGCATAGAAAAGCAGTAGGCCCAGACGATATACCAATCGAAGTGTGGAAAGCTTTGGGAGAGACAGGTATAACATGGCTCACTGACCTTTTCAATAGGATTTTGAAAACGAAGAAGATGCCAAATGAGTGGCGAACGAGCACTTTGGTGCCTATCTACAAGAATAAGGGCGACGTACAAAATTGCATGAACTATAGGGGTATTAAGCTAATGAGTCATACAATGAAGCTCTGGGAAAGAGTCATTGAGCATAGATTGAGGCAAGAGACACGGGTTTCGGACAACCAATTCAGGTTCATGCCAGGGCGCTCAACCATGGAGGCAATCTATCTCTTACGAAGATTGATGGAAAGATATAGAGATAGGAAAAAGGATTTACACATGGTCTTTATAGATTTAGAAAAAGCGTATGATAGGGTCCCAAGAGACATTCTTTGGAGGATTTTAGAGAAGAAAGGAGTACGAGTAGCATATATCCAAGCTATAAAGGATATGTATAAAGGAGCAAAGACTGCCGTAAGAACTCATGAAGGACAAACCGAAAGCTTTCCCATAACTGTAGGATTACATCAAGGCTCATCCTTAAGTCCTTACCTTTTTGCGTTGGTAATGGATGAGTTAACATGATATATTCAAGATGATATTCCTTGGTGTATGCTTTTCGCAGACGATATAGTGTTGATAGATGAAACTCAGGAAGGGGTAAATGCAAAGCTTAACCTTTGGAGAGAAGTGTTGGAATCTAAAGGTCTTCGCCTAAGCCGATCAAAGACAGAATATATGGAGTGCAAGTTCAATGCAAATGGAGGCCAAAACGAGTTAAGGGTGAGGATCGGAGATTAAGAAATACCAAAGAGCGACCGTTTTCGTTACCTAGGATCTATCTTGCAAAAGAACGGAGAATTAGATGGAGATCTCAACCATAGAATACAAGCTGGATGGATGAAGTGGAAGAGTGCATCCGGCGTGTTGTGTGACCGCCGTATGCCACTGAAGCTCAAGGGAAAATTTTATAGGACGACAATAAGGTCGGCGATGTTGTATGGCACAGAATGTTGGGCGGTGAAGCATCAACACATACACAAAATGGGTGTAGCGGAGATGGGGATTCTTCGTTGGATGTGTGGGCACACGAGAAAGGATAAGATTAGGAATGAGGATATCCGGGGTAAAGTAGGAGTAGCCGAAATTGAAGGAAAGATGAGAGAAAATCGGTTACGGTGGTTTGGACATGTGCAAAGAAGGCCTACTGACGTTCCGATTAAAAGATGCGACTATGGTACAGAGGTTCAGGGCCGAAGGGGTAGAGGAAGACCTAGGAAAACTTTGGAAGAGACTCTAAGAAAAGACTTAGAGTACTTGGATCTAACGGAGGACATGACACAGGACCGAGCACAATGGCGTTCTAAGATTCATATAGTCGATCCCACTGAGTGACTTGGATTTTCCAAGTCTTCAACCGAGAAGTTTTCCTCACTCAAGAAATTAAGGGAACACTACCTCAACCTACATGCTCCACTCACAAAGCTTCAACATACAAGCTTCAACAAAAGAAAATTCAAAGAACTTAGCGAAGAAGGCTTTGGTGTATTTAACACAATACGTTGAAATGAAGGAAAACTTATTTATTGATATCCCCGATAAGTTACAAATATGTACATATACATGAGTCAAAATAAACAAACAAGAGGGAGCCTTCACAAAGGTTGCTTAGGAGAAGTCTCAGCAGTCGGTAGAGCCCCAGAAAGAGAAGGCACCGGAGGGGGATCATTCGGAGCCTCAGTACTGGACAGAACCCTAGAAGGAGGAGGCATCAGAGGTTGATCATTTGGAGCTTCATTACGCGGTACAGCCCCAGAAGACGAAGGCAATAAATGCCTTTGGAACAAACCCACAAATCTCTAATGATCAAGTAAAACCTGACCATCAGATTCCTTCATCTGGTCAAGCTTCCTCTTCATGTTTGTAGCATAGTCATGTGCGAGCCGGTGCAACTGTTTATTCTCATGCTTGAGCCCTCTAATCTCCTGTTTGAGACTCATCACTTCAGCCGCCAATGATTCAACTTGGCGGGTTCGAGCAAATAGGCGTTGGGCCATATTAGACACAGAACCTGCACACTGAACACTGAGAGCCAGAGAATCTTTAACAGCCAACTCATCAAACCGTTTGGAAAGTAGTCTGTTATCTTTGGGAGTGAGAAGGTTTCTGGCCACCACCGCAGCGGTCATATCATTCTTCATCACGGAATCCCCAACGGTAAGAGGACCAGTAGGGGAGACGAAGGATGGGCGCCATATGTTGTCTGGAGAAGGCGTGGCTGCCTCTTCAACAAGGTTCAAGTCAAAACGACGGTCGGAGGGGCCAGACATTTTCAAAGGTGTTGAAGAGCGAAGAGGTCGGACAAATCAAGATCTTAGAAGTGCAAGAATGGAGCTTCTACTGGTGGAGATTCAAGTGTGCTTTGGAACTTAATGTCAGCCTCTATAAAAATCTGCACTCGACGGAGCTTCAGAAATTGAAGAGGCGCCTGCTCAGAAATCGAAGAGGCGTTTGCTTTCTAAAAAACTAGGCTGCTCAGAGACCACGAGGGTCGATCTCAGAAATCGAAGAGGCGTTTGCTTTCTCAAAAGCTGGGCTGCTCAAAGACCACGAAGGCCGATCTCAGAAATCGAAGAGGCGTTTACTTTCTTAAAAGTTGGGCTGCTCAGAGACCACGAGGGTCGATCTCAGAAATCGAAGAGGCACCTACTTTTCCAGCCTTGTTAGCACCTGTCACACGCACACTCAGCTTTGCGTAAATTATGGGCATTCTGTCGAAGATTTCTGGTGAAGTAGAAAGCACATGAATCTAACTATTCAATCACCCACTTCCCACACGCAACATTAGCTCATGGGTACCACAGATAACTTTGGCAAAGTTCTCTGACAAAGTTGAGACACGTGAAGCTTGCAGCTCCCACTACATCGCTCTGACCAAGAAGGGTAAAAAAATAGCAAAGAAACAGCACTAACAAAGTTTAGACACATAAATTTTGAAGGTCTAGCTACCATATTATTACCCACAAGGGTAAATGAACAGTACCACTGCTGGATAATTGGAAAGTCCCTGTGTGTCAACCTCTGTGCTTCGTGGCAAGGTAGACTAGCAAACATGCCCAACCTTTACTCACATTCGAGAAAACACTCCCAACAAGATTGCTTGCTCCAAAATCGAAGAGGCACCGCCCTCCGAATCTCGAGAGCCAGACTCCCAACATGATTACTTTCTCAAAAATTGAAGAGACACCGCTCTCCGAATCTCGAGAGCCAGACCCCCAACAGGATTGCTTTATCAAAAATTGAAGAGGCATCGTTCTCCGAATCTCGAGAGCCAGATCCCCGACAGGATTGCTTGTTCGAAAACCAAAGAGGCACCACTTTCCCAACTTCAAGAGCCGGATCTCCTTGGATAAAGCTTGTCTGTAACCTTCACACGCAACATCAGCTTTCCAGATACCACAGACCATTTTTTCAAAGTGCTCTGACAAAGTTAAAACATGTGAAGCTGGCAGCTCCCACAACCGTGCTATGACCAAGCAGGGTAAATGAATAGCATTACTACTTGTTGTTAGGGAGACTCCTATATATGTCGACCTCCATCCCCAACGGACAGGCAGACCTGCCAAAATGCTCAACCCTTCCTCATATCTGAGAGGGCACTCCCAACGAAACCTTTCAAAATATTCAGCTTTCTTTCCCCCCGATAATACCTCTGCAAACAAGCTATACTAGAGGAAGAATATCTCATATCATCAGGGTTAAAAGCAAGAGTATCCCATATCATGCTTTTTCCCTGTCTTTTCCTTTGGCCTTGTTCTTACCTGCAAGACAAGGAGAAAGAGAGCAATCAGTCAGCACTTGGAATCAAGCTTCCAGTCAGGAACTGACTGCCTGGAACCCCTTACCTGATTACTTACCTGGCATTGCTCTCGAGTACTCATCTTCAACATCTTATGCTTCCAGGGAAGATACCGCATCTGTCTGAGGAACAGATAGGGCAAGTGAGAAGGATATAAGGAAACATGTGGAGGCAAGCGTAACAGCACATGTGCCGATACATCCACTACTCTGTCAAAAGCAAAAGTATCCCATAGCAACAGGGTCGAACGTACTTTAGATTTGATGGACTTGTTTTGACCCTCAAATTCTTCAGTCGGCCTTATACTCTGGAGGAAACCAGAAAACCCTCCAGCCCAGTTCAAGAATAAGCATGTGGAAAGTTACTTCTTCAAAAGCAAAAGTATCCCATATCATCTCTTCTCATTTTTCTTCTCTTTATCCTTCATGCTGCCTGCAAGATAGGGAGATTGTGAACAATCAGCCGGAACTCGAAATCAAAGTTCTTATATGGGACTGATTGCTTGGAGCTCTGATTGCTTACCTTGTCTGTCACCTCTTTCAGCAGATCCCCTAGCTCGGCGACTTGGGGGACTCTTACTACATGGTTTGTATCGCGCTTGACCAAGCCTGAAACTACAAGTAAGCTTCAAGTGAAATTGATACATTACCTTGTGCATCTCCACCAGTTAATGATACCACCCCTGGATGGAGGAAGAGTACTTCCAGAGAAGATGCCACATCTACCTATGAGACAGATAAGGCAAGTCAAGACGATACCACACTCCGGTACTTAGAAGTTTCGTGATTACGAGATCATTCTCCCACAATATTTCGTAATGTCATGTGTACTAAATCATTCACTTGTACTCACTAAAGGAGAGCTTGAACCTATGTACTTGTGTAAACCCTTCACAATTAATGAGAACTCCTCTATTCTGTGGACGTAGCCAATCTGGGTGAACCAGTACATCTTGTGTTTGCTTTCCTATCTCTATCCATTTATATACTTATCCACACTAATGACCGGAGCAATCTAGCAAAGATCACAAAAAGCGACCGTTTTCGCTACCTAGGATCTATCTTGCAAGAGAACGGAGAATTAGATGGAGATCTCAACCATAGAATACAAGCTGGATGGATGAAGCGTAAGAGTGCATCCGGCGTGTTATGTGACCGTCGTAGGCCACTGGAGCTCAAGGGAAAATTTTATAGGACGGCAATAAGGCCAGCGATGTTGTATGGCACAGAATGTTGGGCAGTGAAGCATCAACACGTACACAAAATGGGTGTAGCGGGGATGAGGATGCTTCGTGGGATGTGTGGGCACACGAGAAAGGATAAGATTGGGAATGAGGATATCCGAGGTAAAGTAGGAGTAGCCGAAATTGAAGGAAAGATGAGAGAAAATCGGTTACGGTGGTTTGGACATGTGCAAAGAAGGCCTACTGACGCTCCGGTTCGAAGATGTGACTACAGGACAGAGGTTCAGGGTCAAATGGGTAGAGGAAGACCTAGGAAAACTTTGGAAGAGACTCTAAGAAAAGACTTAGAGTACTTGGATCTAACGGAGGACATGATACAAAACCGAGCGCAATGGCATTTTAGGATTCATATAGCCGACCCCACTTAGTGGGAAAAGGCTTTGTTGTTGTTGTTGTTGTTGTTGTTGTATTCTTTATGGCACTGAATATAACACTGGCTGCACCAGGAACAACAACCAGTCCAGTTCTGTGATAAACAAAAGAGAATGTTACAAACATAGGGAAAGTAAACTTTAAATATAATCCAGCAACAACCATTGTAATGCACAGCTCACCCTTAAACCATGACAGGGGCCAAGTTGTCTATTATGGCAAATGCTTTAAGAAATGACTATAATTGTAATAATGCTTGATAATGGTGATATTCTTATTATGTCTGATTCTAGTAGGACACGATGTGATGAATTGAATACTTATAGGTAAGGGTTTTCTTTAACACTCTTTCTAATTTAATATAACATTTCTTATTAGTGGTTTTGTAACATTGTTTCTTATTTAATTTAACACTGTTTCCAATTCATATTATTACTTTTTCAAATCTGTCAACTTGTTGTATTTATATGTTTTTTTTTTTCTTTTCAGTATCGGACATTGTTAACAAGGTGGACAATTTGAAAAGAAAAGTGTTTGCTGCAAGAGCAGGAAATGTGTATTATTTGAAGTTAGGAGTTTTTAAAATACTGAAGTCAAATTTTTCTAAAGGCAATGGTTATCTTAAGGAGGTACTTAATAAAGGAATCCATTATGTAAATCAGTTGGAGTGTGATGAAAGTAGAACCTTTATGCTAATGGGATTCGAAAATGTGATTAGTCGCATGTTTCATCATATTCAAAGGAAAATGATTCACTTCCAATTAGAATATTAGTGGAAAAATCTAGTTTTTCTGCTATTGGATCAGGTGCGGTGTACATAATACAAAATGTCAAGTCTAAATTGTGTAAACTTAGTCGTATCAATGTCAAATCTACTTTGAAGTTGGCCGAATGTGCACTTCTACTTGCTTGCATGAATGATCCATCCACTGGGGTCACATAACTGGTTTTAAATTGTTTTAAATTAATGTGACCCCCCAGTGGATGGATCATTCATGCAAGCAAGTAGAAGTGCACATTCGGCTAACTTCAAAGTAGATTTGACATCGATACAACTTTGTTTACACAATTTAGACTTAAACATACTGTATTCCGTACATCGCACCTAATTAAATAGCTAAAAAACTAGAATTTTCTACTAATATTCTAATCGAAAATGAACTATTTTCCTTTGAATGGCAAAGATGAAACATACGACTAATCCCATTACATAAAGGCTATACTTTGATCACACTCCAACTGATTTACATAATGGATTCCTTTATTGGGTACCACAACCATTGCCTTTAGAAAAATTTGCCTTCAGTATTTTAAAAACTCCTAACTTCAAATAATACACATTTCCTGCTCTTGCAACAACCACTTTTCTTTTCAAATTGTCCACCTTGTTAACAATTCCGAATACTAAAAACAAAAAAAAACATATAAATACAGTAAGTTGACAGATTTGAAAAGGTAATAATATGAATTGGAAACAGTGTTAAATTAAATAAGAAACAGTGTTACAAAACCACTAATAAGAAATGTTATATTAAATTAGAATGAGTGTTAAAGAAAACCCTTTTCAATTCATCACATCGTGTCCTACTAGAATCGGACACAATAAGAATATCACCGTTATCAAGCTTTATTACAATTATAGTCGGTTCTCAGTAATTCTCTGTAAAAAATAATATCGAGCATATACAACAGAGAAAATAAGCAGACTATTGGACCAATTATGCAAATACTAAACAAAAACTCAAAGTTCGTAACATCAAAGATAAGTTAAAACACATCAAATCAGTCTATGTTAACTAAATCATACAGCATTGAAGATATCTACATTTTGTCGATTTCCAAATCAGTTTTTAACTTTATATGAACAATTTAAAATTGGTAATATATGACAAATAAATTTGTAAATGATACTGAGTTTAATTTTCATAAAAAACAAGTAAAATGAGATTACTGAGATCCTCTAATTAAGACAAAAGAGATGAGGTTGTAGGGTTCTGAAAAATACTTAACAAAAACATAAATTTCATAACATCAAAGGGAAGTTATAGCACATCAAATCAGTCTATGTTAACTAGATCATACAAAATTGAAGAAATGTACATTTTATCAATTTCATATATCAGTTTTTAACTTTATATGAACAAATTAAAAATGGTCTTATATCAATTTCATCAAAGACACAGATTTTTGAAAAACTAAAAGATAGGTGAATTGAAGATTTTACGAATAACAATAGATGGACTAACAAAAATCGAATAATAATTTGATTCGATTAAGCAATTTGTATCTACACTTTCAATTTTTTTAGAGGGAATTTTAACGAAAAAACCGCGGTACTGTTTACTTTAATGAAAAACCACATTTTTATACTAAAAAGTCAAACCTGATACTATTCAATTTACCATTTATTTTGCCCTTATCGTTAAAGCTCAAAGTTTTCAAACTTTTTTCATTAGTTTTCTTTTTTTTTAAATCAGTTTCAATGCACCAAAAATAAATCATAAAATCTATGAATACATAAAGAATTTGAAAACAGAAAATGTAAAAACAAGAGCAAGTTGTCATCAAATTTTTTTGGCCTCCGCGTGAAACATCTTTTTATGGGGTAGAGAAACGGACCGATCCCTAAGAACAACTCCACCCATGGAGCCCTCCCCCTGGCAATCCACTATTGAATCCACCCTTTTGAACAGTAACTGCCTTTAATGAATAGTAACTGCCATTAATGAACAGTAATTGCCATTTGCATCTCCATCTTTGGAGCCCTCCCCCCTGGCAATAGGCAATAAAATATTAGTTTTTTTTTTTGTTTGTTTAAATAATACAAAATAAAATTATTCGTAATTTCGGATAATATTTTTTAAATCGTTCTCGTTGCGCCACGTGTCATTTAATAAAAAAAAAACAATTATTTAGTGATGGATTTCGATACGATTTTTATCCAATGTCATCGTGCCACGTGTCGTTATCTTTTGAAAATCTTTGACGATATATTTCGATCAGATTTTAACTCGTTCAAAATTGCGCCACGTGTCATTATCCGAAAAGATAATTATTGGAGATCGATTTTGATAAGATTTTTATCCAATACAATCGTGCCACGTGTCATTATCTTTTCAGAATCTTTGAGGTTAGATTTCGATCAGATTTTTAACAAATGACGGCATGCCACGTGGCCTTATCTACAATCCAATCCTTTCTGAATCGTCCATATAATCCATCATCCATCCTCACAAATCTCACACCAATTTTCTCAACATCTCTATCTCATTATTCATAGTTTCTGCTTCTTCTTCACCATCCATCATTACAATGTCTTCTTCTTCATCAAGGATGATGTGGGAAATCGATCAGCAAAAGGAAAAATTGTTTAACCAATCTACAGGAATGTTCAACCTTCAGATAGCCGAAAATGAGATGGAAAAGGATGAGGAGCGTAGAAGGAGAGATGACGAAACAAGAATGGCCAGAGCCTCACATTCCCGTCGAGTCATCCAGACTGTTGCTCAGATATGCAAGCCCAACCGTTCAAGAAACCTTGATAGAAGCAGGCAACGATGGGGTGAAGAGCTGTTGGACGATTACTTTGTCCATAACAGTGCATTTCCTGATACGTACTTCAGACGTCGTTTTAGAATGGAACGACATTTGTTCAACAGAATCATGACTGATGTTTGCAACCATGATTCTTACTTTGTGCAAAAGAATGATGCTTGTGGTGTTATGGGTCTCCTGCCTAAGCAAAAAATCACTGCTGCATTGCGGATGCTTGCGTATAGAGCATCTGCAGACCAAGTGGATGAGATAACGAGGATGGGGAAATCAACCATTCTTGAGGCCCTGATGAGGTTTTGCGGAGCAGTCGAATCTTTGTACACCGCAGAGTACCTCCGAAAACCTACTCACAGGGACTTGCAAAGGCTTCTGAAGAAGGGCGAGATGCGAGGTTTTCTTGAGATGATAGGAAGCATCGATTGTATGCACTGGACGTGGAAAAACTGTCCAAGTGCATGGCAAGGCGCATATGGGGACAGAAAATGATCAAAATCTATCATTTTGGAGGCAGTGGCATCTTTTGATACATGGATATGGCACGCCTTTTTCGGGGTTCCGGGGGCTCAAAATGATCTCAACGTCCTTGCCCAATCCCCAGTGTTCAACGACGTCCTGCAAGGAAAGGCACCAAAAGTCACGTACGTCGTCAACAGACGTAGGTACGACGGGGCATACTACCTAGCTGACGACATTTACCCACGGTGGGAAACATTTGTCAAAACAGTGCCACGTCCGCGAAGTGCAAAGGAAAAACACTTTTCAAGCTGTCAAGAGGGGTGCAGGAAGGATGTGGAGCGTTGTTTTGGTATCCTTCAAGCTCGTTGGGCGATCTTCAGGGGTGCTGCCAGAATGTTCGATGTAGAGTCACTTCGATCCATCATAATGACGTGCGTCATTCTTCACAACATGATTGTGGAAGATGAGTTCGATTATGATGCGGTTGATGAATATTAGCCAGAGCCAGACACGATGAACAATTCAAGAACACGGATATATTGTGCACATGATGCCACTGAAGAACCCGTGCAACACGAGCCATTAGAAAGGGATGGACGTTACAATGAAATGGTCATTCAACGATATACTCCACTTCAAAGGTCATCTATGCACAATGATCGGCAAATTGACTTGATAGAGCACCAGTGGGCATTGAAACAAGCTGAAGATACTTAAGTTTATTTAGTATGTTTGTTTGTATTTGGTGTGTTTATGTAATTTTATTTGGTGTGTTTTTGTAGTGAGTTTTTTATTACTTCGTATGTTTATGTAATTTTATTTGGTGTGAATTATTTCGTATGTTTATGTATTTTTATTTGGTGTGTTTTTTGTAGTGAGTTTTTTATTATTTCGTATGTTTATGTAATTTTATTTGGTGTGTTTATGTAATTCCAATTGGTGAGTTTTTTAGTTTTATTTGGTGTGTTTTATAATTTCATTATACGTGAACAATTGAAATTAGGTCGCAAATAAATAATGCAAACAAATAATAATAATAATGAAATTAGGTAACAAATCAATAATACAAATAAATAATAATAATAATGAAATTATTAGGTAACAAATAAATAATACAAACAAATAATAATAATGAAATTAGGTCACAAATAAATAATGCAAACAAATAATAATAATGAAATTAGGTCACAAATAAATTATGCAAACAAATAATAATGAAATTAGGTCACAAATAAATAATGCAAACAAATAATAATAATAATGAAATTAGGTAACAAATAAATAATAATAATGAAATTATTAGGTAACAAATAAATAATACAAACAAATAATAATAATGAAATTAGGTCACAAATAAATAATGCAAACAAATAATAATAATAATGAAATTAGGTAACAAATAAATAATACAAACAAATAATCTTACCTCATCCGCATAATTTACCCCACTTCGAACATTACTACTAGCTTGTGTCAAGGCATCTCTCCATGTACTAAAGGAATGGCTAAGTATTTTCCAACGACTGGACATCGATTTTTTGGTTCTTTTCCCACTCATTTGCTCAAGAAATTTGGTATGAATTAAACTCCACATTTCTCGCAACTGCATCTCATTACCCGTAAGGGAATTATGAGTAACTTCAACCCAGCTAGTGCACAACGCAACATCTTCAAGAAGCGATCAATTCGTACCTGCATCAGTAGTCATTTTGTGGAAAAAAATTGGATTGAAACTTTGAGAGAAAGATAGGAATTTGATTGAAAGTGGTTGAGAAAATATGAAATTGTGGTGTAAGGTAGATGGAAAAGAAGTGGTATTTATAGAAAAGTAAAAACAATTTTTTACAAATTTCTTTTTCAGATTTTTTACAATTTTTTCGGATTTTTTCCTTTTTTTAATTTTTTTTTCAAATAATTAATCTCTGCCGTTAGATTTAAAAAAAAATAGAATTCCAACACTCCAAATTATGCCACGTGTCACAACGGTAACTTTTCTTAATTTTAAAACTATTTTTTCTTTATTTATAAAGCATATTAATATCGATCGTTGATCTCAGATCGAACGGTTGATATTAAATAAGATTTTTTTTTTTACCGTTGAAATCCAATGGTCCAAATGAAGGAGTCGTTGAGATCGAACGGACCGTGGGAAGCCACGTGGCTTCCCAACGGTAACTGAGACACTGCAAAAGGCGCCTGATTTTTCTAAAAAGGTGTTGAGCAACGCGCCCCCACGCGCGAATGGGGTGCACGTGCCTGACAGAAAAAAAAAAAAAAGGGCTGGGAGCTCGGGCTGCTGGGCTGTCACAAATTGACAGGCCTTCTCCACGAGCTCGGGCTCTTCATGGCTGAAGGTGGTTGACAGGCCCTCAGGCCATTTCTTCCCCCCTGTCCCCCGGCCTACATGCAAGGTTGGATTTGCTCTAATAAATATCATTAATCCAACGGCTCTGCGTGTAAGTGGGCCTCGTCAGACATTTATTGGGTGGGTCACATTTATTGCGTGTAAGTGGAGCTTCCAACGGATCTGTCAGATATTTATTGGGTGGGTATTACTTTTGTGAGTGGAGCTCTGCTAACTTTGTAACCAAACACGAACCAACTCTTAAAACTCAATACCAAACAGAACTCTTCCTCTACGATATCTGCAAATTTTCCAAGCCATGGCTATGGTTTCTTCTTCAGCCCACCTTCTCTCATCCATCTTCTTTCCTCAACTGATCCATCACCGCCCCAGTCCCTCTTCCAACCGTTGATTCAACCGCTACAGTGCGAATGACGGCTATGAAATCTGCAGCTACGTGGGTTTGTCGGCGGTGTGAATGACCCGACTTCATCTTGGCGAGTGAGATCGAGCTCGGTGTGGCTGTGGATGCCAAGATTGGTGAAGTGAAGTCTATGGCTTGTATCTGGAAGATGATGGTGGAGCCGACGAGGTCGCCGTGACCGGCTCTGAAGATCTACGCAGACTTGTTGGAGAGGAGGAAGACTATTGTTTGGTCACGGGTTTAAGGTTACAGAGATGGCAAAGTCCTCGGATTGACAGATGTTTTAAAATTATTGGGCCACGTAGATAGTCATTGAAATTGGATACTGACTCTTCAGTACCCCAAGTACTGTTCCCATTTCACAGGCCTTGTCATTTGGTCAGGAAATTAGGTACTCACTTGTTTCCAATGCCCTAATCTAATACAGAGTCACAGCCAATCGTGGTATCCCGACTCCAATCGGCATTCTAAAATTATACGTTATGCGAGTTTGTGAGTAACTGAAACAACATAAATAAACAATTGAAGAATAAAGTAAAAATTAAAATGGTACAATACGCATACCAAAACTTGCATTTTCCTTTTTATACAGTGTTTATCCATCTACATTGAACAGATATACAACAACAACAACAACAACAAAGCCTTTTCCCACTAAATGGGGTCGGCTATATGAATCCTAGAACGCCATTGCGCTCAGTTTTGTGTCATGTCCTCCGTTAGATCCAAGTACTCTAAGTCTTTTCTTAGAGTCTCTTCCAAAGTTTTCCTAGGTCTTCCTCTACCCCTTCGGCCCTGAACCTTTGTCCCGTAGTCACATCTTCGAACCGAAGCGTCAGTAGGCCTTCTTTGCACATGTCCAAATCACCGAAACCGATTTTCTCTCATCTTTCCTTCAATTTCAGCTACTCCTACTTTACCTCGGATGTCCTCATTCCCAATCTTATCCGTTCTCGTGTGCCCACACATCCCACGAAGCATCCTCATCTCCGCTACATCCATTTTGTGTACGTGTTGATGCTTCACCGCCCAACATTCTGTGCCATACAACATCGCTGGCCTTATTGCCGTCCTATAAAATTTTCCCTTGAGCTTCAATGGCCTACGACAGTCACACAACACACCGGATGCACTCTTACATTTCATCCATCCAGCTTGTATTCTATGGTTGAGATCTCCATCTAATTCTCCGTTCTCTTGCAAGATAGATCCTAGGTAGCGAAAACGGTCGCTTTTTGTGATCTTCGCTAGATTGCTCCGGTCATTAGTATGGATAAGTATATAAATGAATAGATATAGGAAAGCAAACACAAGATGTATGTGGTTCACCCAGATTGGCTACGTCCACGGAATAGAGGAGTTCTCATTAATTGTGAAGGGTTTACACAAGTACATAAGTTCAAGCTCTCCTTTAGTGAGTACAAGTGAATGATTTAGTACAAATGACATTAGGAAATATTGTGGGAGAATGATCTCGTAATCACGAAACTTCTAAGTATCGGAGTGTGGTATCGTCTTGACTTGCCTTATCTGTCTCATAGGTAGATGTGGCATCTTCTCTGGAAGTACTCTTCCTCCATCCAGGGATGGTATCTTTAACTGGTGGGGATGCACAAGGTAATGTATCAATTTCACTTGAAGCTTACTTGTAGTTTCAGGCTTGGTCAAGCGCGATACAAACTATGTAGTAGGAGTCCCCCAAGTCGCCAAACTAGGGGATCTGCTGAAAGAGGGGACAGACAAGGTAAACAATCAGAGCTCCGGCTGATTGTTCACATTCTCCCTATCTTGCAAGCAGCATGAAGGATAAAGAGAAGAAAAATAAGAAGAGATGATATGGGATACTTTTGCTTTTGAAGAAGTAACTTTCCACAGGCTTATTCTTGAACTGAGCTGGAGGGTTTTCTGGTTTCCTCCAGAGTATAAGGCCGACTGAAGAATTTGAGGGTCAAAACAAGTCCATCAAATCTAGAGTACGTTCGACCCTGCTGATATGGGATACTTTTGCTTTTGACAGAGTAGTGGATGTATCGGCACGTGTGCTGTTACGCTTGTCTCCACATGCTTCCTTGTATCCTTTTCACTTGCCCTATCTGTTCCTCAGGCAGATGCGGTATCTTCCCTGGAAACATAGGATGTTGAAGATGAGTACTCGAGAGCAATGCCAGGTAAGTAATCAGGTAAGGGGTTCCAGGCAGTCAGTTCCTGGCTGGAAGCTTGATTCCAAGTGCTGACTGATTGCTCTCTTTCTCATTGTCTTGCAGGTAAGAACAAGGCCAAAGGAAAAGGCAGGGAAAAAGCATGATATGGGATACTCTTGCTTTTAACCCTGATGATATGAGATATTCTTGATCTAGTATAGCTTGTTTGCAGAGGTATTATCGGGGGGAAAGAAAGCTGAATATTTCGAAAGGCTTCGTTGGGAGTGCCCTCTCAGATATGAGAAAGGGTTGAGCATTTTTGCAGGTCTGCCTGTCCGTTGGGGATGGAGGTCGACATATATAGGAGTCTCCCTAACAACAAGTAGTAATGATATTCCTTTACCCTGCTTGGTCATAGCACGGTAGTGGGAGCTGTCAGCTTCACATGTTTTAACTCTGTCAGAGCACTTTGAAAAAGTGGTCTGTGGTATCTGGAAAGCTGATGTTACGTGTGCAGATTACAGACAAGCTTTATCCAGGAGATCCGGCTCTTGAAGTTGGGAAAGTGGTGCCTCTTCGGTTTTCGAACAAGCAATCCTATCGGGGATCTGGCTCTCGAGATTCAGAGAACGATGCCTCTTCGATTTTTGAGAAAGCAATCATGCTGGGGGTCTGGCTCTTGAGAATCGAAGAGCGGTGTCTCTTCGATTTTTAAGAAAGTAATCATGTTGGGAGTCTGGCTCTCGAGATTCGGAGGGCGGGATTTTGGAGCAAGCAATCTTGTTGGGAGTGTTTTCTCAAATGTGAGTAAAGGTTGGGCATGTTTGCTAGTCTACCTTGCCACGAAGCATAGAGGTTGACACACAGGGACTTTCCAATTATCCAGCAATGGTACTGTTCCTTTACCCTCTTTTCGATTTTTGAGAAAGTAGTCATGTTGGGAGTCTGGCTCTCGAGATTCGGAGGACGGTGCCTCTTCGATTTTGGAGCAAGCAATCTTGTTGGGAGTGTTTTCTCGAATGTGAGTAAAGGTTGGGCATGTTGCTAGTCTACCTTGCCACGAAGCATAGAGGTTGACACACAGGGACTTTCCAATTATCTAGCAGTGGTACTGTTCCTTTACCCTTGTGGGTAATAATATGGTAGCTAGACCTTCAAAATTTATGTGTCTAAACTTTGTTAGTGCTGTTTCTTTGCTATTCTTTTACCCTTCTTGGTCAGAGCGATGTAGTGGGAGTTGCAAGCTTCACGTGTCTCAACTTTGGCAGAGAACTTTGGCAAAGTTATATGTGGTACCCATGAGCTACTGTTGCATGTGAGAAGTGGGTGATTGAACAGTAAGATTCATGTGCTTTCTACTTCCCCAGAAGTCTTCGACAGAATGCCCATAATTTCCGCAAAGCTGAGTGTGCGTGTGACAAGTGCTGACAAGGCTGGAAAAGTAGGTGCCTCTTCGATTTCTGAGATCGGCCCTCGTGGTCTCTGAGCAGCCCAACTTTTGAGAAAGCAAGCGCCTCTTCGATTTCTGAGATCGGCCTTCGTGGTCTTTGAGCAGCCCAGCTTTTGAGAAAGCAAGCGCCTCTTCGATTTCTGAGCAGGCGCCTCTTCGATTTCTGAAACTCCATCGAGTGCAGATTTTTATAGGGGCTGACATTAAGTTCCAAAGCACACTTGAATCTCCACCAGTAGAAGCTCAATTCTTGCATTTCTAAAATCTTGATTTGTCCGACCTCTTCTCTCTTCAACACCTTTGAAAATGTCTGGCCTCTCCGACCGTCGTTTTGACTTGAACCTTGTTGAAGAGGCAGCCCCGCCTTCTCCAGACAACATATGGCGCCCATCCTTCGTCTCCCCTACTGGTCCTCTTACTGTTGGGGATTCCGTGATGAAGAATGATATGACAGCTGCGATGGTGGCCAGGAGCCTTCTCACTCCCAAAGATAACAGACTACTTTCCAAACGGTCTGATGAGTTAGCTGTTAAGGATTCTCTGGCTCTCAGTGTTCAGTGTGCAGGTTCTGTGTCTAATATGGCCCAACGCCTATTTGCTCGAACCCGCCAAGTTGAATCATTGGCGGCTGAGGTGATGAGTCTCAAACAGGAGATTAGAGGGCTCAAGCATGAGAATAAACAGTTGCACCGGCTCGCACATGACTATGCTACAAACAAGAAGAGGAAGCTTGACCAAATGAAGGAATCTGATGGTCAGGTTTTACTTGATCATCAGAGATTTGTGGGTTTGTTCCAAAGGCATTTATTGCCTTCGTCTTCTGGGGCTGTACCGCGTAATGAAGCTCCAAATGATCAACCTCTGATGCTCCTCCTTCTAGGGTTCTGTCCAATACTGAGGCTCCGAATGATCCCCCTCTGATGCCTTCTATTTCTGGGGCTCTACCGACTGCTGAGACTTCTCCTAAGCAACCTTTGTGAAGGCTCCCTCTTGTTTGTTTATTTTGACTCATGTATATGTATATATTTGTAACTTATCGGGGATATCAATAAATAAGCTTTCTTTCATTTCAACGTATTGTGTTAAATACACCAAAGCCTTCTTCGCTAAGTTCCTTGAATTTTCTTTTGTTGAAGCTTGTATGTTGAAGCTTTGTGAGTGGAGCATGTAGGTTGAGGTAGTGTTCCCTTAATTTCCCGAGTGAGGAAAACTTCTAGGTTGGAGACTTGGAAAATCCAAGTCACTGAGTGGGATCGACTATATGAATCTTAGAACGCCATTGTGCTCGGTCCTGTGTCATGTCCTTCGTTAGATCCAAGTACTCTAAGTCTTTTCTTAGAGTCACTTCCAAAGTTTTCCTAGGTCTTCCTCTACCCCTTCGGCCCTGAACCTCTGTCCCATAGTCGAATCTTCTAATCGGAGCGTCAGTAGGCCTTCTTTGCACATGTCCAAACCACCGTAACCGATTTTCTCTCATATTTCCTTCAATTTCGGCTACTCCTACTTTACCCCGGATATCCTCATTCCTAATCTTATCCTTTCTCGTGTGCCCACACATCCAACGAAGCATCCTCATCTCCGCTACACCCATTTTGTGTACGTGTTGATGCTTCACCGCCCAACATTTTATGCCATACAGCATCGCCGGCCTTATTGTCGTCCTATAAAATTTTCCCTTGAGCTTCAGTGGCATACGGCGGTCACACAACACGCCGAATGCACTCTTCCACTTCATCCATCCAGCTTGTATTCTATGGTTGAGATCTCCATCTAATTCTCCATTCTTTTGCAAGATAGATCCTAGGTAACGAAAGCGGTCGCTCTTTGGTATTTCTTGATCTCCGATCCTCACCCCTAACTCGTTTTGGCCTCCATTTGCACTGAACTTGCACTCCATATATTCTGTCTTTGATCGGCTTAGGCGAAGACCTTTAGATTCCAACACTTCTCTCCAAAGGTTAAGCTTTGCATTCACCCCTTCCTGAGTTTCATCTATCAACACTATATCGTCTGCGAAAAGCATACACCAAGGAATATCATCTTGAATATGTCCTGTTAACTCATCCATTACCAACGCAAAAAGGTAAGGACTTAAGGATGAGCCTTGATGTAATTCTACAATTATGGGAAAGCTTTCGGTTTGTCCTTCATGAGTTCTTACGGCAGTCTTTGCTCCTTCATACATATCCTTTATAGCTTGGATATATGCTACTCGTACTCCTTTTTTCTCTAAAATCCTCCAAAGAATGTCTCTTGGGACCCTATCGTACACTTTTTCCAAATCTATAAAGACCATGTGTAAATCCTTTTTCCCATCTCTATATCTTTCCATCAATCTTCGTAAGAGATAGATTGCCTCCATGGTTGAGCGCCCTGGCATGAACCTGAATTGGTTGTCCGAAACCCGTGTCTCTTGCCTCAATCTATGCTCAATGACTCTCTCCCAGAGCTTCATTGTATAACTCATTAGCTTAATACCCCTATAGTTCATGCAATTTTGTACGTCGCCCTTATTCTTGTAGATAGGCACCAAAGTGCTCGTTCGCCACTCATTTGGCATCTTCTTCGTTTTCAAAATCCTATTGAAAAGGTCAGTGAGCCATGTTATACCTGTCTCTCCCAAAACTTTCCACACTTCGATTGGTATATCGTCTGGGCCTACTGTTTTTCTATGCTTCATCTTCTTCAAAGCTACAACCACTTCTTCCTTCCGGATTCGACGATAAAAAAAGTAGTTTCTACACTCTTCTGAGTTACTGAACTCCCCTAAAGAAGCACTCCTTTCATGTCCTTCATTGAAAAGATTATGAAAATAAGCTTTCCATCTGTCTTTAATCGCGTTCTCTGTAGCAAGAACCTTTCCATCCTCATCCTTGATGCACCTCACTTGGTTTAGGTCCTTTGTCTTCTTTTCCCTTACTCTAGCTAGTTTATAGATATCCAACTCTCCTTCTTTGGTATCTAGTCGTTTATACATATCGTCGTAAGCCGCTAACTTAGCTTCTCTCACAGCTTTCTTCGCCTCTTGCTTCGCTTTTCTATACCTTTCACCATTTTCATCGGTCCTATCCTTGTATAAGGCTTTACAACATTCCTTCTTAGCCTTCACCTTTGTTTGTACCTCCTCATTCCACCACCAAGATTCCTTTTGGTGTGGGGCAAAGCCCTTAGACTCTCCTAATACCTCTTTTGCTACTTTTCGGATACAACTAGCCATGGAATCCCACATTTGGCTAGCTTCCCCCTCTCTATCCCACACACACTGGGTGATTACTTTCTCTTTGAAAATGGCTTGTTTTTCTTCGTTTAGATTCCACCATCTAGTCCTTGGGCACTTCCAAGTCTTGTTCTTTTGTCTCACTCTTTTGATATGTACATCCATCACCAACAAGCGATGTTGATTAGCCACGCTCTCTCCTGGTATAACTTTGCAATCCTTACAAGTTATACGATCCCATTTCCTCATTAGAAGAAAATCTATTTGTGTTTTTGACGACCCACTCTTGTAGGTGATCACATGTTCTTCTCTCTTCTTAAAGAAGGTGTTGGCTAAGAAGAGATCATATGCCATTGCAAAATCCAAGATAGCTTCCCCATCCTCGTTTCTCTCCCCAAAACCATGGCCACCATGAAAACCTCCATAGTTGCCTGTCTCCCTGCCCACGTGTCCATTTAAATCTCCTTCTATAAATAACTTCTCCGTCTGAGCAATTCCTTGCACCAAGTCTCCAAGGTCTTCCCAAAATTTCTCCTTCGAACTCGTATCCAACCCTACTTGAGGTGCATACGCACTAATCACATTGATAAGTTCTTGTCCTATTACAATCTTGATTGCCATGATTCTATCTCCTACCCTCTTGACATCTACAACATCTTGTGTCAAGGTCTTGTCCACGATGATACCAACACCGTTTCTCGTTCTATTTGTGCCCGAATACCAAAGTTTAAACCCTTAGTTTTCTAGATCCTTTGCCTTACGACCAACCCACTTAGTTTCTTCTAGGCACATAATATTTATCCTTCTCCTCACCATAACTTCCACTACTTCTATAGATTTTCCCGTTAAGGTTCCTATATTCCACGTTCCTAAACGCATTTTGCTCTCTTGAACTCTACCCTTCTGTCCTAGCTTCTTCACCCTCCCCCGTCTATTAGGATCAAAGTACTTCTTTTGTGTGTCTCGTATAAAGTTGATAGGAGCATATGCTCCCAAACAACTTTGAGTGGAGTCGTTCGAAAAGAAGTTTCTATGGCCCCTTTGCTCATTTAACACTGCATCCGGGTGTCGATGGAGATACAGCGACCCTTGCTCACTTATCACTGTGCTTGGGCCACACAGCGCGCCACTTACGGATGACGCCCTAGCTTTAGCGCGATTTCGTTCTGGATTCATTTTCATAAGGATTCGACGTGATCATGGACTGCCGGTTGTCGACTACCTGACGCCCTCCCCCTCCTCCTTTATCCGGGCTTGGGACCGGCGATGTAAGATAAACTTACATAGGCGGAGTTATTGAACAGATATACAAACGAAATAAAATTTGATTAACCAAAATCAACTTACTTAAGTTCAAATTTTAATTCTTATAATTGTACGAATCAATTACTTGCATGATCTTGACTGTCTTGCTTTCTGTCTCAAGAAAAGCTTGTGTGCCACTATTTAAAATGTTGAGTAACAGTGGCACTTGATTCATATTTTTATAAGTAAAACCAAAAATAAAAACAAAAAAAAAATCTAAAAAGAAAACGGTGAAACTATGAATCAAATATTTCTTACAAGTTCCAATTCAATTTGTTAGTATATTTCTTTTTTTAACAAACAATGTCGGGCTCGTTTAGATGTGCTTTAAAATGACTGAAAGCGCTTTTAAGAAAAAAGTTTTTGGATTCCAAAAGTACTTTAAGTGTTTTCTACAAGAAAACACTAGTTATGTTTTTTTTAGTGTTTCTCACAAGAAGCATTTTAAGTGTTTTTTTTCAGAAGTTACTAACATTTTACTAAGGATTATTTCTAAAAATATTTTCACCAAAAACGCTTTCAGTCATTTAAAGCACATCCAAACGAGTTCTACACTAAAGAAAATGGGGTAGGCAATGATCATCTTCAACCGAATGGGCTAAAACTCTCCGATCACAAATATAACCCTAAACCAATATATTATAATTTGGATTTGCCTAATCATTGGAATGCATGAACGTCCAGTAAGTTCCATGAAAATATTTTTACAAAGCTAATATCGGTAAAGATTATCTTTTAATCAGCAAAACAATTCATTCCGAAGAAAAAATGTCCAAGAATCATGGCCGCGCAGAGAGACCCGTCAAAAGTCACACAGAGCAACTCCAGCCCATCTCCATAGGCTGGCACCCCTCAAATTCACTCCAACTGAGCCTAATAGTCTAGTACCCAGCCCTGGCACCCCTCAAATTCACTCCAACTGAGCCTATTAGTCTAGTACCCAGCCCAAGCTAGCTTCTAGACCGGCCCAAAACGTGAAAAGAAAACATATGGAAGCATCCGCAAGGCAACAATAATTTTTTGCTCAGGAAGAAGACCTAAAACATGAAAAACATATTTTTTTTGCATAAAGTATGGATCATGGTTGCAAATAGCACTCATGATTTTATTGAACAAACTTCGTTGCGTTCTAAAACAACGTCTAAAAATATGATTAGGGAATAAACTGTTGGGGATAAAATATTATTCCAAGAGATCTTTACCTCGTCTTTCCCTCTTTCTATCCAAGTTTGCAAGACGTCTAAGTTTGGATATCTGACCCACAGCTTCCATGACACGACGAGAATGTGAGACTCTCTGCCTTCTATGTTCATCATCCTCATCCATTGCGAAAGTCTCATCTCCACCTTCCTCGAGATTGAACAATTCTTCTTGTTGTGCCAACAATTTTTTCTGTTGCTCATCGATTTCATACAATATCCTTAAAGAAGACATTGTAAGAACTCAAGATTTAAAAACAATGAAGAAGGATTCTGAGCTAAAAAAAAAAATGATTGAGTTTAGTGTATGAATTAGGATGAATGTAGGGTTTATATGGACAAAAAAAGAAAGAATGATGTTCTGGACAATGTCATGTGGCACTACGTAATTGGTTGAAAATCTTATCGAAATCTTGGCTAAATTATTGTAAACCGATAGTGACACGTGGCGCGTAGGGATAAGTTGAAAATCTTATCAGAAATCTATTTACAAAATAGTACGTTCGGATAATGACACGTGGCGTGACAAAATTGGTTGAAAATCTTATCGAAATTTTGGCTAAATTATTGTGAACATATAGTGACACGTGGCGCATCGGAATAGGTTGAAAATCTTATCAGAAATCTATTCACAAAATAGTACTTTCGGATAATGACACGTGACGTGACAAGATTGGTAAAAAATCATATTCGAAATTAAAACTAAATATTGTTTTTTTATTTTATAAAAAAAATTAATAATATTTTAAATTAGCCGGGTGCCAGCCCATTTTTTAGAGTTGAAGATGCATTTGGCCAATTACTGTTCATTGATGTTAATCACTATTTATTTGAGTTGATTAAATGGGCTGAACACGTCAGCGTATTTTTAATTGTGGACTTGTTCTAATGTACTATGTGTGTGTTTAAATACACTATAATTTTAAAAATATTTAAATTAAAATTAGAAAAGGGAAAAGTAGAAAGTGGGAGAGAGAAAGGGAAGTAAAATTATGGTTACATGCATGGTCTAAAATATCCATAATATCCCGATATTTTCATCGAAATTTCCGTGTTTTTGGACTACCGATATTTCCGATATCATCGATATTTTAGACCTTACTAAGTCACTCATGTATTTTACCATACAATGTATAAAGTGTAAAATATTGTAATAATTCATTATATATAAATGATTATGGTGTGTTTAAACTTCTTTCATTAATTACTACATATTTTCTACACTCACAATGTTTGCCAGCTCGCTATATAATCAACTTAAATCAGTTATATCTATCATGCAATGCATTTCCTTCCAATTTTTTGTGATAAACTAATAATTGACTAAATAAACATCCTACAAAGTTTCAATAAAAATTTCCAAGTTTTTCTTACAATTTCCGTGGTTTTTATTCAATTTTTATTGATATCGATAATATCCCGATATTTCCATCGAAATTTCCATGTTTTTAGACTACCGATATTTCCGATATCATCGATATTTTATACCTACATGTAGGTGTGAATGACCAAAAGAAAAGGCAAAAATTATAGTCGCACGGTTCAATTATGGTTACATGTAGGTGTGAATGAAGAACAAAAAGAGATCAGTACCAGAGAAAGGGGAAGAAGACAAAGGAAAATATATATATATATATATATATATATAGCATCTTTAAATTCTAATCGCATGATCTAATTCAAAGAGATCCAACGGCTGAGCGTGTGATCTCATTTTTTTGAAAAATAAGAATCGCTTGTTTAAAGAAATTGTTCAACTATATATAGTCCTTGAAGAAAATAAAAATGATCATAGAAGTATTTTTGTAGTACCAGAGCGACCAGGGAGAAAGAGTAACCTTAATTTTTTCTATGAAATTCTGGAAGAGACAAATTAAGATAATTAATTTGTTTGATTATTAGAATTTTGTGTTTGTGTATGGCTCTCTCTAAATGTAAGTTATAAATATGAAACCATACTTAACACATGTCATATTTTGAGTGGATTGTAGCGCCACTCAACATAACCTAGTGGCAAGTTAAGTTTTACACAAATTTTTATTCTTTGACACACCTTTAGCTTGCACATGAAAATTCAACCTGTCAAACCCGATAACCATGAATAACTGCTCGAATAGGACGAATTTGGAGATGAAAATTTGACTATCTTTCGGATATGAGGAAAAACCGTAAAATTCGCCTATCTTTAAAATATAGGGACAAATCATAAATATGATTCGGTTACACACCGCGTAGAAAACATGTGAGAGGTAGCTTCTCATAACGAACATCAATCTCCACCACTTTCCCCTCCAATTGTATAGCCACACCCTGACGCAACGGTTTACTAACATCAAATCCTCACACGTATGCGTAAAACACTACCAAACTGCTCGTCCATCCTACTTTGATCCGTCAACACATATTGCCCCAATATGTTGCGTAAGAACATTCCCATCTGCTTGGTCGTATAACAGAACGAAGCCCTTTGATCTGAATCCAAAATTCCTGGAACTGCAATGCCATAGCCATTGGTTTAGTGACATCGTTAGCTTCTTCAAGAACTAATAGCGCTTGCTTATTGTATAGCCACGGACCACTCCTAAGCACCATATAACGCTCTTGATTCAAGTTAAACCCAAATCCAAATATATCATTCTCCAACTCAAATATCAGAACATTAGCCTTGGAACTCCAAATATTCCTCATATGTTGTTTGAAGCTCTCTTTATTCAAATGCCTTATGGGTAAGGATTTTACCCACAAGAAACACGTTATTCGACTTCAAGGTTAGAGCCTCTTGTTTGTCCATAAACACCACTTTCTGTTCGTCTTCCGTAATCCCAAATCGACCAGAAAACCTAGAAACCATCTCCTCCATTATGACTAAACTCTTCTCAACCCAGAACCACTCCCACACAGAGTCGAACACACCGCGTAGAGAAAAGCTTGAATGCTACTCCACACCACGAACGCCTAGACTCACACGGAGTCCTCTCTTCCCTCTTTGACGCGAGACCACCTTGAAGGCTTGAACCAACGAAATCTTGGATTTCCATAGGGAAGTGCCGGTCACTCTCCTACACTATGTTTGGATGAAAAAAATAAATTTAGAATTTGGATAAAAGTCGGAATTTATAAATTGACATGCATCAATTTCCTTGTTTGGATTCATAAACATAGAAATTTATAATTTCCACATGGAAAAAAAACTTGAAATTTGGGACCTCCAATTCCCAAGTTTAAATTTCATGTAAATAGATGTCATTTCTCAATTTTTATGATTGAGAGCTTAAAAATAACAAATTCCATATTCAATTATATTGTTCTTTTAGCTTAACAAAACAAGAAAATTCACAAATTCTATAAAATAAATCACATCATTTCAATTTCCGTCATTTTAAAATTCCTTAGTAATCTTAAATTTTTTCATCCAAACTAAGGTTCACAAAACCTAGAGAGCCTTTACAATAAACAGTTAATAAATCAATACATATCACTTAGGATGAGTAGTTAAGTTTATTAGCTTAGTCATTTTAACATAAACATACGAATAATTTTATTTTAAACGTAATTAAATACTTTTTAAAGCTTTCAGTAATTATAGTTTTTTTAATTAATATAATTATAATGAAATATATCATCAATATTTGTTTAAAAAAAATTATATTTTTTGCCCGACAAAAAATTTCGTCGAGCAAACATTATAAATTTTTTAACTTTTTGGTTTTACAAATTTGCCTCGCCACTTTTTGGTCGAGTCAAGTTTTTAACATTGTTCAATTTGTGCGAGGCGACGAAATATCTTGGTCGGGTCAAGATGATTTCATCGAAGGTCAAGATGGTCAACACACGTTTAACATTGTTCAATTAAGGTTTCTTATTTCACTTCTATGCAGGAAGCTATTAAGGTCACACAACTCACTAATGGACCTTTGGGTGGTCTTCATGAGAAGGTTTGTTTGATCTTAAATATGTGGAATCTGTGGATATGTAACTCCAAATGTTCAATTTTATCAAATGAGTGTTGGTTGGTTGGCTATTGTAATCATGAAAAGCAATTTATTTTTGCGTGATAGGTTGAGGTGCCTTTGGAACCAAAGAATGAGCTGTCGAGGCTGACAAGTATGATAAACTCACTCTGTTAATTAAGGTCTTTGTACTTTTATTTAGTTAAATTTTCTTGCAATTTTTGTTTAACGATGCTTTCCATTCTCCTCTCATCTCAAGTTATATAGTTTGAATATCTGCGTTTTATTTGGAACTAATGGTTAATAATTTCAGGTGAACAATTTATGTGCAGAATAATGAACTCTATTGAAACACATCTATCTAATGATTGCCTGAAAAGATGGATATAATATGCATTCTCTTTGTCATTTCAGTGTAGTGATAAGCTACGTTTAAGCCTTGAATTGGGTTCCTTTGCTATTGATCACATAACATTTGTTGATGCACAAAACCGGAAGTCTTGAAACAACGTAAATCCGATCGTGAATCTGCATGAAATATAAATAACACAAGATGTATCGTGGTTCACCCCAAGGTTTGGGCTACGTCCACACTGAATATGTATTTATCTGAGGGAGAGAGAGCTCTGAGAGTGAGAGCTTTGAAAGGGGGTGAGAGGGCCTAGGCATTGGCCTCCCTAATTGTGAGGGTGAGAGGTCCCTTTATAGAATAAGGACTCCTCACTTATTACATATTTGCCCCTTCCTTTATCACTTAATTACATTTAAGTCCCTCGAGTATTTGTACGAGATCTAAATACGAGGCCCTAAATATGGTATAAACAGTAGTCCCCCAAGTCTTCAGTCAAGAGAGTTTTTTGGCTGGAGACTTGAAATTCAGTCCATGTGTGGGCCAAAGTAACTAGATGTTGTCTTGAACTGATGCTCGATATGAGGCGGTGCTCAATCTGAAATGATGCTCAATTAGAAGTAGCACATGCTGCGAGACTGCTTGGCTTGTGGCTTATGTTGCCTTGGTTGGCTCGTGGTGTGGAAGGTGAGGGAGTCCCTTTTATAGAATAAGGACTCGCTCCTCAATACATGAATGATGGGCTAGAGTTGATGTTCTCTAATGATGGTGAGGGAGTCTCTTTTATAGAATAAGGGCTCGCTCCTCAATACATAAATATGGGCTAGAGTTGATGCTCTCTAATGGTGGTGAGGGAGTCCCTTTTATAGAATAAGGGCTCGCTCCTCAATACATAAATATGGGCTAAGTCCCCTAAGTATTTTTCATGAGGCCCAGTTGAGGCCCAATATATGGTACATAATGTAGTCCCCCAAGTCTTTGATCAATAGGGTCTGTTGGCTGGAGACTTCAAATTGAATCCATGTATGGGCCGAAGTGGCGGTTGTTTGGAGGCGGTAGTTGTGTACCCTGCACTGAAGCTTTGTAGGTGAAGCTTTTACAAGTGAAGCTTTGAAGCTAGAGCTCTGTAAATGAAGCTTTCAAAGCTGGAGCTTTTGTAAATGAAGCTTTTGAAGCTAGAGCTCTGTAAATGAAGCTTTTGAAGCTAATTGACATGAGTGATGCTCATGAATGTTTAGATTGACATGAGTGATGCTCATGGATGTTGTCATGGGTGATGCTCATGAATGTTTATGTATGAATGACATGAGTAATGCTCATGTATAATTTGAAGTAGTGGGCGTACTTTTGATCACCTAGTTGGTGGCATGAAGGAGAGTACGGGTTGTACATTTCATCACCTAGTTGGTGGCATGAATGGCTAATTGCCAAATGATATTAGAGTACGGGTTGTACATTTCATCACCTGGTTGGTGGTAATAGCGGCAAGTTGTCGAATAATTGTGGAGTACTGGGCGTACTTTTGATCACCTGGTTGGTGGTAATAGCAGTAGGTTGCCGAATAATTTTGGAGTACTGGGCGTACTTTTGATCACCTGGTTGGTGATAATAGAGGGCCTGGCTCTTTTGGGCATATGGGCATTTGCCTTCCATATGACATTGCAGCCTATTATTTTGGGCTTGCCCTTTTTTTTTTTAGTTACCATCTGATGGGGTTTATACAGATATCTCCGAAAGATAATAAAAATAAATTACATCATTCTGATGGGGTGTTTATTCCTTGCTTTTGCAGTGTCCCCATGTGCTTCCCTTCTGCAGTGTCCCCATGTGCTTCCCTTTTGCTTTCTCTTTTCACTTTCTTTTTCTTTTCATGCGTAGGCACAATGGATTTTGATCTAAATCTGCCAATAGCATTGCTTCTATCAGTGTTTTTGCTTTTCTTCTTTGTGATCACATGACCCCTCTATGACTGCACCACTTTTCCTTTACACAGTTTTCAAAAGCAGCTGGATGATTAAAGAAAGCCATATCTAATCTGGTTGTTGCATCCTCGGCATTAAGATCAGGTTCGTCCACATTATTCCTTGCTTGCCCCCTGCTTTCCATAATATCCATATTATCAGGATATGGTTCTTCACGAGACTTGGTCCCTGCTAACTCATCAGTGCCCTGAGAATCATGAGGACTGGGATCGGCTCGTACTGCTAGTCTCTCTCGAGTCACCGCTGCTCGAATCAGTGAGCGACTCGCTTCCTCCACCACCATCGTCAACTGAAGACTTGATAGGCCCAGTCCCTTTCTTTTGCAAATTCTCCCTTTTTCTCGTTAAAGACTCCATCTTTTGAACTTCTGAAAAAGCCTGAGCTGCTGCAAACCAGAAACCATGCTCTGCAATCTACTCAAGTCATAGTCAATATCAGTGAGAGAATGTTGCACTCCAGCAACATCTTCCTTAATTGACCTTGAAAGCTCATTTTGCTCTGCCATTTTGTCATCCACATGCCGAATTCTCTGCGTCAGGTGTTTCTTTGCTTTAGTAACAGCCTTTTTCACGTTATCCAAATTTTTTGTCAAGTTCTCAACAGCAGTAGCCATACCACGCTTTGTCACATACATCATATCTGAGAATTTTAGACCCTTCCACCACATGTATCCATAACCCACTGCTCCCAAGGTAGTTGCTGGCATTATTAGTGATGTCATATTACCAATTTGGCTACCGTTCCCATTCACAAAAACCATTCCCCCGCCACGCGACGAGCCAATTTGCCTTATCTCAGCTGTCATTCGGCTAATCTGTGCTGTGAAGGAATCATAGTCACCGTCTGCGTGTTCCCCGGATCCATTTAACAATGACTGAAGTTCTCCGAGCAGCTCGGATAATTTACCGTTCTTAAGAAGGATGGTGCCAGTATACCCTGCCCCAGCTAAGATCAGGATCTTGGAAACCCCTATTCCGCTCTGCATAGCCATGGTGGAGTTCGCGTTCGATCGGAAAATGCAAGAAGGTGAGGAGAGTGGATTTTTTGGGTGTAAATTGGGGATTTATGGGTTAGAGAGTATGTGGTGGAGGTGTGCGTGGCAGCCGTTTTTGGCTGGTGAAATGACAGACAGAGGAGAGAGAAAGTGAGGAAAGAGAGAGACGGATTGGGGTTTTTTGTTTACTAGCTTCAATAAAGAGGTCGAATGCAAAGCCGAAGACCAAACGCCTGCTGGTGAGCTTGCTCACCGGAGTAGAGGTCCAGCAATGCCGAGCAGGATTTGATGGAGCAGGGGACTGGAGGAGCTCATCTCAGCAGAGGCCAAGATCTTTGCTGCTTGGCGGAGGTGGAGCCAGATCCGTCACCAACTTTTCCCGCACCATTTAAGTAGAGAGAGATTTGGTTTCTTCTGTTTCTGGGGTTTTTTGGGAAAGCTTTAGGTTCATGGGTTTTAGCAAATTTGCAGATTCTGCAGATTCACGGTGAAGTGAAAAAATGAAAGAGAACCGACATAGTTTTTCGTGTCGATTCCCACAGACGGCGCTAAATGTTGATGCACAAAACCAGAGGTATTGGAACAACGTAAATCCGACCGTGAATCTACAAGAAATGTAAATAACACAAGATGTATCGTGGTTCACCCCAATGTTTTGGCTACATCCACATTGAATATGTATTTATCTGAGGGAGAGAGAGCTCTGAGAGTGAGAGCTTTGAGAGGGGTTGAGACGGCCTAGGAATTGGCCTCCCTAATTGTGAGGGGGTGAGCGGTCATTTTATAGAATAAGGACTCCTCACTTATTACATATTTGCCCCTTCCTTTATCACATAATTACATTTAAGTCCCTCGAGTATTTGTACGAGATCTAAATACGAGGCCCTAAATATGGTATAAACAACATTCTCACCTACAATGAAGATATGAAGAAAAGATCATGTACAGGTACTTTGTTTCATTTTATACTCAGTTGTTGTTCTCCCTGTCATTTTTCTGCTATGTCTTCTCATTTGGTTTTCGATTTTCCAACAGGTTTTCATCTGAAAAGATAAAAACGCCAAGAGGGGAAGGGGTAAGTTCTAAGCTAAAGCCACAAGTGGGTTTGTTTTTTTCTTTTGTTAATTGGTTTGGTTTTTGGATGTTTATTTTCGGTTGTCGTTAATTTTATGTTTTATGATTGAATTTGTTTTGATTCAATGAGGTTAGTGAGCTAAAACTACAAGTGGGTTTGTTTTGGTTTTTGGGTGGTTCGTAATTTTCTGCATAGATGGCATGAAAATGTTGATGCCAGTCGGCACAAATGAATTTGATCACATCATCTCTGTGATGGTTATGTTTACTAATTTGCAAGGCAGTATTTTAATATCCTCCTACATTTACAAAAATATTTTTTGAGAAGAGTTCAAATCTCATCTTTCCTTTGAATGGCAAATAAACATTGTATTGTATGACATTCTTTTATTTATTGATGTGCTTATTGACTACCCCTATAGAAACTCCTCTAGTTGTTCTTAGGTTGGATTACCTTATTAGATGCTATTACAAGTTTGAAGGAGCAGAGAGTTCTAACAAAGCTGCAATTGTTGTGTACATATATAGTGTCACGCCCCGATCCCGATATACGACCAGAATCGACATGTGACGCCACCAAATACCTGTATCTCGAACATACCTCACCTTCGGAATATGTACATAGCATAATTCAAGATCCAAATCACATAGAAATTTTTATATACTTTATGGCTGCATCTAAACTCCTCGTTAGACTGCCTACGTACCCTCAATAGGGATCAAGCCATTCGTAGTTCACCATTTCACTACAATCGAATATTCATCACATAAATCGCTATGCCTCAACCATATATCACAAAGCATATCATACAATATTACAAAGAACAAACGACGGAGCACAATCATATTCACTAGTCACAATGGTAAACGAGTCTAATCATAATTACAATAACCATAACCAACATCATTCCATAATTACATCAAACAATAATGCCAACCATCACAATCATTAATATCACATACCACTCATCGAAATGCAGGGCTAGAGCGACACAGTTCTGTTGAAGTTTACATCTCGGAAGAACGGGATTTTGGACTACATAACAGAGCCAAGACAACAAAAGGGATTCCAGACCATCACTCAACAGAATCCAAACTAGGATACGATTCCGGACCATCACTCAACGGAATCGCAGAGTAGAAGGAATTTCTGACCATCACTCAACGGAATCCAAACCAGGATACGATTCCGGACCATCACTCAACGGAATCGCGGAGTAAAACCATCACTTAACGGAATTGCAGAGTAGAACGGATTCCGGACCATCACTCAACAGAATCCAAACCAGGATACGATTCCGGACCATCACTCAACGGAATCGCGGAGTAGAATGTGTAACACCAATCAATGAAACAAGACATGGATCAAGTTACTCAAGGTACAAATACTCAACGAAACGAGAATGAAATAATGACACGAGGGTTGAAACATATTTCGAAGCAACTAACCCCATAACAATAGGTTAATGGTCCACTACTAGTCCTCGCATTTCATCACATCAATCCAATCATACAATACAAACCATATTTCCAATGCACAAGTCAAATCATACTTAATGAAAATAGATCAATGGCCAAAAATAAAATAACATTTCAATAGAATTCACATTTAATCAACACGGGTCTATGGCATATACATATATAATTCACAATTCAATATAAATTTCATTTATAACCCAAATCATATTCACAAATGATATTAATATAAGAAATTAAGGTAGTAATTATATCACATATATTATAGTTACTCTCTAACCAATGTGACCCCACTAGACTTCGCTTAGTATCCCGTGGTACTAGATTTAGTATTTAAAACGTTTCAAGACATATTGATTAAAAGTCACCTCTCGGTCAACGGTAGGGTCCACTACTTACGTAATTCGATCCGGAAGATCCGTACCTTGGATTTCTAATCCATAACTTCCCAAAGTCCACATTATGCTCATAGAACCACATACTAAATTCTCATCGCTATCCAACGGTCGGATCTCCGCCAATTGCTAGAATTAGGTGGCGGTTAACAATTAATTTTACTAACTTAGAAATCTAATTCGGGAATGTCCGTACGTCAGATTTCCGATCCGTCAGTTCCAGCTATCCTCAAATATTACATTTGTTTGTACCATACTTAACCAATCCCGAAACTACTAAGCACCGGTCAACGTTATACCGTCAAGGACCCAAAAGAGTTTCCCTTAAACCAGGAGGCCAATTACAGCGCGACACGTGTTGACATCAGAAGCCAATCATAGCGCGACACGTGTCAACATCAGAAGCCAATCACAACACGACACGTGTCAAAGTCAGAATGAAACTAGAAACTCTCTTCTATAAATAGAGATCATTCTGTCATAATATTTCCTAATGTCATTTGTACTAAATCATTCACTAGTACTCATTAAAGGAGAGCTTGAACCTATGTACTTGTGTAAACCCTTCACAATTAATGAGAACTCCTCTACTCCGTGGACGTAGACAATATGGGTGAACCACGTACATCTTGTGTTTGCTTCCCTATCTCTATACATTTGCATACTTATCGACACTAGTGATCGGAGCAATCTAGCGAAGGTCACAAACTTGACACTTTCTGTTGTACCAAAGTCCTTACTGATTTTGTGCATCAACATTTGGCGCCGTCTGTAGGAACGACACTTATTCCCACTCTCTTCAGCTTTGTTAAGCTGGTTTCCACCATTTGTACACTTTCTTTTGACTAGGCATCCCTTTCCAATATGGGGAGCGAAGGAAGCCACAGCACACAGAATGACACCCATCTTACACCTGGTGCGAAGCAACGAAAGAAAGAACAAAAAAAGTTTGCTCTTCAGGCTAAAGTCGATGAGCTAGACGCTCAGAACAACAAGACAAGGATGAAGAATGAGGTCCTCCAGGAGCAGTATGAGAAGCTCCACGAAACTAGGCGTACTCAAACACGCGAGCTTGTTACCCCTGTGGACATCAACCATTATCTGGGTGACCCCAACACGGAGGGTCACCTTCCTTCGACATGGGTATCCCTGATGAGGAGCGAGCTAATCATCAAAACATTGATCAACATGATACTTCTCTCAACCCAGCTGTTTCGGCCCAAAGCAAGAGAAGTGGAGGAAGACACCTCCTTACAGAAGGAGTGGAAGGATCGAAAGTCGTTTATCGTGACTGCCAAGGCTTTCTAAAGCAACGTCGAGAGAATCCCCTCCACATATGCTCGAAGATCAATGACCCAAAGGTTTTTGAAAGATTCGATCCCCTCTCACGACCCAGGCCAGCTGTCAATCTAGGGAAGGAACGACAGGTCCCAGAGGAACATGAAGGTACATGTGACTCTAAGGTATTCTAACAGACTCGCCCTAGAAGTCAGTACGGCGAGTCTAAGAAAAAACCACACGCCCTTGCTCAAACTTTCCTACTTCCAAAAGGCGATGGAGACTTACGAAAAAAAATTCCAGTGGTACATGACTCCACTCAGGACCCCTTTGTCCTACAGCTCGTTGAGGAAGTAAACAAGTTGAAGGCCGAACGTCAGGCTAAGCTACCTGACTGGAACCAACCCAGGCCTGACACTCTCACAAGAAGGATCCTCGACACCCCCTTCAGGCGAAGACAAAACAAAAGCTTGGTTTACAACTCTATACTGGAAGGGAGGACCCAATTGAACACCTTAACCTCTTTGAGTCCACCATGGCATATCGGATGCACACCGACGAAGAATGATGTCTTCTCTTCCCCTCCACCCTCTCTGGCGGAGCTCTAAACTGGTATTGCCGTCTTCCACCTGAGACAGTAGACTCATTTGAGGAACTGAGGAAACTGTTTGTCTCTCAACACATCTTTCAGACCAATCGCTTGCATTCTATAGATGACTTGTACACTATTTTCCAGAAGCCGGGCGAGTTACTACGAGAGTATGCCGGTCGCTTCAACCATAAGTATTCTCACTGCGCTGAGGCAGATGACAAGACCGCCATCAAGGCTTTCACGGCAGGCCTACGTGATTGTTTCTTCAAGTACATGATTAATGCCAACACTTGGAAGACTTACTCTAAGGTGATGGCACAGGTTTACAACCACGCCTCCGCCGAAGCAAAGATATACCAAGGGAACCCCCATATGGTTAACCCCTATCAACAAGTGGGAAGTGGAAGTCAAGTTTTACCAAGTGATGAGATATTGGCCATTCAGATACCCATGTTACTCGCTAAGTCACCAAACGTATCTGTCTCTTGGTAAGAGGAAAGATTTTTACTCTCAGCAAGCCCATTACAACAAGAGGCATAAAAGTTCGTATCAAGACAACCAGGGGTGAACGTACCGTCGACTATTATGACTATGGGGCCAAGCCTCACTCTTTCAAAGTGGAGGACTATGTAATGAAGGAAATGCTATTATAAGAAGGCATACACATTACAAATGTTTTGACTCTCAACCGCTTGAGATCTTTTGTCACACAAGTCATTCAGCAAATATTTAAAGAAGAGGGAATTCAGACAACTTATTCTGAGTCTTTTGCTTTCCTAGCACTGGAACACTTGGTCTACGCTGACCTACCCTTATACTCCAACTCAGAGCTTCAACATGTGTACTTTGACACAAAGTATGTGATACTAAGGGTTACAACCAACATGGTTCACATATCAAAAGCATGGATCCCTTCATGCATAGCAAAACATTCATAAGCATCACTCATATCAATCAACATAAACATCATACGTTCCAACACATTCATACATAAACATCATACATTCCAACACATTTATACATAAACATCATACATTCCAACACATCCATACATAAGCCAACTTTGCTTCGAAAAGGTTCAACATACTTTGTGTCTTCAACACTTACTACAATGTGCCTTGACACCTTGCCCTTATTCTCACCAACCAGGTGATGAAATGTGAAGAAGGAACTCATCTTCATGCCACCAACCAGGTGATGAAATGTACAACCCGTACTCTCCTTCATGCCACAAACTAGGTGATGAAATGTACAACCCGTACTCTAATATCATTTGGCAACTTGCCATTCATGCCACCAACCAGGTAAAGACGGAACTCATCCTCGTGCCACCAACCAGATGATGAAATGTGATGAAAGGTGATGAAGGAACTCACATTTGTACCACCAACCAAGTGATGAAAGCAACTCACCATTCATTCCACCTACCAGAAGACGAGTGGTACAACTTGTACATGTGAACTCTTAGCATTCACAAATAATAAAAAATCTTCAAGCTTGACAACTCAATTATAGAAGCACTTATGCCCAACAAGAGTTATAGTTACCAACAAAGTCTTATTGCAAGCCAACAACAACTTCAGTGCATGGCATACGAAGATCAAGCTATTCAGCCCTCTTGCATCTGCTTCAGACATTTCCCCTCTGTAACAATGCAAACACTACAACTCGTAGAAAGCTTCACACACTCTTGATCAAGACAGTGTGAAGCAAAACCAATTTATAGTGCCAACAAGAGCTTCATCAAAGGAGTTCAACGACAATTCTCAAAAGCTTCACACACTCTTGATCAAGACAGTGTGAAGTAAAACCAATTTATGGTTCCAACAAGAGCTTCATTAATGGAGGGCAACCATAATTCTCAAAAGCTTCACACACTCTTGATCAAGACAGTGTGAAGCAAAACCAATTTATGGTGCCAACAAGAGCCTCATCAATAGAGGGCAACCACAATTCTCAAAAGCTTCAAAGTGTGAAGCAAAACCAATTTATGGTGCCAACAAAAGCTTCATCAATGGAGGGCAACAACAATTCTCAAACCTTCGAAGCAAATTCAAGACTGTTCGAAGCAAATTCAATTTATATGGTTCATCCAAACCTTCGACTACTACAAGGTGTGGCTTGCATCACAATCTCTTGCTTAACAGTGTGGAAGCAAAATTTGTATATGTTGTCTCTCCCACATTTTCAAATTTCTAGTTTCCCAAAAAAATAAAAAATAAAAAAAATTGGGAAATTTAACAAAGCTTCATCAATGGAGGACAACTAAAAATTCTCAAAAGCTTCACACTATTTTGATCAAGATAGTGTGAAGCAAAATCAATTCGTGGTACCCAACAAAGCTTCACCACAAAAGCTTCACCAACAAAAGCTTCATCAATGAAGGACAACTACAAATTTTCAAAAGCTTCACACTATCTTGATCAAGATAGTGTGAAGCAAAATCAATTCATGGTACCCAACAAAAGCTTCAACTCCAAAGCTTCACCAACAAAAGCTTCATCAATGGAAGACAATTACAAATTCTCAAAAGCTTCACACTATCTTGATCAAGATAGTGTGAAGCAAAATCAATTCATGGTACCTAACAAAATCTTCAACTCCAAAGCTTCACCAACAAAAGCTTCATCAATGGAGGACAACTACAAATTCTCAAAAGCTTCACACTATCTTGATCAAGATAGTGTGAAGCAAAATCAATTCATGGTACCCAACAAAAGCTTCACCCATAAAAGCTTCACCAACAAAAGCTTCAACTCCAAAGCTTCACCAACAAAAACTTCATCAATGGAGAACAACTTCAAATTCTCAAAAGCTTCACAGTATCTTGATCAAGATAGTGTGAAGCAAAATCAATGCATGGTACCCAACAAAAGCTTCAACTCCAAAGCTTCACCTACAAAGCTTCAATTCCAAAGCTTCACCCACAATAGCTTCACCTACAAAAGCTTCACCCATAAAAGCTTCACCTACAAAAGCTTCACCCATAAAAGCTTCACCAACAAAAGCTTCAACTCCAAAGCTTCAACTCCAAAGCTTCACCTACAAAGCTTCAATTCCAAAGCTTCATCCATAATAGCTTCACCTACAAAAGCTTCCCATAAAAGCTTCACCAACAAAAGCTTCAATAAAAGCTTCACCCACCACAAAAGCTTCACCCACAAAAGCTTCACCCACCACAAAAGCTTCACCCATAAAAGCTTCACCAACAAAAGCTCCCCCCACCACAAAAGCTTCACCCATAAAAACTTCACTAACAAAAGCTTCACCCACCACAAAAACTTCACCCACAAAAGCTTCACTTACAAAGCTTCAACATAAAAGCTTCACCTACAAAAGCTTCACACTATCTTGATCAAGATAGTGTGAAGCAAAATCAATTCATGGTACCCAACAAAGCTTCAACCTCAAAGCTTCACCTACAAAGCTTCAACACCAAAGCTTCACTTACAAAGCTTTAAAAAAAAAATATATATATATATATATATATTTTTTTTTTTTTTTTCAAAAATTCAAAAATTCAAAAATTCAAAAATTTGAAAAAAAAAATTTCGAAAAAAAAAAAATTGCCTAGGCCTCCTCTTCTTTGGGCCTAATAACTTTCATAACAAATATATATGAAGAAGGAGTTTTGGGCTACCACTTAGAAAGGAAATGCCTCATTCGTTAACTCCATCGACTGGAGACTTGGGGGACTCCTACCATATGCTACTGCACCTTGATACTCGAAAGTCTCACGACCACTCAGTGACTTGGATTTTTCAAGTCTCCAAACGAGAATTTTTCCTCACTCAAGAAATTAAGGGAACACTACCTCAACCTACATGCTTCACTCACAAAGCTTCAACATACAAGCTTCAACAAAAGGAAAAATTCAAAGAACTTAGTAAAGAAGGCCTTAGTGTATTTAACAAAATACGTTGAAATGAAGCAGAGCTTGTTTATTGATATCTCTGATAAGTTACAAATATGTACATATACATGAATCAAAATAAACAAACAAGAGGGAGCCTTCATAAAGGTTACTCAGGAGAAGTCTCAGCAGTCGGCAGAGCCCCAGAAAGAGGAGACACCAAAAGGTGATTATTCAGAGCCTCAGTACTAGGCAGAACCCCAGAAGGATAAGGCACCGAATGTTGATCATTTGGAGCTTCATTACGCGGTACAGCCCCAGAAAACGAAGGCAATAAATGTCTTTGGAACAAACCCACAAACCTCTGATGATCAAGTAAAATCTGACCATCAGATTCCTGCAGCTGGTCGAGCTTCCTCTTCATGTTTGTAGCATAGTCATGTGCAAGCCTGTGCAACTGTTTATTCTCATGCTTGAGCCCTCTGATTTCTGGTTTGAGACTTATCACTTCAGCCGCCAATCATTCAACTTGGCGGGTTCGAGCAAATAGGCGTTGGGACATATTAGACACAAAACCTGCACACTGAATATTGAGAGCCAAAGAATCCTTAACAGCCAACTCATCAGACTGTTTGAAAAGTAGTCTGTTATCTTTGGGAGTGAGAAGGTTCCTGGCCACCACCGCAGCGGTCATATCATTCTTCATCACAGAGTTCCCAATGGTAAGAAGACCAGTAGGGGATAAGAAGGATGGGCACCATATGTTGTCTTGAGAAGGCATGGCTGCCTCTTCACCAAAGTTCAAGTCAAAACGACGGTCGGATGGGCCAGACATTCTCAGAAATTATGAAGGAGAAATATGGTGCAATAAATCTCTGAAGTAAGAGGAAAATTCCTACAAGCAATAACTCTCTGAATGTACTTCTTGCACACAATTGGTGCCTTTATAAAAGAAAGAGCAACAGGGCCGTTGGTTCAAAAATCGAAGAGGCACCACTTTCCACACGCAACATCAGCTCCTCGAGTACCACATATAACTTTGCCAAAGATCTCTGACAAAGTTTAGACACATAAATTTTGAAGGTCTAGCTACCCTATTATTACCCATAAGGGTAAAGGAACAGCACCACTGCTTGATATCTAGAAAGTCCCAATGTGTGTCAACCTCCGTGCTCCGTGGCAAGGTAGACTGGCAAAAATGCCCAACCTTTACTCACATTTGAGAAAACACTCCCAACAAGATTGCTTGCTCAAAAATCGAAGAGGCACCGTTCTCCGAATCTCGAGAGCCAGACTCCCAACAGGATTGTTTTCTCAAAAATCAAAGAGGCACCGCCCTCCGAATCTCGAGAGCCAGACTCCCAACAAGATTACTTTCTCAAAAGTCGAAGAGACACTGCTCTCCGAATCTCAAGAGTCAGACTCCCAACAGGATTGCTTTCTCAAAAATCGAAGAGGCACCACTCTCCGAATCTCAAGAGACAAACTCCCAACAGGATTACGTGCTAAAAAATCGAAGAGGCATCACCCTCCGAATCTTGAGAGCCAGACTCCCAACAGGATTACTTTCTCAAAAATCGAAGAGACACTGCTATCCGAATCTCAAAAGTTAGACTCCTAACATGATTGCTTTCTCAAAAATAAAAAAGGCACCGTTCTCTGAATCTCGAGAGCCAGATCCCCGACATGATTGCTTGTTTGAAAACCGAAGAGGCATCGCTCTCCGAACTTCGAAAGCCAGATTTCCTTGGATAAAGCTTGTCTGCAATCTTCATATGCAACATCAGCTTTCCAGATACCACAGACCACTTTTTCAAAGTGCTCTGACAAAGTTAAAACACGTGAAGCTTGCAGCTTCTACTACATTGCTATAACCAAGAAGGGTAAAGGAATAACACTACTACTTGTTGTTAAGGAGACTCCTATATATGTCGACCTCCATCCTCCACGGCCAGGCATACCTGCAAATAAAAAAAAAAGGCTCAACTTTTCTTCACATCCGAGAGGGCACTCTCAGCAGAGTCTCTCGAAATACTCATCTTCTTTTCCTCCCGATATTACCTCTGCAAACAAGCCACATCAGAGAAAAACTATCTCATATCATCAGGGTTAAAAGCAAGAGTATCCCATATTATGCTTTTTCCCTGTCTTTTCCTTTAGCCTTGTTCTTACCTGCAAGACAAGGAGAAAAAAAGCAATCAGTCAGCACTTGGAATCAAGCTTCCAGTCAGGAACTGACTGCCTGGAACCCCTTGCTTGATTACTTACCTGACATTGCTCTCGAGTACTCATCTTCAACATCTTATGCTTGCAGAGAAGATACCACATCTGTCTGAGGAACAGATAGGGCAAGTGAGAAGGATACAAGGAAGCATGTGGAGACAAGCGTAACAGAACACGTGTCGAATATGAAATTATGGCATCTAATTGAACTTAGAAAGACATCGTCGGCCCACTGGCCACGCGTCGTCGCGGGTGGCGGTCGGCCGCCCTAACTCGCCGGAAAATTCAACTATTTTTTAAAATTATCAAAAATTACAGAAATGAAGATCTCAAAGAGTAGAGCAAACTTTATACTTGTGGCCAAGTCCAATTTGGCCAGGAAAAGCTCCAATTTCACTTGAACCCGCCAGAAACCCTAAGATGGTTGTTCTTCGATTCGACTTCCTCGATATTCCAACGCCCCTACAACTGATTGGGTCTTGTTCCTGGGTCCAAGGGAGGTTGATTAAGGGTGGTGGTGGGTGGTGAAACTCACCGGAATAGCGAATCGCAGTCAAGAACCTACGAGTTCTCCGATACGGTTCTACTCGAAATTGGCCTTAAAAACCCTTCAATTTGACCAAATAAGGTAGATGAGAGGTTGTAGAATAAGTTGTAGGTGGTGGAGGGGTGAGAATGACCTAAAAAATGGTGGAGATTGGTCGGAATTCAGTCGGGTTGAAGTCGTGTTTGTGGGTCGGGTTGACGAAAATGGAAGGGGAAAAATCCCCCTTTTCTTTTTCTTCCCTTATTGGTCCTTCCTTTTTTTTTTTTTTTTTTTTTTTTGCCTTCTAATTGGTCTCCCTTTAAACTTCCACATAATTGGGCTGGTCCTCACCTTGCATTGGTCACCATTTCCACGGGGAGTTTTAAAGAAAATTAAAATCTATAGTTTAGAAACACAACTTCAGATGTCCGTAACTATACCGTTATAATCTGGACTCCCAAACGATTTTTGCCTATGCGTTAGTGGTTTCAAGATCTATCCAAAAATATAAATTGTGACCTTGAAAGGTCTACGAATTTTAGATAATTAATTTCCAAACTTCAACTTCGTAACAAGTTTAATTAAAATCTAAATTCAAATAAATTAATATAATTTCTCGTAAAATAATGTAGTCTCAATCATACAATTTCGTAGATTATAACAGTGAAATCCAGGAATGAGATTTCACATATAGGTATATATATTGTGAGTCTTTCGTTCATTGTTTTGAAAGTCTGCTCTGATTTTTGAAATTTGATTGAAGGAAATAGATGACAAAGCACAATTAGCAAACAAATCAATTGTTCGAAGGAAAGATGTTTCATGAAAGCGTTTTCAACTTTAAATGGTTTGACGCTTTCAAGTTGCCTGAAAGTAGTAGAACACCCTATATTTCAAATGAACAAAATATAGTGGATTCCACGATCAGCAAATATGGCAGCGAATTCTGTCGCAAAGAGTATTTCACTGGAGATGTGCGGCTTCGGCTGGGTTGTTCAACCTCCATCTTCGTTAGTGGGCATTTTGAACAAAGATGGTATTCCTTGTCCCCTTTGTAATTTGGGGTTGGGATGCACTGATAGATTGGGCGACGCTGGTACCTGCTTAGGTGGCGTCTTTCTTGTTCCTGTTTATCTTTGTCTTTGTCTGTCTGGGTTTGCGGTGTCTGCTTCTCTACGTGTAGTTTGGCCTTGTGCCTCTCTTCTCTATGAATCTATCTTTTTAACCAAAAACAAAAAAAAAAAAATATATATATATATATATATATATATATATATATAGTGTTTAATTGTCCCGTCATTAACACAAGTCTAAGAACATATTAAACGTTTCTTTGATATGTCCACTTGACAAAGAGTTTTGTATACAAGTCAGTCATTGTTTCACGGGCCATTAGACCTGATTATATGTGATAAACCTACACCCCAGAATTCACTAATCTCTGCTCAACACCAGCCTCAACAATAATGCTGCCAACAAGTATTTTTGTATTGTGTGGTAAGTGTTTATGCATAATACTATTTACAATGTGTGCATTTAGTATTGTTAGTATATGTTATAAACAATTAGATGACACCAATCTTATAAGAATCTTAGGGCATGTTTGGTACTCTATTTGAATTCAACTTTTTAAACTCAAAAACAATTTTCAAGTTTTAAGCCTTAAAAACTTGTTTGGTATGACTATTTTAAAAAATTGAACTCAAGACTAACTAAAAAATATAGTCTATTATCTAAAAACATTTTAAACTCACTTCTTTCCTTTCTCTCTCATGCTCTCTCATTCCAAATCTATCTCTCTTTTCTTCTTTCTTTCTCTTTTTTTTTTTTTTTACTTTTTTCATGTCTCCTCCAATCCGCTATCTTCATTTTCTTGGTTATTTCTCTTACTCATTTTCCTCTCTATCTCGTCCGATCATCTCTCTTCTTTCTCTTTCCTTTAATAATCTCTTACTTTCTTTTCTCCTCTTTCTTCTTTCTCCCTTTCCTACGACCCTCGCTTTTTAGATCTCTTTATTTAGTTTAAGTTGTAAGATTTAAAAATTTTAAATCACAAACTAATCAAGTTTTTAAGTTTTAAAGAAAATTGTTTTCAAAAAATGTTCTTAAGAAATGTTTTGAGAAATGATAAAAAATTTCAGATAGGATACCAAACATGTCCTTAATATATTTGAAATATCTAGATAAGGCTTAATCAAAGCGTTCCTAGAAGAAGAAGAAAAAGAAAAACTGCAAAAGGGGCAACCGAGGTGATGGAAATTGCAGACAAAAAACGTTTTTGGTGGTTGTGCATGAGAGATATTGTTCACTTGCATTCCTGGTTTGTTCACCTGTTTTATTATCATTGTAGGTATGAACGAAGATGTCGTTTACCCACCAGCTTTGATTATATCTATTGCTATGCACATTGGGTTATGCCACTGGGTCTCTCTTTCGTAGTGCTAACTTGGACTGATATACCGGTTTGTACCTCTATTTCTCATTTATTAAGTTTGCTAATCTTTATTTCTTCTTAATTAGGCTTTTATTTGTTGCTGCTGGTTGCAATATTTCATTGTCCTAATTGTGTTATTTCTATCTTGAAGCATTTTTGTGATATATATACTCTTTCGTGACAGAGATCCAGGTTGGATCTTTTTGGATGTTCATGTGGAGGAATGGTCAATTTGGGGAACGATGTTCACTTCACTAATGGACATGGAAAGGAGACATGGTATAGTGAATATAGTAAATCTTTGGTCATTGTTATTATGCAGTTGTAGGTCCTTTGTGTTTTTTTTTTTTTTTTTTTTTTGAGTTCTTTGAAAATCGGTTAAAATGAAAGGTTTTTTCTTCTGGGAACTACAACTTTATTTATTTTTATTTATTTATGTATTAGACCTTGAGCATATTGAATTGATTAGTATGAGTATGAATAGTTTTAAAAATCTGGATGAAAAAGTATTGTTAGAGACGTATGATGGCTAGAAGATAAAGACAGGGTTTTATTAGAAAACATACATAATTCAAGTCTCAGTACAACTGGATATTCGTTTACTTACACAAAATTTGTGTGCATGCCTTCATGCGGTTTTATACAAAAATGATTGGATTTATTCATCCTGAATTCACTTATGTTGTTAACAATTCTACCTGCATACCATGCTTAATGATTAGTCAGTAATTTTTTTAAATGCGTTTGCATGTAAAGATTGGATGATGATCCTCTTCGTTTTTTCATTTTATGTTAATTTAGCTCCCAATTGATCCTTTTCTGTGATTTTTGTTTTCTAGGTTTTGGCTGGTTGTTGAGAAAATGCCGGAAACGAAGGAAGGTTTTGAAGCATTTTTGTTTTGTTTTTTGCTCTTTTGGGTTGTATGATTGAGTTATCCGTATTTGTAGAGGATGTTTTTACTTCGTTTAAGTTAAAATTATGAGATTTAGTAGTTGAATGTTTTGAACAACTCTTTATATGTATACACAGTTGTCAACAACTATTATATAGTTTTTTTTTGTAAATAATTTTTACATGTCTACACACAATGCTTCAACACATTTATAGTCTCTTATTTTAACACTTATATACAATATTTATAATTCATTTGACATTACCGCGGCAACGCGTGGGCTTAAACTGCTAGTATTATCTATAACGGTTTAGATTATATTTGAATTTTACGGTTCAAGATTGAGCTCAACTGGCATCTTTTTTTTTTAAGTTTTGAAAATCGAACATCTTGGGCCAGTTACTTTTCTATCCTATGAGCCCTTCAAAATTGGCACCATTGGACTACTACGTATTTCTTGATACAAACACTTCTGTTCATAAAATGATTTTACACGCTTATATTATAAATACATTAAAAATATTCAAGTGATTTCTAAAAAGTACTAGGAAGTGTTTCTCCATGAAATGCTTCAATAATCCATAAACACTTTAATTTTTTATTTATTTTTGGTTGCTTAATGTAGTCAGAAGTACTTGGTTGTTACAAAACACTTTTAGCTCATCCAAATCATTTCTCGAAAAAACCAAATAACTATCACTTATCACCATGGGCTAATGTTATTGCTCATTGTATGGGCATTATAGTCTTTATATCTTTATGGAGAGATGTGGGACCGTCACGACTAATTAATTGCATCTATGATGTGTTTATATTTTTTATTTAACCTTACTGTTTATGTTTATAAGTCTAGCATTTGTAACACTAATTTTCTTTATAAGCGTATTTTCATGTGATTTTGCCCAATTTTTAACGAGAAGAGTGAGGACAATAAATTAATATCGAACTCATTGTTTATAAATTTAATCTTAAGATTTATAATTTACAAATGAAAAGAACTAACACTCAATTGTAATACTATGTACAACATATGCGAACTAAAATGTATAAAAATAAAAATAAAAAATTATAACCAATATTATGCGATAAATTTTTATTTTTGGTACAAGGATAAATTTTAAGGAAAACTAATGAAAATGGCTTTTCGTTTAAGTTCCCATTTATTTTAAGGAAAACTAATGAAAATGGCTTGAAAACTTTGAGTTTTAATGATAAGGACAAAATAAAGGGTAAAATGAATAGTACCAGGATTGACTTTTTAGTGTAAAAATGTGGTTTTTCGTTAAAGTGAACAGTACCAGGTGCTTTTCGTTAAAGTTCCCTAAATTTTATTTTTGGCTATGCTCCTGCATCATCCCCTAGCCACATGGGTCCGTCATAAACCCTAAACCCCACAAAGAAAAAAGAAAAAAGAAATATTTAGTTATATCTGTTCCTGCACTCCGCTCGCGCCTCTGAAGCGTCACCTTCCTCAGTCCCTCTAGTCTTGGAGCTTCCAAGTTCATCAGCCTGCCGAAATTTGAATCCCGCCTCTGCCATTGGGAAGCATTTGTATGTATTCCCACTACTTATTTCTTCTATAAACTTGAATTTTTTCGTTGTTTAGGGTTTAAATTCATTAGGTTCTCATATGAAAATTCAATTATTTAAATACTTGCTGAGATCGAATGACGATAGTATAACTGTTGAAATACATAAAATTTTGCAGAGGGGGTCTAAATTTTAGTATTTTTGTGGATATTTTTTGAAATTTTTTCAATAGAGCCTAACATTTTTGTATTTTTCTGTTTTGTTTCAAGTACTGGGTTGATATGTCAGATTAGAGACTCAGACTCGAAAGTGTTAGAGTATATACTTGAGCCATCAGGATTATGACATCTGTCAATATATAAACGGCTAGATTACAAGATTTAGTTAGAGGATAAGGACATTGTAACAGAATCTTTCATTAGATATATGTGTGATTGTATTGATCTGGATCATTAAGGAAAATATATGAAAAGATTTCTTTCTCTCTCTAAACTTTCTCCGACTTCTTTCTTAAGCTTCTTGTTCTTTAAGCTTCTATGGTCTTCTCTGTATAATTCTCAAAGATATTATACTATGGTTAACATGGTATCAATCGCCCGATAAGCTTCGACAACTTCTTCGTTTCTAGGTGCTTGTGCTTCCGCTTCATCTCTTATCTCTCTATGACTTTTCTGTGATATCTGGGTTTTTCTCCATTGTTGGTAGCTATAATTTTATGTCGGTCACTTCTTGCCCACCAAGTGTTTGTTCTTATTCCTCAAAGAAAATTTTTCACCATGGTTACTGTCAATCAACTGCAAATCTTGCAGTCTCCGATTACTGGGTTGATTTCTTCTGTATCATCCTCAGTGTCAGTTAAGTTGGATGATTCCAATTATCTTCAATGGCATTTTCAGATGCAATTGATGCTCAAAGGATATGGGATCATGAATTTTGTGGATGGTTCGAATCCATGTCCTTCTCAATTCTCGTCTACCTCTTCCAGTGGTCCTGAAATTTCATGTACTGAATCTAATTCAAGAATTGAGTCTGATGATTACAAAGTATGGAAGATGCATGATAGGGCACTTATGCAGCTTATTACTGCAACACTGTCTTCTGTTGCCATTTCTTGTGCTATTGGCAGTACAAGCACTAGAGATTTGTGGGTTCGTCTTCAAGAACGTTTTTCTACTGTTAGCAAGACTTCGATCTTTCAACTCAAGTCTGATCTTCAGACTATAAAGAAAAGGGCAAATTCTGTAACTCAATTTCTTCAAAGGATTAAATAAGCACGAGACTATCTTGCAGCTGCAGGGGTCAATTTTGAGGATGAGAATATTGTCATATTGACTTTGAATGGTTTGTCTGCAGAGTATAACACATTCAAGTGTGTCATTCGTGGTAGAGAGAATGTAATTTCTCTTAAAGAATTTCGTGCTCAGTTGCTTGCAGAAGAAGCTATCATTGAGAATAGTCAAGGTCTGTCATTTTCTACTTCAATGTTTACAAAGACCCAAGATTTCAATTTAGGTGCTTTGTCTTTTGGATCTCAGGGAAACCCCAAATGGTTTTCATGGTAATTCTGGTCAACCTTCCTTTTTTAATGGAGGTAACAAGTCTAAATTCAAGGGTAAAGGCAAAGCTGGAAATTTTCAGGGTCATAAATACTATAATAATCAGGGACAAAGGTATTACAATTCTAAACCTATTGTTCATGATTATGCACCTGGAATTCTTGGTAATCCTCCTCAGTTTCACACTGGTTCATCATTTGCCAATGTCATTTGTCAATTATATTCTTAACATGGTCATAGTGCTACTACTTGTAACTACAGAAATATTGAATCTGACTCCTCTGAGAACTGTCAAATTTGTGATAGGAACAATCATACTGCTAAAACCTGTTTTTACAGAAATAAGAACAGACCTCCTCAATCATAAATGACTGCCATGCATGCTACTTTTCCTGGATATATGCAGCCTCAATATATGCCTTCCACGATTAACATGATTCCTTCCCATATGCCTCATATGATGAATATGATGTATCAGAATGGCTCTCCATCTCCGAATGCTTATGTAAATATGACTGCTTCTATTTCATATGCTCCTGCAATGTCCAATTCAGTTTCACCTCAAGTTTGGTTGACAGATTCTGGTGCAACCAATCACATGACCAATGATCTCAACAATTTGTCTCTGGCATCTCCATATCCACACGATGAGACTATTCAAACTACAAATGGTGAAGGTTTGCAAGTTTCTCACATTAGGGATTCTCTTATTAGGCCATCTTTTCAGCCTATTAAGTTGAATTATGTTCTTTATATCCCGAAATTGTCTCATAATCTGATGTCAGTTCATAAAATCTGTCTTGACAACAATTGTTGGTTAATATTCGATGCTTATTGTTTTTTGATTCAGGACAAGGCCACAAGGAGAATCTTGTATAAAGGACTCTGCAACAATCGATTGTATCCAATTCCTTCCTTACCTACTTTACCATCAAGCCAATCATCTCATGTACAAGCCAATGAAGCTCTTGCCTTTCTTGGACACACTGTGAATTCAACCTTATGGCATTGCAGATTAGGTCATCCTTTCAATCCTATAGTCTCTCTTATACTTAGAAAGTCTAATGTTGTTGTTACACAAGATGTGTCTCCTATTATTTGTCAGAGTTGTTTAGAAGGCAAATTTCGTAAGCTTCATTTTTCTCCTGCTTCTGCAAAGTCTGTAATACCTTTTGAGGTTGTGCATAGTGATTTGTGGGGACCTGCACCTAGTGTATCCGTAGATGGTTTCAAATATTATGTCATCTTTGTTGATGAGTGTACTAGATTTTGCTGCCTGTTTCCGTTAATTAATAAATCAGATCTTTGTCCAGTGTTTGTTACATTCTATCAGTTTCTTTTCACTCAATTTTCAGCACGAATTAAGGTCTTACAGAGTGATGGGGGTTGAATACATTGGTAAACCTATGCAGTCTTTTCTTGCTAAACAAGGCATTTCCCATAACAAATCATGTCCATATACCCCTGAACAAAATGGTTTGGCTGAGAGAAAACATAAACATATAGTTCAAACCGCAATTACACTTTTACATAATGCCAATTTGCCTTCTAAGTTCTGGTCCTTTGCCTGCCAAACAGCCATTTATTTGATCAATAGAATGCCCTATTCTATTTTTCAAAATAAATCACCATTTGAACTTTTATACTCTGCTATTCCTGAAATTCAACATCTAAGGGTTTTTGGTTGTGCTTGTTTTCCACTTTTAAAACCCTATAACAGTAACAAATTACAACCTAAGTCTGCAAAATGTATCTTCTTGGGATATGCTTCAAATTATAAAGGTTACATATGCTTTGAACTAAATCATGGGAAAATATATATATCAAGACATGTCATTTTCAATGAAATAGATTTTCCCTATGGTTCTCTTAGTTCTAATTCACAATGTCCAAAATCAAAACGTTCAAATCCAACTATTTCTCCTAACATAGTTCCTGTTGTGGTTCCTAACTTACAAAATGTTCTAGTTACATCACCACCAGTATCAGTATCTGATCAATTGCCTTCACAATCTTTCCATTCATCTTCTCCACTACCACCTATATTACCTCAACCATCCATGTCACCTCAGTCCATTGCTGCACAAGATTCTCTAGCTCATGTGGTTCCTAAGTATAGTTCTGAAAGTATTCCAATGGTACTAGAAGTTCCACCTTTAAACTTACATCCTATGCAGACTCGATCCAAGAGTGGGATTGTTAAAAAAAAAGGTGTTCTTTGCTTCTACAAACAGTTCAACAGTGGTGGATTTGACTACTAATGAGCATGCCACATATAAATCTGCATTGAAAGTTCCAGTGTGGTTTAATGCAATGTAGGAGGAGCTCAATGCTCTCTATTCATAGAAAACATGGAGTTTAGTTGATCTTCCACATCACAAGAATTTGATTGGGTGAAAATGGGTATTTAAAATCAAGAGAAATGCAGATGGGAGTATTGCTCGACACAAGGCCCGTTTGGTTGCTAAAGGATTTAGCCAAAAAGAAGGTTTGGATTATGGTGAAACATTTAGTCCAGTTGTTAAACCAACAACTGTGAGACTAATACTTGCACTTGCAGCTCAGTTCAATTGGCCATTGAGACAACTCGATGTGAAGAATGCCTTTTTACATGGCATATTGCAGGAGGAGGTTTATATGTCACAACCTCCAGGGTTTGTGGATTCTCAGCATCCTTATTTGGTCTGCAAGTTACATAAGTCTTTGTATGGACTTAAACAAGCCCCAAGGGTTTGGAATGATAGGTTTACTCAATTTTTGCCACAATTAGGTTTCAAAACCACCTACTCTGATTCTTCACTGTTTGTCAAACACATTGATGGTGCCATTGTGATTCGTCTTTTATATGTGGACGATATTATAATTACTGGGAGTGCAACTTCTGCCATTCAACAAGTTATTGCAGATTTGACTAACGAGTTTGACATTAAGGATCTTGGTTCCTTACACTTTTTCTTGGGCATTCAAATTTCTCGCACCGATTAGGGTTTATTCTATCACAAGAAAAGTATGTTGCTAATTTGATGAAGAAGACTGAAATGATTGATGCCAAACCTACAACAACACCATGTTTACCTTATAGTAGACTTCTTAAGGATGATGGTTAACCTTTCAATAACCCTGCTCTTTATAGAAGTGTTGTTGGCGCTTTGCAATACCTTGTTTTTAGTCGACCTGATATTGCATTTTTTGTGCATCAAGTTAGTTAGTTTATGCAAGTTCCAATGGTATCTCATTTCACTGCAGTTAAACGTATTTTGAGGTATCTTAAAGGGTCTTTGTCACAAGGGATTACTTATAGCAAAAGAAAGTTGTTCCTCAAAGCTTTTAGTGATGCTGACTGGGCTGGCGATCCCAATGATCGGCGGTTGATAGGAGCATATTTATGCGACTGAGTTAGCTTGTTCTCATGCATTTATGTTGTTATTTCTTAGTTAATTATGTATTTTAAGCTATTTTCGTGTGTTTATAGGTCCATAGGCCTTATGAAGCAATAAGATGCATTTTGGTGCATTTTGGAGCAGTTTTGGGCTTGGAATGAATAGCACATGTATGGAGCAAGGTGGATGGACGAAATTGAAGACTAAAGAGGCTAGGAATGTGTTAAAGAGAAAGAAGAATTAATGTAAAAAGGACAAAGAGCTCAGCCACAAATGGGTGTCACTCCACCATTCACCTTTCCATCATTGTCGTGCACCACCATTGCACTCCCTTTGGATTCCTATGTCGTGCATCATCATCCATGTTCCCTCCATTCACTCATTTGTTGCATCATTCCACCTTTCTTTCCTTTCTCTACCATGTGCACAATCATTCATGTTCCCTAGCTGCAACACCACTCCATTTTACCCCCATGCTTTGCATCATCATTTCACTTTCACCTTTGAATCATTTCAAACACCACTCATTGCACTCAATTGCTACACCATTCCTTGTTCCCTCCATCATTTCAAATTCATGCATCATTACATTGAATCATTGCACTTAATTGCTACACCACTCCTTGTTCTCTCCATCATTTCAGATTTCATGCATCATTGCACTCAATTGCTACACCACTCCATGTTCCCCTCCATTGCCATGCACTTCCTCTATAAAAGGAAGCGTGTGTGACATAAATTTAGTTCATACTTGGTTAGATCATTCACTCCCATTTCAACACAACTTTTATCCAAACACATCCATTCATCTTCACATCCATTCCTCCATACAAACAAACCTTCAAACACTCACCAACACCTTGTACCGTAGCAAAGGAAGAGAAGGAAAGTGCTTGGACGTGCTTGCTGTCCAACTTGGATCGTTGGAGTGTTTAGGTGTTTTCTTTATTTTGTTTCTAATGTTTAAATTCATTTCCTTTCGTTTTGTTGTAAATATGAGTGGCTAAACCCCTCTTGGCTAGGGGTGATTTCAAAGCCATGATTATGTGTGCAATATAATTTGATAAATTCCAGTTATGAACTCTTGAATCGTGAATGCAATTGGCTTAACTATTTGATTGATAACTTATTTGTATTTGTTAATTAAGGGTCGACACTTAATTGGCATGCATAAATCCGTTGCTAGAATATAAGGAAGTTTCACATAATCGTTACAAACTTATATTCACATGTAGTGAAAGTCGCTTATAAACGATCGCGTTAAGTTCAATTCCTAGCATGAGTGACATGATGTCATAGTTGCAAGTGCTTTGTCAATGCTTATGATTTTCATTAAACGTAATGATCTTTGATTGTATCTCTATGTAGGGAACTTTTGAAGAATGTTTTGGGTTGTCGAATGATGTCATCCAATCCAATAAAACAAGGAAAATCTGAGAGTTAATTAGTGATGTCATGGTTAATTTGGAGCATTGTCGTTCATAATTCAATGAAGTAGTAACTGGAAATCGAGTTGTCTGCATACATATCATGTGTGGAGAAAAAGCCTCTAGCTATCCCATCCATCATCTTATTTCTCAAATTTGTTATACAATCTGTCTAGTTTTTCATACTTGTTTGTTTGTTTCAACTTCGTCCAAAACTCAATCCCCCTTTACTTTAGTGTGTCTAATTAGTTAGAATCTGTTTTAATTTGTGTTTTTAAATGTTTTGGTTCAAGTAAAAGTCAATTTTCGTCCAAAGTCATTCCTAGTGTCTAGTTTAAGTTTATTTAGTTGTTTTAAGCTGTTTTGAGTATTTTAAGTTTGCTTTGAGTCTTGTGAGTCTTGTTAAGTGTTTTTAAATTTAGTTTTATGTTTTTGAGTCAGTTTAGAGGTTATTAGCAAGCCTTCCTAATCCCCGGTTCAGAACAATCCCTACTTATACTTGTACTACAATTGTCAAAAAATGGTTAAATTTGTGTGTTAAGATAATTTTCACATCAGCGGTCTACCACATGCTTAGTTGTCTTTCTTAGGAATAATCCAATTTCTTGGTCCTCCAAGAAGTAGAAAACAGTCTCTCGTTCATCTACCGAAACTGAGTATATGGCATTGTCTTCAATAGCTGCAGAATTGGATTAGATTCAGCAGCTGCTTACATTTCTCCAACTCAAAATTTCCTATACTCTTGTACTGTTTTGTGATAATATGTCTGCTATAGCTTTCTCTTTCAATCTAGTACAACACCAGATGACTAAACACATTAAAATCGATGTTCATTTCGTTCAAGAAAGGGTGGCAAGCAAAAAGCTTCTTGTTCAGTTTGTTTCCTCTTCAGAACAGTTTGTAGACATACTCACAAAGGGGCTAAGTGCACCTCTTTTCAGTACACACTACAGCAACCTCATGCTTGGTTCATCCAAACCTGAGCTTGAGGGGGATGTTAGAGTATATACTTGAGCCATCAGGATTATGACATCTGTCAATATATAAACGGCTAGATTACAAGATTTAGTTGGAGGATAAGGACATTGTAATAGAAGCTTTCATTAGATATATGTGTGATTGTATTGATCTGGATCATTAAGGAAAATATATGAAAATATTTCTTTCTCTCTCTAAACTTTCTCTGACTTCTTTCTCAAGCTTCTTGTTCTTTAAGCTTCTATGGTCTTCTCTGTATAATTCTCAAAGATATTATACTATGGTTAACAGGAAGGTGAAGAGAATGATTCCTCTGGAGATGATGTAACTGTAAATATGTAGAAAAGGATGAGTCTAAAGATGTAGGAATTAAATTTCCTTGCCATGTTTGATTCAACGAGTTTATTGTTTTGAGGGTGTGTGTGTTAATATTGTCAAGTATAACCATGGCCGGGTGTTATAACACAAGCAACAATGATGGCGCGGCCAGTGATGATGATGATGATGAAAGTGATAGTTCTGAACTTGGTGAAGGAGTTGAGGAGAGTGATTCATCCGAGGATGAGGTCTGTTGTTGTTTTCTTTTTGTCTAATGACAATTGCATGTGATTTATTTTTTATTTTTTTAAGAAGAAACGATAACAATTTATTAAAACAATAAGATGAATTACAAAATAGTGGATAAGAAATTTACCATCATGCGATCGTGATCGTTCATCGTACATTGTACGATCAGTTTTCGTTAGGTACTATTTATATTAAATTTTGAAATGATTTCTAACCGTACGATGTACGATAAACTGTTATGATCATGGGATTCTTATAATCCTTTTCCATTTGACTTTAAGCAAAGAATAAAACGTAATTATCTTCTTTTGTTTGTTTCTTTAAGAAAACGATAGAATCTCTAATTTTCAAATATTCCAATAAAAAATATCAAGTTGGAGGCATTGGAGTACTCTAAAGTAGTTTTATTTCATTTTACTTTTACATCAACGTAAAGGATGGATATTCGAACTTAATACAATGTACATGTGCTTTAAGTAATTAAAAAAAATACAACATCACTTTTGTTTTTTTATGTTTGTGTGGTGTCTTGTCAAGATATATGTTTTTTTATATTTGTGTGGTGTCTTGTCAAGATATGTTGAATCCTAGGTCAATCCACTATTTTTGAATTAAGAGAAAATTCTATCTAAGGAAATGCAACTATTACTTGCCAATTAGTACTGAGATTTAGTAAAGTTACTTTTCAGTTATAAGTGAGACGTCTCAGATTTGACTCACATAAATGACGATGATGTATGTTGAGTTCGATACTTACTTCGTAAATGATCTATTGTGTGGCCTAACTCAATCTTCCATTTCCTTAGAGTAAAATATCATTGTATAATAAAAAATAAATAAAAAAAAGAAAATTGAATATACTTTATTTGTATTTTTTTAAACTTCTCTTCCTAACTAAATCAGCGTGAATCAATGAAAGTGTGCCTCCTTTTCATCTATTATTTGATTAATTAGTGTTTTGTTTCCAAAATGCTGAATGAATATGACAAACACATTCACGTAAAAGCTAATTGTAAAGTAAGCAGCATCTAAGCACAAATTACTGTCCAATTATCATTAATTTTGATATTTGTGCAGGTTTAGCAGGTAGATCTCGTATAATTAATTAAATTAATTAATATTGTAGCCATAACTTCATTATTTCTGATGCCTTCAGTTCATCGTGCACATGTCTTTCAGAAGTTGCAGTGCTAAAATTGTTCCCGGCACCCACTTGGTGACTTTATAATTTTTTATTTATAATTTTTTAGAGCTTTTCATTACCCACTTGGTGACTTAAACCATAATTCAATCTTAAGTTTTTATTAACTTTAACTTAGTTGGTTTTATTACCCTTTACCTTTCGTTATTCCTTTTAATATTTCATTCATCATTTTGCCTTTCCCTCAGATTCACAATCGTTGGTTTTACTTTTACCCTTGCAAAGAAAAGTAAATCATCAAGTCTAAAATCTTGTGAGAATAACATATAAGCAAATATGGCCTAAATTAAATATTTTGCTTCATATTGTTTGTATTGACATACTCCTTTCTTTTACTAAAAAATTGTAACGTAATACAACGAACTGCCACTAATATAGACTGCGACAGAGAATGAAGAATTCATCGATCTAACAGTTTTAAATAGCTTTTGTTTTAATGATATCTGTCTCCACTTGATTAGAGATGTCTCATGTTTAACTCACATAGATAACAATGATGATATATTGCAAATCGAAAAATGCATTCTCATCACTTGCAAATTTACATCGCAAAAAAGTCCTAGAAAAGAGAACATGGAGAGACTCACATCGTAGGACATGTGTGGGTTATCATAATATGAAGTACTTGACCTATAATTGAGCTTCCATGAGGAGAAAAGCATTAGTTGTGGTACTTTTTTCAAGAAAGATCAATCACCATCTCTTGCCTAAGATGGTTGGAAACTTTCATATGATACTGATATCTTTGAGAATCTCGCCCCGCGCGCGCGGGGGGGATTTTTTATTTCACCTTGTGTAACGTGGATTATGTAAGAAAATTATACATTACAATGATAATAATCACCCTATCCATTAAGGGCATGCTAAAATTTGAAATTTGTTAGACTTTTAACCCATGTGAGACTTTAAGAATTTTAATTACTTGAAGCCGGTTCGAGCATTATTCAAATGACGATATTTCTAAATCTTGAAGGGGAAAAGGAAGGATAAATATCTTGATTGTGTTAAAGAAAATGTCTACTTTTCAAACTTCCAATCCAACAATTGGTTCCAATTTGCTAACCTTAGAGATAAAAGCATCTCCAACAGAATTGCTAAATTCACCTTTTTTAAGAAATATGTAGAGCAACATAGACTTTCATTTCTCACCATTACCATTAATTTTTTTTTTTTGAAGGTAAGAATTTCATTATATTTGAATTGAAGGGTTTATATTAAAAGTCAAAATATTAAATAACCACTCTAACCTAAATTAGTCCCAGACATAAAGGCCCCCTCCCGTAAGGCGAAAGAGGCTACTCCGTATTACAAATACGAGGAGCAAAAATAAAATCTATTGACCTCAACCCTTGCTTCACATATTGAATATAAAGAAGAAGAGCTTTAGTTACAACATTTGGTTGAACCTTGCCATTAATCATATCCACAAGACCCTTAGAATCTGATTCAATCTGAAACACATCAAATTCCATGTCAACACAAGCCAACAACGCAGCCCGCACCGCTTCTACCTCCGCCATTAAACTAGACTCACATGAAAAATTCCCCACTCCCCCCGCTCCTTTAAAAATCCCTACGAAATCCCAGGCCACCCATCCATACGCTCTTCATCCAAACTCCTTTACCCACGCACCAATAATTAATGGGAAATTTTATTTGAACCCATAAACTATTTTTACACCCAACTTAATCTCTACACCCATATCAATTTTAATTAAACCATCAATATCTCTTTAAACTCAAATTTATTACCTAAACTACCCTCATAAACCCAATTCAATATATAAGTTATCTTTACACCCATTGATAAAATAAAAACACAAAATCAATTTTCTACATATTTGTCTCATGTTTAATCCTTGTTTTGCTGCATATTTGTCATTGCGCTTTTTCTTCACCGAACCAACCCAAGCGTTGAGGTATTCAAAATATTTTTTGTTTGCAAAAGTTTAGCATTTTCCAATCGTACATAGTGTTTGAAGTGATTTACAGGTTGAATTAGTGAAGAATTGTGAAAAAATTGGATTGGGTTATCGTGTGAGTTTCTTTCGCACCTGGTGCTTAGGCAAGTTATTGTTTCGATAAGATTTTATCAAGTATATATAGTTACCCATTTCAATTATTTGATTTCAATAATCCTTGATTCAATTTTCTCCTCGAGTGATGGCTATTTCCTCTTAACAAGAAAGATTCACTTCTGACATATTTATCGGGACACTACCACTAAAACTTGTCTTCAAGGTGATCCTTGGTAAAGATGATTAGCCATATATATGGATCTTTGAAAAAACTAGAACATGCGGTGGCAGAGAAACAAAATCAGAAAATGCATCATCCACCTTTACTATCCTTGATTTCAAGCCTATTTGCAGGCCGTATAAAACTGATGTGGGACAACTTGTTTCTTATTTAGATAGTATATAATACAATATTAAAACTTATAAAATCTGTTGGAAAACAAGATTGTGAAGTAACAAATTTTACTCTTTAAATTGTCACGTAAGTTACAAACTTATATTTGAAAAGTTATATTTGTGAGAGCTGTTTGAGTTGCCCTAAAAAGACTATAAAACAACATTTGTTAACTATTTTAGCAAAAAGCCAACAAACCTTGCTCCAAGAGACTCTTTAAATGAATCTTCAAACTAACAAAATGAATAATCACTCTATAAACTTATAAAGAAGGAGAGAGAATTTAACATTTGAACAATTGGTAAAAATTAAAACTCTCCAACTATTCAATTCTCTCTCTCCTCTTAATTATAGCTCTCTTGAAAAAGTAAAAAATATTAATGTTATCTTAAAATAGAGTGTTGTTGAAGTTGAGTTAATTTTTCTGGCTTTTGACACTATTTATTAGCTAATTTAGCAAAAATTTAGAAAAATTCTTGAAGATGCGTGTAGGTAGAATTGTGCATTATTGATAAAAAAAAGAAAGCTTACATGTATAATTGCATCAAGACATTATAAAAAAGTTTGAAATTCACAAGTCAATATTTAATCCCTCTGACCACTTCTTTTTCTTCTTAAAATGATAATATATATATATATATATACACACACACACTAAATTTAGGGAAGTGTTATTGACATTTCAAAAATCTCGTTCTACACTCCTTACAAGTGTATTTTTCTTTTCAAATATAGAAAGTTTGGAATGTAGAATGAGATTTTTGAAGTGCCAATAATAATTTCCTAAATTTATCAAAATAATAATAAAATAATTTAAACTTAAATGCTGACCATAGACGAAATACGTTACTTTAGTCAATTTAACTCAAACTCGTACTTAATTTGACTAAACCCTTAGTACGAGTTTGTGTCGAATATAAAGAGGTGATGGCCTCGTTTGGTAGCCTGCATAAGGGATCGAATAGGATAAATGATACGGACCTGAATGTTTGGTACGGCTCCATACTAAATAGCATCCGGATTGATTGTACTGACCGCCACATGTTTTATACGGTAAACGCCTGCTAATTTATCCACCCCAAAACCTAAGGATTATTAGGGGCGGTTTGGGAGTGAGGTGCTTAAAAAAAAAAAGCACCCATGAAAAAAAACTTATTTTGAAAAAAAAAAAAGCTTATTTTGAAAGCTGCTGTGAGAATAAGCTGAAATCAAAGGAAAAAGCTGAAGCTGTTATTTGCAGCTTTGGAAAACTGGCTTTTTTTTCAAAGCACACGGAGCTACAGTGCTCCTTTAATGAAAAGACCCATTATTAGACTGCTTTTTTTTTCCAAAAGCACTTTTACAAAAAAGTTTACCAAACACTGCTGATTTATTTCACAACCGCTTATTCTCACATCACAGTACCTTAGTCGGGTATGAAACAACGCTCGCTCTTTCTGTCCCTCGGTCGCCGCGTTCCTCTCCCTCGCATTGTTCGCAAGACTCATTCCTGTTCTCGTCGTTCAGCCTTCGTTCTTCTTTCTTCTTCTCTCTGTTTCTATAAAATTCTGTGAAGTTAATTAGGGTTGGACGATGAAGCTTCTTGACTCAATTTGCGACGACCCACCACTATGGAAATCCAATTAATCGATTTCCTTGACAGGATCTTCAACCTGATGACCTGCAGCCGCTCTTTCACCGGAAACGACCTGAGTCCGACTCTTCGGTCCCTGATGCTACGGCCAGAGCTGAGAAATTTGCTCAAAGGTACACACTTTACTGATTGTTTTGCGATGGAGTGAATTGGGTTTTTGGAAGCGCTGCAATCTGTTTGTGTTTTTGCCTGAAAGGTACACTGAAATACTTGAGGACTTGAAGAAGGATCCTGAAAGTCACGGCGGCCCGCCAGATTGCATTGTAAGCTCCAAGTTTTGATTTGATTTGATTTTTCACTTTCTATTGTGTTGTAGTAGTGATGATATAACGCCGTTTGTTAACTTTTTGTGATTTGTTTGGGAAATCTAGCTTCTTTACAGACTTCGTGAGCAAGTTCTTAGGAAGTTGGGATTCCAAGACATATTCAAGAAAGTCAAGGTTGGTGCTTTTTAACTGTTATTGGACGCTTTATTAGTCCATCTGTGTAGATAATTGATTGAGTTGGCGATTGCAATTGCAATTAAACGCATCAGGATGAAGAGAATGCCAAGGCCATATCCCCATTTGAGAATGTAGTGGATCTTAATGATGCTATTGAAGATGAAGTCAAGCGGGTAGAGAATCTGGTTAGAGGAATATTTGCCGGAAACATATTTGATCTTGGTTCCGCACAGGTATGTGATTTTCTTGTTTTAGAACTAGTAAATATTGGAAATTTGACTACTTGGGTTTTGGTATGCACGATACATTGTTTTTTGTAACACTCCTTCCTGTTGCTAAAGCGATATTTCATTGGAAACTACTTGACATTTACCCTTTTTTTTTTCTTTTATGTTCCTGAAGCTTGCAGAAATTTTCTCAAAGGATGGGATGTCCTTTTTAGCTAGTTGTCAAAACCTCGTCCCTCGACATTGGGTTATCGATGACATGGACGCCTTCAAATTAAAATGGACCAAGAAATCTTGGAAAAAGGCAAGTTACATTTCTAAGTTATAGTAAATACTAGAAAGTTTGCCCGCACGTTGCTGCGGGAATGTCAAATATATTGCAAGTATTGTATATAAATGTTACATAAGGGAACAAATATGTTACAAGAATTGTGTGTAGAATTTATAAAACATGTACCAAGTATTTGCATAAAATATATAGTTGTTACTTGTTCAAATTATAACAGCTTGTACAAACATGAGTTTGAAATTTACCTGTCTTAACTTCTCCACACTTTACACACAGAGACCCTTTTTTTTGGTGGTTTAAAAGCTTGCAAATCACGGGAGGTTGTCCATTCTGTTACAAAGATGCAGAACCAAAATATATATTTTATCAATTTTCGAGAGCATAAATGGACATATTAAATTGTATGTAAAGAATGTATAGCAAAATATCAAATAGCAAAAGAAATCTCAACATAACTCTACCACAACAATAAGAAATCTCAAATAGAAAAAATCTACCAACTACCATACGGATGATTTTTAAAATGAATAAAAGCCTACCCTGTTATGGAGAGCTTTTACCTTTTACTTATCGTTCTTATGAGTTGCAAAACACAACCAACAAAAGAAAATCAAACAAACATCAAAAGAAAGGTCATGCCTGATAAGAAGGTTTTATTTATAATTATTTCTATTTCTACATAAATACTAATAAATTAAGCTCCCAATGATCTGCATAAAAATTTGCAGGGCCCTCTTTTCCATCGATGGAAATGACTGAAAGAGATTCGACCCATGTCTTAATGACATCAGTTATGTGTTGGAACCACCTATATCGACTCACATCACGGAAGAAAGGCAGTCATCAGCGTTCAAGCAAGTGAAGCAAAAAAGCAAAAGGTAGGACATATGAACATTGTGATTTTGTACCATCACCTGGACAGTCTTGCCAACATAAGGGCAGAGGACAGAAATGAATGAACTCAATTCCAATTCACTAAACATTTAAGGTATACACATCATGAAAGTCTTATGAATAACCAAATTATCTGAAGTTCAAGATATTGGATTAGCTACATACAGATTTGGAGACAAAACCAACAGATCCAGGCCTGTATAGCTTGCAGTGAATAATGTTATCAATTGTTCCAGCAGTGTCACCAATCTTAAAAGCTCCAGCTTGAATTCCTCCAACAGTAGCTGGGCCAATGACAACCTGCAAGAGATATGATAATTAAAGTTAGTATCGCCAGTTCATTTTCCCAGGTTAGTGAAATTAAGATGACTTTGCATCAATCGTGTAACCTTGTTGTTTGCCCGAGCATATACGATCAATTGCTTAGTGTCTAACTCAGGTACACCTTCAGCAATGATTGCCACAACTCTAATGGTTGGTTGCTTGAGAGCAGCCATGGAAGAAGTGGCAGCACTGCAGATATGTCAACATACATTCATTGTTAGGCACAACCATAGAAGTTTCGCACTCCAAAACACTACTCATAGAATAATCACCAACGTTCTGTATGAAGCAAAGTTGATTAAGACATCAGCAGTAGGATGTGCGGCACATGATGCTTCAATGCTGCAACAGTTATCAACCCAAAGGTCAGACAATCTCGAAACACCAGATCAAGAATGGTAATCTGACTAATAACATGATTTGAATATATTGGATATGGAAAATTAAGATTAACCAAGCATACATGCATATACATAACTATACAAAAGGTGGCTTGCAGCCACGAAAGACGAAATCTAGTAAGAGGATGAGAGAATGGCGACTTACTTTGAGTGCACTGGTATGGCGATTTCCTCTTGACCGAAAAATAGCTTTTGAAATCCCTCAAAACCGGGGTTAATGATTCCAGCAACTGATGGTGTCTCCCTCCCTATTACAAACCTCAGTTATTACATTTACATTTTTTCAAAAACTAAAAACTATAAGTAAGATCAAGTTCGAAGTCAAAATTAGGAAATGATACACACCACAAAGGAAGTCAAAATCGAGTTAGAAGCGCCTGATATATCTTGCCAGTGGTAATGTTGTTATCCCTAGTAAGAGTCACATCTAGGAAGCGTTCATAGTTGCCCAGGTCCAAATCAACCTGCAATTACAATTAAAGTTTAAACAAACTCAGCAGCGTAAAGTTTGAACAAAAGACTAACACTCAACATGATACCAAGATAGAATCCAAAAATAAATTAAAGATATGATTAAAATTATCTGTTCTAATCGAACATATTTTTCTAGTTTTCTTATCCAATTATACAATTGCAACTCCTAAAACAAAAAATAATTAAAAAATAATATGCAGAAAGAAAATTAGATAATTCGAACTTGATAACAGTCTATCTTAAGAAACCCCATGACCGAGTAACAGCAACAACATTGAGACATAATTTGGTGAATATATATGGTGGACAAATTTAACAACTCTAGTACTGTTAACAAAGCTTCAAACAATACAACAGAAATCAAATCAATATATACTTGCATATCCTGAGTCTGAATCGTACCCTTGTGCCCTGCAAAGTCTTGGTGAGTGACTCTGCTTAAAATCCAAACAAAACAAAATCCGTAATTTCAGTTTCCAACACATTTAACTTTTACAACACACAAAAAATCAAAACTCTCATCATTAGAAAACCAAAAGGAAAACTTGAAATTATATACCTACAGCACAAATGGTTTGCAAACGCATATACAAAATTTCCAAAAAACAAAGACCACCGTTTCCTGAAATGAAAAGAAAATCAAATCATAGAGCCAAACCGAGAATCCGAACACAGAAATAAAACCCCCAAAGTTAGGAAAACAAAATTTGAATGCAAGACACATCTGCAAACAGAAGACCACCCCAAAAAAATTTAAATTTTGTTCCACAAAAAGCCCAAAAGAAAAAGTAGATTTTATATACACACCTTGAACACAAAGGGCTTGCAAAGTTGCACATGAAAGCCCCAAAATTGGGACATGAGCGTTTCCTGGAACCAAATAAGCGCACATATCAAACCCCCAAAATGAAAAAAAAAAAGAAACTTTAAAGACAAAATCAATCTGCAAATCGAAAACCAACGAAAAAAACTAAATCAGATACACTGGAAAAAACGCAAAACTCACTGGAACAACAGTGGCGCGGAAGAGAAAAAAAGCTAGCTTCGAAAATAAGCAGAAGGTGAGAGACTGGAGAGAGAGAAGCGAACGGAAAGAAAAAGCCAAGAAGAAGTTGGAAACGGAACAAAAGAAAAGCAGAAATGGGTATAGAGTGAAAAGCAAACCTCACGATGACCAACACGTGGTAAGAGAGGCCCGGTTCCCCAACTTTTCCAGCCTCCTTCCGTTAAATTCACTGTGGATCACATTTTTTAATATTTTTTTTATCTTCCCACCAGCTATACATGGGTTTAAAATAGGAAAATTTAACGAAAAGCACCCGGTACTGTTCATTTTAATGAAAAATCACATTTTTACACTAAAAAGTCAATTATATACTATTCACTTTACCCTTTATTTTGTCCTTATCATTAAAACAAGTTTTCAAGCCCTTTTCATTAGTTTTCCATTTAAAATATTAAGAAGGTATAAATTTTTATTGTTTGTTGTGCCACAAATCATGTGGCCTAGTTTTAATCACATTTAAAAAAAAAAAAATTTGTCTTCCCAGATTTAAAAAATTAAAAGGTATAAATTTTTATTATTTGTTGTGCCACAAAACCACGTGACCCGGTTTTAATCATATTTTTATAATATTTTTTTGTCTGCCCACCCGCTATACCTATACATGGGTTTAAAGAATTAAGAAAAGATTGAAAGAAAGATTCCATAGATGGAGGAAAGGGTGAATATAAAGAGCAAATTCGGAATTTTACTGTACAAAAAGACAAAAAGTAATGACTGAAGACTAACTTGAGGGACTTTTTGGTCCACACACTGCCCTAGAACAGTGACCAGAAGTTTGGATTTTAGTATATATAGAATATATAGAATTTTTGTAAATCTAAGATGCTTCTTATGTATCAACCATTTATCTCTTTAACTTCACAGGATGTTATATTTGTCGACAATTGTGCTGATATTATTTTGGGTATTTTACCATTTGCAAGAGAATTACTCTGGCGTGGGACACAGGTTTGCTGTCAAATCTTGTTCTTATGTTCAATGCATCTGGTTCTATTGTAGAAACCCAAGAAGTTTTTCTAGTATCCTCCCTTTCCCTGGATTTGAAATTTATTATGAATGCTTTGTGAATGAGTTAGCCTTGCTGAGCATTTTCACATGATTGCCTCTTATTATGCAGGTCGTGTTGGCAGCTAATGACTTGCCTTCTATCAAATGATGTAACTTACACTGAACTGATTGAGATTATATCAAGGGTAACACAAAAATTTAGAGTAATGTTTAGTTAAATTCTTGGTTGACATGTCATCTTTTTCAAAAAATAAAAAATCTTGGTTGACACTTGAAACTGATATTATAAGTGGCATTTACCAGTTGAAGGACAAGAACGGAACGCTCAAGGGTGTTGATACTTCAAAGCTTCTGAAGCTTGGACAAATTGCTTCTTACTGAAAGCAAAGCAGTTGCATGCATATATTTTAGCTATCTGGACAAACTGTTTCTTACTGAAACTAACTTGCATTTGTATATTTTGTGAACTTAGATATGTGATATTAATCTATATAACGTAACGATTGTAGTTGTGTTTTGTGAACCTTCTTTTATGTTATTGGAAAATATTTTGAATTTGATGTGTGGAATTTACTATTTTTGTTTGTTATTGAAAATTTGTGTGGTTTTCAATAGGTATAAATATGAGAAAAGTTCAACAAACAAACAAAAAATTGTCAATTTTTTTTTCCCTTTTCTTATCTGGTTCAGTACCAAACACGGTATAAATAATACGGTCATTAGTCCGATACTGCACCAAACACCTAACTAATTTAGTCAGTACTATCAGAGGATTATTTATCTTATTTGACAGAAATAATTAGTACAGTCCGAGCTGCCAAACGAGGACATACATGCCAGAGAAAGACAAATTAAAGAGAACTTAGTCAATATTATAATAAAAAGAAATAGGAAAACAACTACATTAATAGCTAATAAGAAAATTCCATGATGTAGGATTCTCTTCCCTTCTAATTTTTCTCCCCTTCTATCTCCTTCTATTTAAATGATTGCGATTACGCTACGTCTACATTTTGTTTTGAATTTTTTATATAAAAAATAAGATAAAAAGAAGAGTGTGAGAAGAATGGATGGTAATAAGAGACCAAAGCAAACACCATAGCTCTTTTGTTTTACATTTAACACATAAAATTATTCCTTAGTAAAATAAAAGTACACACCTCTCTCTCTAGTTTCTATCAATCGATCCAAAATGCAAATAAGCTCATACGCATCGTATCAGTAAGTCCACACGAACACGACACGGATATAAATAAATAAACCGAACACGATCACGATCACGATCACCACCAGTAGTTAAACATATCTGCAGAGACCATAGTAGGCTGATTAAGATTGGTCGAAGAAACTGTTATTTAGGCTCATTGAAGTAGCTTATATCTGCAGAGGCCATAGTAGGCTGATTAAGATTTGACAGATTCGAGGGGTCGAATAAACTGTTATTAGGCTCATTGAAGCAGCTTATATCTGAAGAGACCATAGTAGGCTGACTAAGATTTGACAGATTCGAGGGGTCGAAGAAACAATTATTATGCTCATTGAAGCAGCTTATATCTGCAGAGACCATAGTAGGCTGATTAAGATTTGACAGATTCGAGGGGTCGAAGAAACTGTTATTAGGCTTATTGAAGCAGCTCATAGTAGGCTGATTAAGATTTGACAGATTCAAGGGGTCGAAGAAACTGTTATTAGGCTCATTGAAGCAGCTTATATCTCCAGAGGCCATAGTAGGCTGATTAAGATTTGACACACTCAAGGGGTCGAAGAAACCATTGAAGCAGCTTATATCTGCAGCAGCTGCATGGAGCCCACCATTGTCTGCATTCAAGAAACTGGCAATCTCATTGAGGGACTGCAATCTGCTTCTGAGCTCATCAGCTTGGGCTCTGAGAACAAATTTCTCTGCCTCAATGTTCATGTAATGCTGGCTTTTGATGTAGAGGCTGGAGATGATCTGACGGTTCTCCTTCTCCAGCTGGCTGATCTGGCCCGTCAGATCATCCAAATGCTTCTGCTTCCTCATCCTAGAACGCCTCGCCGATTCCCGGTTCCAAATCATTTTCTTCCTCTTCCTCTGGTCCATCAGAGCCATCAAGTCTTCCTCAGAGCCAGAGTTTTGATGAATCATGGACTCAGAGCCTGAAGACTCAGAGCCTGCGTTTTGACGAATCATGGAGGAGAAGCCTGAAGATGTCCCACTGGACGAAGCCATTGATAAAAACCACAGAAAAACTTTGCAGATTTTCACAGAAATTAACTGAGAGAGAGATTATTGCAGGACCCAAAACAAAAACTCAAAAAACTTGAGAAACTAGTAGAAATATTAGTTATAATTAGTATTATTATTGTAGGGTTTGATGGGAGGTGAAATCATGAACAGTAATAAAGCCAGTAAAGGAAGACGATAGAGAAGGATTGAACTAAATGGGTCCTGCGCCTGTATGTGGAATTTATCAAGCACTCGGAGAGTTGGATTTTGATTAAGTCGATATTATATTTTATATTTTATTCTAATTTAAGTTATAATTTATTGGTTATTTTTGGTAAAATTTTGATCTTAAAATAAGACATTCAATTTTCTCTTAAGTAAAAAGTATTCAAATGGATGAATTTTAAAGTGATTCTAATTGAAGAATGTTCATGAATATTTCAAGATGATTGTATTAAAATTCCAGATTTTTCTACTAAGCCGTTTGACCATGGCAATGAAATAAATGTTCAATGCAAGTGGCTTGTAATTCAGGACATGGATCCTCTCCGGATCCATTGGTCCTAATCCACCAAATCACATCATCCCGGTCATTGAAATTTAATCCAACGGTTACAAATAGGGATCCATTTTAAAAGATATAATAATTTTAATCGTTAAATCAAATTTCAATAGTTCAGATGATGTGGCTTAGTGAATTAGGAACAATGGATCCGGAGAGAATCCATGTCCTGTAATTCGGTGCCATGCACTCAAGGTCCCCTAGATCTCTGCCCTTTATTACTTGAAGGATGACTAGACCACTTATCACGGGCAGATGATCCTAATAAATAGAATTATGTATTACGTGTGGATGACCTAGACCTCTACCCTTTATTACGTGTAGATAGATCATCCTAATCAATAGAATTATGTGTATATTAATCGATCAATTTAACTCTATCACCCTTTCGTTACAGTATCTACGTGCCGCTTGTAAAACAAAATAAATAATCGTTGTTCTCGAACATATTAGATCAGACATATTATTATTTTCAGACTCAACAACCACCCCTATTGTACTAAGTATGTCTATTGTATTAAGTATATGTATCTTATAACGTCATTTGGCTCGATTGATTTTGTGCCTGTCCATTTTCAAGTAAACCATATCTTTTTTTTAGTCTGTACTAAGTCGTCCTCTACACATTTCATCTCCTTTTGTCTTTTTTATAAAGTATCTACTAAGTCGTCCTCTACACCTTTAATCTCCTTTTGTCTTGAGACTTTGTCTCATAATTGTATATTCTAACGAAATATCTGAATTGCATATTCTAGCTGAAAGATCTATAAATCTTCAATTCACCGTTTTTTTCTCATAATCTTAAGTCGTCCTTTACACCTTTCATCTCCCTTTATCTTGAGACTTTATCTCGTAATTGCATCTTCATAATTGCATATTCTAACCAAAAGATTTGAATTGCATATTCTAGCTGCAAGATCTGTAAATCTTCAATTCACCGTTTTTTTCTCATAATCTTTAATTGCGGCTGCCCCTCCTTTACCTTGGATATCTTCGTTCTTAATCTCATCCCTTCTTGTATGGTTTCATAATTGCATCTTTAATTGCGGCTGCCCCTCCCTTACCTTGAATATCTTCATTCTTAATCTCATTCCTTCTTGTATGTCTCATAATTGCATCTTCATAATTGCAAATTCTAACTGAAACATCTTTAAATCATCAGACTGCCCCTCCCTTACCTTGAATATATTGGTTCTTAATACCAACTCATCTTGTACGTCCACACACATCCAATGAAACATTTTCTTCTTCACTACTAATTTGCAACGTGTTGCTTTTAACACTCAGATAAACTAATAAAATTGGAAATAAGCACTCTGCAGCTAGAACAGTTGCAACAGTTCTTTATTATACACACAGTAAATTAATATTCCAGAACATTACCGTCCATGCATAAACTAATTAACGCTTTGAAGAACTAATTTAATTAGTGGTGGCAATGATGACCGGGCAACTTGTCCTTGATCTTCTCCATCATACTTCTCTTCTCAGGTTCGGTTGTGACGGTGGTGGTTCCGACAGCTGTGGTTGCATGGCCATGTGTCTGTGCTTGCTGCTGATCGTCCTTGTGCTTCTCCCACCGAGTTTGTCCTTTATTCTCTCTTTCAGCCCCTTTTTCTTCCTTCTCCCACCTTGCCCATCACCCTCCTCAGACTACAGCCAACAGAGACAATTACAAGACATCAACCAAATGAATCAAAGATCAAAAAAAAAAAAAAAAAAAAAACCCTTATCACTTAGCCACTTAGTACAACTTCACTTGTAAGTGAAAAATCTTAAATTCAATTCTCATCAAATACGAATTTAAACTACATTATTGCTAGTATATTATGAGGCTTAACCCACTCCTCATTCTCTTAAGGTGAGTAATATCATTTATTCGAAAAAAAAAAAAAAAAACCGTTAATAATCATTTCGTTTTTAGTTTTCTCATAACACTCAAAAGAAACAAGGGTGTGGTAACACTCAAAAGAAACAAGGGTGTGGAAAACAACAAACTGAAGTGTAGAGAACTTGTGAATAGAGAGAAAAATTAAGATATGTCTTACGCTCGAGCCAGGGCCGGCCCTGAGAGTAGCCCAAGTAGGCGCCTGCCTAGAGCCCCCACTTCGGGGGGCCCAAATTATATATATATATATATATATATATATATATATATATAGAGAGAGAGAGAGAGAGAGAGAGAGAGAGAGAGAGAGAGAGAGAGAGAGAGAGAGAGAGAGAGAGAGAGAGAGAGAGAGAGAGAGAAGTGTTACTAACATTCCAAAAATTTCATCCTACACTCTTCACAAGTGTATTTTTCTTTCCAAATATAGAAAGTTTGGAATGTAAAATGAGAATTTTAGAGTACCAATAACAATTATATATATAATTTTGTAGTTTGAATAAAATATCTAAATATGAAATTATAAATATTTTTTTGGAACTTGCCATGCAGTGTTTTGGGTGGGGGACCCCAAAATATTTCTTTTTAAATATGTGTGTGTGTGTATATATATATTTAAATATATTTTTTGAGTTTGAATTTAATAAAATATTCAAATATAAAATCATATAATTGTTTTGAAACTTGGCTTCCAAAGTGTTTTGGGTGGGGTGCAACTTTAGCAACTATTCAACTTTTTTTTTTGGGAATTTAACGCACAACAAACCGGCGCCTGCGAATCGGTTCTTTCCCACTTACAGAGGTCAAGCAACCTCATGGTCCTCACTGATCAATGCTTCTCTTCTCTTCTGCTTCTTTTTCTATAATTTAATTTGTGAGTGATGTGTTTGTAAATATAATTAGGATTTTCGATTCTTATTCTAGGGTTTATGATTTGTTTATTTGTCAATTGAAAAAGAATTGGTTGAAAAGTTAGATTATGTAAACTTAATTAGTACATTTGTGTCTAAAAACGCGAGACGTGTAATATTTAAGTAATGTTTGCATATCTTTTTCTTTGGATATGAATTCTAATGATTTTTGATGTAGAAATGAACTTTTTCATGTATATAGCGAAACCTTTTCTTATACATATAAATGTACAATGAGTCGGGCGTCAAAGAACTTTAGGGCCCCTACTCGAAGGCTCGCCTAGGGCCCCAATTTCTCAGGACTGGCCTTGGCTCGAGCTTGATCTGCCAGAACGACGCATTTCACTTCCAAGACTGCCATGAGGCTGCTGTTGTCTATGCTCACCGACACCATACCCATGAGATTGATCACTTGTTTTTCTTTTTTTGGAAGAGGAATGACATTCCAAGGAAGAAGCAAAAAAATACAGGAAAGTCTACGAGAGGCTAACACCAAACAAGCATAAAGAGAAAGAAAGCGATGGAAGGGGATACAAACAAGAAGACGCTACAACCAAATTGAGCGTCCCCCCAATCACCGCCACACCAAATCAATGTGGACAAGGAAGGCCATCCTTGTTCAAAACATGCACCAACGAAGATGGGGGTCTTTCAACCCAAACTCGATCACACATCTCCGGAAAACCAACCGACGCAAGAAAATCCGCCTCAGAATTGGCTGATCTTGGAACCCATGACCAGCGACAGAACTGGAAAGCTTCACTCAATTGCTTGACTCTTGCCAAGATAGGGAAAGCCTCCCAACTGCCAGAATCCATAGCACCAGAAAGACAAGATATGGATTCACGAGAATTCGATTCCAAAATGACTGAACTACACCCCAAAGAGGTGCCCAACTCACAGCCACGCAATAATGCAAAAGCTTTTGCTGCAACAACATTAAGGGACAAAATAGCATACCTCACAGCCGCTACAAAACTCCCTCCCTCCGCACGCATGACCACCCCAACAAAGCCCATTTTAGACACCTTAGACCAGCTAGCATCAACATTAATTTTAATAAAATGAGATGTTGGAGGGATCCACCGAGGAACCAAATCATGCCAAGCAGGAACCACCAAGCCCTCTGTCCTCGTGAAACCCTCCGCTTCCCAGTAAGACCCAACCATAAAAGATAACCGAAACAATAACGAAGTAGGATTAATGGGAACCTAATTAAAAACAAAATTACAACGAGCTTTCCAAATGCACCAACAAGTAAAAGCAACATAAGATTGAACCCATTGCATATCGGCCGTAGACCCAAGGTTAAGAGTGAAAACAGCCTGCAACCAGCTCGCCCACTATTGAATACCATCTCTATCAACCCGATAATTAAGAGCACCTCCAAACCAAATAGCTTCCACCCACGGACATAGTAGGAATAAATGCTCCACAGTTTCATCCTGACAAAGACAAATGGGACAAATTGGGGAAGGGGAGGATCTTCGACGGAAAAGCACAGCCCTAGTAGGTAAGGCATTATGCAATGATAACCAAAAGAAATGACAGAGCTTATGAGGCCCATTCAACTTCCAGACTATTAACCACAGTTGCCTCGGAACTAAGCGAGCTCTTGATTAGCGTTGATCCCTTACATCAATAGACCTCAATTGCAACCAATGATATCCCGACCGAACCGAGTGTTGTCCATTCTTACTAGCATCCCAAACTAATCGGTCTTTCCGACTAAAATCGCCAAGAGGGGTAAGTCTGATGGCAGCTTGCTCCTCTTCCGAAATAAACGCCTGCAAAAAACCAATATCCCACTCATGTGACTCAGGCCGAATAAGAGAATTAACCTTCAGGTTGGGAGTAACCGCAACCACCCCAAGCGGTATTGGATGCCTCTTAGGTAAAGATGGAAGCCAGCGATTCACCTACACACGCACATCTTCACCACACATGATTTACCAATGAGAACCATGCCGAAGAACCTCTCTGCCAGCCATAATATTAGTTCAAGCCCAAGAAGCCCTCCCTCATTTTTTGGCATCCCAAAAGGAACAGTTCGGGAAATAACGGGCCTTAAGAACTCGAGCCCAAAGAGAATTCGGATCAGTTATCAATTGCCAACATTGCTTAGCCAACAAAGCATCATTAAATTCACTGAAATTCTGAAAACCCAAACCTCCCATATTCTTCGGAAGACTAAGAACAGCCTTAGAAACCCAATGAGTCTTCCGCCTTTCCCCAAGACTACCCTACCAAAAGCCAGCCACCAGAGCATCCAACTCCTGACAGACTATAGCAGGAAATTTAAATATGCTCGGGTAGGCAGGAATAGCCTGTACAACCGCCTTAATCAAGACTTCTTTCCCTGCTCGAGATAAAATACATTGCTTCCATCCTTGCAACTTCCCCAAAATTGTCCCCTTAACATAGGCAAGACCCCGTTTTTTGGACCGCCCCCAAATAGCCGGAACGCCTAAGTAAGCTCTAGGATTAGCAACCGCAGGGATACCAAGAACATTAACCAACTCATCAAAAACCTGCAAAGGAATGTTCGCCCTAAAGTAAACACTAGATTTTTGCAAATTCACTTTCTGGCCCGAGGCCACACTGTACCTCTCAAGAATGTCAACCAAATTCCGACAATTTTTTGTATCAGCCTTTAGAAAAAGTAGAGTGTCATCCGTAAAAAAACATATGAGAAATGACGGGCCTTGAGGCACCATGCTTCACTCCTTCCAGCATCATCGTATCCACCGCCTCCTGGATCAGACAAGAAATGACCTCCCCAACCAACAGAAAAAAATACGGGGATAGAGGATCACCTTGCCTGAGACCCCTATAAGGATTAAACTGCTTACTGGGTTGTCCATTAAAGAGGACAGCAAACTGCACCGAAAACACACATCTCATAATTAATTGCCTCCATTCGCTACAAAACCCCATCCTAGCCATAATAGCATCAAGGAAATCCCATTCCACCCGATCGTAGGCTTTCTGCATATCCAGCTTTATACCCATCTCAAACTTATTTTTAGCCTTTCGCCCTTTCAAGAAATGAAAAATCTCATGTGCTATTCCAATATTATCATGAATCAGCCGACCAGCCACAAAGGCATTCTGAGATGGAGAGATAATATGCGGCAGAACACCCTTCAATCGATTGCAAAAACTTTAGACAGAACCTTATAAGAATAATTACAAAGACTAATGGGGCGAAACTACGAAACCGTTTCCGGATGAGGGACCTTAGGTATTAAAACCACATGAGTAGCATTGAGAGTACGAGGACTAGCCGTACCATGTATTAAAGATTTGACCAAACTGTTAACATCATCCCGAAGCTGCTCCTAAAAAGACTGGTAAGAAAACCCTTGGAAGCCATTTGGACCAGGAGCTTTGAGGCTCCCCATATTCATCGCTGCCTTCTTAATTTCCTCCTCAGACATCGGCGTAATTAGCTCCAAATTCATCGCCTTAGTAACACCCTGATGCATGCAGTCCAAAATGGTACCCCAGTTCCTCGGTCCCCCTGACTTGAATAAAGAGATAAAATGTTCCTCAACTAACTCACGAACCCTGCCCGGATGCTCAACCCATTGCCCTTCTCCATCCTTCAATTTAAAAATCTTGTTCCGCCGGCGACGTTGTAATGTCGATTGATGGAAGAACTTAGTATTCGCATCTCCTTCACGTAACCACTGAACACGAGATCTTTGATGCAAAAAACTTTCCTCCTGAGCGCGAAGGTCATCAATCATTCTAGATGTTTGTACCATACTTGACCAATCCCGAAACTACTGAGCACCGGTCAACGTTATACCGTCAAGGACCCAGAAGAGCTTCCCTTCAACCAGGAGGCCAATCACAATGCGACACGTGTCGACATCAGAAGCCAATCACAGCTCGACACGTGTTAACATCAGAAGCCAATCACAACACGACATGTGTCAATGTTAGAACAAAACCAGAAACTCTCTTCTATAAATAGGGATCATTCTCCCACAATAATCTCTAATGTCATTTTGTACTAAACTATTCACTAGAACTCACAAAATGAGAGCTTGAACCTATGTATTTGTGTAAACCCTTCACAATTAATGAGAACTCCTCTACTCCGTGGACGTAGCCGATCTGGGTGAACCACGTACATCTTGTGTTTGCTTCCCTGTCCCTATTCATTTACGTACTTATCTTCACTAGTGATCGAAGCAACCAAGCGAAGGTCACAAACCTGACACTTTCTGTTGTACCAAAGTCCTCGCTGATTTTGTGCATCAACATTTGGCGCCGTCTGTGGGAAAGACACTTACTCTCACTCTCTTCAGCTTTGTTAAGCTGGTTTCCACCGCTCGTACACTTTCTTTTGGCCAAACATCTCTCTCCAACATGGGGGGCGAAAGAAGCCATAGCACACAAAATGACACCCCTATTGGACCTAGTATGAAGCAACGAAAGCAGGAAGGAAATAGAGTTACTCTTCAAGCTAAAGTCGATGAGTTAGAAGCTCAGAACAACAAGATAGTGATGAGGAACGAGGTCCTCCAGGAGCAGTATGAAAAACTTTTCGAGATGCTTCACGAGGCTAGGCATGCTCAAGCACACAAGCTCGTCGCCCCTGCTGAGGTCAACAATCATCTGAATGCCCCCCAACACGGAGGGTCACTGATATCCAACACGGATATCCCTGATAGGGATCGAGCTACACATCAATGTGATAATCAACATGAGACTTCTCTCAATCCAGCTGCTTCAACCCGAAGCAGAAGGAGTAGAGGAAAACACCTCCTCACAGAAGGAGTGGAAGGATCAAAAGCCGTCTAGGGCTATTGTCGAGACTTCCTAAAGCAACGTCGAGAGAATCCCATCCACATAAGCTCAAAGATCAATGACCCAAGAGTTTCTGAAAGACTCGGTCCTCTCCCACGACCCAGGCCAGCAGTTAATCTAGGGAATGGGCAACAAGTCCCATAAGAACATGAAGGTACAGGGGACTCGGAAATGTTCCGACATACTCACTCTAGGAGTCAGTGTGACGAGTCCAAGAAAATATCATGCTATCTTGATCAAACTTTCCTACTTCCAAGAGGCGATGGGGACTTACGGAAGAAAACTTCAGTGGTGCACGACTCCACTCAGGACCCCCTTGTCCTACAACTTCTGGAGGAAGTAAACAAGTTGAAGGCTGAACGTCAAGCCGAGATACCTGACTGGAACCAACCCAGGCCTGGCCCCCTCACAAGAAGGATCCTCAACACCACCCTCCAAGCAAAGACAAAGCAGAAGCTTGGCTTACAACTCTATACTGGAAAGGAAGACCCGATTGAACACCTTAACCTCTTTGAGTCCACCATGGTATACCGGAGACACACCGACGAAGAACGGTGCCTTCTCTTCCCCTCTACCCTCTCTGGCGGAGCTTTAAACTGGTATTGCCGTCTTCCACCTGAGACAGTAGACTCATTTGAAGAGTTGAGGAAGCTGTTTGTCTCTCAACACATCTTCCAGACCGATCGCTTGCATTCCGCAGATGACTTGTACACTATTCGCCAGAAGCCGGACGAGTCATTACGAAAGTATGCTGGCTGCTTCAGCCATGAGTATTCTCGTTGCGCTGAGGCAGATGACAAGACTGCCCTCAAGGCCTTCACGGCAGGCTTACGTGACTGTTTCTTTAAGTACATGATCAATGCCAACACTTGGAAGACTTACTCTGAGGTGATGGCACAAGCTTACAACCATGCTTCCGCCGAGGCAAGGACATATCAAGGAAAACCCGCTACAGTCACCCCTTATCAGCAAGTAGGGAGTGAAGGCCAGATCCAACCGAATGAGAAAACCTCAACCTTCCAAACGGTAGCAGCACACCCCCTGCCTCATTTAATGCTTCGCCAAGTCAGCAGACATATCAATCCCAGGGCAAAAGGAAAGATTTCCATCCTCACCAATCTCATTTTAATAAAAAGAATAAGGGGCACTATCGCGATAACTCAGGATATTGTCACAATAACGCCCGACCCCAGGCAGCCAATGCAGTGGGCCAATCATATGTCAAGACAGGCCCTACCCCGAGGTATGAGACATACACACCTTTGAACGCTACATGCGCGGCCATCTACCCAAGTATAGCTCATCTGATACCAAAGCCAAAGCCAAGACAGCCAGATTACAAGTCCATGAAAAACACGGGCATGTTTTGCTGCTACCACGAGTATAATGGCCATGATGGCGAGAAGTGCGTCATCCTCCGTGATCATATTGAAGCTTTGGCACGTGAAGGAAAAATTGATCAGTTTCTCCTTCACCCTCCAAGGGATAACCGTAACCAACGCCAGGTGAATGTGATATATTCTATAAGTGGCGGCACACCTATGTCTGAATCTTCCAATAGGGCCATGAAAAACAGTGAACGAACTTTGAGACCTGGCCATCAAGTGTTTCACGTGGAAGACATCAGGGGAGGCAAGTATCAAAAGCCTAACTGGGATTCAATATGTTTCTACCCTGAGGAAAAAAGAGGTATCATCTACCCTCACAACGACCCGCTGATCGTGGAGGCTCACATAGCAAATTTTGATGTGAAACGAATCCTAATAGACACAGGTGCTTCAGTTAATATCATGTTTGCTGAAGCTTTCAAGGCACTTAATGTAGCTGAACACTTGCTCGATCGCTCGATTTCTCCTCTGATAAGCTTCTCTGGCGATATCGTGCAACCTTTAGGGAGTATACACTTACCCCTCACCATTGGTACAGGCCCCTACACAGCTACTATTACCACTAACTTCCTAGTGGTCAATTGCCCGACGGCATACAATGTCATCTTTGGGCGCACAGGCATCAATGATCTCAAGGCCATGGTATCCACGCATATGTTGTTGATGAAGTTTCCAACCCCTTTCGGCAATGGATACATCAGGGGAGATCAACTTAGTGCTCGATCATGTTACAACACTTCACTTAAGCAACAACACTTGCCTGTCCCCAAGGAGACCCTCTCTATACATAACTAGGTAGTAAAGACCAGTCCAGATGAAGCCAACTCGGATCTTCATGATGGCAACAGTCAACCCGACGACCCTCGAGATGACTCATTCACCCAGCAAGCACAACCCGTTGAAGAGTTAGAGAATGTTTCTATCTCCAAAGACCATCCAGATCGCATGGTGAAGATTGGCACCACTTTGTCACCACCCCTTCGGTTGTCGCTGATCTCCTTTTTGCAAGAGAACGCCGAGGTCTTCGCTTGGTCATATAAAGATATGCCGGGCATCTCTCCCGATATCATCTGTCACCACTTGAGTATTGATCCCAAGACCAAACCAGTAAAACAGAAGCAAAGATCTTATGATGTTGAACGATACGAGGCGATGAAAGCAGAAGTTGAAAAACTCAAGGACATAGGCTTCGTCCGTGAAGTCAATTACCCAACATGGGTAGCAAATGTTGTCCTTGTTAAGAAAAATCCGACCAAGGAAAGTCTCCTGCTTCAAAAGGTCTTGTGGAGAATGTGTGTCGACTACACCGACCTAAACAAAGGATGCCCGAAGGATAGTTTCCCCCTTCCTCTCATTGATAGACTTATAGACTCTACGGCAGGGTGTGAGCTTTTGAGCTTCATGGACGCTTATTCAGGATACAACCAAATCCTCATGAACCCCTCAGACCAAGAACACACAGCCTTCACTACTGACAAGGGACTATATTGCTACAAAGTCATGCCCTTCGGTCTAAAGAATGCAGGAGCAACTTATCAGAGACTGGTCAATTCAATGTTCGCCGAACAAATTGGGAAGAGCATGGAAGTTTACGTTGATGATATGTTAGTCAAGAGCAAACATGCTGACCATCACATCACCAACCTATCTGAAACTTTCACCATTCTAAAGAGGTATCGAATGAGGTTGAACCCCAACAAATGTGCCTTCGGCGTGGGCTCTGGCAAATTCTTAGGCTTCATGATTAGCCAACGAGGCATTGAAGCTAACCCCGAAAAGATCAAAGCAATCCTCGACATGAAAGAGCCAGTAACTTCAAAAGACATCCAAAGCCTTACTGGCAAGGTGGCAGCCTTAACCAGATTCATCTCTAAGGCCACAGACAGATGTGCTCCTTTCTTCAAAGCACTCAAGGGAAATAAGAAGTACATTACATGGACGGAGGAATGTGCCAAGGCATTCAGGAACCTCAAAGAGTACATGAGTAAAGCCCTTCTGCTCTCCAAACCAGAAGTTGGTGACACTCTCATTATCTATCTATCGGTTTCGGCTTCAGCAGTCAGTTCTGTTCTTATTCGAAATGACAGTGGTGTCGAACGGCCCGTCTACTATGCTAGCAAGGCCCTACAAGATGCGGAGACACGATACTCCAACATTGAGAAATTAGCTCTAGCATTGGTCATGTCTGCTCGAAAACTTCGCCCTTATTTCCAAGCACACGCCATCATCGTGCTTACCAATCACCATCTTCGACAGATACTCCAAAGTCCTGACACGTCTGGGCGAATGATCAAATGGGCGATAGCATTGGGTGAGTTTGACATCTCCTACCAACCAAAACCAGCCGAAAAGGGTCAAGCAGTAGCAGATTTCATCGCCGACTTCACATATCCTGTTGACATTGCTTCTACACCTGAAGCAATAGCTTCATTACCATCGGAAGCTCAGAAGATAGAATTAACAACCCCAGCATGGAGTCTGTATGTTGATGGCTCATCCAACCAACAGGGCTGCGGAGCAGGATTAGTCCTCACTACCCCTGACAAAGTGGCGATAGAATACGCTCTTCGTTTCAAATTCAAGGCATCGAACAACGAGGCTGAATACGAAGCCCTTCTAGCAGGCTTACGTTTGGCCAAGCATCTTGGAGTTAAACAAATTGATATCTTCAGTGACTCCCAATTAGTGGTCAACCAAGTCACGAACAACTTTGATGCTAAGGATAGCTCCATGGCAGCATATCTTGCGCAAACACGACTTTTGCTCAAGCACTTCCACTACCAGATCACCCAAGTTCCTCGAGCGGCAAACAGTCATGCAGATGCTTTGGCCCGCCTCGCCTCGGCAGTGGAAGACAAGATTGGGAGAAAAATTCATGTCGAATTATTGGCAGCACCAAGCACCATGGTCGCGGAAGTGTGCAATTTACAACAAGGAGATAGTTGGATCACCCCAATTTATAAATTCCTTGCCCATGGCACCCTCCCAAATGACAAAGTCCAAGCTAAGCAGATTCGATACAAGTCTGCTCGCTACCTGATCATTAATGACCAACTCTACAAGCGCGGTTTTACCTTGCCCTACCTAAAATGCCTTACACCTGCGGAGGCGGAAATTGTCCTTCGGGAAATACATGAAGGAGTCTGCGGAGATCATGCTGGGTCTCGATCCCTAGCACACATGACTTTTCGCCAAGGATACTATTGGCCAACACTCCACCAAGATGCCATCAGAATATCTCGCTCATGTGATAAGTGTCAACGCTACGTAACTATCCCTCACTCCCCTCCCGAGCCGCTCACTCCTATGATCAGCCCTTGGCCTTTCGCCCAATGGGGACTTGATTTGATCGGCCCAATGCCTGCAGGGAAGGGCAAGGTCCGCTATGCAATCGTTGCAGTTGACTACTTCACAAAGTGGGCTGAAGTAGAACCCTTGGCAACCATTACTGAGGGAAAAATAGAAGACTTCGTATGGAAGAACATCATCTGTAGATTCGGCATTCCCAATGCGATAGTCACGGACAATGGGCGGCAGTTCGACAACAAGAAGTTTAAGATGTTCTGCTCTAAGTTCAACATCAACTTATGTTTTGCCTTTCCAGCCCATCCCCAGTCTAATGGACAAGTCGAGGCCGTTAACAAAATAATCAAGCGCACTCTGAAAACTAGCTTGGACAAAGCTAAAGGTTGTTGGCCAGAATTCGTACCCCAAGTTCTTTGGTCATACCGCACTTCATATCGGACTTCCACAGGAGAAACTCCATTCTCACTTGCTTTTGGTACAGAAGCAGTTGTCCCGGTTGAGCTTAAGCAAGCAACATACCGAATCCAGAATTACATGCAGAGTGAGAACGACAAACAACTCACCCTCAACCTGGATCTAGTCGAGGAACACAGAAATCAGGCTCACCTGAGGAATATTGCCTACAAGCAGCGCATTTCCAACTACTACGACTTAAGGGTCAAACCTCACTCTTTCAAAGTGGGAGACTGGGTACTGAAGAAAAGATTACTTTGTGATAGGGTCCCGAGTGAAGGAACACTCAGTCCTAACTGGGACGGACCGTTTGAGGTCGTCGGCATCAGCCGCCCTGGCTCCTACAAGCTCAGAAACTCCGATGGCAAGACCCTTGGCCATCCATGGAATGCTGACCACTTGAAGTACTATTACAAATAGACTCACATTGTACAAGTGTTAAGCTACAGCCGTTCGGCATCCTATGTAACAAAGACCATTTGGTATGAATTCAATAAAGAGGTGATTTAGCCAACTCGGCCATAAACTCTTTTACATTATGAGCAATGAAACACTCAAGTGTTGAAGCTTCAACGCAAATGTTTCCAATACACAACAAAATCTAAGTATGTGTCAACAAGACTATACAAAGGATCTACATCATACATTCCAACACATTCATACATAAACATCATACATTCCAATACATTCATACATAAACATCATACATTCCAACACATTCATGCATAAACATCATACATTCCAACACATCTATACATAAGCCAACTGTGCTTCGAAAGGGTTCAACACACTTTGTGTCATTCGACATTTGCCAAAATGTGCCTCGACACCTTGCCCTTATTCTCACCAACTAGGTGATGAAGGAACTCACCTTCGTACCACCAACTAGGTGATGAAATGTACAACCTGTACTCTAATATTATTTGGAAACTTGCCACCCTTATCACTAATCAGGTGAAGAAGGAACTCATCTTCATGCCACCAACCAGGTGATGAAATGTACAACGCGTACTTTCCTTCATGCCACCAACCAGGTGATGAAATGTACAACGCGTACTCTCCTTCATGTCACCAACCAGGTGATGAAATGTGATGAAAGGTAATTAAGGAATTCACATTCGTACCACCAACCAAGTGATGAAAGCAACCCACCATTCATTCCACTAACCAGAAGACGAGTGGTACAACTTGTACATGTGAACTCCTAGCATTCACAAATAATAAAAAACCATCAAGCTTTACAACTCAACTAGGGGAGCACTTATGCCTAACAAGAGCTATAGTCACCAACAAAGTCTTATTGCAAGCCAACAATGGCTTCAGTGCATGGTATACGAAGATCAAGCTCTTCAGCCCTCTTGCATCTGCTTCAAACATTTCTCCTCTGTAACAATGCAAACACTACAACTCATAGAAAGCTTCAAACGCTCTTGATCAAGACTGTTCGAAGCAAATTCATTTTCTATGGTTCATCCAAACCTTCGACTACTACAAGATGTGGCTTGCATCACAATCTCTCGCTTAACAGTATGGAAGCAAAATTTGTATACGTTGTCTCTCCCACATTTTCAAATTTCTAGTTTTCCCAAAAACAAAAAAAAAACAAAAACAAAAACAAAAAAAAAGAGGAAATTGGAAATTGGGAAATTCAACAAAAGCTTCATCAATGGAACACAACTACAATCCTTAAAAGCTTTGCACTATCTTCATCAAGATAGTGTGAAGCAAAATCAATTTATGGTGCCAACAAAAGCTTCATGAATGGAGGACAAATATCAATCTCAAAAGCTTTGCACTATCTTCATCAAGATAGTGTGAAGCAAAATTAATTTATGGTGCCAACAAAAGCTTCATCAATGGAGGACAAATATCAATCTCAAAAGCTTTGCACTATCTTCATCAAGATAGTGTGAAGCAAAATTAATTTATGGTGCCAACAAAAGCTTCACCTATAAAACTTCAACCCCAAAGCTTCACCTATAAAGCTTCAACACCAAAGCTTCACTTATAAAGCTTCAACACCAAAACTTCACCTATAAAGCTTCAACACCAAAGCTTCAACCCCAAAGCTTCACCTACAATACAAAACTTCAACACCAAAACATATAAAAGCTTCGCACACTCTTCATCAAGATAGTGTGAAGCAAAATCAATTCATGATGCCCAACAAAGCTTCAACCTCAAAGCTTCACCTACAAAGCTTCAACACCAAAGCTTCACCAATAAAGCTTTTAAATATATATATATATATATATATATATATATATATATTATTTTTAATTTTTAATTTTTCGGAAATTCGAAAATTCAAAAATCCACAAATTTGAAAATTCAAAAAAAAAAAAAAAAAAAAAATTGCCTAGGCCTCATCTTCTTTGGGCCTAACAACTTTCATAACAAATATATATGAAGAAGGAGTTTTGGGCTACCACTTAGAAAGGAAATGCCTCATTCGTCAACTCCCTCGACCAGAGACTTGGGGGACTCCTACCATATGCTACTGCACCTTGATACTCGGAAGTCTCACGACCACTTCGTGACTTGGATTTTTCAAGTTTCCAAACGAGAAGTTTTCCTCACTCGGGAAATTAAGGGAGCACTACCTCAACCTACATGCTTCACTCACAAAGTTTCAACATACAAGCTTCAACAAAAGGAAAAATTCAAAGAACTTAGTGAAGAAGGCCTTGGTGTATTTAACACAATACGTTGAAATGAAGCAAATCTTGTTTATTGATATTTCCGATAAGTTACAAATATGTACATATACATGAATCAAAATAAACAAACAAGAGGGAGCCTTCACAAAGGTTGCTCAGGGGAAGTCTCAGCAGTCGGTAGAGCCCCAGAAAGAGAAAGCACCGGAGGGTGGTTATCCGGAGCCTCAGTACTGGACAGAACCCCAGAAGGATGAGGCATCAGAGGTTGATCATTTGGAGCTTCATTACATGGTACAGCCCCAGAAGACGACGGCAATAAATGCCTTTGGAACAAACCCACAAACCGCTGATGATCAAGTAAAACTTGACCATCAGATTCCTTCATCTGGTCAAGCTTTCTCTTCATGTTTGTAGCATAGTCATGTGCGAGCCGGTGCAACTATTTATTCTCATGCTTGAGCCCTCTAATCTCCTGTTTGAGACTCATCACTTCAGCAGCCAATGATTCAACTTGGCGGGTTCTAGCAAATAAGCGTTGGGCCATATTAGACACAGAAACTGCACACTGAACACTAAGAGCCAGAGAATCCTTAACAGCCAACTCATCAGACCGTTTGGAAAGTAGTCTGTTATCTTTGGGAGTGAGAAGGTTCCTGGCCACCACCGCAGCGGTCATATCATTCTTCATCACAGAATCCCCAACGGTAAGAGGACCAGTAGGGGATATGAAGGATGGCCGCCATATGTTGTCTGGAGAAGGCGTGGCTGTCTCTTCTCCAAGGTTCAAGTCAAAACGACGGTCGGAGGGGCCAGACATTTTCAAAGGTGTTGAAGAGGGAAGAGGTCAGACAAATCAAGATCTTAGAAGTGCAAGAAGGGAGCTTCTACTGGTGGAGATTCAAGTGTGCTATGGAACTTAATGCCAGCCTCTATAAAAATCTGCACTCGACGAAGCTTCAGAAATCGAAGAGGCGTTTGCTTTCTCAAAAGCTGGGCTGCTTAGAGACCACGAGGGCCGATCTCAAAAATCAAAGAGGCGCTTCCTTTCTCAAAAGCTGGGCTACTCAGAGACCACGAGGGCCGATCTCAGAAATCGAAGAAGCACCTGCTTTTTCAGCCTCGTCAGCACCTGTCACATGCACACTCAGCTTTGCGAAAATTACGGGCAATCTGTCCAAGATTTCTGGTGAAGTAGAAAGCACGCGAATCTTGTTGTTCAATCACCACTCTCCACGCGCACCATCAACTCCTCGGGTACCACATATAACTTTGCCAAAGATCTCTGACAAAGTTTAGGCGCGAGAATTTCGAAGTTCCAGCTACCCTACTATTACCCACAAGGGTAAAGGAACATCACCACTGCTTGACAACTGGAAAGTCCCTATATGTGTCGACCTCCGTGTTCTGTGGCAAGACAGGCTGGCAAGAACGTCCAACCTTTACTCGCATTCGAGAAAAGACTCCCAACATAATTACTTTCTCAAAAACCGAAGCGGCACCGTTTTCCGAATCTCGAGAGCCAGATCCCCGACGGGATTGCTTGTTCGAAAACCGAAGAGGCACAGCTCTCAGAACTTCGAGAGCCAGATTTCCTTAGATAAAGCTTGTCTATAATCTTCACACGCAACATTAGCTTTCCAGATACCACATACCACTTTTTCAAAGTGCTCTGACAAAGTTAAAACACGTGAAGCTGGCAGCTCCCACTACATTGTTGTGACCAAGAAGGGTAAAGGAATAGCATTACTACTTGTTATTGGGAAATCCCTATATACATCGACCTCCCTCCTCAACGGACAGGCAAACCTGCAAAAATGCTCAACCCTTTCTCGCATTCGAGAATGCACCCTCAACATAACCTCTCGAAATACTCAGCTTTATTTCCCCCCGATAATACCTCAGCAAATAAGCCATACCAAGAACAAGAGTATCTCATATCATCAGGGCCAAAAGCAAGAGTATCCCATATCATGCTTTCTCCCTGTCCTTGTCTTCGTCCTTGTCCACACCTGCAGGACAAAGAGAAAGAGAGCAGTCAGTCGGAACCTGAAATCAAACCTCCAATCTGGAACTGACTGCCTGAGACCTTTGCCTGGTTGCTTACTTAGCATTGCTCTCGAGAACTCATCCTCAACTGCTGTCAAGGTCATGAATTCCACCGGCACATACCTCATGACAGTTAATCAGATATTGGCTCTTTACACTGAAGCTACCAAGCGTGGATGAGTCACTATGAAGGAATGTTCTGAAGGACCATTTAAATGCAAAGGTTGCACACCACTTCTGCCATTCAAAAGATTGAAGCAGAAGGTTCAACAGTGAGCTGAAACAGATCACTATAGCACGACACCTTTCCATACCACATTCATTATTCCGTCAACAGCAAAAGTATCCCATATCATCAAGGTCGAACGTACTCTAGATTTGATGGACTTGTTTTGACCCTCAAATTCTTGAGTCGGCCTTATACTCTGAAGGGAACCAGAAAACCCTCTAGCACAGTTCAAGAATAAGCCTGTGGAAAGTTACTTCTTCAAAAGCAAAAGTATCTCATATCATCTCTTCTCCATTTGCTTCTCCTTATCCTAGCAGCTGAATGAGAGACAAGAGAAGGAGAACAATCAACCGGAAGCCAAAGTCGAACCTCCGATCCTGGGTTGCTTGCTTGGAAGTTTGATTGCTTACCTTGTCTGTCACCTCTTTCGGCAGATCTCCTAGCTCGGCGACTTGGGGGACTCCTACTATAGGGTTTGTATCGCACTTGACCAAGCCCGAAACTACAAGTAAGCTTCAAGTGAAATTGATACATTACCTTGTGCATCTTCATCGGTTAAAGATACCACCCATGGATGGAGGAAAAATACTTCCAGAGAAGATGCCACATCTACATATGAGACAGATAAGGCACGTGAAAATGATACCACACTTCAGTACTTAGAAGTTTCGTGATTACTCAATGGCTTGGATCTTGCAAGTCCCCAACCGAGGAGCTTCCCTCACTTGGGAACTTAGGGGAGCAATGTTTGTACCATACTTGACCAATCCCGAAACTACTGAGCACCGATCAACGTTATACCGTCAAGGACCCAGAAGAGCTTCCCTTCAACCAGGAGGCCAATCACAATGCGACACGTGTCGACATCAGAAGCCAATCACAGCTGTCAACATCAGAAGCCAATCACAACACGACATGTGTCAATGTTAGAACAAAACTAGAAACTCTCTTCTATAAATAGGGATCATTCTCCCACAATAATCTCTAATGTCATTTTGTACTAAACTATTCACTAGAACTCACAAAATGAGAGCTTGAACCTATGTATTTGTGTAAACCCTTCACAATTAATGAGAACTTCTCTACTCCGTGGACGTAGCCGATCTGGGTGAACCACGTACATCTTGTGTTTGCTTCCCTGTCCCTATTCATTTACGTACTTATCTTCACTAGTGATCGAAGCAACCAAGCGAAGGTCACAAACCTGACACTTTCTGTTGTACCAAAGTCCTCGCTGATTTTGTGCATCAACACTAGACTTCTCCTGAATTTTAGTAAAATTGGGACCCAATTCTTCTGAAGCACCCCGAGTTGCTGAGTAAGTTCCTCAATTTGCTACCCTCGTTTTTTGAATTTATTGCGACTCCATCGAATAAGGCGAGACCTACAATCGTTTATTTTAGTGACTCATTGCACCGGAACCCCTCCCTCTCCCCGCCTAGCCCAACACTCATTAACCAACAATTTACACTCCTCCTCCTTAGCCTAAAACGCCTCAAAACGAAAAAGCTTCCTCCCTTTAGGCCTTTCTAGATCAGATTTTATAATCAGAGGACTATGATCAGAACCTAAAACTGGCCCATGCAAAGCAATAAAGTTGGGCCAGACCTCTTGCCACAATAACCATTAATTAATCCCCTGTCCAAATGTTCTTCCACCCACTCCCCATGCCTAAAGCCCCTCCACGTAAAGGCAAGGCCTTTGAACTCCAGATCAAACAAATCGATGGCATTCATAAAGTCCGTTAGAAACTGAGGCCTATTGTAATGAACCTTCACCCCTCCGGATTTCTCATAATCCCAAATGAATTCATTGAAATCACCATCACAAAGCCAGGGAACATCCGTTGAAGAAAAATGAGATTGCATCCAATCTAAAAAACTAGCTTTTTCACCAGTATAAGTTGTACTGTACACACCTGTTACTTGCATCCACTGCTGGACTCCGTCAAGTCTAACAATAGTATCAATTACATACCTTGATGAGAAAACAACGTGCACCTCCAGAGAATCTTCCTGATTGGGTCCACATTAAAACCATTCGAAAACCTCATACGTCTCCTCAATCCATTTATTCTATGACTTTTCATTTTTGTCTCAGATAGAAAATCATAAAGGGTCTATTATTTCTTATAAGCCTATGAAAAGCCCGAACTACCGTGTCCGACCCAAGACCACGACAGTTCTAGAAAAGATAATTCATGGCAGATGTACGGCTGTTGAGGGCCAGCCGCCACCACCCCGAGCCACATTGCCCACTTTCTGTGTCACACTCTACTGCTGCTCATCCACTGACTCAGCTTCGAAATGGGTCAGCAAACGATTGCTCTTACTAGGACCCTCATGTGACTCAACTTCAGCATAGACCACGCGCTGAATCATCAAGCAGCGTTCCTGGACACTCATTCCTTGCCAAGTTTCACCCATCATCCCAGAACTGTTTCCCTGATCTCTTAATCCCTTGACCTTCTTAAAAGGATTTTGCAGCAACTCCCAGCTTTGAAACACTACTCCCATTTTCATGCCACTAGCCTAAGCAAATACAGAGCTTGGAGTCAACCAATTACCTTTAGCCTTCCTAACAATGGTAGATGTCAAACTCGTTGATCCTGGGTCAGACTCTGAGTGCTGATTTATCTCCGGGCTGATAACCACATGCTCACTGTCCCCATGGGGAGATAGATCATGTCTAACCTGTTGAGGAATAATGCCACCCAAAGTGTTCCACTTCTCTGGAATTCTATCGTTTGTCCCTCTCAAAAGAGACTTAATGCTATCATCCTGATGTCTCGACTTTCGTCTCCACTTCCTCATTGCACAGCTTTGCAGATAAGACGCCTCCGCAGGCCCTGCCGTCAACGGAAGAACCTTTCTTTGCTGATTCAGCCTTGAACCACTTCCTGAATTCGTGTCTGTTAAAAGAGCTCCATCCCTTACTGTACCAGCTTGCCTTCTTTCTCCCACCCCCAAAGCTAAAAGTCTCAAAATGACAACTTCATCCCTAATTGGAAACGCTTTTGTCCATTCTCCATACCTTGCTTTCCTACCAGAAATGATCGCAAATGTACATTCAATATTAAGATGATCAACACGCCTACACCTATAACAAAAATCTTGTAATCTTGTTGACCCTAAAAACTACCCAGCCTACGTGGCGCACATGCCGAGTAATCTATGAGCCAACACGTCATTCGGTTGTGTGCGGGGCGTGCCAACTTATCGGCCGAGCTCGGCCGATGAGTAAAATTTATTGATGTTGCGTTGGGTGTGCTGCTGACTTCTGAATCTCGCGACTGCGGCCAAGGAAGGAACACTCTCAGCCTTTGGGTTCTAGAGCTTGAAGACAAGGCTGCTAGTTCTGAGAAGTTCAATATCAAATTCGGCTTTCAATGTGCCGAATGTAATAACTTGTAACACCTCACTTCGCCGAAAAGGCTAATGAGATGACCTCTGCCAATAAAGATTCGAAAATCCTTTTCGACCGAGACTTGGATAGATAACCAGTCGGCCTCGACGCAATGCTGTTTATCCAAACTGAAGGTGCTCCGCGATCGGCTGATTCTACGGCAACAGTGTTGTTTATCCATACTGAAAATGTTCGCCGGTTGCCTTCACGGTGCTATTTATCCAAATTGAAGATGTGTTGGCAAAAAGAAAATAAAAAAAATCTCAAAGTTGTTGAGAGGGTTTGCGCAGGGCAGTTTTGTGTGTTGAATTGGAGGTCCTTTGAATGTTGCACCGAGTCTTGTATTTATAGTATTCATTTTTCTGCTTAGCAAGGTCTGATAATATTGTAGAGTTTAATTGCAACTCTAATTCCTGAAGTTGATCCGCGTCAAAAGGCAAGCATATCCTCAGATTGTAGTTCGTGACTTCAACTCTCTAACTGTTGCTGCTGACCACTCATTTATCCCATGCATAATCATAATAAATAAAACTTTGACCACTTTATCTTTTATGCACCTACGGTCACTCCTTAGATCTTATCACATCAATCAAAGCTTAATCCCATCAAAATAACCACCATTATATATAACTATATAGTCTGGGAGATGCATATAGGCTATACAGCCTACATATATATATAACTTGTAGCTTTTCACATGGCATGCAAGCCTTCCATCATCTGACAACATCCTAGCGCGCTTAGGTCCTATCCACCATTATCTTCGACTTGCAGATCCATGTTAGGCCAAGTGAAGAGTCCAAGAATCTCTATAATTTATTTTGTACAAGAAAACTAAGATAATTTATTAAAAGATAATTAAGATAAAAACCATAATATTATTATCCTTTAACAAAAATATCTTCACTTTTTCATCCGACGGTTGAGAACTATGCTTACTCAACAACCTTGATTACATGAACCGATGGTGTAAAATTGGGTCCAAACATTGCCCCCCAGTTTCCTTGAGCTTCGGCCTGTAAGCCGAATGGTTAAGGAAATTATCTGGTTCATAGCCAACAACATCTCATCGTATTGCCGAAACAAATTTTGTTCCTCGGCATTAAAGTCACCTCTATTATGGTAATATCATAAAGCAGGGCCAAGGCCAAGAAGAATTGGGGTCGAGCAGGACCGAGGCCCAAAGTAATTGGGGCCGAGGTCAATAAAAATCTCCAGGCCTGCCTATATATACATGTAAACCAGATTGCCTGATGTGATTTGTCGGCCATGCAATCAGCATATAACATATATATATATATAAACCTGCCTGATGTGACGCTGCTATACATATATATCCCAATGTGACAACATCCATGTGATACTGCCATATATATGTATTCAACCAATTCTGCCAAAAATGTCTGCAACCATCAAGTCTAGGGTTTAGGCTTAAAGCCTTTCCTCAACTGATTTGACCTTTCAAAGCCCCATACTTATATATATATATATATATATATATTTCCATGACGTGCATACATCAAGATGAGAAGCCTCCATTTCTTCGGCAATTCTAACCAACCTCGCCGAGCTCGGCAATACAAGACTTTGAATTTGCCAACACCTATATGGCCACCATAGCATTTTCCTAACTCTCGGCCTTGGCCTAGACAACCGATTTTATTTTATTTATTTATTTTTTTATAAATCTGCCCCATCTTGTTGCCCCCTTTATTTTCTTAAGTGTCGGCTTAATTAGCCAGATGATTAAGAAAATAATTTATTCCTGTTCTTAATAAAAGAAAACAAAAGTGGCCAAACTAATAAAGAGGAGGAGGCCAACGATGTTTTATTCCAAGCCGAGATCTTTGTATATCAACATAGCCAATCAAATTTTGCATTAAGCCGAATAAAAAATCATCTCCAAATATGCTCGGCTTGACAAAAGATTTTTTAACATCGGCCACTGAATGTGTTGAACAATTGGCATAATAATTTCGCCGATTTCGGCTTTTAACTCGAACAACTTAGCCGAATGGGATTTCTCTAAATCGTCTTTATCGCCAATAATCATATCGATTGGCGTGGTCTTTCCGGCTAGGTCTATGTCTCGGCCTTGTTCGTCATTAGAGCACTCCTCTGACGAATCATTTTCCAAGTCGATTTTTAGCTTAGAAACTTGAACTTTTTTTTCTAGGCCAACCGAACTTGCAATCTTGACCAAAACAACAAATGGTCTAGGTGTTTCTTCGGTCATCTTGACAATGTGCTGAGTCCGAATTTTGATTGTGGCCGGATTGGAAATTTGACCCCAGACCTTTTGCCTTTCAGAAATTCGACCCCATCTCTTGAAACGCTGTTTTTGCTCCTTTAATAGGCGATGAAACTCATCCCATGAAGCCTGATCGAGATATATCATGTGAACTTTGTAGTTTTAGCACTGTGTCCCACTGGGGGTGCCAAAATGTTGACCCTAAAAACTACCAAGCCTACGTGGCGCGCAGGCCGAGTAATCTATGAGCTAACTACGTCATTCGGTTATGTGCGGGGCGTGCCAACTCGTTGGCCGACCTCGGCCGAGGAGTAAAATTTGTTGATGTTGCGTTGGGTGCGCTGCTGAGTTCTGAATCTTGCGACTGCGGCTAAGGAAGGAACACTCTCGGCCTTTGGGTTTTAGAGCCTGAAGACAAGGTTGCTAGTTCTGCGAATTTCAATATCAAATTCGACTTTCAATGTGCCGAATGTAATAACTTGTAACACCTCACTTCGCCGAAAAGGCTAATGAGATGACCTCTGCCAATAAGGATTCGAAAATCCTTCTCGACCGAGACTTGGATAGATAACCAGTCGGCCTCGACACAGTGCTGTTTATCCAAACTGAAGGTGCTCCGCGGTCGGCTGATTCTACGGCAACAATGTTGTTTATCCAAACTGAAGATGTGTTGGCGAAAAAGAAAATTAAAAAAAATCTCAAAGTTGTTGAGAGGGTTTGCACAGGGCAGTTTTGTGTGTTGAATTGGAGGTCCTTTGAATGTTGCACCGAATCTTGTATTTATAGTATTCATTTTTCTGCTTGGCAAGGTCTGATAATATTGTAGAGTTTAATTGCAACTCTAATTCCTGAAGTTGATCCGCGTCAAAAGCCAAGCATAACCTCAGATTGTAGTTCGTGACTTCAACTTTCTAACTGTTGCTGCTGACCACTCATTTATCCCATGTATAATCATAATAAATAAAACTCTGACCACTTTATGTTTTATACACCTACAGTCACTCCTTAGATCTTATCACATCAATCAAAGCTTAATCCCATCAAAATAACCACCATTATATATATATATATATATATATATATATAACTTGTAGCTTTTCACACGGCATGCAAGCCTTCCATCATCTGACAACATCCTAGCTCGCTTAGGTCCTATCCACCATTATCTTCGGCTTGCAGATCCATGTTAAGCCAAGTGAAGAGTCCAAGAATCTCTATAATTTATTTTGTACAAGAAAACTAAGATAATTTATTAAAAGATAATTATGATAAAAACCATAATATTATCCTTTAACAAAAATATTTTCACCTTTCCATCCGACGGTTGAGAACTATGATTACTAAACAGCCTTGATTACATGGACCGATGATGTAAAATTTGGTCCAAACAAATCTTTCATAGCAAAACTCCACCCACGTATCCCTTTTAGACGCACGTCGCAGCCAGCAGCCATTGATCAGCGGATTAGCCGTATTAACAAGTAATCTAACCCGCAAAAAGCCTCGTGCCTTAGTCGGGTCCTCCAACTCCAGAACCCCACTTAATATCAACCTCCCCAAATTCTTTCCAAACCGATTTAAGGATGTTTCTCACTTTCCAAATTCTTTCCAGAACCCCACTTGTATGGGTAAAACTCTTTACTTTCTTTCTTTTCCCTTTCAATTCCCCAAATCACTTTCCAAATTGTGATCATCACTCGAATCTCAAGCTCGATGATCGAATTTTAGAGTTTTGAAATCGCAAACTCCATGGAAGCCTCATACTCCATTACATCTCCAAGTTCTGAAATCGAAACCACAATCACAATCTCGCAACTGAGTCCCAATTGCATGTACGTATCAACTCCTATTCTACATTTCCACTCTCAAAATTTTCACTAATACGATAACATCCGGCTTCGTTCTTTGTTTCTGATCGCCTAGAGTTTCGGGTTCCATTCAGTGCTTTTCAATTGGCTTGAATTTTGAAAATTCACCTATTTGCAGTGATTGCTTCACCAGGGTTATGATTCAGTAGGATAGGGTTATGTTTTTCTCAATCGCATCTCTGATTTTGTTCCTTTCGTTAGCAGCAGCAAGACGAAGATGAAATGCTTGTGCCGCACTCAGATTTGGTCGAAGGCTCTCATCCTCTGAAATGTTTAATTTTTAAAATTTTCAATGATTTGATGTTTGAAATTCTTAAGTATATGCATGCCGTGTGGTTTTGAAGCTTTTACTTGTTGCATAATCATTCTGGTGTGGTTAGAGTTTAAGTGATTGCATTTTCTTTAGGGTTTTTATTTTCTTATTGGGAAAAACTTGTGGTATTTGGTGTTTTGGTTGTAGCTGAACTGGAGCGGGCTTGTACAAAGAAATTGGAGTTGTCCTATAGTTGCAGCAACGTTGCAGATAACTTTTGCAAGTAAAGTATGCTCATATGAGTATTCTCATTTTTGCCTCTTGTTTTATTCAGTAAGCTTTCTAATTTCTTCATATATGTGCGGATGATCAGATTGACGTTGAATTGGTTTGATTTGAAGTTTGTATTAGTCTTGACATCCATCTTATTTAATAAGCTCTCAATTTCTGCCTGTCTGCTGTTTTGGGGTTTTTTTTATTTTTTTTATTTTTTTTAATTTTTTTTTAATTTTTTTTTCAGTTTAAGTTGCTGTGTTTTATTTGACAGAGTTTCTTGTTTATTCTATAAGGGTTTAAGCTGCAATTTTCATACTAGAAAGGTGGGAAATAGTATATTCCTTTTAATATATATTGACCGGATCACTTGTTGTTAGGTGCAAATATTCGTTTCAATTGCCTACTGGTGGTCCACACCATTTTTAGAGAGAGTTTTCAACTGAAAGCTTGTTGACAATGCAAGAAAAGCAGCTAAAACTGTCATAATTTGATTTGTTTTTAGGGCTTTTTGAAGAAGTTCATTGTTTCGGCTTCTTTTGATATCCTTTTTCTTTAATGAGCATTGTGTCATCCTACTCATAATGTTTTGGATTTTTATTCATGTTTTGGCTTGCTACAGGTGGATGCCATGTGATGAAGGATAACAATTAACAAGTGGTACATCTTGTTACTTTCAATCACTTATATCTGAATGAACTGTCATTTGAAGTTAATATTCCTTGGCCAATTCTCAATTAAGTTACATTCAGCATAAAAACCTTTAAATGCTAAAAAGTCAGTTCAAGTAGAGGTACATCTTGTTACATTCCGTTGTCATCCATTATTAATGAAGTTCATTTCATGTCATGTTTTATTATCAACAGTTAATATTTTTACAGCTTTCAAGTTATGAAGTTGTGAAGTTCTATTGAAATGCTTAAGTACAAATGTTTCCATTATTAGTCTGCTCAACCCGCAATTTGACTTTGATTTACCTATTACTAAATGAGGTGTTTTCTAATTCTCTTTTGACATCGTAGCTTGTTTACATGGTGTTTTTTGTTTGAATTATTGCTGTCAAATTTATTGTTTTGTGCTTTTATGATCATGCAATTGCTGACCTTAGTTTTGGTAAATGAAATCTATTTTAATACAGTCTAATGAACAAAAGGATCAAGTGACAGTTGAGTGAATTTTACGGGGTTCAGTTTTTGGATGCAGAGCACCCGGATCAATGTAAGTTGTTTTTGTGAGGATACTTTTGTTTTCATCTGGTAGAAAATATTTTTCTTTCCAGTATTGACATTGTAGTTTATAGGCTCTGGAAAAACTGAATAGACAGTGCGCCTATACGCAATCTATTGGTTTGTTCTGTTTTACAGGAGTGGATAGAAATACTTGGCTCGGAAACAGGTTGAAGTGGTAGATTCAGTATGCATGCGAGCGAAGCAGTCAGCCTTTTCTAAAGGTATTAAGCTAAGCTAGCCTTTCTGCTCTTTTGGTGTTCATGTTAGTTCCTTATTGTACTACGCACACTAAGCGTTCAACTATGGCTAACTTGAACAATCTACTAAATGACTAGAATTGGAAGAAGACATAGTCGATAATTGAGTTATAAGAAGTATTATGTGATTCATATTGAAACTGTCACCAAATCCTGCTGCTTGTTTTAATTCTACACGGATTTGGTCATGTTTTGAAATTTTGCTCTGGTTGTTTCCTTTTTTTTTTCTTCAGTTATTCTTTGAGCAAAAAATATATCTCCTTATACTGATTATATGTGTGCCTATTTTGAGGGGTTTTCATCTTTGAGTGACTTTGATTTATCATGTTACAGTGAGTGAGGGATGAAAGTGGAGTACCAGCAGTGGTTAAATCTTGTGAACTCGATTCCATCTCCTAAAGGTAAGGTCACATATTTGAATCCTGGCTTTTCCTTGAAAACTTGATCGATAAATGGGCCTCCATTAAATAGTCTCACCAATATTGTTTTCTACCACTGTGTTCCCATTTGGGTTGAGGTTCATAACCTTCAAAAGTTTCAAGTGATCTTCAACCTTGCAGTCAACAACTGCAAAATCAACATTCTTGAAATGCTTCACCATTCTACAAGGATCAATGTCATAAACATATTCAACGACGTCACTTGGGGGCCATTTTCCACAATTTGGGTTTTGCCAGTCTTCCCCATATGATCATCGTCGTCGCTGTTACTGCACACGATCAGTCGCCTCCACTTTGCTTTGCAGTTGGTAAAATTGCTTCTCGACTTATAATTTAATTAATTGTTTTATGTCAAAGGTGGTGGTGAGCTTTGACAATATCCCATCGTGCGATGACAAGTGGCACCTTGCAGGATCTGAAATGCATGCATTAGGTGAAGTCGTAGCAGACTCTGGGGGATTTGATCATGTGACTAACTGGTGGGAAAAGGAAACAAATCCAAAGGAATGAAGAATTTGCTTGTTTCTCAGACATATTGAACGTGGGAGGTAGGAGATACTTGACACCAGGTGTAGCCAAACATGCCCTCTGCAGGAAATGTGGAGACCAATCACACTCAACTCAACTGTAACTTGCATGCACGGCAACCTACATCGGTATCGGTCGGTTAAGCTATCCCGTTATGGTTCTTACTAAATTGGTCAATATTTGCCGTCAAATATTCTTTTGGGTAAACTGTCATTTCCCCCTTAAACTATCACCCTATTGTCAATTTACCCCATAAATTATTTTTTCAGCCAATTTACTCCCTGAACTATAAAAATTGGCCAATGTACTCCTTACTGTTAAATTTGTTAAATACCATCCATTTAGATGTTAAAAATAAGGGTGATTTTGTCATTTCCAACGCAAAATAGTAATTAATAAAAAAAATAAAGAAATTAATAAAAAACCAAAAAAAAAAAAAAGAAAAAAACCCTTGCAAATAGCAAATAGAGGATTGGTTCAGAGAGAGAGAGAGAGAGAGAGAGAGAGAGAGAGAGAGAGAGAGAGAGAGAGAGAGGCCTCCCAGACTTCCAGTGATTGGAGTGGAATCAGTGATGTGGATTCTGAGGTGCAAAGGATCAGCAATGGTGGCATGGCAGAATCGGAACTGCCTCGATGGAGTTGAATCGGAATCGGTGCGGTGTAGTTGAATCGTAAGCCGCCCCTCCACCTTGGGTTGCCCGAATATGGACTTCAAATCTACCGCTAACCCAACAATTTTTTTAGAGAGGGAGAGAAAGAGAGAGAGAATCGTGATGAAGGTGGCGGGTTGGGTGGGGATAGAGTTCGGGCAGGAAAGGATATGGAATTGCTGGGTTAAAGGAATGTGGGCTGGAGAATAGGGTCTCCTTTTATTTTCTTTTCAAGTTTTAGTATTTTTTTACTTTAATAGTTAAAAGTGATCTTCTTTTTTAAATTAAAGAATTGATTTTTTTTAACAGAATTTTAAGGAAGTTTAAAAGTTTGACGGTAAACTGTAAATTGGCACATTATATATAGTTCAGGGGGTTAATTGGCTGAAAAAATAGTTTAGGGGGTAAATTGATAATAGGGTGATAGTTTAAGGGGAAAAATGACAGTTTTCCCTATTCTTTTAATCCATAACTTTCAACTTTCTTGTATTTTTTATTTAGGAGAAATTATGTTCACATCATTTTTTTGTTATTCCATTGATTAAAATCCTATTCATTTTCAATTTTTGATGAAGGTCCTTGGGTATTAATAACATCATTAATTATTTGAATAATAAAATATTTTTATTTTTAAAATATATTCCTTTAGTGTTAAAAATGTTACAATTAGTATATTTATATTTATTGCTAAATTTTTTTATCATATATTTTTATTTTTAGTTTGTACCTTTTTTTAATTTGCAAATATTTTTTAATTTGTACCAATTTCTTTTCATTTTTAATTTGTACCCATATATTAGTTTCTTTTTGTGCCCATATTTTTTAAAGTTTTATTTGTGTTTGTATCCATGTGTACACCGTCATGTGACATTGTATATTTAATCAATGATAGAAAAATTACATATGGTATATTTATGTTTTATGCTTAAACTTTGTATCATATATTTATATTTTTAGTTTGTACCAACTTTTAATTTGCAACATTTTTTTTAAATTTGTAGTATTTTCTTTTTAGTTTTATTTTGTACCAGTGTATTAATTTCTTTTAGCGCCCATATTTTTTAAAAATTCATTTGTACTCATAATTTTTTAATCTTTTATTTGTACCCTAATTTATTTATAATGTACCCATTCTTCTTTATTAATGTACCACTTTGTTATATGTGAAATGTACCAATTTTTTTTAACACTATGAATACATTTTTTTGCCATTTATTATTTCTTATTTTTACATAGTTTTTATCCATTTATTCAATCAAAATGTTTAAATTTTTTTTATTGTAACCGTTTCTAATAGTATTATAATGAGAGATTTTAAATTTATAGGATTATAAATCTCATAAAATATCAAACAATTAATGTCAAAAATATAAATATTAATATTAATATAATGATGTGTACAAAGTCAAAGGACCTGATCAAACTTTGAATACTATTAAAGTTTTAATAAAAAAATATTAAGGATTAAAGACCGCATTCAAAGTATCTTCTATTTATTTACGTAGAACGCAATTACTACACTAAGTTCCAAATTATAAAGAAAATAAAGATTGATCAGAACGCAATGATTGAAAAATGTTGATCACAAGATTCAAGAACAATCCACAAATTGCTTTATATTCTTTATTTTTTTCCTTCATCTTTATATTTTCATTCTTAGAGAACTATTTAAATTCGTTTCTTTTCTTTTGAGACGAATAAAGTTTTATTAAAACGATTAAAAATTAACAAGGGACAGCCATAAACGTGATGACGAGGTCAAGTTTTACTCGAGAAAAATCAATATTATGTCTGTACTCTGTAGAACAAAAACAAGAAGTCAACAAGCCAGAAAAAGAAGCATCACATAATCTAAAATATCAACAACCATAATCTCTGCAGAGACCACCACCACGACCACATGCGTATTGCATCGCAGTGGGCGGCTACTTGTAATTATGAAAAAAAAAAAAAAACATAGAAGAGGTAGGATGGTAAATAAATTATCATCAAATATAAGATACGTGTAGCATTACAGGAATTTATCCACGTCTCGTCTGACGGTCCCAATCAAACTTTGGAGAGATCTTCTAATGTTCCCGTAACATGGGAACGATAGGCTTATAATTATATAAGTGAAGACAAAAAAAATTATTTATTTAAGTGCTCCTTTATTTGAATAGTAACATATGATGTATGTGCTTGTATATTAAATATATTAAAAATTTTCTCTAAACCTTAGAAGATAAGGGATTGACCATATTTATCATAAATACCTTTATACAGCTCACCCTTTGTATTTATGTGACTAGATCATCTACTTGATTTTTATAAACAAGACCGTCTGGTTTGTACAACTTACGGTACGTGGTATGTATGTTGTTGGAATCGTCTTGTTTTATTTATGGGATAGGAATTAGGATTCTCTTCCTTTCTACTACTATCTTTTTTGATCTCCTCCTCTCATATTTTTGTTTTTGTTTTTGTTTTTTTTTTTATATAAAAAATTCAAAACAAAATGAAGACGTGATGTAAGCGTAATGATGAGTATATTTTATATTATATATTTTACCCTAATCTTAGTATATTTTGGTTAATATATTGGAAGAATTTTGATACTTTGAATTGTATTTTCAATATAGGACTTTCGACTTCCTCTGGAGCAAAACAGGATCAAATGGACGAATTTTGGAGTAATTCTAGTTGGAGGACATTCGTGAGTCACTTAGCTTGATCGTATCAAAATTTGGGATTTTCCACCAAGTGGTTATTTTCTGGCGATAAAATAAAGAAGCAGTGCGCAGTGCTGGAAAATGACGTTTTTGGGCTTAAATTGCGTTTTTGGAGCCCAAGATGACATCAGATGGGTTCGTGGTCTTCTGGAAAAGTGTTCAGAATATTCCAAACATTAGATCCAGCTATATTTGGCCAGTTTTGGAGCAGCTTATGGGTCAAAACGTGGCTGTTCAGCTTTTAGACAAATTTTATCATTTAATTTAGGGTTATGTTTCCTAAGTTTTAGGGGGATTTAAATTAATTTTAGTTTCCTAGGGTTTGTGTTGGAGGCTTAGCAAATATATTGCTTAGCCATCTACAGTTTTTGGGAACGCTTTCTTTTATGCAATTTTGGAGACAGAGAGAAGTGCTAGGGTTTTGGAGATTTTCTACTTGAAGGTGTTTTCAATCCTTTTCTTAATAATATTTTCTACGATTCCAATTATGAATATGCGGAACTAATTTCTTTTGCTAGGGCGAAACCTTGAGCCTTAGCATGAATATGTGATTTTTATTTAATTGCTTATGATTGATTGCATGCGTATTTTGAATTGTTAATCATCGGGATAAAAACTATCTAATTGTCTTAATGCCTGATCACCATTAGGATCTTTAGAAAAGTAATTTGATGCAATTTTGGTCGGAAGGTTCCCTGAAATTGACACTGGCTTCTTGTGATTAATAATTGTAATTTCACTTAGGATGAATATCACATCTTAAGGATTGCATGGTTTTTCAAAGGATTTTCATAAAGCATAATGAGTCTTTCATGTTCAGATTTGATCCGAACGTCCAGACGGGTTGCATGTTAGATATACGTTCTATGTTGGAGGGTCCAAGTAGAATATGAATTAGGAAAATCTAACCTTCAAAGTGGCATGTATAGATCATAAGTAATGGGTAAAAATTCATAGGATTGCTAGGTGATGGTGGAACCCTAGTGCTTTCTTAATTTTATTCTCCCAAAACTGTTTTCTTTTCTCTAGCTCTAATATTGCAGATTGTTTATTTTAATTCATTAATTTCGTTTTTATTTTAATTAGGTTATAAAATCAATCACTTCAATTTCTACTTTACAATAATTAAATGGAATCTGATTAGTTCGAATTATTTAATAATCCCTGTGGAGACGACCTTGCGAAATCCGTTTATACTACAATAACCTTGTGATTCTTGCAAGTAAAATAGGAGATTTAAGCCCGTTCACATGAGTAGTAAAAATCCTATTAAGAAAATGGCGCCGTTGCCGGGGATTATTTAAAATAATCCCTACGAATCAGATTTTCAATTAGTTATTGCTGTTTATACATATAAAAAAATATTTAATTTTCGTTTTCATTTTATTTTTACAGATTACAACAGTACAACAGTACAGATTTCAGAAATCTGTGCATGGTCAGCACCCGTTCAACAGTGCAGAAATTGATTCCATTTGATCCAGAACTTGAGCAGAATTTAAGGAGAAAACGCAGGGAGCGAACTTTGTAGAGGGTTCCTCCTCTGCAGGTAACTTGTCTACAATCTTTAAATTCTGGGAACCTGCACAACAAAGATAAAATGGCGTTTGTAATTCCAGAGGCAGGTCTACCCCTGGGTGATTCACTGACAGCCCATACAACAAATATACCAAGTTGCATTACTTATCCGGCAGTGGAGGAAGGTACTGCATTTGAAATAAAACAGCACATGTTGAATATTCTACCTACGTTTCATGGGTTATCATTTGATGATCCTAACATGCACATTGCAGAATTTTTAATGGGGTGCAAAAATATTTTGGTGAGGGGATTTTCAGCCGAATCTATTAAGCTGCGGTTGTTTCCATACACTCTAAAAGATCAGGCAAAGAGATGGCTCCTCACACTCCCATCTGGAAGCATTACAACTTGGGCCCAACTCAGTGAAAAAATTTTAAACAAGTATTATCCAGCTTCTAAGACTCTTGATATGAGAACTCAAATTTTATTGTTTGCCCAAAAACCAAATGAAGAGTTTCACGAGGCGTGGGAGCGGTTTAAAGAGTTGATTAGAAAATGTCCACATTCAGGTATTAACACTACTGATCAAATGCACATATTTTTCAGAGGGTTGAATATGACTACAAAAACACTTGTCAACGCTTTATGCGGAGGTTCATACAAAGATAAAAATGCACAAGAGGCTTGTTTGTTATTTGAAAAAATGGCAGCAGATACTCAGCAGTGGGCAGTTGAGCAGCCACAATCTAGGTCTGTTTTTGAGATGTCAAATGGTTCACCATACGTGTCGGCACAAATTGAAAAAATGGAGAAAAAGCTTGAAAGATTTGATGCAAAATTTGACATGTTATTACAAAGAATTTCGGGTTCACAGGTTACTGTATAGCAGCCTTTACAAGCTGCCTGCAGCATTTGCAGCTTGACAAATCATGATTTTTTGAGCTGTCCACATAAAGATGCTTATCCGGAGTTTATAGCGGAGCAGGTTAATTCATTTAATAATTTTCCACGTCCCAGATATGACCCATATTCTAATTTCTACAACCCAGGTTGGAGAGATCATCCTAATCTAAGGTGGGACAAGGAACAGCACACTAGGCCTCAATTTCATCAGCAGGTACAGCAACCTGCTGCACCTAAGGCTGCTTGGGAGGTTGCAATTGAAAAATTGGCAAATACTACCACTCAAGAAATTCAAAATCTACAGGCAGCAGTGAAAAACATGGAAAAACAAATGGGGCAGATTGCTTTACAGGTTTCAGAAAGAGCTCCGGGTACATTTCCTAGTCAAACAGTACCTAATCCAAGAGGACGAGAAGAATGCAATGCTATACGGACTCTACGGTTTGGCAAAAGTTACAACAACAGACATGAAAATCCTGTTGGGAATTCGCAGGCAGCAGAACTACCCCAAACTAAATCTGCAATTTTTGCAGATTCTGAAATTTCTGCAGATTCTAGGCAGTCCCAAGACAGATACGAAAATACTGCAGAAGCTTCCACAAAAACTGCAGAACGTGTTTACGAGCCCCCTATGCCTTATCCAGAAAGGTTGAGACCTAAAGCTAAAGATCAACAGTTAACAGATTTTATGAAAACTTTGGCTAAAGTTCAAATTAATCTACCATTAATTGATGCAATCATCAAGAACATTCCATCTTATGCCAAATGTTTGAAGGATGTTTGCACAAAGAAAAAGAAGCTTGTTGATTTTGAAAAAGTGATTCTTACAGAACAATGCAGTGCGGTCTTATTACATAAATTGCCTCCAAAGAAAAAAGATCTAGGGAGTTTTACTATCTCTTGCACCATTGGAAATTGTGATTTTAGTAGTGCTTTAATTGATTTAGGTGCTAGTGTAAACTTAATGCCATATTTTGTTTTCAAACGTTTAGGTGAAGGTGAGCTGAAGCCAACCTCCAGTATTATTCAATTGGCTGACCGTTCAATTACCTACCCTAGAGAAGTCATTGAAGATGTTATTGTGAAGGTTGACAATTTATATTTACCGGCAACATTATTTTGGGCATGGATGAGGATTTGACAACGCCCATTATTTTGGGCCGCCCATTTCTGGCAACAGCCTGGACTCTTATTGACGTTGAAGCCGGAACATTAACATTCCGGGTTGAAGATCAAACTGTTGTTTTCAAGTTGTTTGAAGCAAGCATACATTCAGGTGACAAGCAAGAATGCACGCGTGTTGATGCATTGGATGGTTTACCAAGTGCCAAGTTTATGAACAAATCATCAACTGACCATCTGTCCATAAAGTCCCCGAATTTAACTCGTGATTGTACAAGTCCTAAACCACAGCAGCAAATGGTGCTACATGAAGACCAGCCAATTAACACTATGAAAAAACATGAAAATTTGCCAAGCAGCCCAAATTTTAAGAAAATACAGCCTGGTAAAAAAGTGTGGTTATTAAGTTCAGATTTCAAGTCATTTCCAGGGAAACAAGAGTCTCGATGGAGAGGCCCTTTTCTAGTTACTAAAGTTTTTCAGAATGGTAAAGTGGACATTAAGGCTAAGGGCACAGATTTCTCATTGAAGGTGACCAAACATCAACTAAAACCATGCATAGAGAAATTTGGTGTAGGCGAGTCATCAACTTTGAAGGAACCAGTGATCTAGCCACCGAACTTCAGCAAAGTCTAGCTACAAACTTAAAATAAAGCGCTAATTGGGAGGCAACCCAATTTTTCTAAACTTTTTCCTCATTTTAATTTTCGTTTGATTTTCACCAACAAAGAAAAAAAAAATATATTTATATATATAATAATAATAAATTAAAAAAATTAAAAAGAAAAAAAAACGAAAAATTCAAAAAAATGGAAGATTGCAAGTTGATTTTATTTACCCAGTTTATTTGATTTTATTTTAATTTTTTGACGCATATTGGTTAATTGCAGGTTGCGAACGTGGAAAATAAAGCGCGTCCTATGCTGGAATCCTGCACCCAGCAGCAAGTCTAACGTTCACATCAACCACATCTACACTATGCTGGAAATTTAAAGCAGTCAACATAACAAGTCATTCACATATGCAAGTTTGGGGGAGATTGTTGCAGATCCAGCACAGAGACATAATTTTGAGCAGTTAATTTTCTGCAGCTCAGTTTTGCGATGCATGGAGGAGAACCACAGTTAAATCACATATCCATACACCACAGAACTGAGTACAGCTATTATTACCAGATCTACAACAATTCAACTTGCAAGGCTATGGAATTTTACCTCCCAGATTCACCGATCTGGGCTCTTGGAAGCTTGTGTCGTTTTTGTCTATTGAAGCTGATGTTTGTCCATCCACTTTCCTTCCCATGGGCTCTATCATGAATCTGCATTCCCTACAGCACAGAGCAACACAATGAAACCATGCTGGGACATAAATATCATTTTTACATATCAAGACACATCACAACCCGGACTAGTTTTACCTTCGTATAGGAGGTGGATCTGTGATGTCTGAGCTGTCCTGTTTCCTTCCTTTGTTCCGGGATCAGATTGTCGTCCTGCACAATTTACTACAGATAGACTAATGACACTTTGCTTTCCATGATCCATGTTCTATATCACTTTAAACACACAACATTGTGACATTCATTCTAGGTCTGCCAGTTTTATTCATTTTGTTATTTGTTCATCAGATATGAGGTCTTTTGCGTTTTAGGGTCCATAGTTTTCGTGGTCATTTAGTCTTCGTTGAGTCTCACACATTTCAAGTCCACTTTCATCATATACATGTTAGTATGAATGTTGTTAGTTCGATGCATGTTCAAAACCGCATATACATATGGTTTTTGTTAACATTTTTCACAGACCCATGGACGAAATTAATCATGACATGTAAATCAGAGCAGGGCTGAGCTTATACCTTCATAATCAATAGGTCACGATTTTTAAGCTGTGTCATGCTTTCTGTCCAGTGGATTTTCAGCTGAGATTTATCTTTCTCGGATCTGTCACGGATCTGAGTGTTGTGCACAAATACCACACCATTATAATTACATGCAGAGGTGATGAAGCTATTTTCTTACAACATGGGGTTCATTAACCTACGGAGTACAAGATTTTTACCTTTTGCAGGAACCGGATCTACATTGTAGTTGGTTTTCATTTTTCTTGTCATGGTTAGGCTTCCAGATCGAGGACCTGTGCCCACAAACGAAATAAACATCAGTATACACATGCAGTATGGCGTATCTGAGACATAAAACCCATCATATGGAGCTGCTCGAGTAACGTTAAACAGATGCACATATTTTACCTTCACATTTCCATGGCAGAAGTTGACGGGTTTCGGGTTTCCGTAGAGATAGGCGCGTGGTGTAGGTCGGCTCGGATTTGCAACTCTTGGGGGTCCTCACACAGCTGAAATGACATGCATGTGTTAGATCTCACTGCAGTTCACTCATACACATAACTCCGAAACTGAACCCAAAAGATTTGTGAGGGATTTACCTTCCTGCATCTCAGTTTTTCCACTCCTGTCACCATGGTTGTGTTCGAGAAACACGGAGGTGTGTAGATAGCTGGGCTGTTAGTTGCAGCACGGATGCCACGTTTAGCGAGGATGAAGAAGCAGTTGTGGAAAGGAGAAAAAAATGTGAGGGAAAGAGGTATTTTTCGTTTTACAGAGACATGGGATTCGAAAGAAATGAGAAAAACAATAAATGGGAGGAAGGAGTTGCTGTGAAATGGGGATGAGTTCCGAGAGGGAGAAGGCCAACTCTTTTCATTTTGGAGATCTATTTTTCATGTTAGAGAGTTATGGGATCTGAGAAAAAAAAGAGAGAGAGAGCAGAGATGAATTGGGGAAATGAGAGCGGGCAATGGCGAGATTTTGAAGAATCAAATTGAAAAATCCAACATAACCCAAATTTACATTAACAGGTAAACAGATGCTACATTAAAGAAAAAGAGAGCCAAGAACGGAATTTTACTTTGTTTCGTTCTCAGACAGTTATCGCCATAGATAAAGAACAATTGGAATGCAAAAATTAATAAAGTGAAATAAGCACATGTAAGTGTTATTTATAATTAAGTGAGTCTATACTAAGAATGCAGGGACAAATTCCAAGATGGCTTCTCCATCCTCGTTAGAGCTGTAATTGGCATTTAGAAAACTTAGTTGTAATCGAAAACCACCAGAGTGTTATTCAAAAACTGAGTCTATACTATTGAAACTAAGTCGTATGCTATTGAAACTAAGTCGTATGCTACAACCAACACTTCCAATATCAAAAGAGAAACAAATAACAGTATACGACGCATTAGCATAAAACTGCCACATTACATACCATCAAATGACAGTAACTAACTCCTGATATCAACTGCCGGAAGAAAAACCTTGCCCGATGCAAAACAACAATTAAATCGAAAAAGTATGGAAGTTTTAGTTATATTATGACCGACTGTTATGTAAAAATATGCTTCAGACCTAACTTTCCCTATCTGAAACGAAAATCGAAATGGATTCCATTTCAGGGGACATTCAGAGATCCCATATTTCAGACTCTACGCCAAAAACATTTACAATGAAATTTTCTCTGCCTTTGAAACTACTTAACCTCATCCTCACTAAATCTGCCAGCACTGCATATTCTCTCGAAAAGTTATCACCCAGCCGCGTACTCCATCACAATGGCTAGATGAGTTGGTGTGAGCAGGACCTGCAAGAAAGAAACCGCACAACTCTCAAGTCTTAAACAGAACCTCTTTATCAATTATCACAAATAAGCCACTCTAAAGACTATTTCCACTTCACAGTAAAAACAAAGTGCAAGAAGTAAAGCTCAAATTTTTAGCAGTGTTATTTTAACAACAATTCAGCAAGTGGTCGATAACCCCAGTGGGTAGGGCATTTCTCTTAGTCCCACTGCATTCCGGGTTCAAAATTCTAACCATCCCCCGTACCAGTTTAAGCACACCAAAGGCAAAATTTAGCATGTTATCTTCATCCACCCAACCCCAGCAGATACTCATACAAAATTCATAACAGAACTTGCCAAATTTAGCATGTTCTACCTTAATAATTTTGCAATTCAGACCAACCCACTACAACCATAATCAGTGAACAGTTTACATTAAAACATATGAAATTACAGCCCATTTGACAGAAGATTAAGATTACATTGTTTTAACAGAAACTCCCAAAAATGAACATTTCACAGCGAAGAACTAATTTCTAATTATTTAAAAATAGTCATCAAATTTCATAAATAAATTAAAAAAAAACCCAAAAGAATGCAAAAAATTGAAACATTTGGGTAAGCAAGTAGAAGACATCGCCCTCTTTGGAATTGGCTTCAGCAGCCAAAGCAATTTAGGATCCTTCTTTAGACTAAAGTAATATTAGCGTACAAACAATTGGGATGCGGCCATTACCATATCAAATATGATACTATTCCTCTCTCTCTCTCTAAACTCTTTGTTAAAACCCAAATATCTCAAGGTCAGATTTTTGCTTACTTGCAAAGATGTCTTTAACTTCCTCTAATTATTCACATTATCTCATACTTACTCTCTGATATCTCTTTAATCAGAAAGCTATGACAATAATACAACACACATTCTTTGGAATTTCGATATGGATATAAATGCGGACTATTTTAATTTTTCAGTTAATCTTTTTTCTTGAGAACTTAAAACACACAGATTCGGTCTCATCGAAACGTAATGGGGATAATTTTTTAGTGATGTTTCAAGTGTGATTACAAATCCCACATACCATTGTCTTCATGACAGGGGGGGGGGGGAACAATCCATGTACCTAATAAATCATGGTATTAATTCCAAAAAAGAACACATATATACCCAGCCCCATAAGGGTCAATAGGTCTCAGTTGCATATGAGGGGTGAAAGATAATATATGCATAAGGCAACTGAAAAACGTTCAGTTATTATTTTTGGAATATATTGCCAATAGATTGCCACCCTACATACTTTACGCATAATATTTTGATAACATCGCGCAAGCATTGCCTAGAAACAGCATACATAATTCAAGGTTATATGAAAACCTATGCCATAATGAATTGAGCAGGAAAATAAGCACTTCCTCATATGAGACATTATTAAACTGGAGTTATACTAATAAACCAGGAAATAGAATGGAGAGCAGGAACATGAACTCACCACCTCAACAAAAGCCTACAACACCAATTGCAGAAATACCTTTACTTCTTAAAGCTTCAATTACCAGTTTTGCATCTTCGATTTCTTTTGGCTTGTCGATGTGAAAACATGAGGATTTGGAGGAAAGAAAAGTTCAACAATTAATCATTCAAATTAGAGGAAAACATTTAAAATGTAAAATTAACCCAAAAACTTATCAACAAACATCAGAGAGTTAGAGCTCATTCATGTGAAAGTATTAGAGAGTCAGAGCTCAACATTTAACCCATTTTGAGTGCAGCCTTGCAATTAATTTTGAGGGAATGAAATATGCTAATTCATGTTAAAGAATTAGAGAGTTAGAGGTTCATTGCCCGCAATTTTCTTCATCCTCTGCCCCTCCATCAAGGTTAGTAGGTCAGAAGTTCATTTGAAATGTCGAATCGATCCAAGAACTTAAACTCCAGAAAACCCAATTCGATGAACAAATTCCCAATTCATCAACCATTGGAAGTTAATAGTACAGGCCTTGATTCATGCATAACATGATTACTGAGTATAATTATTGTGCTAATCCCTTATGTTCAGATCATGATATTAATAGTACAGTCTAAGATACATATGGGATTCTGTGCTAACACCACCTATCTAATATGCTAATGCTTTGAAAATAATGACATGAAGAAAGAATGGTAATCAAGCATGATGAGATTACCATTATAATAATGTGTCCAAAAGACGGGATTACATTAATGACACCATTAGCATAATGTGTCCAAATTCAGAATACTCACCCTCACGTCCTCAATATGTTTTGTAAATGGTAACACCACCTATCTAATATCCAAATATAAATGCCTGGCAGTAGCAAAGCAATCGTCTAGCATCTAACAAATTTAAGAATGAATAGAAAAATACCTTAGTAGTAATCTCTTTTGTGCCTGCCTGCCTGGACTACACTTGCAGCTGACTGAGCCGCCGATGAAGCAACCAAAGATAATTTTCCAAAACCCTATCCAAATTAAATAAACGGAAAACCAAAAACAGATAGATAGTGTGTATCAATATCAGCCATCTTCATCTACAATCACGAATCAAGAATATACATAATAACAAAAATAATGCAACCTGAGATACAACAGACAACACATCGCCTCACGTATCCAATTCTTCGAAGCCACGTATCCAATTCTTCTTGTTGCTTCGAATATATATGCTATAACCAAATAAAGCAAACTTTCATAGCCACAACTGCTTGCATTCAGCACAATCGGCAAACCCATTAATCCAAAATCCATAAATAATCTAAATACTAATCAAATCAGCTAAAAAATAAATAAAAACCCAGACCATAATTTTCAAAAAGGAAAAGAAAATCCAAAAAATATGAAAGCTTTTGCAGTAGTATTTTTCATACCTACATGCCATTGAGGAATGGGATCAGGCAGAGAGAAGGGCTCTTGGTGAGTCGATTCCAATGGAAGCACTTGCAATTTAGGGAACCATAAGTACTATTAGCATAAACGCTTAATTTGTGCCCAAGAAGGAAAGAGAAAAGGGGAGACGAAAATCAGAAAATCACCTGTTTCTAACACTTTTTAATTCTCAAAGAGAGAAAACTCTCGAGCTTTTGCAGAAGGGGAATTGTGTTTTGTCGAGGTTTTGAGTTGTAGGTGGAGCTAACGAAGGGAGATGAGAGAGAGAGGTGGAGCGGCTAGGGTTTGAGTATGGAAGAGATGAAAATTGGAGAGAGCACCTGTTTTGGCTGAAGCACGGGTGAAAATCGGGTCTTAAGGCTGAGTGGCTTTTTTGTTAATAAAGAGAAAGGTGGTTAAAAGTATCCGAGTGGCAATCTTGTAAATAAACTGAAATGTCTTACAAAACACTGTTCATATGAATAGTGCGATTTCCCCTCCTACTTTAGACTAAAGTAATGCAAAACTTAATTGAAAGTAGAAAGAAAAATTTAGACATGAGAACCGATAAACACATTGTACCATAAAATGGCTCTACATGATAGAAAATAAATTATACAAATTGACATATTGGTAGAAACCCAACAGAGATTTTAGAGAGAGAGAGGAGAGAGAGAGAGTACCAAAGAGAGTGAGATATGGTTGTACCTGGAAAGCAAATAATAAATAATATAAATTGACTTTAACATTTGTTGACTATAACAAATTGATACATAATAACATTTGTTTAGGATATAGATATGGGTGTACCTGGAAATATTAAAATTCACCATGTAAGCCATATTCGTGGAGGACTTGCTCTAGTTCTTCCATAGTGATATACCTGATAATCAGAATGCATTTTGGCAACATTGTTATAAATAAGATGTTGAAATTTAAGAGCATTATGTAAAAGATATTAAAATAAAAATAAAAACCCCATCTATAATGATCTCTGCATACCCCTGCTATCTCGTAGGAGAAGCCAATGAACAGTGGCAGTAGAATCAAGCAACCAAGTTATGAAATATGAATTTAAAATGTACCTATTTACTGTGTCTGTAATGAATGTGAAATCAAATAGTTAAACCCTAAAAAGCACCACTGCAAATAGCATAAGAAAATTGAAATTAACCCTAAAGAAATTGGGAGAGAAGAATATGAAAAGGGAATACCTTTAGGCCATTTAAGTTATTGGAAAAAAACCCAACAGAGGCAAAAGCCTCCAACTCCAAAGACTGTTGTGCGATTTTGAAGAGAGCAAGAGAGAAAATATCAGAAACAATAAAGCAAGAGAGGGGGAACCAAAAGGGGGAAGAAGAAGAAGCAGCAGCAAAAGCGAAGCAGAGGAAGAAGAAATAAGGGGAAAAAGGACGACTGAAATTAAGTACGCAACCATATACTTATAATAGCAACTAATCAAATAGAACTAAAAAAATATGGAGGAATCATATCAGTCACACTTACCAAGTATTGAAAGATATCGAGCAACAAAGTCAGTCTCACAGTTAAGTTCAATAATAGCAGCCTTGTTCTCATTTTGAGCCAGAGCCAGCAGCCATCCGAGATGACTTTTTCGACGCCAAAATTCCTCCTCAATTCCTTCTGAGCAGCCTTTGCATTTCATTAAAGAAACCAACTTTGATAAGGATTCAAAAAATATTTATATAAACACATAACTGATTCAAATTAGCATAAACAAAAATGGGAAGAAAGGGGTTCTGACCAATGTCCCAATTGCTATCAATGAGAGCAGCCTTAACGTCTTTGATCGGCGCACTGGTTCGCTCCCATAATTATATGGTTCTATAGGCATATTCGGACTTCAAAATAAAATCTGGCAGATGTTTGCGCTTGTAAACAATTTCTCTTTACAAAACTACATAAATTGTAATGACCTATGAAATCAAAATTTGATAGGCATTAGAAACAATGTTACCTTTTGGAGAGAAGGATGCTCTACCAAATGAAAGCCCAAATTTAAAACAGCAACCGAATGAGAATCTGACATTATAAAATCCGTAAGAAGCGAGTAGTGCGTCTAATTTAAAAGGGCTCTCACACATATGCAATTGCACATAGCGCACCAGATTCAAAAAAAAAAACACCTTGATACCAAAGGACTGCAAAGGACTGCTTTGTCATGGAAAGTAAAAGAATAAATTGAATCAATGAACATGCTTCTTGCCAACCAACAAAGTAAAACACAGGGCAACAACCATTTCTTTTATCCCATTTGTCCAACACCACTTGCATTTCAAACAAAAAGGAAGAGTTTAATAACTCATAACTTCAGGCACTTTCCAATTCTCAGCTAGCATGATAAAGACCATGGATAATTTATTGTGTCCATTTTCCTGGCATCTTAAGTGACCAGAAACTGAAAATTTCTTATCAAATGTATTAATGCTGCAATATATAGGATGACGGAGAAAATTCCAGTGAAGATTGGTTAAGGAAATTTCTTATCATCGCATACTGATAAAACAATATAATATCTATCATACCTTAACAACAGAGGCTCTGGTAGCAAATTTTTTCCCCAATTTATATGAAGCATCACTAAGTTTGACGCCTGAATTGTAATCAAATAAACCGTGTTAATTATGGTAGGAACAAAATAAGAATCTCCAAATAGAAAGACAAAGGATGTAAAGTAGCAGATTGCTCACCAAAAAGCTCCAGCCCTTTCACAGTAGTGATAGAACTGCCAAGGGGGCAACATCAGATGGAGAGGGGCAAAGCAGCTTGATGCCCAGCCTTTGACACGATCTGGACGATGGAAAGAAAGGTTTGGGATTTGTCTTGCATATGATTCTCTACATTAATATGATTCATCACATGAAAATGAGAAGAAAATTGGAACTTCACACACAAAAATTAAAAGAGCCATGTTCAAAAGAGTTTTCTAATTATCTCGGGGAGAGGTCACCCAACATGACCAAAAGCAATATTTCTTTTACTACAGCTATTAAACATCAATTTCCATCTGACAACAAAGCTTAAATTACATGGATAATATTTATGGTTATAAACTGAAAACACAACCTGACGTGATCCATTCGTTAATAATGCACCAATTTGAAGAGCAACCACACAGGTATGGTTATATTTTCTCTCCCTGTTCACAGACAACATAAACCCATTTGTTAGCGACTCAAATAAATAACATAGAGGATGAACTAAATCCATAAAGGAAGACCTCCTTCGACCTTATGAACATATCGAGGTAGAAATTCACATAATGAAAAAACCCTAATTTAGAAATTACCTAATCTGTTGCAGGATGATGGTATGGTAGTGTTTTCGACGGCGGTGATGTGGCCGCGACGGCAGGGATGGGGTGATAATGGTGAATCGTGATGGTCTAAGCTGCATAATGGTGAACACAAACAAAATCCACAAAATCACAAAAAGGAAATTTGAACACAAGATCCATTTGTAAATCCAAAATCACAAAAAAGAAATTCAAACAAACCAAAAAGGAAATTAAGAGAGAAACGGAGAAGAGAGAGAGAGATCGGAGTACCGTTAGTTAAAGAGTGGACGGCATCGGTTCTCGGAGCACTGTAATCCCTGAATATCTCTTCCGCTGTTGGCGGACTCGAACCCATCTCCCTGCTCCTCTCCTTCATCTCACCGAAGCTCTTGAGTTACAGAAATGGAAGCCAGTTTGTGTGGTTTTGGTTTTAGGAAGCAGGAGCTGATGCTATTTCAGAGATGGTGTTGTGGCTGCTAGGGTTTGAGAAGGACTTAAACAGGAAAAGTGAGAGATGAGAGAGCGCTCGCGTAGGAGAGGAAGAGGAAGTGTGAGAGATGAGAGGAGAGCGCACGCCTGTAACCCAGCAATCCGTGCTAAACCGAACGAACAAAATTACCCTGTGAACTTTTAAGAATTACCCTCCCAACCCAGCCCCATATGGCTGGTAATGTGGTAAATAGCATGAAATCGAGTGGCTCTGTGCTAAACCATATGGACAAAATCACCCTCTGACCTTTTGAGAATTACCCTCCCAACCCAGCCCATATCAGATGGGTTTCTTGCAAATAAGATGAAATCGAGGGGCGTTTGTTTTACTGTAGCCATTAACAGGCCAATTCCCTTCGAACTTTAGAATAGACTAGCAAAAATGTCCGCGCGTTGCTACGGGACTTAAATGCACCAGCCTTAACCACATGAATAAGACAATTGATCTGAAAAAAAATTCAACATAATCATGAATGAACAAAAAGGATAGATGAATGAAAGCTGTCGGTAAGATGAGCAGTTCAACTTTTATATACATTGAACCGAGCTGATTGCAAAATATACAGTTGCAAAAAAATGCTCTGTTTCCTGAGAAACAAAAGCAACATGCATTTAATACACTGAGACACAGAGCATACCAAAACCAATAGTGGCGTTCCAACCCCTGCGATTTCACAAACTTCTCAGTGGAGGAAGGGAAACACAAAATACACTACTTGATCACTTGTGGTTGAGCTTTTATTGCTCGACCTGTCTTTATCTTCGTGTATCTCTTTGACTGAAATATTATTCATATAAAATTTCATTACAGTATAAAGTATACTTATATATAACTGTTGATCCTAGAAACTACAAAGCCTACGTGGCGCGCAGGCCGAGTAATTAATGAGCTAACTACGTCCTTCGGTGAATGCGGGGCGTGCCAACTCGTCGGCCGAGCTCGGCCGAGGAGTAAATTTGTTGATGTTGCGTTGGGTCGCGCTACTGACTTCTGCGTCTTGCAATTGCGGCCGAGAAAGGAACACGTCTCGGCCTCTTGGGCTCTCGAACCTGAAGACAAGATTACTATTCTTACGAAGTTCAATATCAAATTCGGCTTTCAATGTGCCGAATGTAATAACTGTAACACCTCACTTCGCCGAGAAGGCTGATGAGATGACCTCGACCAATAAGGATTTAGAAACCCTTCTCGACCGAGACTTGGATAGGTAATCAATCGTTCTCGCCGCAGTGCTGTCGATGCCAACGGAAGATACTGCGAGACCGACTGACTCTACGGTGACAGAGCTATCTATGCCGACTTAAGATATCACCGGTTGCTTCCACAGTGCTGTTGATGCCAACGGAAGATGTGTCAGCGAAAAAGGAAAAAGAAAAATCACAAGTTGTGAGAGTTTGCGCAGGGCAATTTTGTATTGATTTTGTGGGGGCTTCCTCAATGTGCCGTGACTCTGTATTTATAAGAATGAACTGCCTCGCCCTCACACGATTCTTGGAATATTAGGTAGAATAATCATTACTTAATCTTGTTGATTATCCTATACGCGCAATTGCATTAGGATAATTGTCCCCTCATCACTCGTTGGCCAGCTGGAAGTCATCACATGTATCCTGATAGATTTCTAAATTGCATGGAACCATAGATAATCATTATCATCTCCTCCATGCGTTAGCCAAAGATAGAATCCTAATAGAATTCCTTATTTGCTGCATGCAAAATTAAAAGCCGCCACCTCATCAGCCATTGCTAATGATAACCCACGTGTACAGCAAGCTTGTAGGTCTTTGGCTAATCCCAAAAGCCATTCTGACCCTATCACTATTTCAATTTCATCCTTATCCTATGCAAAGTTTGATTTCAAACAAACACCGTGATATTGATCATATTTAGTTTAGATAAATTGATATATTATTAAAAGATATATCATGATTAAAACCACAGTATATCCTTCAATAATAATTATCTTAACTATTCCGATCCGACGGTTGAGAGCTATGCTCACTCAACGGCCTCGATTACTTGGGCCGATGGTGTAAATTTGGGTCCAAACATTGCCCCCCAGTTTCCTTGAGCTTCGGCTCGCAAGCCGAATGGTTAAGGAAATTAATTTGCTCTTCGGAGTCACCGACTTCAAGCCCCTTAATAGACCACCTCGACCACCCCTCAGTCCAAATAACACTCCAAGGCCGAAAAAACAATCTCAACAAAGGAAACTACTTGCTCGAAGTCGAGGTACACTCATAAAACCCGATCGTGCATATACAATTAATTTGTGCGACGAAACTACGGTTTGGCTCATGCATCTTCAAGCTTGACTGCATGTAGAATCTAATTGCGCAGATTCTACGACCATGCACCCTTGATGATCCTCACCCACCGAGCCACGCATAACAACATATATTTACCATATGCATTTCAACCACACATGCTGTCGACTCGGCTGATTTTTCGGCTGCCACCATTTTACCTTTAACGATCCTCACGTTAGTCGTGCTTGGTAAACAGTTGGCCATATATATATATAGATACACTTGCCCATCAAGCTGCGAGCACTCGTCGAATAGCTCGGCCTAAAAATCCACCATAACATCGTTCTGATTCTCTCGGCTTCGGCCTAGACAGCCGAAAATTGTTTCCTCCCATAGCATGCGTCGAATGGCTCGGCCGAATAAGAGGGTGTGCCCACATGGAAGCCTACAACCTAAAATAAGTGGCTTTTCATCAAACTTTTGAACCTGCCGTTTGCTTTTGCATGCCATCTTTCTTTTGGCCTATTTTGATGTGATGTCGTAGGCTATATATATATATATATATATATATTCAACGATGATTCACGCCACCAGTTGTTCCCGGCTAAAAATGATGACTAAAATAATGATTCACGCCACATCATCTCACAATGTACCCCAGTTTCAAAAGTTATGTCTACATAACTTAGAAAATATTTCTCGACAAGTTGGCCGAGGTCGGCCTAAAAAAAAAAACCCTCTCGGCAAGCAACAGCTCCTTGATATGTACTTACTTTCGACAAGTTTAAATCTGATATGCTGATTATATCACCCGTATCACCCGTGCCCCCTTTATTTTCTTAAGCATCGGCTTACGTAGCCAGATGATTAAGAAAATATATTTTTTTTCTAAATGGAACTAAAAGTGGCCGAACCATATTCAGGAGGAGGCCAACGATGCTTTATTCCAAGCCGCGATCTTTTTGCATCAAAATTTTCAAATTGATTTCGCTCTAGGCCGAATAAAGAATTTTTCCAAAATATTTTTGACTTGGTGAAATATTTTTCATTCTCGGCCGCCGAATGTGTTGAACAATTATTATGCCCCCCAGGCATAATTTCGGCTTTTAATTCAAACAACTTAGCCAAACAGGATTTCTCCATATCGGCTTTATTGCCAATAATCATATCAATTGGCGTAGTTTCTTGGGCTAGGCCAATATCTTGGCCTCGTTCGTCATTGGAGCATTCCTCTAACGAATCATTTTCCAAGTCAATTTTTATATCTAGCTCAAGAACTTGAATTTTTTCTTCTAGGCCTACCACACTTTCAGTCTCGACCGAAAAAATAGGTGGCTCTTCGGCCAAATTAACAATTTTCTTAGGCCGATGTCTGATTACGGCCGAAGCGAAAAATTGCCCCCCGGCCTTTGGGCCTAACCATTTTTCAAATGGAATTGATCTGTAGTCAGAAACGTAAGGAAAATTTTCTTCATCTAGCCAGGCATTAAATCGAGCCCTGTCTTCATTTACCCATTGCCCTTGTAGGATAACAGGAGCTTTTATTTTCAACATGCAAGCGAATGACTTTTGCATCTCTCTATGGCCACGAAGAACTTTTTCTGCTTCCAAAGATTTTTTACATTCCTCATTATGTTTTTTCAATTCCTCCAGGACCTCGTACAATCGGCTACGTTGAGCCAGATTGGAATCTTGATATAGCATATGAACTTCGTAGTATAGCACTAGGTCCCACTGGGCGTGCCAAAATGTTGATCCTAGAAACTACAAAGCCTACGTGGCGCGCAGGCCGAGTAATTAATGAGCTAACTACGTCCTTCGGTGAATGCGGGGCGTGCCAACTCGTCGGCCAAGCTCGGCCGAGGAGTAAATTTGTTGATGTTGCGTTGGGTCGCGCTACTGACTTCTGCGTCTTGCGATTGCGGCCGAGAAAGGAACACGTCTCTGCCTCTTGGGCTCTCGAACCTGAAGACAAGGTTACTATTCTTACGAAGTTCAATATCAAATTCGGCTTTCAATGTGCCGAATGTAATAACTGTAACACCTCACTTCGCCGAGAAGGCTGATGAGATGACCTCGACCAATAAGGATTTAGAAACCCTTCTCGACCGAGACTTGGATAGGTAATCAATCGTTCTCGCCGCAGTGCTGTCGATGCCAACGGAAGATACTGCGAGACCGACTGACTCTACGGTGACAGAGCTATCTATGCCGACTTAAGATATCACCGGTTGCTTCCACAGTGCTGTTGATGCCAACGGAAGATGTGTCAGCGAAAAAGGAAAAAGAAAAATCACAAGTTGTGAGAGTTTGCGCAGGGCAATTTTGTATTGATTTTGTGGGGGCTTCCTCAATGTGCCGTGACTCTGTATTTATAAGAATGAACTGCCTCGCCCTCACACGATTCTTGGAATATTAGGTAGAATAATCATCACTTAATCTTGTTGATTATCCTATACGCGCAATTGCATTAGGATAATTGTCCCCTCATCACTCGTTGGCCAGCTGGAAGTCATCACATGTATCCTGATAGATTTCTAAATTGCATGGAACCATAGATAATCATTATCATCTCCTCCATGCGTTAGCCAAAGATAGAATCCTAATAGAATTCCTTATTTGCTGCATGCAAAATTAAAAGCCGCCACCTCATCAGCCATTGCTAATGATAACCCACGTGTACAGCAAGCTTGTAGGTCTTTGGCTAATCCCAAAAGCCATTCTGACCCCATCACTATTTCAATTTCATCCTTATCCTATGCAAAGTTTGATTTCAAACAAACACCGTGATATTGATCATATTTAGTTTAGATAAATTGATATATTATTAAAAGATATATCATGATTAAAACCACAGTATATCCTTCAATAATAATTATCTTAACTATTCCGATCCGACGGTTGAGAGCTATGCTCACTCAACGGCCTCGATTACTTGGGCCGATGGTGTAAATTTGGGTCCAAACATTGCCCCCCAGTTTCCTTGAGCTTCGGCTCGCAAGCCGAATGGTTAAGGAAATTAATTTGCTCTTCGGAGTCACCGACTTCAAGCCCCTTAATAGACCACTAACACTTAGAGTTTATTTATACTTTCATTAAGTATAACATAAGATTTTGTGGTATCCACTTGTGTAAATATTTTAAATTGACGATCGAATTCATTCATTGTATTCGTATAGGGTCAACAAGTGTACTTGTAAAAAATCATCAAAATCGAAGTTAAAAAAAGCGTTAAATCGTGATTTTTTGTTTTATAACCGTCGAAAAGTTTTGTCTCATTACTTGATCTCTGAATGTTTGTTTTTTGTCATTTTTGGCGTATGCGATCTCGAAGCATATACAAACAAGTTTGACGGTTTGATCGTTGAAATTAGTTTCATAGAATTCGTATCCCATCAAAACGATAGATTCACTAACACTTAGAGTTTATTTATACTTTCATTAAGTATAACATAAGATTTTGTGGTATCCACTTGTGTAAATATTTTAAATTGACGATCAAATTCATTCATTGTATTCGTATAGGGTCAACAAGTGTACTTGTAAAAAATCATCAAAATCGAAGTTAAAATAACCGTTAAATCGTGATTTTTTGTTTTATAACCGTCAAAACGTTTTGTCTCATTACTTGATCTCTGAATGTTTGTTTTTTGTGATTTTTGGCGTATGCGATCTCGAAGCATATACAAACAAGTTTGACGGTTTGATCGTTGATATTAGTTTCATATAATTCGTATCCCATCAAAACGATAGATTCACTAACACTTGGAGTTTATTTATACTTTCATTAAGTATAACATAAGATTTTGTGGTATCCACTTGTGTAAATATTTTAAATTGACGATCGAATTCATTCATTGTATTCGTATAGGGTCAACAAGTGTACTTGTAAAAAATCATCAAAATCGAAGTTAAAATAATCGTTAAATCGTGATTTTTTGTTTTATAACCGTTGAAAAGTTTTGTCTCATTACTTGATCTCTGAATGTTTGTTTTTTGTGATTTTTGGCGTATGCGATCTCGAAGCATATACAAACAAGTTTGACGGTTTGATCGTTGAAATTAGTTTCATAGAATTCGTATCCCATCAAAACGATAGATTCACTAACACTTGGAGTTTATTTATACTTTCATTAAGTATAACATAAGATTTTGTGGTATCCACTTGTGTAAATATTTTAAATTGACGATCGAATTCATTCATTGTATTCGTATAGGGTCAACAAGTGTACTTGTAAAAAATCATCAAAATCGAAGTTAAAATAACCGTTAAATCGTGATTTTTTGTTTTATAACCGTCGAAAAGTTTTGTCTCATTACTTGATATCTGAATGTTTGTTTTTTGTGATTTTTGGCGTATGCGATCTCGAAGCATATACAAATACGTTTGACGGTTTGATCGTTGAAATTAGTTTCATGGAATTCGTATCCCATCAAAACGATAGATTCACTAACACTTGGAGTTTATTTATACATTCATTAAGTATAACATAAGATTTTGTGGTATCCACTTGTGTAAATATTTTAAATTGACGATCGAATTCATTCATTGTATTCGTATAGGGTTAACAAGTGTACTTGTAAAAAATCATCAAAATCGAAGTTAAAATAACCGTTAAATCGTGATTTTTTGTTTTATAACCGTCGAAAAGTTTTGTCTCATTACTTGATCTCTGAATGTTTGTTTTGTGATTTTTGGTGTATGCGATCTCGAAGCATATACAAACAAGTTTGACGGTTTGATCGTTGAAATTAGTTTCATAGAATTCGTATCCCATCAAAACGATAGATTCACTAACACTTAGAGTTTATTTATACTTTCATTTAGTATAACATAAGATTTTGTGGTATCCACTTGTGTAAATATTTTAAATTGACGATCGAATTCATTCATTGTATTCGTATAGGGTCAACAAGTGTACTTGTAAAAAAATCATCAAAATCGAAGTTAAAATAACCGTTAAATCGTGATTTTTTGTTTTATAACCGTCGAAAAGTTTTGTCTCATTACTTGATCTCTGAATGTTTGTTTTGTGATTTTTGGCGTATGCGATCTCGAAGCATATACAAACAAGTTTGACGGTTGGATCGTTGACATTAGTTTCATTGAATTTGTATCCCATCAAAACGATAGATTCACTAACACTTAGTTTATTTATACTTTCATTTAGTATAACATAAAATTTTGTGGTATCTACGTGTGTAAATATTTTAAATTGACAATCGAATTCATTCATTGTATTCGTATAGGGTCAACAAGTGTACTTGTAAAAAATCATCAAAATCGAAGTTAAAATAACCGTTAAATCGTGATTTTTTGTTTTATAACCGTCGAAAAGTTTTGTCTCGTTACTTGATCTCTGAATGTTTGTTTTTTGTGATTTTTGGCGTATGCGATCTCGAAGCATATACAAACAAGTTTGACGGTTTAATCGTTGAAATTAGTTTCATAGAATTTGTATCCCATCAAAACGATAGATTCACTAACACTTAGAGTTTATTTATACTTTCATTAAGTATAACATAAGATTTTGTGGTATCCACTTGTGTAAATATTTTAAATTGATGATCGAATTCATTCATTGTATTCGTATAGGGTCAACAAGTGTACTTGTAAAAAATCATCAAAATCGAAGTTAAAATAACCGTTAAATCGTGATTTTTTGTTTTATAACCGTCGAAAAGTTTTGTCTCATTACTTAATCTCTGAATGTTTGTTTTTTGTGATTTTTGGCGTATGCGATCTCGAAGCATATACAAACAAGTTTGACGGTTTGATCGTTGAAATTAGTTTCGTATATCACATCAAGTTCAATGGTGTATATATATATATAATATATATATACTTATTATGTAGATTTAAATCTATTTATTTTGTACGTATAATTATTATAGTTTTTTTAGGGGTATAAAATTAAATTTAAAATTTAATATATATATATATATATATATATATATAATTATTATAGTTAATATTTTGGGGTATAATTATTATAGTATATATAATTATTATAGTATTTTTTAGGGTTATAAAATTATTAAATTAATATTCTGCTTATCGTGTATCGTGTTACCCACGTGTATACCCGAACCAACCCGTTACCTTAACAGGTGCTTATCGGGTTACCCGATAATACCCGATTCGTTATCGTGTCGACTCGAACACCTGTTAATTTCGGGTCGTGTCGTGTCGGGTTATCGGGTCGTGTCAGGAATTGCCAGGCCTACTTGTAGGTCTTTGGCTAATCCCAAAAGCCATTCTGACCCCATCACTATTTCAATTTCATCCTTATCCTATGCAAAGTTTGATTTCAAACAAACACCGTGATATTGATCATATTTAGTTTAGATAAATTGATATATTATTAAAAGATATATCATGATTAAAACCACAGTATATCCTTCAATAATAATTATCTTAACTATTCCGATCCGACGGTTGAGAGCTATGCTCACTCAACGGCCTCGATTACTTGGGCCGATGATGTAAATTTGGGTCCAAACAATAACATTATAACCTTCTAAAAGCAATATCTTTTAAAAACATTCCATCAATTGAACATTACCTCCCTGTCTAAGAAAACTGATGACAATCGTAATTTAAACAATGAAATACCAAATTAAAACTATAAGCAGTAGTAATCTTCGAATCCGAACCTCAAATTCAAACTTTTCTTGTAATTAAAAAATTAAAAAAGGGGGAAATGAAATATATATATTAAAAAAAAATTCATAAACCTGCTTCGGAGGTTGCGAAAGGTTTGGAGTAGTGATCTGGAACGACGTCGGTGCAGTTTTCGTAGAAGCAGAATCACTGGCTTCCACGATCATCAAGCAGAATCGTACCATTTCAATGTAGAAGTATAAAATCAAAAACCCTGCGCTCATCAAAGTAAACTAATGACATGGGAAGAAATAGAGAATTCTACCAAAAATCAATTAAATATCAGCTCAAGAATGAATCGAAAGCATATATCTTATTTCACAGGTTTATGAAAATTTAGGGTCAATAATCTTTGCACCTAATTTGCTCCATATGGGTTGCAGATACAAATCTAATCCATAAACGTGATATTATACCTCGCCTAAGAACACAGAGAGCCCAAGATCTATTGTCTTAAGAATTTAAATAACCAAGATTTGGATGTACTGATTGTGAGTATTTGTGGATAGATGTGTAACTATTTCCATAAAACATGTGAAGGACAATCAGTTTAGAATTTCAAAATATAAAATATTACAATTTACATAAAAGATAAGTATTGGGAAACAAAGTTGGCATCTCACCTTCCACAATAGGTCGACAAATCCTTTGATTACACTTTAGCTTCTTGTTTACCTGAAAACACAAATTCACTGTTTAGAATATCAAAATTTCATGAAATGGTTCACCTTTGAATCAAGAAGAACTCCTTTGTTTTATGTATGGTACTGATAAATAATCAACTCATAATATTGGATCTCAATTTATTTTAAACTTTTATGCATTTTTGACTATTCTGGGATCCATTTAGGCAATCTCTTAGACCATTAGTTCGTTCCCTTTGACCAAAATAAAAAACAGCACATCCGCTTGCTGCTTAGTGAATTGATAAGTCAGTCACAAAGATAACATGTAGAATGCAAATATGGGTCAGGAAAAAACAACAGCTATAGAATTGATTATGCTTACCAATCCAATGCCAACCTTCTTTTTAAAAATTAAAATGACACTATTTTTGTCCCTCATGGAGTTTGATAAATTTGCTCGATCACTTTTACATGTTTCTCCTGGGAGTTCTTAAATCATCCTTCTACTACTCAACAGACATCAATCTGAAACATACGGTTTGTTCAGGTACGCTCTCTTATTTGAAATTTGTTTTTCTTCTTATGCTGTTTGGTATGGTTAGTTTTCCCATATCCTTAGATCTCTCAGTCCAATATCAATTCAATATTGATCATTTACTACAATATCTTCTCCTATTGTGGCAAAGAGAATTCATATCAAGATTAACTACATTATTTAATTTGAATGGAATCCAAAAGCGGTATAAATATGAAGGATAAAAAAGTAATAACAAAAGTCACATTTCAGCAGCAATTAATAGCAGAAATCAGAAAATAATTTCAGTAAAAAAGAAAGCAAAGATTAGAACTCAACCACTTCTACATTTCTAAGAATAAGAATGAATAAGCTTAATCTAGAGAGAGAAACACAAAGATAAAAACATCAGGCATTTATTTTTGAAACACAAAGATCAAAATTTTAGGCATCTACTTCTTTTGCAGTTAATGGGTGCAATATGAAATGTAAGTTTCTGGAGAGAGAAACAACCAAACTTCACACTGGATCATATTTTTTAGAGAAAGAGAGAGTTGGAAGTACTTTTCAACAGCAGAGGTCAATCTTGGGCATAAAAAGAAAGAATAGAAGCTTCACAGCACAATAATTAACCACAATCCTCTGTTTTTCTAAGTGCAAATAGTAAAACGGAATCAAAGTATTCAACACAAAATCTTCACATTAGCCCAAGAACTATATTGTTTCTAGAGCTTTCCAAATTCCTAGCACGGACAAACATAAAAGCACTAAAATATATAATTGGAAAAAAAAAATTCCAAGAAACTAAATGGGAAGTTGGGCAGATCTGCACAGTAACACAAACCCATTACTCCAAATTAAGAGCATTGCGGCTCACCCTGAAAGCACTTATTTTCCGATAAGGGAGAGAAAGGTCATTGTTCTGGCTATTGAGTGTTGCTGGCTCCAAAGCAGTTTGTCTTCCAGAACTTTATAAGAGCAAGTCACCCTTTCAAAGCCACCGTAAATCGCGAGTTTACATCATTTTGCTACCTAAAAAATACAAACAAAAAAAGGAAAAAAAATAGAAAGTATAAGATTCAAACATGTTTACAATTACAAACACTTTACAATGCATGTAAAAATTAAACGTTCTCAAGCACCCATGTCTCTGATTCGAGGCTAAAACCCAATTCCACAAAAGAAATCAACAATTTTGATCAAAACAGAAAAGCCAACAGATTCAAAAGGCCAGAATACAATTATACATATCCTTAGTTGCTACGAAAATCAACAGTTCCATATAAGTATACAAAATATTTTCTTACACCTAATTTCGCAGCTTAGAGAGCAATAGTTATACTAAAACAACAATTAATTGAAACCATTGAAGGGGAAAAAACCAAAAGTGGATAAAAACTTAGAATTCAACAAAGATTGTGTTCCCAATCTAAATACATTATAAACTCCAGCAAAAAATAAAACCCAGGTCTCCTTTTAGCATTGAAGCTTAGTTCATGTGGATTTTTGGAAAAAAAAAACCTTCGAAAACTTAACAATCCAGATTAGGGGAAACAATTACTGTAAAATTAACAACAACTAAACAAATTAACGAACTGAAAACCCAAAAAAAAAAAAAGCAACTGACCTTACAACAAAGAACAAACAGACTGAACAGAAGGTGAATCCCAAAATGAAACAAATCAGGGAATAAAGAGAGAGATGAATCCCCCAAAACTGGACCTAACGTACTAAAAAACAGGAAAATTTGATATACGGGAAAGCAATATACAGGAAAATAACCAAAAATACCAACAAAAAAACACAGGGGAAAACCCACATACCTCCCACTACGAATGAGTTAACTGTAAGATTCCAGACCGAAATCCTGATCTTATCAGGGCTCAAAAACAGAAATTTTGGGTAACTGCCGGGAGCAACCGCGTGGCGATGGAGAACCGAATGAACTTTTGGGTAAATGGAAAGTGAGGTCTTGAGGAAGAGGGAATCAGGAGTGAGAGAGAAGAAGTAGGAGAGGAAGAAGAGGAGGGAGAAAAGGAAGGTCAGGTAGAGGAGAGGGGAGGCGGAATCGAAGATCAGTAAATCCAAAACATGCATTCTCATCAGAAAACAAAAAAAAAAAAAAAAGGAAAAAAATAACTAAAAAGAAAAAGGCAAAAAAATGCAGGGTATTCTTCCCGAAGGCAACATATCTAACATTCTTGGAAAGAAAATTCGATCACGAATTGAAAAAAAAAAGTGAGAGAGAGAAACGAACCTTCGTACGGAGGCTAGTGATCCGGAGCTCGAGAAATCTGTGGAAGCAAATGGAAGAGCCCTGATTTTCCATATTTCTTCCGTTCTAGGATGAGAGAAACGGAAGAGATGGAGTTGTGGCTGCTAGAGTTTGAGGAGTTCAGATACAGGAAGAAAGAGAGATGAGAGAGGGCTCGCGTAGGAGAGAAAGAGGAAGAGTGAGAGATGAGTGGGGAGCTCACGCGTGTATCTAAACTAAACGGACAAAATTACCATCTGAACTTTTGAGAATTACCCTCCCAACCCCGTTTGGGTGGTATTGTTGTAAATAGCATGAAATCGAGTGGCTCCGTGCCAAACCATATGGACAAAATCACCCTCTGAACTTTTGAGAATTACCCTTCAAAACATCCCCAAAATGGATTTTTATCACAATTGGTCCCTGACATTGATCAAACACATCATTTTGGTCCCTAACATTGAAAATCAATAAAAATGGTCAATGAGATTGATCAAACACATCACAAATGATCCTTCCGTTAAAAACTCTTTGGGCAATTTTCAAAGCTTCGTAACTCAATCGTTTCTTAACTAAATTTGACCCATAATATATCAAAATGAAGATAGGAAAGTATAGAACAAGATTATACCTATTTTGAAGTCCAATGGTTGTCGGAGATGCTGGAAAATAGCCTCAAATGTGACTGGTCCGTGGAAAAACTGGAAAACTTGCCAGAAACTAGGTAAACTTTAAACGTTCATAACTTCTTCAATACTCAACGAAATTGAGTGATTCAAAAATGAAAATCATTCTTCTCGACAAGACAAAGAGAATGGTGCCTTTATTGACTACTAATTCACCGTGGTTTGGTCGAAAAATGGCTCGAAATTGGATAACCATTTTCAAGTTAGCCAATTTTGAGCCGTTTTCGGGCCAAACTATGGCTAGTTAGCCATCAATAAAGATACCATTTTCTTCGTCTCGTCGAGAAATATGATTTTTGTTTTTGAATCACTCGATTTCGTTGATTATTGAAGAAGTTATGAACGTTTAAAGTTTACCCAGTTTCTAGCGAGTTTTTCAGTTTTTCTGTGGACCAGTCACATTTGAAACTATTTTCCGGCCATCTCCGGCAACCATAGGTATAATTTTGTTCTACACTTTCTTATCTTCATTTTGATATATTATGGGTCGAATTTGGTTAAGAAACGATTGAGTTACGAAGCTTTGAAAATTGCCCTAAGAGTTTTTAACGCAAGGACCATTTGTGATGTGTTTGATCAATCTCAGGGACCATTTCTATTGATTTTCAATGTCAAGGACCAAAATGATGTGTTTGATCAATGTCAAGGACCATTTGTGATAAAAACCCGCCCCAAAACAGATGGCTTTCTTGCAAATAAGGTTAAATCGAGGGGCATTTTTTTTACTATAGCCATGAACAGTCCAATTGCCCACCAACTTTAGAATGGATAATAATTTAAGAAAAATTTAGAAGAATAAGGGAGCTTTAATGAAAAGGGTTTGAGCTAAGTTTAATTTAACCAAAAATCATCATATATTATTATTTAACCAAAAGGACTTCATATTTAATTATAAGGACACAACTAATCTATATTAGATCTCGTAAACATTGAAAACACATGGGCTGAATTAAAAGCCCAAAACGGAATAATTTTTTTTCCAATTCTTACCCCTAACGGAACCATTCCGTCAGCCAATTCTGGTAAAACAACTACACAACATTTCAAGTGACCAAAAGAACAGAAAAAGCAAATATTACAGTTGCTTAATTAAATCCCACCTCGCTCGAAACACCTCGCCCACCTCGCTCGCCGTCGTAGTCTTCTCACCTCACTCGATTTGCTGCGATTTGGCTAGAGAAACAATCCCCTGAATCTAATCTACGACCCAATGATGTGCATCTTCCTTTATTTCTAAACTAAAAGCAAAAGTTGTATATATAAATTGCATTGGATTTTCAACATGTTGTTTGTTATTTCTTTGTCATTGTTGATTAGCTTTCTACATGCTTAAACCTCTATTAAGTAAACAGTTGGATAGAAGTGATTTCATGTTTTGTATTAGAATGGTCGCCAAGTAAAAAATGTCGAGGCATGGAATCTCTTGAAGCAATGACAAAAGGGAGTGATCAGAGGTACTTGGGCAATACAGCTAAGCTGGAAATTGTAAAGGGGTAGTTAGGACAGTTGCAGACAAAGGTTCTATTTTGAAGTTCATACCATACACAGTGCAAGCTGTGAAGCAAGGTTTCCAAGATCTTGGTGCTTCTTCATTGCAGTCTGCTCATGATCTCTTAAAATGGAACAGATATCAAACGGAGAAATACTTTGCCGTGTGTTTTCTTTCCTTTCAGAAATAATGTTGGTTATTTTGGTCAAATTGCATGTTGAAGAGGTAGATTATGGAGAGAGCACATGCTGAGATAGCGAAAATACAACATGAAAATCCAGCTCATATCACACAAAAATCAATTCATGAAAATCTATAAAATTGGATTTTCTGTAAACAAGATCTGTGACGTGACAAGTAAGAAACTATTATAACCCAAGATCCAATTCCTTCCTTCCAACTAAACTTAAAATTGCGACGCAATTCACTGAGACTCCCTGCAAACAAGAACAATCACCCTCTCATCCATCCTCCCTCCTATATCGTTGGTTAACCATTTCTCTCTCTCTCTCTCTCTCTCTCTCTCTCTCTCGGTCTGCAATTGTTATTAATTATATATCCTAACACCAACAACAACAACAAAGCCTTTTCTCACTAAGTGGGGTCGGCTATATGAATCCTAGAACACCATTGTGCTCGGTCCTGTGTCATGTCTTCCATTAGATCCAAGTACTCTAAGTATTTTCTTAGAGTCTCTTCCAAAGTTTTCCTAGGTCTTCCTCTACCCCTTTGGCCCTGAACCTCTGTCCCGTAGTCGCATCTTCTAACCAGAGCGTCAGTAGGCCTTCTTTGCACATGTCCAAACCACCGTAACCGATTTTCTCTCAGCTTTCCTTCAATTTCGGCTACTCCTACTTTACCTCGGATATCCTCATTCCTAATCTTATCCTTTCTCGTGTGCCCACACATCCAACGAAGCATCCTCATCTCCGCTACACCTATTTTATGTATGTGTTGATGCTTCACCGTCCAACATTATGTGCCATACAGCATCGCCGACCTTATTGCCATCCTATAAAATTTTCCCTTGAGCTTCAGTGGCATACGACGGTCACAAAACACGCCGGATGCACTCTTCCACTTCATCCATCCAACTTGTATTCTATGGTTGAGATCTCCATCTAATTCTCCGTTCTTTTGCAAGATAGATCCTAGGTAGCGAAAGCAGTCCCTCTTTGGTATTTCTTGATCTCCGATCCTCACCCCTAACTCATTTTGGCCTCCATTTGGACTGAACTTCCACTCCATATATTCTGTCTTTGATCGGCTTAGGCAAAGACCTTTAGATTCCAACACTTCTCTCCAAAGGTTAAGCTTCGCATTTACCCCTTCCTGAGTTTCATCTATCAACACTATATCGTCTGCGAAAAGCATACACCAAGGAATATCATCTTGAATATGTCCTGTTAACTCATCAATTACCAACGCAAAGAGGTAAGAACTTAAGGATGAGCCTTGATGTAATCCTACAGTTATGGGGAAGCTTTCGGTTTGTCCTTCATGAGTTCTTACGGCAGTCTTTGCTCCTTCATACATATCCTTTATAGCTTGGATATATGCTACTCGTACTCCTTTCTTCTCTAAAATCCTCCAAAGAATGTCTCTTGGGACCCTATCATACGCTTTTTCCAAATCTATAAAGACTATGTGTAAATCGTTTTTCCCATCTCTATATTTTTCCATCAATCTTCGTAAGAGATAGATTGCCTCCATGGTTGAGCGCCCTGGCATGAATCCGAATTGGTTGTCCGAAACCCGTGTCTCTTACCTTAATCTATGCTCAATGACTCTCTCCCAGAGCTTCATTGTATGACTCATTAGCTTAATACCCCTATAGTTCATGCAATTTTGTACGTCGCCCTTATTCTTGTAGATAGGCACCAAAGTGCTCTTTCGCCACTCATTTGGCATCTTCTTCGTTTTCAAAATCCTATTAAAAAGGTCAGTGAGCCATGCTATACCTGTCTCTCCTAACACCAAATGCATGAAAAACCAGGACTACAAGAGAATAAATAGTCTAGGAAAAGAAAAGGCAATTAGTCACTCTCACCCACAAAAACATGTCCATGTACGTTCACATAAATACTCGAAGAAAAACATTCTAAAAGTGGACTAGCTATTTAGTAACTTGAAACTTGATAAACGACTCAACATGTAATGTTAAAAGGCATCCAAATCAGGTAGGAAATAGTTAGTTTTTGGTTTAAGAAATAGTTAGTGTTTAGTTTATGAAATAGTTAGTTTTTGGTTTAAGAAATAGTCAGTATTTAGTTTACGAAATAGTCACAGTACTAGTTTACAATATAGTGATAATACTAGTGTTTGGTTTAAGAAATAGTCAGTGCTTAGTTTACAAAATAGTGATAATACTATTACTTGGTTTAATAAATAGTCTATTTAGTTTACAAAATAATGATAGTACTAGTGTTAGGTTTAAGAAATAATCAATGTTTAGTTTACAAGGTTTTTAGTTTAAGAAATAGTCAGTGTTTAGTTTACAAAATAGTAATAGTACTAGCGTTCAGTTTAAGAAATAGTTAGTGTTCAATTTATGAAATAATCAGTGTTCAGTTTAAGAAGTAGTGATAGTATTAGTGTTCCGTTTAAGAAATAGTTAGTGTTTAGTTTAAGAAATATTATTCAGTTTAAGAAGTAGTCAATGTTTAGTGTAAGAAATAGTGTTCGATTTAAGAAGTAGTCAATGTTCAATTTAAGAAATAGTCTATTTAGTTTACGAAATAGTTAGTGTTTGGTTTAAGAAATAGTCAGTGTTTAGTTTACGAAATAATTAGTTTTTGGTTTAAGAAATAATCAGTGTTTAGTTTACGAAATAGTCACAGTACTAGTTTACAAAATAGTGATAATACTAGTGTTTGGTTTAAGAAATCATTTGATCTAAACTAAACTAGGGCTTGTATAGTTTAGTTGCTCATAGGCTCAAAAATCATTTGATGTAATTTCAAGAAAACTTTCCACATATTTTGAACTCGCCATCTAACTTTATTGGCAACGACCATGCATGATGTATCAGTCGGTAATAGGTCGTTTTTGCATGGTTGACATGCGCTCGAACAAGAAAGCAGTACCAATTCGGGTGCTCAAGCTTAATTTGTACACTTAATTCAACACCCCTGAAAGGAAGAAACTTGTTTGCAGAAAACATATCTACTTGTTACATAATCATATGTTGTATATCCTACTAAACTTAAGAACCCCAAGGAGCTGAGAATGGCCACAAACACAAGGTTAAAGGCTTGTCTGTATAGCTTCATTTCTCATGGAGGTCCAACCTACCCCACGAGAGTTGTTTATCATGCCGCATGGGATGCATTAGATTTGCTTTTTCCCGTTGGCAGATACCCTCGGCATCTTATAAGCCTGTTAATTGGTATATCCATCATGGTCATACCCCCTTCCTATTCGAGCATGTGCTTCTCCTCCACTACAACATGCATTGTCAGATCAAATTCCATCAAAGTGCCAATCAAGATACACGAATTCACATAGATTTCAGCACCAACTTTTTCATCATTTTCTCATCAACCAAACAGAAAAAAAAAAAAATCGATTCGGTTTAGTTTCCTAGTGCTAAAGCGTTAAAGCACTCACCGCTGGAGGACCATACAACGATGAATGGAAGAGATGGAAAATATACAGAACCAAAGTCTCCAAAGTATATGTCGAAATCAAACCATGATAGGCACCAAGAACATCTTTTCAAACGCAGTAGCATACTAATTAAAGCAAGGTGCTATTATGAGAGCCCATCATGGATATGTTTAGGGAAGCTAAATAACGAGGGACATATATCCAAAAAATCACAAACCACTCAGATCACCAAAAACATATCATAAGATTAAAGTAAAACTATATGAAAAGAACAGAAGCAGGTGGAGTCACCACCCAACAGAGTACAACTAATTGCATACCATTCAAGGTTATCGTTTATAAGGCATAAGTCAGCATATACTTTTAATAGAAGACTTGAAATACCAGTTTCATTAGACAACTCAGAGCTTCCCAAAAAGAATCTGATTATACGAATGAAATCTGGTAAATCATTTAATTCATTTGTGAGAAATTGAACTTCATTTTCAATTCAGCTCTGTGTGAATGACTACCTACACATGAAAGCATAGTGTACATAGCCCTCCAAACTGTGTGAAGGAAATATCGACCCCAATATTTTGTACAAGGCACTTTACAAGCTTAACCTGCCACAACAGAAACAAATAGTCTTACAGAGGAAAATTAAAAGTTTGTTAACTAGAATCAAAATAATGACTAATGACATAGACAAGCACGTAATAATTTAATTAAAGGGAAATGCAAGTTACACAACATCAATTCAACACAAAAACTTTACTAGACATAGATGGCAGCGTCAACACTAAGTTGTAACTTATACCTATCATCAATCTAATAAAGTTAAGAGGTAAAAGCTAAAAACCTTAGCCCGAATCAACTAGACATCTTTCACCATAAACTCAGCAGCCATATTTTGATATTCCCTTTCAAGGACAGTGCAAATGTCATTGGCCAGCGCCTCCTCAACATTCACAACACCCAAAGCAATCAAATCAATATCTCCATCAGGCAGATAGGTCTTTAGAGGTACAGCTAAATCATGGCAAGGTAATTAAATGAATACTGTCATTTATCATTTTCGCTAATGCGAAAGGTCAATAGAAATAGATAAATAGCAGCAAGGAAAGTTTCAGCTCCAGACAACAAATTAACCTAAACAAACAGTTTATATGCAGAATTCAAGCTTACCCAAATAAATGTTCATGCCCAATTCACAAACTATACATACAAATATATCAGACATTGGTTGTTTTGTAGCTCAATAAGCACAACAATTTGAATAAAAAAGTCAAAGACAAAGATTTATACCTCTGTTTTCTGAGATTTGTGCTTAGATCCATGTCAATATTAGATGCATGCATATAAATATCGAAGTCTATAATAATATGAAACAAAGAAAAGAGATGATACATAGTAACAACTCCAAACTGACACAATCAAGACGGTGAATTTCCAATCGGAGCTGTAGTCATTCGTCAGAAGATCTGCAACAAAAGCCAAAATGCAGGGTTTTAGATACTAATTACGCGCAATCAAGAGACGAAAAAACAGTAGAAATATCGCAGAGACGAAGAGAGAGAGAGAGAGAGAGAGAGTGAAAATGATTGCTTAACCTTGCTTTTTTGCCGATGGTTAAAAGTCCAGGTCCCTTGCTCATCTTTACTGGGAAATTTTGGGAGAGAGAATCGGTGATCCTCTGCGATTTTGACAGAGATGAAGACGGCTCAAAATTAAGTTTGGGGTCGGATATGTGGGTTTTGCATACTGGCAAAGACAGAGATGGAGCTGCGATGCGAAATTAGAAAGAAAAATGAAAGGTTTAGAATGCCAAGAAGAAATGGGGGAGACGGACAGTAGGAGAGAGATCCTCCATAAATGAAGGGAGATATTAGACGGACATAGGCTTTGCTGTCAGGGACAAAATCGAAAATTTAATATTTGGGCCATTTTAATTGGACTGGTTTATTATTGGGCTTTGTTCTAACCATTAAATAAAGTTACTACATGGTTTTTGGTTAACATTTAAAGTTTTTAAACCCTTTTCATTAGTTTTCCTAAAATAGGGTTTCATTAGTTTTCCTAAAATAATAATGCATTCTGATAATGCAATAATAGTGTTCATATCTTGTGTACGTGCGTGTGTGTTTTTTTTGGGTTTAATCGGTTATGACATTGCTTTTCTTCATGCAGTATTTAAAATTACGACCTCTTCAACGGCAATCATATACACATTACTTCTATCTATGACGCTACTGTTGGAGCTGGTCTGCCAATTATTAATACATTACAAGGTCTCCTCGAAACTGGAGACAAAATATTGCGTATTGAAGGCATCTTCAGGTTTGTGGAGAACTTTTGATTTGTATCTTCTCTCTGTGCAAATTGAAAATATTACAAGAGTGGTTCCTCTTTTTTTTTAATGGAGTAACACCTTTGTTTACACGTAAAATCTTGATGTCTGCAAATGCACACCTCATATGACTTTCAACACAAGTCTTTCAACAATTTCACTGGAGGACGCACTTTCAGTGAGCTGGTGGCTGAAGCAAAGCAGGCAGGTTATACTGAGCCGGATCCATGGGATGACCGATCTGGAACAGATGTTTGTAGAAAGGTGCTATGTCCTATCTTTTGTTTGCTTAGTTATGTAGGCTTATAATGTGATGATGTTTCGTCTGTTTAATCAGTTTACGTCCTCAAATTTTGAACGAGACCCTATAGTTTGGGCCCCCATGCCCAAACTCCAATCTTAGCTTTCTTGATTTTTGCTTACTGTTTTGTGTGGGATTTGCCACCTAAGTAAAACCATCAAATGCAGGTGATAATGCTTGCTAGGGAATCTGGTCTTAAGCTGGAACTCTCTGACATCCCTGTTGAAAGCCCTTGTGCCAGAACCGTTGAAGGTAAAATCATTTTCTAATGTACATTACCAAGTGCAAAAGCTCACCATTAACAATTGAATTTTGGATGAGATGTTTTCAGGATAGTGCATCAGCCGAGGAATTCATGCAAAAACTTCCACAATTTGATCAAGAGATGAGTAAGAAAAGACAGACAGCTGAGGATGCAGGAGGAGTAAGTATCTCTCATATACATTTCTTCTCTTATTCCTGTGTGATACCACAATCTTAACCTAGCGATATTTGATCGATATATTAATCGAGTGGTTGTTTAGAAGCTTACTAGCTGTCCATGGGCCATTGGACGTCTCTTATAAATATTTGAATCATATCATTCTGGTTTCCTTCGATGATGCATTATTTCTTTACGTTGTGTTGACATGCGCTATGGATTTTTATTAGCGATAATAGTTTAGAGAAAGTGGATAGTTTTATTTTCCGAGTTCTCGGGGCAGGGATATACAAGAATATAGTAGATGACGAGCACTTTCCCCTCTTGTTTTTTTTTTTTTTTTGGTCTCTGATATGTTGAAATGATTCTCATCTTCCCTCCTGACTTTTCTTTTTGATATCTGAAGGTCTTGAGATTTGTTGGGGTGGTTGACATGGTCAATCAGAAAGGGGAAGTGAAGCTGTAGACGTACAAGAATGATCATCCATTTGCTCAGCTTTCCGGGGCAGATAATATAATTGCGTTGACAACAACTAGATACAAAGCTCAACCCCATAATACGTGGACCTGGTGCTGCTGCTGAAGTCACTGCTGGCGAAGTCTTCAGTGACCTGTTGCGGCTTGCTTCATACCTTGGTGCCCCTTCATATGGGGGGAAGCCCGCAGCCCGAAGATTGAAATATGGTGTAACACAGCCCGAGTTGTGTACCTTTTTGAGATGCGGATCTGTTGTGGCTCCTGAGAAGTGTAAGTGTAGCTTTTTGATATGAGGAATAGTTATTACCTGCTAGGGATTTGGGGTATATAGTTTTCGTTCATTCGGGAGTGTTTAAGCGAAGCACGTTATTTGTCTCCTGAAACCCTCTCAAATCCTTTATGTACGGAACTAAAAAGAGAACTAAAAAGATAGGGAGAATGAGAACAATCAGCCGGAACTTGAAATCAAACTTCTGATTTGGGAATGATTGCTTGGAGCTCTGATTGCTTACCTTATCTGTCACCTCTTTCAGCAGATCCCCTAGCTCGGCGACTTGGGGGACTCCTACTACATGGTTTGTATCGCGCTTGACCAAGTCTGAAACTACAAGTAAGTTTCAAGTGAAATTGATACATTACCTTGTGCATCTCCACCAGTTAAAGATACCACCCCTGGATGGAGGAAGAGTACTTCCAGAGAAGATGCCACATCTACCTATGAGACAGACAAGGCGATATCACATTTCGGTACTTAGAAGTTTCGTGATTACGAGATCATTCTCCCACAATATTTCCTAATGTCATTTGTACTCACTAAAGGAGAGCTTGAACCTATGTACTTGTGTAAACCCTTCACAATTAATGAGAACTCCTCTACTCCGTAGACGTAGCCAATCTGGATGAACCACATATATCTTATGTTTGCTTTCCTGTCTCTATCCATTTACATACCACACTAATGACCGGAGCAATCTAGCGAAGATCACAAACTTAATACTTTCTGTTGTACCAAAGTCCTCACTGATTTTATGCATCAACAATCCTTAAGTCCTTACCTTTTGCTTTGGTCATGGATGAGTTAACATGACATATTTAAGATGATATTCCTTGGTGTATGCTTTTCACAAACGATATAGTGTTGATAGATGAAACTCATGAAGGGGTAAATGCGAAGCTTAACCTTTGGAGAGAAGTGTTGGAATCTAAAGGTCTTCGCCTAAGCTGATCAAAGACAGAATATATGGAGTGCAAGTTCAGTGCAAATGGAGGCCAAAATGAGTTAGGGGTGAGGATCGGAGATCAGGAAATACCAAAGAGCGACCGTTTTCGCTACCTAGGATCTATCTTGCAAAAGAACGGAGAATTAGATGGAGATCTCAACCATAGAATACAAACTGGATGGATGAAGTGTAAGAGTGCATCCGGCGTGTTGTGTGACTGTCGTAGGCCACTGAAGCTCAAGGAAAAATTTTATAGGACGGCAATAAGGGCGGCGATGTTGTATGGCACAGAATGTTGGGCGGTGAAGCATCAATACGTACACAAAATGGGTGTAGCGGAGATGAAGATGCTTCGTTGGATGTGTAGACACACGAGAAAGGATAAGATTAGGAATGAGGATATCTGAGGTAAAGTAGGAGTAGCCGAAATTGAAGGAAAGATGAGAGAAAATCGGTTACGATGGTTTGGACATGTGCAAATAAGGCCTACTGACGCTCCGGTTCGAAGATGTACTACAGGACAGAGGTTCAGGGCCGAAGGGGTAGAGGAAGACCTAGGAAAACTTTGGAAGAGACCTTAAGAAAAGACTTAGAGTACTTGGATCTAACGGAGGACATGACACAAAACGGAGCGCAGTGGCGTTCTAGGATTCATATAGCCGACCCCACTTAGTGGGAAAAGGCTTTGTTGTTGTTGTTGTTGATATGTTTAAATGATTCTCATCTTCCCTCCTGACTTTTCTTTTTGATATACGAAGGTCTTGAAATTTGTTGGGGTGGTTGACATGGTCAATCAGAAAGGGGAAGTGAAGCTGCAGACGTACGAGAATGATTATCCATTTGCTCAGCTTTCCGTGGCAGATAATATAATTGCGTTGACAACAACTAGATACAAAGCTCAACCCCATAATACGTGGACCTGGTGCTGCTGCTGAAGTCACTGCTGGCGAAGTCTTCAGTGACCTGTTGCGGCTTGCTTCATACCTTGGTGCCCCGTCATACGGGGGGAAGCCCGCAGCCCGAAGATTGAAATATGGTGTAACACAGCCCGAGTTGTGTACCTTTTTGAGATGCGGATCTATTGTGGCTCCTGATAAGTGTAAGTGTAGCTTTTTGATATGAGGAATAGTTATTACCTGCTAGGGATTTGGGGGTATATAGTTTTCGTTCATTCGGGAGTGTTTAAGCGGAGCACGTTATTTGTCTCCTGAAACCCTCTCAAATCCTTTATGTACGGAACTAAAAAGAGAAATAATAATAATCATGGTTTTCAATACGTGACCCTGATTGTGTTTAAAGCAGTACTTTGACATTTACTGAGATAAACGAGCTACTCCTCTCAGTTGATCTTAGGACTGAGGTAAAACTTTGGATCTCTGAAAAACCTTGAAAGCACTTGTGCCTTGTCAGCTGAGAGGTCTGTGTTTTCCATAATGTGCTCCTTTGATGCTTTGGCAATTCCTTCGATCGATCCGATAGCCTGGTTAAGCTGAACAAATTACCCAGAATAAGAAACCAACGTATGATTATACAAATCAATTTCGTTGATTAGGATGAGATAAGTACCGCATTTGCATCATGATTGTCGATGCCCGGAATGGCTGTGATCACTTTTTGAAATATGCCTGGTGTTTGCACTGTTTGCTTCCTCTTCTCCAACAAAATTGAACAAAATGGGGATGTTTTGAGGTCCTAACTCCTAAAAACCAAAGCATTCTACATAAATACGGTCAAAATTCACACTAACCTCAGCCTTCAATTTTGTTGTGGCATCCCCTCGCTTGCACACTGTAATCAGTGTTTGCTTAGGAGTCTTAGACAAATTACTTGGAAAACAATTCATGAATAAGGTAAGTGAGCCTTGGGCAAGATTTTATTACCCCCACGAGAATGAGCTATTTTCGTTATCTTCTCGAACCCCATTTCCAAGTCCTTAACCAGAACGAATGTTGGCTTGCCGAGTTCCATCCCAAATCTTCACAGATTTAAAAACCATTTGTATCGTTTTGACATATCAAAAATCAATTGGACAGAAGTTTCTTTCGAGTTTTGACATAGCTCACTTGAAGTAAGAACGAACAAACAAATCGTTTTGCTCCTTGGTTGGGAGCGTGATGACAACATATAGATTTGTAAATTGCAGCTTCAGCTTCTGAACTCTGTACAAATAATAAAAGTGATCACGTCAAACACAAAACACAAGCACACACGCATGCAAGAGGCACCGAAAAACGAAAGCAATTAACTTGTTCACCTGCCGAAGAATTGCGAGATGGTACCGGAATCCAAGCTAGTCATGAAAATGAATGCCACAGATGAACCCCCACAGTTGAAAATGAAGTCCTGCAGTGCAAATCCAACCATCAGATGCACCAAAATTATTTTCTTTTCAGTTCTTTTGTCCTTTTAACATGAGATCACATGATTAAATTGAAGGAAATTACGGGGGTAATTGGGACAAAGTTGAGGCGGAAAGAGTTTGCGGCGAGGAAAGTGGAGATGAAGTTGATGAAGGATGGATGTTGTTCGTCCCTCCATGTATTGCTCATCATACAAACCCCACCACCACCACCTGCAATCACAATCCAACATTTAAGATTTCTTCACTCCATTAATCCTACCATTTCCAGCACAAATCAATCGTAATCTTTCTACTCGAAATTCTAATCAAATGGTTAACCGAAGCAATAAAATTATCCAGAATTTGTATCAAACAGATAATTGCTCCACTGGAAAATGATCGAATTCAGACTAATTCAAATTAAGAACTCAGTTTCTAAATTTTCCGAGGAAAAATGAGAGGGGTGAATTGATGAATCGGTGAAAAGTAAAAGGAAAAGTACCTGAATTCATGGATTTTTGTGGAAATTGAGCTGTTTCTTTCACGTTCGCCATTCCCAGAGCTCCCAGAGAGAGAGAATCGGGAGAGAGAGCCAAGGAAGATTCGAGCGAAGCGGGAAAACTGAGGCGGTTTGTAATGTGGAACTGTTTTTCAAATATTAACTGCGGTAGTTGTCTATATTTACGAAAAGTGCCACAAGAAAATGGGCCAGCCCCATATCATATTCAGCCCAAATTTCCAACGACTTGTCCTGCTTCGTCTCTTGTTTTCTCACTCGAGAGACGTTCAGAGAGAGATAATGGAGTCCTCAAATTCGCCTTCCAAACGCCTTTTGTTCGACCGTCGTTACGGTTGGGTGTAAGTCTCTCTCTCTCTCTCTCTCTCTCTCTCAACGTAATTAATTAAGCGTGAAATAATTAGGATTAATTTTTAAGAATTGATGAATGGAAAGACTCATCAGAGGAAGCTCTTGCTGGTGGCCGAGGGATGTAAGTTTTTTTTATTTTTTATTGTTTTGAAATATTTGAGCTTGAATAAAAACCCCACTGGTTGGTTAGCGACAAGGTCTAAAATATCGATAATATCCCGATATTTCCTTCGAAATTTTCGTGTTTTTGGATTACCGATATTTCCGATATCATCGATATTTTAGACCTTGATAGGAACTCTATGTGGTACTAAGTCACTCATCTATCTTACCATGCAATGTATAAAGTGTAAAATATTGTACTACTTCATTATATATAAATGATTTTGGTGTGTTTAAACTTCTTTAATTAATTACTACATATTTTATACGCTCACAATGTTTGTCAGCTCGCTATATAATAAACTTAAATCAGTTAAATCCATCATGCAATGCATTTTTTATAACGATTTTACCACTTGTAAAACAAAGGGTTAAACCATAGAAAATTCTTGCAAGAGAACAAATATTGTTGTATAGAATGGCTCAAGCAAGGTCGATCTCCTCAGGGACTGGTATAAACAATTTATGAGCTTTTGTGTATTTAACTTAGTTAACTCTAAGAACTACACTAATTCAACAAAACTAAATACTATTGTACGTGACTTAAACAAACATTTAAAAAGGGAAATGGCTTATAGAAATAATGATTCAACTAAACAAAACAAGTAAATGAGGAAATTCAAGATAAAATAAATGATTGAAGAAAAATAGATTGACAATATACTAGAGTTCAACCTTTACCAACAACACTCCTACGTAGCTCTTCCAATTGCTTAAGTAATCGAAAACACATATGCTTTGAAAGTTGGGTTTTCCTTGTGTATGTTTTACTTGTGACATTCAAGTTAAAACGCATACCACTACATGCAATTTATCCATGACATTTGGATTAAATATAAACATAAATGATTCATTAATCTTGATGAAAATCATTTTGTTAAACCATGTAATCCCTAAGAGTATGATATTTACCTTAGGAGAAATTACAATCCTCAATCACAAGAAGCATAACCAATTTTAACATGAAATTTGTTCAAAATTGCATCCAATGACTTTTTTAAGCATCCTAATGGTGATCAATCATCAAGACACATAGATAGTTTAATTTAGAGATTGAAAATATCAAAGCAAGCATGTAACAACACTTAAGCAATTGAAAGAGAAATCTACGTAATCATGTTGCGACTCATGGCCTCACTCTAGTGAAAAGAAATTAGTTACACATAATTATTTGAATACATAAGAAATTATCCATGAAGAATCAAAGAAGGAAAACAACCCTTTTTACAAAACAAGCTCTCCGATCTTCTCCTCCTTTTTCTGCTATGTTGCTCTCTGCAACTTTCTACTCTGTAAGTCTAATGAGAGCTGCACACCTTTATTTTGTACTGCAATGAATACTCCTCTGCTGCTCCATTCTGAATGTCCTCCACTCTGTCTTCCCCTCCTCCTTTCGTGTATTGCCTTCAGTTATTGCCTTCAACAAAAGGCAATAATTGCCAAAACCAACCAAAGCTACAAGTGGAAGACCAACCAAACTCCACTTCATAGTGGGCACCCCATGTTCTCCTCTTTTCTACCATCTTTTCTTTCCTCTTTCCAGAAATGCCGTGTGTTCCCTCCACACTTTTATTTTATTTTATTTTTTTCTTCTCTTTCTTTCCCACTTCCATGTGCTCCTCCCTTCATCCTCACTCTCCCACTTTGCTTTCTGATTTCTTTTTCAAACACCACCCGTGGAGACAAGCTCCACTTCCAATTCTTTTGTTTGTTTTTATTATTTCCTTTTCTCCTTTTTGCTTGAAATTGATCCTAAAGCAAATTTAACTGCACACTAACACAAGGTAAGGTAAAATGCAACCATTTTAACACAAAAACATCACAAAGACTTTAGAAATGGATGGTATAAATACATGAAATATATGAGTAATCAAATACCCCCAAACTTACATTTTTGCTAGTCCTCTAGCAAAACAAAACACAAAACAAAACCACTCAACTAAGACTAGATTCAACAACTTAGTAGCCAACTTCTCAATTTCGATTTCAGAGATAAGTGCTAACCATGAAACAAACAGCCAAGAACTAAGCAACAAGAGCTAAAAACATCATCCAATAATTAACCAAATTTCCTTCAAACAAAACGTTGAAATGTCATGTGTGAGCTAGCCATGTCAATGCAATTCCAAGCTCCTTTAAATCATCATATGCAAACATGTGAGCTTCTCACAAGACATACGCTCATTCACTCATAAGTTTTGGTTAATGTGTTTCACTCAAGTGATCTCATTGTACATGCCGCCATATGCTTGCTTGTCCACCTAACTCGCTATCAATATTTAAGTAATACCTTGGATCAATAGGACTTTATTACGGTTGTAATGGGGCTAAAGGTGATAGGCTAATGAAAGAAAGGATATGGAAATAAAAAATTTTGAGAAAGTACACTTTAGTAGTTTTCCAACACCTCAATATCACACCACCTCAAATTGAAAGCAAAATAATAAAACCTCGAGCACCTGTTACTCCCCAAATTCAACTTCAAAAGGAAATTTATATTCCGCAGACACATTTTCAACAAATCAACACTCTCCCATTCCTTTTTTTTTTTTTTGAAAGAAACAAATCTGCAAAGCTATGCATAAATCTGCAAAAGCTACATCACCCATCAAATTCACATTTCATTGTAATACACATGCTTCATCCATCTTTCTAAATAAATGAAACCCCCAAGAGCACAACCCATGTAATACTTTCTCAAAACAATAAGGAATCGATTTCTGTGTATGGGCTCAACTCCAATATCGGAGCAAGGTAAAGAGATGTGTCTAACAAAGAAATAGCTTAGTTAAAGGCTCAATGGGCTACTACGGATAAACATAGCATATAAGGTAGGCACAAAAGGCTCAAACGATCCAAAGATGGCCTATATCACTTCCAAGTTATTACATGAATTGATTAATGAATCGTGAAGTATAAAGCAAGTTCTAGAGATACATGTACAGTGAGATCATACGCACAAGAAGGAATGAGATTGATGCATAATGGTTCAATCATGTATAGGCTCAAAAACTCACAAGGTTTACATAATCTCACATGATTCACATATGAAACGTTAAATCATGCTCAAGTTTCACATTGACAAGACTAGGCACATTTATTTTTCAAGTTGATTGCTGGAAATCACAGTTAACACAAAGACAACGAAAAGAACTTAGACTTCTTGAAAGTAAGAAGGAAATTAAGATCAAAACTCATCATTGAATTGAGAAGTAGCTACAAACAATAACAAAAATGCAAATTGTTTAAAAAAAAAAAAAAAAAGAAGTAAACTAACGAAATATATTTCCACCCCCAAACTTAATTATAGCATTGTCCCCAATGATAATGAAAGGAATTTTGAACAATAAGACATAAAAATGGAAGGAAAGAAATACAAAATGAAATAAAGACACATAAAGAAAAGGAAAGAACACACCAATTTGTGTAGGCGAGGAGAGCAGCAGTAAAAATGCATTTTTTTTTCCATGGTAGAATTCCAAATCATCCCCAAACTTGTTTCAACACGTCCCATTATGCATAATAAATGTGTGAATAACCCGTGGGATTAAGAAACTTTTCAAGAAGTTGTTGTAGAGATTGCAAAATCATTACCTGCATAAGGGAGCAAAAGTAGGACTTAAACACAAACTAGAAAACAAGAGAAAAACAGAACAAGAACATTTAAAATTATTCAAACTAAAGATGAAAGATAGAAAACTTGGGTTGCCTCCCAAGAAGCGCTTTAGTTACTATCTAGAGCTAGACATTCTGTTAGCAGTTTGATTCAAATAACAGGTTCCTTCAAAGTGATGGAATCCTTAGCAAGATCATATGGAGACTCCTTGTATAACTTCAAGGGATGCCCATTAACTTTGAAGATAAAACCAGTTTGCATGTTTTGGATATCCACAGCCCCATGAAGATGGACCTGTACAACACGATATGGACCATTCCAATGTGATTTGAGCTTTCCTGGGAATAGTTTTAGTCTCGAATTAAAAAGCAAAACCTTTTGACCCGGTTGAAACTCTTTACGAAGGATGTGAGCATCATGAAATTTCTTGGTCTTATCCTTGTAAATCTTTGCATTCTCATAAGCATCATTCCTTATTTCTTCCAGTTCATTCAACTGCAGCTTCCGCTTCTCTCCATCTACCTGGTAGTCAAAATTGAGGTGCTTAATAGCCCAATATGCCTTGTGCTCAAGTTCCATAGGCAGATGGCAAGCTTTCCCATACACCAAACGAAAAGGAGACATCCCAATTGGTGTCTTATAAGCTGTCCTATATGCCCACAAAGCATCAGTAAGCTTTAAACTCCAATCTTTTCGAGATGAACTGACAGTTTTCTCAAGAATCCTCTTGAGCTCACGATTAGATACTTCAACTTGTCCAGATGTCTGTGGATGGTATGGGGTGGCTATGCGATGGTGAATATGATACTTGGCACAAAGGGCAGCCATGGTGCGGTTTAAGAAATGCGTACCTTCGTCACTGATGATAGCACGAGGTACTCCAAATCGGGGAAAAATAGTATTCTGCAAGAAACCTAACACCACAGAACTTTTGCATGTTGGAGAAGCTATTGCCTTCACCCACTTAGAGACATAATCAACCGCCACCAAGATGTAGAGATTCCCATGTGAAGAAGGGAAAGATCCCATGAAGTCTATACCCCAGACATCAAATAGCTCAATCACCAAAAAACTTTGTTGGGGCATCTCATTTCTTTGAGAAAGATTGCCAACTCTTTGACACTTATCACAAGCCTAGCACCATAGGTATGCATCTTTGAATAAAGATGGCCAAAAGAAACCACTCTGTAAGATCTTGGCCGCAGTCCTTCTTGGTCCAAAATGACCACCACATGCATAATGGTGAGCAAACTTCAAAATGCTTTCTTGTTCTTCTAAGGGGACACACCGACGAATGATTTGATCTTGGTAATGCTTGAAAAGGTATGGCTCATCCCAAAAGTAGTGTTTTACAGTGGAGAGGAACTTCTTCCTTTGTTGGTAACTGAACTCTGATGGTATTTCTCCAGATGCCAAATAATTTGCGATGTCAACATACCATGGTACTTGATGAGTAACCGCTAGAAATTGCTCGTCTGGAAAGCTCTCTTGCAGGGGCAATGAATCTGCCTCATCAGTGCTTGCATTTACTAATCTGGAGAGATGATCCGCCACAACATTCTCACGTCCCTTTTTATCTAGGATCTCCAAATCAAATTCTTGCAAGAGAAGGACCCATCGAATCAATCGTGGTTTGGCCTATTTTTTAGACAATAAGTACTTGAGAGCAGAATGATCAGAATACACAATGACTTTAGAATCAATTAAGTACGATCGAAACTTTTCAAGAGCAAATACCACTGCAAGTAATTCTTTTTCCGTAGTGGCATAATTCAGCTGAGCATCATTCAAAGTGCGGCTGGCATAATATATAACATGGGGAAATTTGTCACGTCGCCGACCAAGGACAGCACCCACAGCGTAATCGAAAGCATCGCACATGAGCTCAAAATGAAGGGTCCAATCTGGAGCTGTTATAATTGGGGCTGATGTGAGAAGATCCTTCAATTTGTTGAAAGCATCATGACAATCTGCATTAAAATGAAAACAAGCATCTTTAGCAAGTAAATTACAAAGAGGACGACTAATTTTGGAAAAATCCTTGATGAATCTTCGATAAAAACCAGCATGTCCCAAGAAAGATCTCACATTCTTCACAGAAGTTGGTGGTGGTAATTTGGCGATCACCTCAATCTTTGCCTTGTCGACCTCTATTCCTTTGCTTGAAATTAGATGTCCTAGCACAATGCCATGCTTAACCATAAAATGGCATTTCTCCCAATTTAACACAAGATTAGTCTCCCTGCATCTTTCCAAAACCAAAGACAAGTTATCCAAACATATATCGAAAGAATTACCAAAAACAGAAAAGTCATCCATAAAAACCTCAACAATATTTTCAACCATTCCGGAAAAAATACTCATCATGCATCGTTGGAAAGTGGCAGGGGCATTGCACAATCCAAATGGCATTCGTCTGTATGCAAATGTACCAAAAGGGCATGTAAACGTTGTCTTCTCTTGATCCTTAGGGGCAATTGGAATTTGGTTGTACCCTGAATAACCATCTAAGAAACAATAGAAAGAATGACCAATTAGTCTCTCAAGCATCTGATCAATGAATGGCAGCGAAAAATGATCATTTCTAGTGCTGTTATTGGGCTTTCTATAGTCAACACACATTCGCCATCCGGTGGTCATCCTTGTAGGCACAAGCTCGTTGTTATCATTCTTCACCACAGTAATACCAGTTTTCTTTGGAACCACCTGAGTCGGGCTCACCCATTTGCTATCCGAGATTGGATAAATGATACTTGCATCGAGTAACTTCATCACCTCAACTCTTACAACTTCCTTCAGGATCGGATTTAGACGTCTTTGAGCTTCAATAATTGGTTTAGTCCCAGCCTCCATAAAAATCCTATGCATGCACAAAGCTGGACTAATGCCCTTTATGTCAACAAGTGTCCACCCCAGAGCATCTTGATACTTGCGAAGAACTCTTAGTAATTTGTCTTCCTCCGTGTCATTAAGATTAGCAGCAATAATAACAGGCAAGGTCTCGTTCACCCTGAGATGAGCATACTTGAGGTGGCTCGGCAGTAGCTTGAGCTCTAACTTCAGAGCTTGCTCACTTGAAGGAATAAGGGGCTGCTTAGGCACTCCAAGCCTTTCATAAACATGTCGCCACTTTGGATTATGAATTGGTGCACTATCCAATGCAGAAATGACGTCCACCACATTTTCTTCCATAGATAAAGTAGCATCATGGTTGGTGAGGCAAGTTAACAGCTCATCGTTAGATGATTGTGAGGCAAAGTTTGCATGCACAATCTCATCCAAAACATCAACACGAAAACACTCTTCAGGTTCAAAAGGACGCTTGACAGCTTCAAAGAGTTTGAATACAATTGACTCTCCTTGCACTCTTAAGGTTAAAGTACCTGCTTCCACATCAATAAGTGTCCGAGCGGTGGCCATGAACGGTCGGCCTAAAATGAGAGGCACTTCCTTGTCTTCCTCCATGTCAAGTACAATGAAATCAGCTGGAAGATATAATTTATCCACTTTAATAATCACATTTTCCAGAATACCTAAAGGATAGGTCACAGACCTATCTGCCAATTGAAGACTCACAGATGTGGGCTTGAGTTCTCCTTCACCTAATTTTTGAAAACAGAATAAGGCATAAGGTTAACACTTGCTCCTAAATCAATCAATACTTTATGAAAATCAAGACTACCAATAGTACAAGAGATAGTGAAACTCCCCGGATCTTTCTTCTTGGGTGGTAGCTTATGTAAGAGGACAACACTGCATTGCTCAGTTAAAATCACCTTCTCGTATTCCAAGAACTTTTTCTTTTTAGAACATAGCTCATTCAGAAATTTGGCATATGATGGGATCTATTTAATAGCATCTAATAGAGGCAAATTAATTTGAACCTTAGCCAACGTCTTCATGAATTCAATGCATTGTTGTTCCTTAGAACGTTGTTGCTGTCGTTGTGGAAATGGCAAAGGTGGCTTGTATGGTGGCTTGTCAGAAGGTGCAAATAAACTACCAAGGCCTTTTTCCTTGTTTGCATCAAAGTTGGGTCGAGATTGCACTTTGTCACTTGCACTAGGATCTGGAATACCTACTGCAGAAATAGCCTCTGACCGAGACTTTGCAGCTAATGGTGCACTTTCAATAAGCTATTCTTCTTCCACTTCGGCTTCATGGTGCACCACTTCTCTGGTGTCATAGCTCTTGCCACTTCTCAATGTCCATATTACTTTGCAATGCTCCATCCCTCTTGGATTTTGCTCAGATTGGCTTGGGAACTTTCCTTTCTCTCTTTCATTGAACATGGTAGCAAGCTGTCCAACTTGAGTCTCCAAATTCCCCACTGATGCCGTGAGATTCTGAATGCTATTTTGTGTGGATTGAACAAAATTGTTGGTGCTATTAGAGAGAGCGGACATATGTTGAGCTAGCTGTGACATTTGATCTTCAAGAGATGGTTTCTTAGTCTCACTAGTTGATTGGTAAGACTGTTGGTATTGACGTGGTTGTTGGTTGCCACCCCAACTAAGATTGGGATGGTTCTTCCACCCAGGATTATATGTATTGGAATAAGAGTCACTTCTGGGTCTAATGAAATTATTCACCATATTCACATGCTCTTGCACAAGCTCAGGGTAGCTATCCTTGTTGGGGCATTGAGTGATGTCATGAGTTGTCTCACTACAAATGATGCAAGCTTCTTGGGCATTGGGCATGGAAGAGACCTGCATTAAGGCAGCAAACTTGGCATTAAAATTATTTTCCATTTTAGCAATTTGAGCATAAACATTAGGAGAACTCTGAGAAATCTCAAAAACTTCTCTCTTTTGTGTTTGTTCTTCTGTCCATTGTTGGGATTCAGAAGCCATCATATCAAATAACTCAAATGCTTCCCTTGCTGATTTTGACATTAATGACCCTCCAGCAGATGCATTCACTTGACTCTTGGTGGTGGCATTGAGACCATCATAAAATATGTTCATTTGAAGGTTAGAATCAAACTCAGCATGAGGACATTTTGTGTACATCTCATTATACCGTTCCCAAGCTTCATGGAAAGACTCGTTTGGCTTTTGAGCGAAAGCCAATATCTCTTTCTTGAGTGCAAGAGTCTTGGAAGAAGGAAAAAACTTATTGAGAAATTTTTCTTGCAATTCTGTCCATGTTGTAATGCTATTGGCAGGCAGAGAATGCAGCCACGCCTTGGCTTTGTCTTTCAAAGAGAACGGGAACAAGCGTAACTTGATAGCTTTAGAAGAGAAACATCTGATTATGGTGTTGTCACATGCCTCAATAAAATCAGCCAAATGCATGTTGGGATCACTGTTTGGCAACCCATGAAAGGATGGCAATATTTTGAGGATGTGAGGTTTAATTTCAAAGGTTGTCCCATCTTCCACATCTGGATATATAATGCACTTGGCACTGCATTGACTCTCGCTGCCAATAAATTCCTTAAAGGTTGACCTGCTGCAGGTAAGGCTAGGGCCATGTGTGCAACTGGTGCCAAAGGTTGGAAAATAGATGTGCAGCTCTCAGGATCAAGGAACAAATCCTTAAGAAAAGTATCACCAATGTTGGAATCTTGTGCTAAATATTTTTTTCTAGCTAACTTCCTTGCACTTCTCTCTGGTTCAGGGTCGTAAGGAATAAGCACTTGATTCTTGGACCTTGTTCCAATCACCATATACTACACCTGAACAAACAACATAAACATTAAGCCACAATAAAAATAAAATAAAACTTAACAGAAACTAACTAAACAACAAAAAGGAAAAGAAAGTAAGTAAACCTGGATGAATAAAAAACACAGTTTATGCAAATTGGCAACCACTAGTTAGTTAAATAAAGACAAAAAATCTCACACCACACATCCACTGCACTTAATCAAAGATCGAAACTCAACTAAATTAATTGCTGTTTTTTTTAATGATTAATAAAAATAAGACATAAACATAAGCATAAGAAAAATAAACACAAAAGCTTGGGAACTGTTGGCACAGTCCCCGGCAACGGCGCCAATTTCTTGATAACGATTTTACCACTTGTAAAACAAAGGGTTAAACCATAGAAATTTTTTGCAAGAGAACAAGTGTTGTAGTATAGAATGGCTCAAGCAAGGTCGATCTCCTCAGGGACTAGTATAAACAATTTATGAACTTTTGTGTATTTAACTTAGTTAACTCTAAGAACTACACTAATTCAACAAAACTAAATACTATTGTACGTGACTTAAACAAACATTTAAAAAGGGAAATGGCTTATAGAAATAATGATTCAACTAAACAAAACAAGTAAATGAGGAAATTCAAGATAAAATAAATGATTGAAGAAAAATAGATTGACAATATGTTAGAGTTCAACCTTTACCAACAACACTCCTACGTATCTCTTCCAATTGCTTAAGTAATCGAAAACACATATGCTTTGAAGGTTGGGTTTTCCTTGTGTATGTTTTACTTGTGACATTCAAGTTAAAACGCTTACCACTACATGCAATTTATCCATGACAATTGGATTAAATATAAACATGAATGATTCATTAATCTTGATGAAAATCCTTTTGTTAAACCATGTAATCCCTAAGAGTATGATATTTACCTTAGGAGAAATTACAATCCTCAATCACAAGAAGCATAACCAATTTTAACGTGACATTTGTTCAAAATTGCATCCAATGACTTTTCTAAGCATCCTAATGGTGATCAATCATCAAGACACATAGATAGTTTAATTTAGAGATTGAAAATATCAAAGAAAGCATGTAACAACACTTAAGCAATTGAAAGAGAAATCTACGTAATCATGTTGCGACTCATGGCCTCACTCTAGCGAAAAGAAATTAGTTACACATAATTATTTGAATACATAAGAAATTATCCATGAAGAATCAAAGAAGGAAAACAACCCTTTTTACAAAACAAGCTCTCCGATCTTCTCCTCCTTTTTACGCTATGTTGCTCTCTGAAACTCTCTACTCTGTAAGTCTAATGAGAGCTGCACACCTTTATTTTCTGCTGCAATGAATACTCCTATGTTGCTCCATTTTGTCCGTCCTCCACTCTGTCTTCCTCTCCTCTTTTCGTGTATTGCCTTCAACAAAAGGCAATAATTTCCAAAACCAACCAAAGCTACAAGTGGAAGACCAACCAAACTCCACTTCATAGTGGGCACCCCATGTTCTCCTCTTTTCTACCATCTTTTCTTTCCTCTTTCCGGAAATGCCGTGTGTTCCCTCCACACTTTTATTTTATTTTATTTTTTTCTTCTCTTTCTTTCCCACTTCCGTGTGCTCCTCCCTTCATCCTCACTCTCCCACTTTGCTTTCTGATTTCTTTTTCAAACACCACCCGTGGACACAAGCTCCACTTCCAATTCTTTTGTTTGTTTTTATTATTTCCTTTTCTCCTTTTTGCTTGAAATTGATCTTAAAGCAAATTTAACTGCACACTAACACAATGTAAGGTAAAATGCAACCATTTTAACACAAAAACATCACAAAGACTTTAGAAATGGATGGTATAAATGCATGAAATATATGAGTGATCAATTTTCTTCCAATTTTTTGTGATAAACTAATAGATAATTGACTAGATAAACATCCTGCAAAGTTTCAATAAAAATTTCCAAGTTTTTCTTACAATTTCTGTGGTTTTTATTCAATTTTTATCGATATCGATAATATCCTGATATTTCCATTGAAATTTCCGTGCTTTGTACTACCGATATTTCCGATATCATTGATATTTTAGACCTTAGCGAGAAACAAGAAGAAAGAGAATTGGGATATAATTGTGTTGATTTTCAAGGATTGTATATTATTTCTTTCATGCTAACATTACAATTGTTCAGCCGAATATAAAGAGATGAACTCTCCTTGAGTTATTCCACACCGGTGGACTCCTAAGAAAAGACAACAAATGATTAACCACTTAGGAGACACACTTGAGTGCACTTGATTAACCACTTTGGAGACACACTTGAGTGCTCTTGAGTGGTTGCTTTAACCCTAACCCTACACACTTGATTAACCACTTAGGAGACACACTTGAGTGGTTGATTTAACCCTACTTCCAATACTCTCCCTTAAGCTAGATCCAGAAGATTTATGGATCCAAGCTTGGACAAAAGTCGTTGAAACTGGTGAGAAGCCAAGGGTTTGGTGAAAATGTTGGCCAGTCGATCACAGCTTCTGGTATAATGAGTCTGAATCACTTTCGACTGGACTTGTTCCCGAACATAATGACAGTCAACTTCAATATGTTTCGTCCTCTCGTGAAACAATGGGTTTGATGCTATATGCATTGCTGCCTGATTGTCACAAAATAAGGACATGGGGAGAGTTGTAAACACTCCTAAGTCGCTTAGAAGGCCTTTTAGCCATATCAGCTCACACGCAGTGGAGGCCATTGCATGATACTCGGCTTCAGCACTTGAGCGTGCAATGACATTTTGTTTTTTGCTCTTCCATGTGACCAAATTTCCACCAACAAATGTACAGTAACCTGTTGTGGACTTAGGGTCGATTGCGTTTCCCGCCCAATTTGCATCGCAATATCCCATGAGTTGTGTGTTTTCATTCTTCTTCATGATGATGCCACGACCCACAGACCCTTTTAAGTAACGTAATATCCTCTTAACAAGGTTCATATGCTCAATTGTGGGAGATTGCATGAATTGGCTTACGACACTTACGAAATATGTGATGTCAGGTCTGGTGATTGTTAGGTAGATCAACTTACCAATAAGCCTTTGATAATGGCGTATATTAGTGAGTGGCGTGCCCTCCAAGCTAGGTTTGAGCTTGCTATCCAGAGGAGTAATTGCAGGTTTGGCATCTCTCATGTTAACTTCCTTGAGCAAATCCAGGATATACTTTCTTTGATTTAGAAATAGTCCCTTATGAGAAGTTGCCATCTCTATGCCAAGGAAATACTTCAATACCCCAAGGTCTTTAATTGCAAACCTTTTTCTGAGTGACTGGTTGAGTTTGAAGATCTCTTTAGCACTATCTCCTGCAATTATTAAGTCATTGACATAGATCAACACAACCAATTTTCCCACAGCTCCAGTGCGAACAAATAATGAGGAATCGACATTGCTTCTTTTGAAACCAACACTTGTGAGAACTGAGCTTAGCTTGCCATACCAAGCTCGGGGGGATTGTTTTAGTCCATAAATTGATTTGTGCAATTTGCACACTAAATCATGCTCATTGCTTTGAGGGTGCCCTGGTGGCAATTTCATATAGACTTCTTCTTCGAGATCACCATGTAAGAATGCATTCTTCACGCCCATTTGGTACATGGACCATCCCTTATTGACAGCCACAGACAATAGAACCCTAACTGAGTTCATTTTCGCAACAGGGGCAAACGTTTCTTTGTAATCTACATCGAAAGTTTGAGTGAATCCCCTAGCCACCAACCTTGCTTTATGCCTCTCAATTGAGCCATCTGAATTGAATTTGATCTTATAAATCCATTTACAACCCACAACCCTTTTTCCTTTTGGAAGTGTGGTTATACTCCATGTTTTGTGTTGATCTAGAGCTTTAAGTTCTTCTTGCATTGCTTCTTTCCACACTTCTTTGTTGTTTTTTCCATAAGTGAGGTTTTGTTGGGTAAGCACTAATCAATGAGATCGTTTCGAGTTAAGTTCTAACTCGATAGAAATAAACTCACATGTACACAAAACTATACCTCAATCCAAATTGTAAAGGCTGAGTTCGAGTTGGCTTCGTCTAACATATAATAATGTACATATCATATCTCTATCACTCCATCTCCTACGTTACAAATACAATGAGAGGAGTGGTAAACAAAAGTATACATGGCACTCCCTCCATCACTCTTTTACCCCCAAATCAAATCTCAACCACACAAATTTCAATTGAATTTTAACTTAATAAAATCGACGTCGTGCACACAAAAGAGCCCCACACTCAATCCAAACATCAAATCAAAACTTCCAGTCCTTTCCATCTCCCTCATAAATCACAATAATTATCCATCTTCTCCCTTACCATACATGGCAGTGCTCTGCCTCCCGCTATTATCCTACACGCTACCCACCACTTAAAATGCGCACCCTCCTCACTCTGAGGCCACCACCACCGTCGTCGTCGCTCCTCCTCCCATGCCTCTCCGCCCTCTCTCCTCCTCCCTCCTCTTCCTTCCTCTTCAGCTCCCGACCTAACAGGCGCTCCCACTTCCTCACCTCGTGCTCTTCTCTCAAGCAGTCCAAGAAGAAGTCCCTCCAGAACACCCCCAATGCTCCTCCGCAGAGCCAGCGCTGGTTCTTCAACACCCCCAAGAACGACGACGGCGGTGAAATTGAAAAGACCGGTGAGGCTGACAACGGCGCCTTCGACGGCGACACTGCGTTTAAAGGCACTGTTTTGGCCGGTGTTGTCCTGGTCGGTATTGTTGGTGGGTTCGCCGGTGTTGGGTATGTGTACAAGGATCAAATCAACGCCTTCTTGAATCAGTTTTCCACTTTCATTGAAGGTAAATTTGCCAAATTTTTGTACCCTTTTCAGGTTTCTGTTAATTCTGCTTGGATTTTGTTCATTGGTGTTAGAATTTGGTCTTGTTGTATACCCACCTGAGGTTTATTTTAGAAATTTTCTGGTTGCAATGATTAGTTTTGAATGGATAGGATTGCCATTTACACAAATCGGATATCAGCTTTTCAGATCTTTTTGTGATATCATTATGATTGTAGTATGTATTTGGTATATGATTGATTGTAATATGGAGAATTCGACAGATTCGAGGTAGATTCAATGTTTTATTAATTCAGTTTCTCAACCCTCATAGTTTAGCTATGTGACAATGTAGAAGTCTAGCCTTTTTAAGGACTTTGGGCAACTTATGGGCACAAAAATCTGTCCAAGGCACTTACAGTTTAATCATTACACTGCGATACCATATTCATATGTTCTTCATGTTTTCTTTCTTTCATGATGATTGAAAATTCTTATCTGAATAATGAGGCAGTTGATCAGCTTACGACAAGCAGCATTAAGAAAAAAACACATAACAAACAGAACATAAGCGTTTACCAGCCTAACAATATCAGTGATACAGATCAAAGACAAAATTGATCAGGAAGACGCCACTAAAAATTAAAGCATGTTCTGTTTTTTCATTCTTTTCTTTGAATTTTCTGCAAGGAAGAATCTCCATGCAAATAGCCTTCATTTTAATACGAGTCAAATCATCCTCAGATTTTGGTAAAACATCTAGCCATTTTCTCTAGCCAAATATAGTTTGCATAAGCAGTTCAGGCTATCGCTGGCCACAGTTGATAGATTCACCATTCAAGTTTGCAATAGCCTCCACCAAAGTGCATAAGAAAAACAGTGCTTTAGAACTTGCTGTGCTGTTGTGTTTGAGTAACAGTGTAACTGTGTAGAGTTCAAGTTATATAGTTATACATTTAAATGCGTTGTCTTCCTAGGTTCTCTTCCCTTCTAGGTACAATCACATGTTTTAGTTTGATTTTAGGGAGCCCTTGTGATGGAATCAACCCTTAATATGCAGGGGAAAAATGTGCTCCCTTTCCTGCGTTGTTTCTTGAAGTGCTAGTTCTTGTACCTTAATGATCTTTTGATAAAAAAAAGAAGGATATTTAGCATTAAGCTGGGCTTTCTGTTTCTTTCTTTTTGATACAATTCTATATTTGACTTAATCTCATCAAACTTTTGGTGAACAGGTTATGGTCCAGCTGGATATGCTTTGTTTGTTGCAGTTTATGCCGGACTGGAAGTATGCCTTTGATACCTATTCCTTGAATGTATTGCTATCTATATGGATTTTAGCCTTTAATATGTTTTTATTCCCACTTGTTTGTTCACCCTTATGCTATTTATGTACATTTCCACATTCAACCTTTGCAGATATTTTTATTTTATTTTTTTGTAGTATCTGTTTTAGATGTATGAGACATAGAAAGCCAAACCGTCATTTCCAGTACTAACATAATAAAACTTATGTTTCCGTAGATCCTTGCGATTCCAGCAGTTCCATTGACCATGTCAGCTGGTCTTCTCTTTGGCACAGTTGTTGGTTCCATTCTCGTCTCTATAAGTGGCACGGTGAGTTTTTTTATCCCTTTTTTTTTATCCCTTTTTTTTTATTTTTTTTATAACTATACAAAGAACAATTTATCAATATTTGCGCTAAATTTTTTTCTTTCCCTTATGGTATTTACCTATTTCAGGTTGCTGCTAGTGTTGCCTTTTTGATTGCTAGATATTTTGCTCGTGAGCGTATTGTTAAAATGGTTGAGGGAAACAAAAAGTTTCTTGCCATTGATAAGGCTATTGGAGAAAACGGATTTAGAGTTGTCACTCTCCTTCGCTTGAGCCCTTTGCTTCCCTTTTCATTGGGGAACTATTTATATGGATTGACATCTGTAAAGTTTGTACCATACGTGTTGGGAAGGTTTGCTACTCTGCTTCTTTTTCACTCAGTTAAAGTTCTTATATCTCAACTTGGGTTTTGTTATACAAATTTTTATGGGCCGCTCTTGAGAGTTAGGGCTGTTAATCAGACAGGTTGAGCTGGAATTAGGACTTATTTTTATCCCAACTCAATTTGTAAGGTTCGTAGGACGATTATTTGGACCCAGTATTTAACCCAGCTTAAACTGTCCTATTTGATGAGCTACAGGCTGAGTTTGGGTCGGACCAAAGTGGATTAGGTCTAAGTTGTTATGGTAATTTAAACAAAATTTGGTATCTTTCTGGCTCCAACTTGTTACCCCTTAGGTTGTGGAAATGACTTAATAACCAACTTGCAGGCAACCCTTAGGTTAAAGATACAAAATACATATCTTCATACCAAACTTAAGATAACTATAAAGAATAAATTGGATCAGGCATATAATAGGCTAGGATAAGCCCAAGCTCTACCTGAAAAAGGCTTGGGCTCAAAATGTTTTCAGAGATCGTCTTTTGGAAACTCAATGTTGGTTTAGCTGAAATTTTCAGGCCACACAAATTGGATGACCTAGTAAGTTGAGGCTAAGAAGATTCTTCTGTGCCAGTCTGCATTCATGACTTATTCATTGATTTCCTCACAAGGGCTCAAATTTTCATGTTTCAAAAAAAGGGGAGAATATGATGGTTAGGACTCAGGACTCAGGACTCATGTCTGGTAGTTTACGTTCAAAAGTAGTTGATATCTAATCTCATGAACTAATCTAAATATGTATAACAGGTTTGTAACATTATTGACTATCTTGTTCTAAGTCAAATCTATAATTGTCCTACAGTTGGTTGGGGATGCTTCCAGGAACATGGGCTTACGTAAGTGCTGGTGCATTTGGGCGAGCTATAATTGTGAGTCTGCCTGTTTTACTTTTCTCTTGTGGCGATTCTATGTTTTACACCGATAAACTTATATTAATATATATCTTCCTGTCTGAAGTAGATGGGATGTGAGTTGAACTAGGTGAATGAGTATGAAACAAATGATTTAAACTTACCATAAGTATTCGACCAAGAAAAGAAATACTTACCATACGTCGGAAGCAATATAATTCAAGTTAATATATGACGTTGATCAGATGTGAAAATGAAACATAAGAACAGACACATTGTTTGTCTTTACATTATTTTAATTTAATAGATGGCTATGCTTATTATTCCTTGATAAGACTAAAAATCTTTTAAAAAATATACTTTTGAAGCTACGATAGTACAAAATGACAAATATAGATCAAGAAACTGACTTATTGCACATCATCAGGTTGTGAAAAAGGGAACCTAGTGGGCTAATGTTAACATCTTTGTTTCTGCTGTGGTATTCCTGTCTGTAAGGTCTATGTAGTAGGGGTTTTCTTTCTCAGTTAACATGCTGCAACAAGTTAATAATAAGTAGTAGACTGAGGAAAATATTGTGGAGTTGCTTTCTCATCAGCAATAACTGGTAACACTTAAAGGAAGTTAAGCAGTATGAACAATGCGTGTGACTTGAACCATCAATACTAACTATGAGTGAAGATGGACAATGTAATTCAAATTTAGACATATCTAACCTCCCACAAATGAAGAGACAGGTTTTACATTGGTAAGTGCCTGGTTAGCGTTTATTGGGTCATCATATTTGAATCAAACTCTTTTTCTTTATCTGATAGTTTTGAGTATAAACGATTAGATACCAAAGAAGGAGAGTTGGATATCTATAAACTAGCTAGAGCAAGGGAAAAGAAGACAAGGGACCTAAACCAAGTGAGGTGCATCAAGGATGAGGATGGAAAGGTTCTTGCTACAGAGAACGCGGTTAAAGACAGATGGAGAGGTTATTTTCATAATCTTTTCAATGAAGGACATGAAAGGAGTGCTTCTTTAGGGGAGTTGAGTAACTCAGAAGAGTGTAGAAACTACTCTTTTTATCGTCGAATCCGGAAGGAAGAAGTGGTTGTAGCTTTGAAGAAGATGAAGCATAGAAAAGCAATAGGCCCAGACGATATACCAATCGAAGTGTGGAAAGTTTTGGGAGAGACAGGTATAACATGGCTCACTGACCTTTTCAATAGGATTTTGAAAACGAAGAAGATGCCAAATGAGTGGCGAACGAGCACTTTGGTGCCTATCTACAAGAATAAGGGCGACGTACAAAATTGCATGAACTATAGGGGTATTAAGCTAATGAGTCATACAATGAAGCTCTGGGAGAGAGTCATTGAGCATAGATTGAGGCAAGAGACACGGGTTTCGGACAACCAATTCGGGTTCATGCCAGGGCGCTCAACCATGGAGGCAATCTATCTCTTACGAAGATTGATGGAAAGATATAGAGATGGGAAAAAGGATTTACACATGGTCTTTATAGATTTGGAAAAAGCGTATGATAGGGTCCCAAGAGACATTCTTTGGAGGATTTTAGAGAAGAAAGGAGTACGAGTAGCATATATCCAAGCTATAAAAGATATGTATGAAGGAGCAAAGACTGCCGTAAGAACTCATGAAAGACAAACTGAAAGCTTTCCCATAATTGTAGGATTACATCAAGGCTCATCCTTAAGTCCTTACCTTTTTGCGTTGGTAATGGATGAGTTAACAGGACATATTCAAGATGATATTCCTTGGTGTATGCTTTTCGCAGACGATATAGTGTTGATAGATGAAACTCAGGAAGGGGTAAATGCAAAGCTTAACCTTTGGAGAGAAGTGTTGGAATCTAAAGGTCTTCGCCTAAGCCGATCAAAGACAGAATATATGGAGTGCAAGTTCAGTGCAAATGGAGGCCAAAACGAGTTAGGGTGAGGATCGGAGATCAAGAAATACCAAAGAGCGATCATTTTCGTTACCTAGGATCTATCTTGCAAAAGAACGGAGAATTAGATGGAGATCTCAACCATAGAATACAAGCTGGATGGATGAAGTGGAAGAGTGCATCTGGCGTGTTGTGTGACCGCCGTATGCCACTGAAGCTCAAGGGAAAATTTTATAGGACGGCAATAAGGCCGACGATGCTGTATGGCACAGAATGTTGGGCGGTGAAGCATCAACACGTACACAAAATGGGTGTAGCTGAGATGAGGATGCTTCGTTGGATGTGTGGGCACACGAGAAATGATAAGATTAGGAATGAGGATATCCGGGGTAAAGTAGGAGTAGCCGAAATTGAAGGAAAAATGAGAGAAAATCGGTTACGGTGGTTTGGACATGTGCAAAGAAGGCCTACTGACGCTCCGATTAGAAGATGCGACTATGGGACAGAGGTTCAGGGCCGAAGGGGTAGAGGAAGACCTAGGAAAACTTTGGAAGAGACTAAGAAAAGACTTAGAGTACTCGGATCTAACGAAGGACATGACACAGGACCGAGCACAATGGCGTTCTAAGATTCATATAGCCGATCCCACTCAGTGACTTGGATTTTCCAAGTCTCAAACCGAGAAGTTTTCCTCACTCGGGAAATTAAGGGAACACTACCTCAACCTACATGCTCCACTCACAAAGCTTCAACATACAAGCTTCAACAAAAGAAAATTCAAAGAACTTAGCGAAGAAGGCTTTGGTGTATTTAACACAATATGTTGAAATGAAGAAAAGCTTATTTATTGATATCCCCGATAAGCTACAAATATGTACATATACATGAGTCAAAATAAACAAACAAGAGGGAGCCTTCACAAAGGTTGCTTAGGAGAAGTCTCAGCAATCGGTAGAGCCCCAGAAAGAGAAGGCACCGGAGGGGGATTATTCGGAGCCTTAGTACTGGACAGAACCCTAGAAGGAGGAGGCATCAGAGGTTGATCATTTGGAGCTTCATTACGCGGTACAGCCCCAGAAGACGAAGGCAATAAATGCCTTTGGAACAAACCCACAAATCTCTGATGATCAAGTAAAACCTGACCATCAGATTCCTTCATCTGGTCAAGCTTCCTCTTCATGTTTGTAGCATAGTCATGTGCGAGCCGGTGCAACTGTTTATTCTCATGCTTGAGCCCTCTCATCTCCTGTTTGAGACTCATCACTTCAGCCGCCAATGACTCAACTTGACGGGTTCGAGCAAATAGGCGTTGGGCCATATTAGACACAGAACCTGCACACTGAACACTGAGAGCCAGAGAATCCTTAACAGCTAACTCATCAGACCGTTTGGAAAGTAGTCTGTTATCTTTGGGAGTGAGAAGGTTCCTGGCCACCACCGCAGCGGTCATATCATTCTTCATCACGGAATCCCCAACGGTAAGAGGACCAGTAGGGGAAACGAAGGATGGGCGCCATATGTTGTCTGGAGAAGGCGGGGCTGCCTCTTCAACAAGGTTCAAGTCAAAACGACGGTCGGAGGGGCCAGACATTTTCAAAGATGTTGAAGAGAGAAGAAGTCGGACAAATCAAGATCTTAGAAATGCAAGAATGGAGCTTCTACTGGTGGAGATTCAAGTGTGCTTTGGAACTTAATGCCAGCCCCTATAAAAATCTGCACTCGATGGAGCTTCAGAAATCGAAGAGGCGTTTGCTTTCTCAAAAGCTGGGCTGCTCAGAGACCACGAGGGTTGATCTCAGAAATCGAAGAGGCGTTTGCTTTCTCAAAAGCTGGGCTGCGCAAAGACCACGAAGGCTGATCTCAGAAATCGAAGAGGCGCTTGCTTTCTCAAAAGCTGGGCTGCTCAGAGACCACGAGGGCCGATCTCAGAAATCGAAGAGGCACCTACTTTTCCAGCCTTGTCAGCACCTGTCACACGCACACTCAGCTTTGCGGAAATTATGGGCATTCTGTCGAAGACTTTTGGTGAAGTAGAAAGCATGTAAATCTTACTGTTCAATCACCCACTTCCCACACGCAACAGTAGCTCATGGGTACCACAGATAACTTTACCAAAGTTCTCTGCCAAAGTTGAGCACGTGAAGCTTGCAGCTCCCACTACATCGCTCTGACCAAGAAGGGTAAAAGAATAGCAAAGAAACAACACTAAAAAAAAAGTTTAGACACATAAATTTTGAAGGTCTAGCTACCATATTATTACCCATAAGGGTAAAGGAACAGTATCACTGCTGGATAATTGGAAAGTCCCTGTGTGTCAACCTCTGTGCTTCGTGGCAAGGTAGACTAGCAAACATGCCCAACCTTTACTCACATTCGAGAAAACACTCCCAACAAGATTACAAGATTGCTTGCTCCAAAATTGAAGAGGCACCGTCCTCCGAATCTCGAGAGCCAGACTCCCAACATGCCTACTTTCTCAAAAATCGAAGAGAGGGTAAAGGAACAGTACCATTGCTGGATAATTGGAAAGTCCCTGTGTGTCAACCTTTACTCACATTCGAGAAAACACTCACTTTCTCAAAAATCGAAGAGACACCGCTCTCCGAATCTCGAGAGCCAGACCCCCAGCATGATTGCTTTCTCAAAAATCGAAGAGGTATCGTTCTCCGAATCTCGAGAGCCAGATCCCCGATAGGATTGCTTGTTCGAAAACCGAAGAGGCACCATTTTCCCAACTTCAAGAGTCGAATCTCCTTGGATAAAGCTTGTCTGTAATCTTTACACGCAACATCAGCTTTCCAGATACCACAGACCACTTTTTCAAAGTGCTCTGACAGAGTTAAAACATGTGAAGCTGGCAGCTCCAACTACCGTGCTATGACCAAGCAGGGTAAAGGAATAGCATTACTACTTGTTGTTAGGGAGACTCCTATATATGTCGACCTCCATCCCCAACGGACAGGCAGACCTGCAAAAATGCTCAACCCTTCCTCATATCTGAGAGGGCACTCCCAACGAAGCCTTTTGAAATATTCAGCTTTCTTTCCCCCCGATAATACCTCTGCAAACAAGCTATACTAGAGCAAGAATATCTCATATCATCAGGGTTAAAAGCAAGAGTATCCCATATCATGCTTTTTCCCTATCTTTTCCTTTGGCCTTGTTCTTACCTGCAAGACAAGGAGAAAGAGAGCAATCAGTCAGCACTTGGAATCAAGCTTCCAGCTAGGAACTGACTGCTTGGAACCCCTTACCTGATTACTTACCTGACATTGCTCTCGAGTACTCATCTTCAACATCTTATGCTTCCAGGGAAGATACCGCATCTGCCTGAAGAACAGATAGGGCAAGTGAGAAGGATACAAGGAAGCATGTGGAGACAAGCGTAACAGCACACATGCTGATACATCCATTACTCTGTCAAAGCAAAAGTATCCCATATCAGCAGGGTCGAACGTACTCTAGATTTGATGGACTTGTTTTGACCCTCAAATTCTTCAGTCGGCCTTATACTCTGGAGGAAACCAGAAAACCCTCCAGCTCAGTTCAAGAATAAGCCTATGGAAAGTTACTTCTTCAAAAGCAAAAGTATCCCATATCATCTCTTCTCATTTTTCTTCTCTTTATCCTTCATGTTGCCTGCAAAATAGGGAGAATGTGAACAATCAGCCGGAGCTCTGATTGCTCACCTTGTCTGTCACCTCTTTCAGCAAATCCCCTAGCTCGGCGACTTGGGGGACTCCTACTACATGGTTTGTATCGCGCTTGACCAAGTCTGAAACTACAAGTAAGCTTCAAGTGAAATTGATACATTACCTTGTGCATCTCCACCAGTTAAAGATACCACCCCTGGATGGAGGAAGAGTACTTCAAGAGAAGATGCCACATCTACCTATGAGACAGATAAGGCAAGTCAAGACGATACCACACTCCGATACTTAGAAGTTTCGTGATTACGAGATCATTCTCCCACAATATTTCCTAATGTCATTTGTACTAAATCATTCACTTGTACTCACTAAAGGAGAGCTTGAACCTATGTACTTGTGTAAACCCTTCACAATTAATGAGAACTCCTCTATTCCGTGAACGTAGCCAATCTGGGTGAACCACGTACATCTTGTGTTTGCTTTCCTATCTCTATCCATTTATATACTTATCCACACTAATGACCGGAGCAATCTAGCGAAGATCACAAAAAGCGACCGTTTTTGCTACCTAGGATCTATCTTGCAAGAGAACGGAGAATTAGATGGAGATCTCAACCATAGAATACAAGTTGGATGGATGAAGTGTAACAGTGCATCCGGCGTGTTGTGTGACCGTCGTAGGCCACTAAAGCTCAAGGGAAAATTTTATAGGACGGCAATAAGGCCAGCGATGTTGTATGGCACAGAATGTTGGGCGGTGAAACATCAACACGTACACAAAATGGGTGTAGCGGAGATGAGGATGCTTCGTGGGAGGTGTGGGCACACGAGAAATGATAAGATTTGGAATGAGGATATCCGAGGTAAAGTAGGAGTAGCCGAAATTGAAGGAAAGATGAGAGAAAATCGGTTCCGGTGATTTGGACATGTGCAAAGAAGGCCTACTGACGCTCCGGTTCGAAGATGTGACTACGGGACAGAGGTTCAAGGCCGAAGGGGTAAAGGAAGACCTAGGAAAACTTTGGAAGAGACTCTAAGAAAAGACTTAGAGTACTTGGATCTAACGGAGGACATGACACAAAACCGAGCGCAATGGCGTTCTAGGATTCATATAGCCGACCCCACTTAGTGGGAAAAGGCTTTGTTGTTGTTGTTGTATAGTTTTGAGTAAATTAGAGAACTGCTACTTGCCACAAGATTGACGTAGTGAAATCGTGTTGACACCCTAGTTACATTCTTATTCTATATGATAGAATAGATAGTTACCAGACCTAGGTCAGGTATTGCACAACCTTGCTATATTCTGTGGTTGATGCAGTTACAAGTCTGGGAAATGAAAAGGGGTCGTAACATCCAGATGCATTGGTGATTGTCATGCTGGCATCTGCAACACTGGGCTCTACATATGTATTAATGCATGTTTTCATGCAGTTAGTAACTTGGGTATCCTATCAGATTAGTTACACTTGTTTGCAATCCTTATGGCGAGGAAATGTAATAGAATGAATAGTTAGAGAATTTAAGGAACCGTCAAATTTGTGGATTTTTATATCTTTTTTGGGGTCCAGGTTGCAGCTGTCATTTTAAAGGGAATGTTTTGAATGATTTATATTATTTATTAGCTTTGGATATAGTGCAGAACTGTACTCTGTTAGGGAAGGAGTGTCATGTTATTGCTGTTCAGAATGTAACGATTGGAAAACTTGAGAAGTTTGTCGGAACAGTATTTGATGAACAGGCACTAAGCAGCTGGTCATATCGAAGCCGATAGGAATTTCTTTAACTTCATATTGTTACGTGCTACAGATTTATGTAGTTGCATACTGCTGCTCGATAGATTTACAACTTACCAAGGATCAGAATTTGGTGTTATCAAATACCGCACAATTTGTTTATGAGACACATTGTTATTATGAATTAGAAAACATGTGTTTCCTTCTATTGATATTGTACAGTTAAGGAATTTAGTTAGGTTCCGTGTAGTTACCCGAGGTTCATTTTGAATCGTTTGTGAATGTTTTTGTTTTGGTGTTGGTGGTGTTTCAGCAAGAAGAATCTGAAGTTGGTTTGCCTGGAGGAAATGGTCAGCTGTTGACACTAGGGCTTGGACTGTTAGCCACAGCATTGGCTGCTGCTTATGTAACACGACTAGCAAAGGTAAGCTCCCACTTTGACAAGCATTTTCGTTTATAGGGTTTGTCAAATGTCATTGTTCCTTTTGAAAACCAGATGCCTAAATAGGCGTTCTTTACGCCAAGTTGAAATGATTATTTTTTCTGGTTTTTGATGCAGGATGCTGTAAAAGATATCGATTAGGTGACGGGTTCTGTCTGCCCATGAAGTCTGCACAATGTATTTGAAACTTCAAAAACAAAAAAAAAAAAGGGTAAAAGGTTGATAGCTACTTCGCTGCCTTGTAATTATCCAACTTTTGGCAAATTGAATAGGAAATGTATTGATTTTTACTCTTGAATTGCATCACTAATTCCTGATGAGAAATGTGGTTCAGATTTTTCCATTCCAGCAGGAGTATGTACTGATTAATATTAGTTTTTATTTTTTTATTATTTGTAAATGAGGTTTTATGTTCATATTACCCATAGATGGCGATGTATGACAGCAATGCTAATTTTAAATCTAGTTAAAGACTATCCAATTATGTGGAGTAGTCGTATGATCGTATTCCGCTCTTCTTAGAGTGAATAATGCACATTTTCCACATATTTCATACCACATTATACAATCTAATAGATGTAGAGTCCACAAATATGTGTCTCATTTCTATTGAAGAAGTGGTAAATATGATACAAAAAACATAGTAAGAGTTGCATTTGTACTTTAGAGAGTAGAATATCACTTTGTTTAGAACATAATATCATAAAAGAAACTGCAAAAAACCACATCTTCAATAAAGATGGAATGCACGTATGTCAATGGCCTACCTCTGTTAAAAAAAATCCATATAAATATGAAATAAGAAACTCAAAAGTGTAATATACGGTGGAAATTGATACAAATATGATATAAACATATGGCAAATGTAATATACGCTGGAAATTTAATTTCCACACCACTCTCAAAAATCCAATTTTTTGTGCATGTGTGACACATCCGACCTTGATATCCATCGAACACCAAGGTAAGCACGTGCTGACCGACATCCGAAAAGTGATGAAGCCATATTAGGATGCATGAGAAATGTACAACCCGTACTCTTCTTCATGCAACCAGGTGATGAAATGTACAACTCGTACTCTAATATTATTTGGCAACTTGCCACTCATGCCACCAACCAGGTGAAGAAGGAACTCATCTTCATGCCACAAACCAGGTGATGAAATGTACAACCTGTACTCTCCTTCATGCCACCAACCAGGTGATGAAATGTAAAACTCATACTTTAATATCATTTGGCAACTTGCCACTCATGCCACCAACCAGGTGAATAAGGAACTCATCTTCATGCTACAAACCAGGTGATAAATGTACAACCCGTACTCTCTTTCATGTCACCAACCAGGTGATGAAATGTACAACCCGTACTCTAATATCATTTGGCAACTTGCCACTCATGCCACCAACTAAGTGAAGAAAGAACTCATCTTCGTGCCACCAACCAGGTGATGAAATGTATAACCCATACTCTTTTTCATGCCACCAACCAGGTGATGAAATGTACAACCCGTACACTAATATCATTTGGAAACTTGCCACTCATGTCACCAACCAGGTGAAGAAGGAACTCATCTTCATGCCACAAACCAAGTGATGAAATGTACAACCCATACTCTCCTTCATGCCACCAACCAGGTGATGAAATGTACAACCAGTACTCTAATATCATTTGGCAACTTGTCACTCATGCCACAAACCAGGTGATGAAATGTACAACCCGTACTCTCCTTCATGCCACCAACCAGGTCATGAAATGTACAACCCGTACTCTCCTTCATGCCACCAACCAGGTCATGAAATGTACAACCCGTACTCTAATATCATTTGGCAACTTTCCATTCATGCCACCAACCAGGTGAAGAAGGAACTCATCCTCATGCCACCAACCAGGTGATGAAATGTAATGAAAGGTGATGAAGGAACTCACCTTCGTACCATCAACCAAGTGATGAAAGCAACTCACCATTCATTTCACCTACCAGAAAACGAGTGGTATAATTTATACATGTGAACTCCTAGCATTCAAAAATAATCAAAAACCCTCAAGCTTGACAACTCAACTAGGGGAGCACTTATGCCCAACAAGAGTTATAGTCATCGACAAAGTCTTATTGCAAGCTAACAACAACTTCAGTGCATGGCATTCGAAGATCAAGCTATTCAGCCCTCTTACATCTGCTTCAGACATTTCCCCTCTGTAACAATGGAAACTACAACTCGTAGAAAGCTTCACTCTTGATCAAGACAGTGTGAAGCAAAACCAATTTATGGTGCCAACAAAAGCTTCATCAAAGGAGTTCAACCATAATTCTCAAAAGCTTTACACACTCTTGATCAAGACAGTGTGAAGTAAAACCAATTTATGGTGCCAACAAGAGCTTCATCAATGAAGGACAACCACAATTCTCAAAAGCTTCACACACTCTTAATCAAGACAGTGTGAAACAAAACCAATTTATGGTGCCAACAAAAACTTCATCAATGGAGGGCAACTACAATTCTCAAACCTTCAAGGCAAATTTAAGATTGTTCGAAGCAAATTCAATTTATATGGTTTATCCAAACCTTCGAATACTACAAGGTGTGGCTTGCATCACAATCTCTTGCTCAACAGTGTGGAAGCAAAATTTGTATATGTTGTCTCTCCCACATTTTCAAATTTCTAGTTTCCCCAAAAAAAAAAAAGGAAAATTCAACAAAGCTTCATCAATGGAGGACAACTATAAATTCTCAAAAGCTTCACACTATCTTGACCAAGATAGTATGAAGCAAAATCAATTTGTGGTACCCAACAAAGCTTCACCAACAAAAGCTTCATCAATAGAGGACAACTACAAATTCTCAAAAGCTTCACACTATCTTAATCAAGATAGTATGAAGCAAAATCAATTTGTAGTACCCAACAAAGCTTCACCAACAAAAGCTTCATCAATGGAGGACAACTACAAATTTTCAAAAGCTTCACACTATCTTGATCAAGATAGTGTGAAGCAAAATCAATTCATGATACCCAACAAAAACTTCAAATCCAAAGCTTCACTTACAAAGCTTCAACTCCAAAGCTTCACCAACAAAAGCTTCACCCACCACAAAAGCTTCACCCACAAAAGCTTCATCTACAAAAGTTTCACCTATAAAAGCTTCATCCACAAAAAGCTTCCCCCACCACAAAAGCTTCCCCCACCACAAAAGTTTCATCCACAAAAGCTTCACCCACCACAAAAGCTTCCCCTACCACAAAAGCTTCACCCACAAAAGCTTCACCCACCACAAAAGCTTCCCCTACCACAAAAGCTTCACCCACAAAAGCTTCACCCACAAAGCTTCAACACAAAAGCTTCACCTACAAAAGCTTCACACTATCTTGATCAAGAAAGTGTGAAGCAAAAACAATTCATGGTACCCAACGAAGCTTCAACCTCAAAGCTTCACCTACAAAGCTTCCGGAGGTCGTGAATGATGCGTTGCAAGGTAAGAAAGAAAGATGGAGACCTGGAGGGCTTGGGAGAAGCATTTCCGCTTTCGGAGGTCATGAATGATGCGTTGAAGCTCGGTGACTCAGACTTTGTTGCCATTGTAGTCCCAGTCGTTGAGCTCTGGAACCACATTCAAGCTAGGGTTTTCGAGCGGGCTTATTTTGTTGTAGAGGGTCAGCTACTTGGTCCTGCTCGTGTAGTAGGTCCTACTATTATACTGGGAACAATTATAATAACACATATTAAATAAACACACAATCAAGAAATCCAAAGGTAGTTTTTGGATAGGAAGGAAAAACAAAACAATAGTAATTTGTCATCCTTTTCGACCACAAAATTTTTCAAAGCTTCAATTAACTTTATAGTCACAATTTATTTTGTTAAATATTTTCTTCCTGGAAAGAAAAAAATTAAAAAGATTAACATTCCCAAAACATGAATAAGCAGATTCAAAGATTAATCTCCACATGAAACACTTCCAGTAGGAAGAACAACAAACACACTCATTTCAAAACATAAATAAGCAGATTCAAAGATTCAACTTTTGTACAGAAATGAGCCAAAAGCACATGCCGCTTTAATGTATGAGCCAAAAGAACTTTCAGCTTTAGCAGCCCATACCCGACACCCCAAATTTGAGATATATTTGAGACTCAAAAGTGTTTACACAGAAATGTCAAACAACGCAAATCTCTAACCTGATCCTTGTGTGCATCTTACAGTCATTGTCGCTGAAACTTCTGCATCAAAAGCATCAACAGCCTTTTCAATTCTGAAACAGATACACTGGGAACATCTTTTGAATCTCTTCCCTCTTGACGTTATTGTAAACGCATCGCTAAATCAACATTCGCAGGCGCACCAAAAGCTGCCTAACAAAAAAAAAAAACAAATTTCACAAATCACCTAAATGAAATTCAGCGCAAAATTCCAAAATATTTGAAAATGAAAACAGGAAAGAGTGAGAGTAGTGTCCCGGGCCGATGTCCGATTCATTATGGAGCTGGAGCATATCTGGGAATATGTCTCGGCCGGCGGAGTCGAGATTGGTTTTTCAGCTCCTCCAAAGGGCCTAAAGATTGTGCTCCACCGACTCCTTCGAATTGGACCAGACCAGTAGCGGCAAAAGGCTCAACAACATGTGGCTTTGCCATTGAAAAAAGAACGAAGAAGAAGACGACAACTGAAGTGAATTAAAGGAAAAGAATCAATATTTGAATAAATTCAATGTGCCGCAACAGGAGTTTTTGGATCCATTTATATATTAGATTTCCCTTAAAACAAGACATATGGGAAAACAAATAATACCCAAATCTCAACATTAGTGTAGTAGATGAGTAAATAATATATGACAAAAAAAATTCAATGGTGCATACTAAAAATGAGTGAATAGAGTAAGACAGAGTACATGAGTGACTTTGAAATCAATGAATTAAATTCCAAAAGTGAGTGACAAAGAATAATTAAGGCAGAAGCTTAACTACCCTATCAATTTTAAATTCAATGTCTGTTTATTGCATATGCCTTCACTTATATATTAAATTTTGTTCAAATTCAATGTATGTTCACTGCATGCTAATCTGTGTTTTGGCATACTCTTACGAGGTTTGGTCACAAAACTACAACCATTTTTACAAATTCCATAAGCCAACAATGGAAAATGAAACTCACGAAGCAACCTAGAAGGAGGCAGACAACAGAAATCAAAGAACGGAACAGGTGAGAACCAAAACGTTAAAAACAGCACATACCCATTTCAAAGACAAAAAATCATGCAATCCTCCTTTTCCCAGGGCCCTTCAAACTTCTCTGAGTAACACCTGCACACAGAAACAATATCCATTTACCCTATTTAGAAATCGAAAAATGGATTTTAGAGAGAGGAGAGATAATTAGGGTTTAAGAGTAATCGTGGAAACTAATTGTGCTGAGAGGAAGCAATTGTGGTCCACATCTTCACACAACAAATTGGAATTTGGGATTTTAACAGTAACCAACAGTCATTCAAAATTTACTAGTCACAATTAAAGCTTAAGTGATACCTTGATTATAGTCATCAATACGCATGCTCACATACTAAGACCTAAACCCTAAATCATTCCAATCGTTCTCTTTCTCGTCCTTGGAGATTATGATTCAAGTAAAATCAAACATTCAAACAACTCATCTCTCACTTGATTGATTGGTACCAAATGAAGGTCAATAATACTTATTTGTAATTTAATTAATAAAAATTGACGCTTGAATCAAAAAGTAAGAAATTAAAAGAGAAATGGAGAAATACCTGGAATGGAATAAGTGAATCATAGATGAAGGAGTTTATGTTTTTGTTTCTGTTTCGAAACCAGAACCAAACCAATTTGGGACAAAAATGAACAATGCTTTCATTTTTTTTCAAGAATTTAACAATTGACCTAAATCAAAATATTAAGAGGCGAAGAGCTTACGTATGTATTAATCAAGAAACAAATAAATTAAATCAGTGGAAGACCCTAATTCACAAAAACAGAGACATAATCCGAGCACCCAGCTTAACAATTTATAAACATCCATTACAATTTGAATGAAAGAACAAAATATAAGTGAAAATTGTAACAAAGCAAATGGCAATTAGACACTAAACAATGAAAAAAAAGCAGTGCATTACCTTTTGAATCAAGGGAGAAAATTGAAAACCCAGACCTTGCCATTCGTTCCTCACCCATCCCATCCTGACCGACTCCGTGCGTAACCCGTTAACCCTAAAGAATACACACACCCATGCTTTCCGCTCTGTATCTCTCTCCTGGCCTATCTCTCTCTCTAAAATGGGAGAAAATCCCATAGATCCTGGCAGAGCACCTACCTAAATCTCTATCTCACTCAGTCCAAACCCGTAGCTCCAATCTCTCTCCAATCTCTCAAGCCCTTTGTCTCCCTCCTCTGTAGTCGCTCTGTCCCCCTCTCTCCGCTCGCCAAAGGCACACCCAGCTGTCTCCGAGTAAAAAATGGGAGCGATTGTCTTCGACAGAGATGTCCCCCTCCCCTCTCTGTCGCCGTGGCTGAAAATAGGTTTTTAAGCCTGAGTGGCAATTTTGTAAATTAAGTCAAAGTTGGTTAAAAGCATCCGAGTGGCAAGCTTGTAAATAAAATGAAATGTGGTTCAAAACACTGTTCATTGGTACAGTGCAATTGAAAAGCCTTCTTTAGACTAAAGTAATGTGTTTCCTTCTATTGATGTTGTTGTACAGTTAAGGAATTTAGTTAGGTTCCGTGTAGTTACCCGAGGTTCATTTTGAATCGTTTGTGAATGTTTTTATTTTGGTCTTGGTGGTGTTTCAGCAAGAAGAATCTGAAGTTGGTTTGCCTGGAGGAAACGGTCAGCTCTTGACACTAGGGCTTGGATTGTTAGCCACAGCATTGACTGCTGCTTATGTAACACGACTAGCAAAGGTAAGCTCCCAAAGCATTTTCGTTTATAGGGTTTGTCAAATGTCATTGTTCCTTTTGAAAACCTGATGCCTAAATAGGTAATTTTTACCAATATTTTAAAAAATGCTAGGCGCTAGTTGGGTGGCGGGTTAGGGCCTAACGCCTAAGCGGCTAGGCGGGTCTAAACGGGCGCTTAGGCAGACTAGGCGGATTTAATAAATCTATTATATTTTATAGAGGTCGCACTTGGTGCGATGGCAAGTGCCTTCGCCCATGAGCGGTAGGTCTCGGGTTTGAGACTTGGGAGCAGCCTCTCCATAAATGGGGGTAAGGCTAGCCGACATTCACCTCTCCCAAACCCTGCGTAAAGCGGGAGCCTTGTGCACTGGGTACGACCTTTTTAAGTGTCTGTTTATACTTAAAATATATATGATTTCATCATAAACTACAAAATGGAATCACATAGATATTATGAGCTATTGGAACATAATGAAAATATGGAGAACAAATGTACAATGTGTGTTCCTTTAAGTATTCAACAAGTCTCTTACAATTTATTGAAAAAATAAAATGCAAAATGAAAGTTATTTATTTTCTATCTAAGTGAGTCGCAACCTAAGTGGGTGTCTAGGCGGGCTAGGCGAGTGCCTATGCGGTCTAGGGGGGTGCCTTAGTAGGTTTATGAGCCCTTTCTTAATTTCTAAATGCCTAGACATTAATCGGGGTGGTGGCCAACCGCCTAACGCCTAGACGAGACCTAGATGATGCTAGGCATGCAGGAATTTTTAGAACAATGATATTTACGCCATGTTGAAATGATTATTTTTTTGGTTTTTGATGCAGGATGCTGTAAAAGATATCGATTAGGTGACGGGTTCTGTCTGCCCATGAAGTCTGCACAATGTATTTGAAACTTCAAAAAAATAAAAAATAAAAGGTAAAAAGTTGATAGCTACTTCACTGCCTTGTAATTATCCAACTTTTGGCAAATTGAATAGGAAATGAATTGATTTTTACTCTTGAAATTGCATCACTAATTCCTGATGAGAAATGAGGTTCAGTTTTTTGAATTTTTCCATTCCAGCAGGAGTATGTACTGATTAGTATTAGTTTTTTATTTTTTATTTTTTTTATTTGTAAATGAGGTTTTAAGTTCATACTACCATAGATGGCGACGTATGACAACAATGCTAATTATGTGGCTTAGTCGTATGATCGTATTCCGCTCTTCTTAGAGTGAATAATGCTACACTTTCTACATATTTTATATCACATTATACTTTCTAATAGATGAATAGTCCACAAATACATGTGAGTCTCATTTCTATAGAAGAAATGGTAAATATGATACAAAAAACATAGTAAGAGTTGCATTTGTACTTTAGAGAGTAGAATATCACTTTGTTTAGAACATAATATCATATAAGAAATTACAAAATACCACATCTTCAATAAAGACGGAACGGAAAGCACATATGTGTGATGGCCTACTTCTGTTAAAAAATCGATACAAATATGATATAAGAAATACAAAAGTGTAATATACGGTGGAAATTGATACAAATATGATATAAAACATATAGTAAGTGTAATATACGCTGGAAATTTAATTTCCACACCACTCTCAAAAATCCAATTTCTTGTGCATGTGTCATTTCCCTTTTAAGCCAGGCAGTCACACGAAGTACCTCAAACTCTTCCACGACTTCACTTCAACATGCAATTCACACCCTTTCTTAAGCCACTTGTCATGACTACAACTAACAAAACTAGTGACAATATTTTAAAACCCTAAATCATTGCTACATAATCAACCAGTCTCTTATCAACTGATCATCATCACAACCCAAACCAATCTCTCCAAATATCAAAAATGGCAACGACTCACGCACAGGTTCCCGGCGAGCCCACCCCGACGAGCATGGCCTTCCTTGAGACCGCGACAGCCGCGGTCCAAAACTTCAGCCCTATCAAAAGCATACACCAGCACCTTTGCGCCTTCCACTTCTACTCCCACGACATGACCCGCCAAGTTGAAGCACACCACTTCTGTGCCCACCAGAACGAAGAGATGCGTCAGTGCCTCATCTACGACAGCGAAGCTGCTGACGCCAAGCTCATCGGCCTCGAGTATATCATATCCGAGGCCCTCTTCCTCACCCTCCCGGACAGCGAGAAGCCGCTCTGGCACTCGCATGAATACGAGGTCAAGAGCGGGGTTCTCTTCATGCCCAGCGTTCCGGGTCCCATCGAGAGGCAAGACCTGGACAAGCTGTGCAAGACTTACGGGAAGACCATCCATTTTTGGCAGGTGGATAGGGGGGACGATTTGCCGCTCGGCATTCCGCAAATTATGCTGGCTTTAACTAGGGATGGACAGTTGCGACCGGAGCTCGCCAGAGACGTGGAGAGACGGTATGGGGTGAGTTTTGAGGAGGAGAGGGAGAAGCGAGCGTATATGGCGGGGCCGAATCTTGGGATGCATCCTTTGGCCAACGGAGGAGGAAAAGGGTTTAAGACTGAGCTCAAGGAGGTGGGCTGTATGCCTGTTGATTCTGTTCCCAGGGTCTTTGTTTGAGTCTCTAGCTATGTAAAATATAATAGCCTGCACTGAGTAGTAGTATTTGTATGTTTGGTATGGTGTAATTTTGTGAATAAACTACTAGTTTCTGTTGGAATTAACCATAAAACTAACAGTAAACTCTAGAACACAACGCAGCAAGATTAGTGTAATCTTACCTGCAGAATACAAAAGATCACCAATTCGTTCCTGCAGAGGCCATGAACACGATGCAAAAGGCTCTTCTACTCATTTGGAGACCTGTATGTCCTTATGGTGATAGTCCCAAAAACGAAGAACCTTTTCTCTATGAGCAGGGAATCCTTTTTAAATAAAGCAAGGTTACCCAACTTCTATCTATCATGGAGGTTGGTTATAGAGCCGTTGCTTTCAGTTCCAGTAGTGGAAGAAGTAGTTCTAGTACGGGCTTCAAAATGCAAAGCATGATGGATGTAACTCTTCAATTATAGGACATGGTATTACACATATACAAAACTCTAACTGATTTATAATTTTAAAGATGTTGACACACCTATATCACTACTAGTTGAGTCTAATTAGGATTCTTACATTCTCCCACTTGGACGTTAACTAGTTATGGTTTGAAACAACATGTTCATTATAAATCATTCTTTAGTGATCACCATGAGTTTCACGCAATCCATATCCTATACACATCTACCAGTAACCATTTGAAAATCGAACTCCAGAAAACAATGCATGTATCAATACTGTATGCACCCTGAAATCATGATATTCAAAATCGCACTTTATGATGTCAATGACATATGCATATATGTACAATCCATACTTTAGTAATCACTACAATTCTCACACCTTTTCCTTCCACACTCATCTGTCCAGTACACTTTAATCAGACTTATCTTTAGAGCTTTTCATCCTTAAACACTGGACTTCGAGTTGATTTCTAGCTTCCTGCACAAAACAAACTTATCCAATATGTTCTTTGGAACAATCATTGGCCACATTAATTGCTTTAAATAAGTCTGAATCAATAACCATAGTGTCAATTGAATATAAGCTTGAATGAAACAACAAAACACAAACTCGCAGCAACACTAATAAATTGTTATAATTCATGCAGTAGCATGTTTTACTCCCACATTCCTACAGAATCAAAACTATCATGCACACCCATGTTTGCTACATGTTCTTTGAACATTCCCACTAATCTCGCATATTGAAACTAACAATAAAGCTTCACGATAGTGGTACGTTTCTAGTAAACTGTATGCAACAACCTTATGTGAAAATGCAATAGCCGTATATATAGATCCTTATTTGAATAGTCATAATCTCCATCCTTATATTCACAAGTTAATCTCCTGTATCACCGTATAACAGTCTTCCTTATTACTTCAAAAATTGAAGTCACAAGTCCAAAACACTTTCACGAAGTAGTACAATTAGCCATTATTCTAACTAGTTGGCCACCAAGTGTATTTATTGCACATATTCTTTTAATCAAACCAGAAAGAACCCTTACGGCGAAAGAGTACAATACATAATAATTTGCAAGATGTAAGGCAAAACAAATATAAAGTTATCACTCCCACTAATTTAATTAATCATAACTTAATTACAGAACAACACTTTTGATAAAGTTCTGAAATATGCATGCTTTGGGAGCAACCTTACTACGACAATTAGTTAACACAAAAGCATCTTACCACATAATTTTATTTATTTATTTATTTTATGTTTCTTTAACATGCAAGAAATCACATTATCAATGAAAAAGTCACAAAAGTATCACAATCTTTGCACAAGATATTCCAATCTTTCCTTGATATTCATTTAAGCATGTATGATGGATACACAAAACCATACCACAAACAATCAAACGGTATGAAACAACTGGACCACAATTGTATCGATATCAAACATTAGTTCGTATTAGCTTCACACTCCTTATAAAGACCAACATGTAACCATCCAATGCAACCATATGCAATAGACAAAGACGATAGAGAATGCACATAAACATCATATATACATTATATATAGTCACACAATTTAACCATGTTGTCATCTTTAAGATTATAATTCAACTTGAGTCATGCTAGTTTGAATCAGGGTGAGGTTCCTTACACTACATTTTAGCAAATTCTAGTGCAAAATTATGAAACCCTTGCTCTACAGCATGAAACTAATGAAACTTGCTTTACAGCCTGAAACTGATTGCGTTGGAAATAATGACTTTCCATTTGATTCATGTCATGGTGGTATATGCCATATGCCGTATGCATGCGTACATTAGTTATTGTTCCAAGACTTGGATGGTAGAGCATGCTAATAGTACATTGGCGTTACTGATTTGTTGTCTCACATATGGATGTTGAATATTAAACATGCATTCGTCATAGAAGGAAACTTAATACATGTGTTTTCAAAAACTTTAGTTTACTTTCAATTTGATTTGGACAACACAAAGAACAACTCTCATAATCTTTTAGAACTCAATAACTTTTGAATGAGTTAATGAGTGTGAAGCTCAAGATTTCGTCACTTATTCTCTTACTTGGGCAAAACACTCATTAATTTATTGCTTCACCAAAATTCAGCGTACTAGTTGCTTAAAATTTTAAACACAAAAGAATAGAAATCCAAAACAAGATTCCACGAGTGAGTTCCAATTACTCTAGGATTTACTATAATTAATTATATATATATATATATATATATATATATATATATATATATAATGACTAATCCTCAAGTTATGTAAAATAAACCAGAGACGCTTATTATTCATATAACAAGTTAAGAAGTCATGGTTGTCCTATTAATAACCAAGAGAAGCAAAGTGGACTAACCAGAAACTGCCAGCATAGATTTCTTTATGAGCATAGATTACTTATAAATTTATAACAAATAAAATACATAACCAATGACCACGAAAATGTGAATTGTAGGAGAAGACATATATACGTACAACATATCAAAATGTCAAGCATTTTCATGGTCCATATATGTGCCATTGATTAAGCTTTATTCAAGATATAATTTGCCAAGCAATTTTTGTGCATCGACATCTCTCATGAAGATATATATATATATAAACATTTTCTATCTCATGCTTTCATTAAAATTGGTCCCTTACATACCTATAATGAGGCTCATAGCAAAAGCATTCGTAAATAAAAATAAAGAACTTTATCTCTTGATCACGCATTACATGGGTTACCTCATGAAAACTTTCAACACCTTTGGGCAAGGCTTTCACAAATTTTTTTTTTTTTTTTGAAATAAATTCATACTATGCCATCCTAATTGAACCAAAAATAATGATCTACACCTTTGGGCAAGAAGATCATCGATCCCCTTGTTATAATTAAGATGCTATGTGATAACTTTGTCGTTTTTATATATAGTTGATATGCTTCATTACTTTTCTTTCTAAGTTCATCAATAATTGTTTAAGAAAAACCTATTATTAATTGGAACCCGACTCAAAGCAAAAAGAGTGTTACAATTAAACAAATGGGAAAGCAGAGACCCACTTTGAAATTGATCGAATAAAATATCATGTGAGCAACGATTCAATTATTAAGCTACAATTGCATTACACCAATGTCTATGTGCCAATATATATATATATATATATATATATCAACATGTATTATAGTGTAATCAAGAAGACATTACCTATATGCAAAGAGTACAGCAGTGAACAACATATTGGAAGTGTAAAGAGATGAATGATTACCTACCTGAAGAAGTCATGGATGAAACCAAAGAAAAGCTTCTACTCCGCAACCTCGGATGAGAAACAACTTTAAATATTAAACACAGATTTATGTTACACCTTTGGGCAAGAAACATAAACTGCCAAATATGCATTACACATCCTTATTTGTATAGCTATTTCACAAAATTCACATTCCAACTTGAATCACATCTTTGGACAAGAGACTAAAGTTGCCTTACGGAATCATGAAATACTATACACTGAGTCACAGTTTGAACCAATCATTATTTCTTTCATTGGAAAGATTAGTATCATGTTATAAACTGTTAGTCACAATTTCAAGTAAAAATTACATTGAACAGAACTTCCTAATAATTCTCACTTTGGTGAAAAATTATATAAACATTTGTTCAAGAATACTTTATCATGGTTGTTGCTCCTGCAAAAGCCGTTAGTGTCGATAACCTTTACGATGAGTTATCTTTATCATCATCATGCCTTCCAACATGTGTCTGAAAAACTTTATACACATGAACCAACCATAAACCACAATTAAGTTTTTGTCAAATAAAATTCCTGATAATCCCACTTTTTCGTGAAGATTATTTTAATTGGAGTCTTTAACAAGATGAATCATTAGATGCCCAAAAAACTATTAGCGACATAACACTATATACATAGCCCTGCAATTGTCTAAATCATTAGCAAGCCATTAATTACCGATATATATACATATATGTCATTCTGGAGTGAGACTTTAATAACAAGATTACTTGTTTATGAAACCTGTCAGCAACGCCACAAGATAAAAGTATGAAAATACTACCTGTAGAAGCTAAGGATGACTGCACAAGAGAGAACTTCTACTCCCACTAATTAACCCAGTTTACTTTTATTGGTCAAGATTGAATGATCTATTTACAATCACGGGACTCCAATATTTCAAGCTACCTACATGTTAGACTTAACCAATATATTCTTGTAAGACAAGAATTAATCAGCCATTTAAATCAATCAAATGCATATAACAAGTCCGAACAGTTTTAATGCTACCAGTTAACAACTTCAAATGGCAAGAAACGCAGGCTTGAAATAGCGTACATGTATTTAAATATCCACACCAGTTTCGTTAAGTTAGGAAAATAAAGAATTATATATATCATTTTCCCAGCAAATATGAATCTAATCATTCTCAGAGTGATTGGAAATAATGCATTGGATCTAGGGCCTGTTAGATGGCTCTGATACCAAATGTTGGAATTAACCCTAAAACTAACAGTAAACTCTAGAACACAACGCAGCAAGATTAGTGTAATCTTACCTGCAGAATACAAAAGATCACCAATTCGTTCCTGCAGAGGCCATGAACACGATGCAAAAGGCTCTTCTACTCACTTGGAGACCTGTATGTCCTTATGGTGATAGTCCCAAAAACAAAGAACCTTTTCTCTGTGAGCAGGGAATCCTTTTTAAATAAAGCAAGGTTACCCAACTTCCATCCATCATGGAGGTTGGTTATAGAGCCGTTGCTTTCAGTTCCAGTAGTGGAGGAAGTAGTTCTAGTACGTGCTTCAAAATGCAAAGCATAATGGATGTAACTCCTCAATTATAGGACATGGTTTTACACATATACAAAACCCTAACTGATTTATAATTTCAAACATGTTGACACACCTATATCACTACTAGTTGAGTCTAATTAGGATTCTTACATTCTCCCACTTGGACGTTAACTAGTTATGGTTTGAAACAACATGTTCATTATAAATCATTCTTTAGTGATCACCATGAGTTTCACGCAATCCATATCCTATACACATCTACCAGTAACCATTTGAAAATCGAACTCCAGAAAACAATGCATGTATCAATACTGTATGCACCCTGAAATCATGATATTCAAAATCGCACTTTATGATGTCAATGACATATGCATATATGTACAATCCATACTTTAGTAATCACTACAATTCTCACACCTTTTCCTTCCACACTCATCTGTCCAGTACACTTTAATCAGACTTATCTTTAGAGCTTTTCATCCTTAAACACTGGACTTCGAGTTGATTTCTAGCTTCCTGCACAAAACAAACTTATCCAATATGTTCTTTGGAACTATCATTGGCCACATTAATTGCTTTAAATAAGTCTGAATCAATAACCATAGTGTCAATTGAATATAAGCTTGAATGAAACAACAAAACACAAACTCGCAGCAACACTAATAAATTGTTATAATTCATGCAGTAGCATGTTTTACTCCCACATTCCTACAGAATCAAAACTATCATGCACACCCATGTTTGCTACATGTTCTTTGAACATTCCCACTAATCTCGCATATTGAAACTAACAATAAAGCTTCACGATAGTGGTACGTTTCTAGTAAACTGTATGCAACAACCTTATGTGAAAATGCAATAGCCGTATATATAGATCCTTATTTGAATAGTCATAATCTCCATCCTTATATTCACAAGTTAATCTCCTGTATCACCGTATAACAGTCTTCCTTATTACTTCAAAAATTGAAGTCACAAGTCCAAAACACTTTCACGAAGTAGTACAATTAGCCATTATTCTAACTAGTTGGCCACCAAGTGTATTTATTGCACATATTCTTTTAATCAAACCAGAAAGAACCCTTACGGCGAAAGAGTACAATACATAATAATTTGCAAGATGTAAGGCAAAACAAATATAAAGTTATCACTCCCACTAATTTAATTAATCATAACTTAATTACAGAACAACACTTTTGATAAAGTTCTGAAATATGCATGCTTTGGGAGCAACCTTACTACGACAATTAGTTAACACAAAAGCATCTTACCACATAATTTTATTTATTTATTTATTTTATGTTTCTTTAACATGCAAGAAATCACATTATCAATGAAAAAGTCACAAAAGTATCACAATCTTTGCACAAGATATTCCAATCTTTCCTTGATATTCATTTAAGCATGTATGATGGATACACAAAACCATACCACAAACAATCAAACGGTATGAAACAACTGGACCACAATTGTATCGATATCAAACATTAGTTCGTATTAGCTTCACACTCCTTATAAAGACCAACATGTAACCATCCAATGCAACCATATGCAATAGACAAAGACGATAGAGAATGCACATAAACATCATATATACATTATATATAGTCACACAATTTAACCATGTTGTCATCTTTAAGATTATAATTCAACTTGAGTCATGCTAGTTTGAATCAGGGTGAGGTTCCTTACACTACATTTTAGCAAATTCTAGTGCAAAATTATGAAACCCTTGCTCTACAGCATGAAACTAATGAAACTTGCTTTACAGCCTGAAACTGATTGCGTTGGAAATAATGACTTTCCATTTGATTCATGTCATGGTGGTATATGCCATATGCCGTATGCATGCGTACATTAGTTATTGTTCCAAGACTTGGATGGTAGAGCATGCTAATAGTACATTGGCGTTACTGATTTGTTGTCTCACATATGGATGTTGAATATTAAACATGCATTCGTCATAGAAGGAAACTTAATACATGTGTTTTCAAAAACTTTAGTTTACTTTCAATTTGATTTGGACAACACAAAGAACAACTCTCATAATCTTTTAGAACTCAATAACTTTTGAATGAGTTAATGAGTGTGAAGCTCAAGATTTCGTCACTTATTCTCTTACTTGGGCAAAACACTCATTAATTTATTGCTTCACCAAAATTCAGCGTACTAGTTGCTTAAAATTTTAAACACAAAAGAATAGAAATCCAAAACAAGATTCCACGAGTGAGTTCCAATTACTCTAGGATTTACTATAATTAATTATATATATATATATATATATATATATATATATATATATATAATGACTAATCCTCAAGTTATGTAAAATAAACCAGAGACGCTTATTATTCATATAACAAGTTAAGAAGTCATGGTTGTCCTATTAATAACCAAGAGAAGCAAAGTGGACTAACCAGAAACTGCCAGCATAGATTTCTTTATGAGCATAGATTACTTATAAATTTATAACAAATAAAATACATAACCAATGACCACGAAAATGTGAATTGTAGGAGAAGACATATATACGTACAACATATCAAAATGTCAAGCATTTTCATGGTCCATATATGTGCCATTGATTAAGCTTTATTCAAGATATAATTTGCCAAGCAATTTTTGTGCATCGACATCTCTCATGAAGATATATATATATATAAACATTTTCTATCTCATGCTTTCATTAAAATTGGTCCCTTACATACCTATAATGAGGCTCATAGCAAAAGCATTCGTAAATAAAAATAAAGAACTTTATCTCTTGATCACGCATTACATGGGTTACCTCATGAAAACTTTCAACACCTTTGGGCAAGGCTTTCACAAATTTTTTTTTTTTTTTTGAAATAAATTCATACTATGCCATCCTAATTGAACCAAAAATAATGATCTACACCTTTGGGCAAGAAGATCATCGATCCCCTTGTTATAATTAAGATGCTATGTGATAACTTTGTCGTTTTTATATATAGTTGATATGCTTCATTACTTTTCTTTCTAAGTTCATCAATAATTGTTTAAGAAAAACCTATTATTAATTGGAACCCGACTCAAAGCAAAAAGAGTGTTACAATTAAACAAATGGGAAAGCAGAGACCCACTTTGAAATTGATCGAATAAAATATCATGTGAGCAACGATTCAATTATTAAGCTACAATTGCATTACACCAATGTCTATGTGCCAATATATATATATATATATATATATATCAACATGTATTATAGTGTAATCAAGAAGACATTACCTATATGCAAAGAGTACAGCAGTGAACAACATATTGGAAGTGTAAAGAGATGAATGATTACCTACCTGAAGAAGTCATGGATGAAACCAAAGAAAAGCTTCTACTCCGCAACCTCGGATGAGAAACAACTTTAAATATTAAACACAGATTTATGTTACACCTTTGGGCAAGAAACATAAACTGCCAAATATGCATTACACATCCTTATTTGTATAGCTATTTCACAAAATTCACATTCCAACTTGAATCACATCTTTGGACAAGAGACTAAAGTTGCCTTACGGAATCATGAAATACTATACACTGAGTCACAGTTTGAACCAATCATTATTTCTTTCATTGGAAAGATTAGTATCATGTTATAAACTGTTAGTCACAATTTCAAGTAAAAATTACATTGAACAGAACTTCCTAATAATTCTCACTTTGGTGAAAAATTATATAAACATTTGTTCAAGAATACTTTATCATGGTTGTTGCTCCTGCAAAAGCCGTTAGTGTCGATAACCTTTACGATGAGTTATCTTTATCATCATCATGCCTTCCAACATGTGTCTGAAAAACTTTATACACATGAACCAACCATAAACCACAATTAAGTTTTTGTCAAATAAAATTCCTGATAATCCCACTTTTTCGTGAAGATTATTTTAATTGGAGTCTTTAACAAGATGAATCATTAGATGCCCAAAAAACTATTAGCGACATAACACTATATACATAGCCCTGCAATTGTCTAAATCATTAGCAAGCCATTAATTACCGATATATATACATATATGTCATTCTGGAGTGAGACTTTAATAACAAGATTACTTGTTTATGAAACCTGTCAGCAACGCCACAAGATAAAAGTATGAAAATACTACCTGTAGAAGCTAAGGATGACTGCACAAGAGAGAACTTCTACTCCCACTAATTAACCCAGTTTACTTTTATTGGTCAAGATTGAATGATCTATTTACAATCACGGGACTCCAATATTTCAAGCTACCTACATGTTAGACTTAACCAATATATTCTTGTAAGACAAGAATTAATCAGCCATTTAAATCAATCAAATGCATATAACAAGTCCGAACAGTTTTAATGCTACCAGTTAACAACTTCAAATGGCAAGAAACGCAGGCTTGAAATAGCGTACATGTATTTAAATATCCACACCAGTTTCGTTAAGTTAGGAAAATAAAGAATTATATATATCATTTTCCCAGCAAATATGAATCTAATCATTCTCAGAGTGATTGGAAATAATGCATTGGATCTAGGGCCTGTTAGATGGCTCTGATACCAAATGTTGGAATTAACCCTAAAACTAACAGTAAACTCTAGAACACAACGCAGCAAGATTAGTGTAATCTTACCTGCAGAATACAAAAGATCACCAATTCGTTCCTGCAGAGGCCATGAACACGATGCAAAAGGCTCTTCTACTCACTTGGAGACCTGTATGTCCTTATGGTGATAGTCCCAAAAACAAAGAACCTTTTCTCTGTGAGCAGGGAATCCTTTTTAAATAAAGCAAGGTTACCCAACTTCCATCCATCATGGAGGTTGGTTATAGAGCCGTTGCTTTCAGTTCCAGTAGTGGAGGAAGTAGTTCTAGTACGTGCTTCAAAATGCAAAGCATAATGGATGTAACTCCTCAATTATAGGACATGGTTTTACACATATACAAAACCCTAACTGATTTATAATTTCAAACATGTTGACACACCTATATCACTACTAGTAGAGTCCAATTAGGATTCTTACAGTTTCGTGTTTGAATATTTCTAGGGCTTCATGCTCTATGTATTTAGAGATTTCACCAAAAAAAGGACAAAAAAAGGACAAACCAAATCCCTCGCAGTATTCTACTGGAACAATATCGAATTAGAGATTTCACCAATAAGAAATCTCCTTCACTTGTAAGCATACATGAACTTCATAATCGGCTATTTTACTTCTTGTTTGTGCATTAGACATTACAAAATACAAACTCTGTGTTGGATAAGCGGTCATAGTACAAAACAAATTATATTGTACACACGAAATTTGAACTTATGGATCACAAGTTCAGTCATGCAGCCAAAAAAAATTCAAGCTCTTGATATGATTATAATCAATCTGTGAAGAAAAGATCCGATTGAAGTAGGGATCTCAAAGTAAATGGCTCGTCCAGATGTGTTTTGTGTTGTACACTACCAAACGTGTTCTGGATATGAGCACCACCGAAACGTGTTTTGGGTTAATATTGGATGAAGATAGCAGCTCCAAAACAACACCACAAGGAGCACTAAGGAACATCCAAAGTTAGCACTCAAAGAAAAGGCCAAAGAAGATGGAAATAATTTCTTGACAGTAGGAGAGATAATGTGGTGAGAACATTTAGTGGTTTGATACTTATCTGCCTATAAATATGACATTAGGAAATGGGACAAGCCAGCACAGAGAGAATAAGAGCTGTTCTAACTTGTTGAGTCAGAGATATTTTCAATCCGGAACAAAAGTTCTGCCAATGTGCGCAATCTCCAAATTCAATTCCTTCAAACTTCTCCAGCCACACCACAAATTCTATTAAACTTCTCCTAAATTCTCCATCATCCTTTTGAAGAATTATCAAGCACCACTCACACGAGCTAATTCGGTACCACCGAAACAAACATCACATACTACTACAAAAATTCTGTGACATCTGATCAAGCTTCTACGGCGCGCCCTAGATCAAACACCCATATTTTGGTCTTTTTAGAGACTTTTGGTTTGGAGAGAGCATCAGAGAATTAATTTTTGTAAAGAATTTACCCCAGAAAATGATAAATACAAAAAATATTATTTTATATGCGCATTCTTATTGGTTTTTAGGAATTTCGTGTTCACAAATTCAAATTTTCTGTGATTCTTCATACGTTGCCATAGTAACTCTACCTCTATCACCGGGGGCAAATTCGAAGACTGCAAACACAATTGCAATGGAGACAACTGGTGAAGCGGGCCATTCCAACAGTGCCAATCTCACTACTTACACGTCCATCGACGACATGAAGGATGGACATTAGTTTTAAGAGGCAAGTCACGCAAGATGCTTACAACCTAGCGACAATCTATTCAATCAAAAGCAGATGAACGAAAAACGATTTCACATCGTCAACCCAAAAAGAAGAGAGACGGAACAAAAATTTAAGCTTGTCAAGTTGCTCCATAAATGTCCTTGCTGGCCGTTCTACATTCAGTCTCCTCCGCTTCATAAGAACTCAGATCTTGAGTTAACAGCTAGGACATATGTGGGACCAAGGACGGAGCTAAAATTTCTTCTAGTGGAAGCAACCCGAAAATCAACTAAGAAAACCTTATTATAGTATAGCTTATACCCAATATGATAATAGGGATGATTTCAAATTATAATGTATCACAATTCCAATGTTACAAAAATTTCAGTGTAGTAGTGGAAAGTGACAGAGTGATAAGAAAAATATTAATACATGATTATGCGGAAGAGAGGTTTTTCGGTTTGATTGACAGAATAAGAGCACTTTTGCTCATATAATAATTGATATGAAGTACATGCAGTATGAAAGTATGTTGGACATTAGATACCTATATTTTATTCAAAGATAACGCGTGTGTATTTGTTTGGACCCGAATTTACACCTTCGGCCCGCGTAATCGAGGCCGTTGAGTGAGCATAACTTCACACCGTTGGATGAGAAATAGAGGTAATTCATTTTGTTATTATTAAAGGATAATGTTATGATGTTTTATCATAATTATCTTTTAATAATAGTTTTTTATGAATGATGAGATATGTATTTCCAACTGGAAACCTGTCAGCACAGTTCAAGTTGATATCCGGATGTGGGTGTGCGGCACAGTTCAAGATAGATTTTAAATTTTATTAAGGTAGGATCATGATACATGATGATGGCCTTGGGTGATGGATAAGACAAGGAGTCTAGGAAGACTAAGCTTTTGGTGGAGATGTGATAAGCCTAGGTGGTAATGATGATACAAGAAACCTAGGTAGACTAGGTTTTTGCATGGTGATAAAGTTTTCTACTGGAGGTTTTTAATTAGATCAGAAGCCTAGATAGGCTAGGTTTCTGATGTGGTATGACAAAGCCTAGATAAGCTTTATTTTAGAAGTTGCGAAATCTGAAGGCCACGGATCAGATTTATTTCAGCTAGTTAGAGTTGCAGTCAGACTCTACACAATTATCTAGCCGTGCCAAGCAAGTACCTCAGTCCTATAAATACAGAGGCAATGGCAACGAGAAAAAGGACCTCCAATTCAACACACAAAACTACCCTGCGCAAACCCTCTCAACAACCTTGAGATTTTTTTATTTTCTTTTTCGCCAACACATCTTCAGTTTGGATAAACAGCATTGTGAAGGCAACCGGCGAACATCTTCAGTTTGGATAAACATCACTGTTGCTGTAGAATCAGTCGACCGTGAAGCACCTTCAGTTTGGATAAACCGCACTGCGACATGGCCGACTGTTATCTATCCAAGTCTTGGTCGAGAAGGATTTTCGAATCCTTATTGGCAGAGATCATCTCATTAGCCTTCTCGGCGAAGTGAGGTGTTACAAGTTACTACATTCGGCACACTGAAAGTTGAATTTTATATTGAACTTCGCAGACCTAGCAGCCTTGTCTTCAGGCTCTAAAACTCGAAGGCCGAGAGTGTTCCTTCCTCAGCCGCAGTGGCGAGATTCATAAGTCAGCAGCGCACCCAACGCAACATCAACAAATTTTACTCATCGGCCGAGCTCGCCGACGAGTTGGCACGCCCGCATACAACCGAATGACGTAGTTAGCTCATAAATTACTCGGCCTGCGCGCCACGTAGGCTTGGTAGTTTTTAGGGTCAACATTTTGGCATGCCCAGTGAGACCCAGTGCTAATACTATGAAGTTCATATGATATATCAAGATTCCAATCTGGCTCAACGTAGCATATTGTACGAGCTCCTAGAGGAATTGAAAAAACACAATGAGGAATGTAAAAGATCTTTGGAAGTGGAAAAAATTCTTCATGGCCATAGAGAGATGCAAAAGTCATTTGCTTACATGTTGAGAATAAAAGCTCCTGTTACCCTGCAAGAGCAATGGGTAAAAGAAGACAGGGCTCGATTTAATGCCTGGCTAGATGATGACCGTTTTCTTTACGTTTCTGATTACAGATCAATTCCATTTGAAAAATGGTTAAGTCCAAAGGCCGGGGGGCAATTTTTCGCTCCGGCCACAAGCAACATTCGGCCGAAGAAGATTTTCAAGACGGCCGAAGAAAAACCTAGGCCACCTGTTTTTTCGGTCGAGACTGTAAGTGTGGTAGGCCTAGAAGAAAACGTTCAAGTTTCTGAGCCAAAAATTGACTTAGAAAATGATCCGTCAGAGGAGTGTTCCAAAGACGAACAGGACATAGGCCTAGCCGAACAAACTACACTACTCGATATGATTATTAGGGATAAAGCCGATACGGAGAAATCTCATTCGGCTAAGTTGTTCGAGTTAAAAGCCGAAATTGGCGAAATTATTATGCTTGAGGGGCATAATAATTGTTCAACACATTCGGTGGCTGATGAAAAATATTTAACCAAGTCAAAAATATTTGGAGATCATTTTTTCGGCCTAGTGCATAGTTTGATTGGCTATATTGGTATTAAACGATCTCGGCTCAGAATAAAATATCGTTGGCCTCCGCCTAATTATGGTTCGGCCACTTTTATTTTCGTTTGCTAAAATATATATATATATAATAAATAAATTATTTTCTTAACCATTTGGCCTTTCATGCCGATGTATAAGAAAATAAAGGGGGCAACAAAGTGGTGCGGCAATCCAAAAGATGGTGTGCTCAGCTTAAAAAATTAAAGTCTTCGGTAGACTATTTCGGTCGAAACCCACAACACGAACGACTGATAAAATTGGGTATCCTCGACAGCTAAAAAGAATATTTGCAGCATGCTCTACACCTACCCATCCCCGTCCATTCTTCCTTACCAACATTTCGGCCATGGAAGTTTAGTTTTTCCACAAGAAAGATTGGCCGAATAAAGACCACGGATTTGATAGTAGCTTTGGAGTCCGTGCCACTGAGAGCCTGCTTGAAAATGGAGTTTTCCCAAAAATTAGTCAGAAAGGATAGGCCTCGTCCTTGAGTTTGACCGTTGATCGAGCTCGGCAGTTGAAGACTCACCGAATGAAGTGAAATGGATTTTGTTTCGTAGTCGAGATATTGTTGGTATTTGCTCACTGAGCTCGGCGGACAAGTATTTGCCGAGTAGAGCGAGGCCTAAATTATTTGCATACTCGGTGGAATTTGAAGCGGAGCTTCATAAAGGTTAGAATGCATGTTCAAATCATGTTCACATTGCTCCCCGGCAATAGTTTTTGGGATGAGGTTGACAATCAAATGGGTTTTCAACCGAATGGTCTTTGGTGGGATATATTTTGTCCAACAGCTTGAGATTACATGGTAATCACCTTCGGTGGCATTCATTCGGTGGAAGTTTAACTTCGGTCAAACGTCGCTTTATATATATATATATATAACCAGTCGGTCTGTTGGGTTTAACGGACTTGGATCCTCTCCTGAGCTAATGGAGAGGATCCTCCTGACCACTAATCATGGGCCATTGGATTTTTATCCAACGGCTACAAACAAGGGGTCCCTTTAAAGTTATAATAATTATAGCCGTTGGATAAAAATCCAACGGCCCATGATTAGTGGTCAGGAGGATCCTCTCCATTAGCTCAGGAGAGGATCCAAATCCGGGTTTAACATATATAATTAGCTGTGTCACATCAAAGATGCCACTGCGGTAATTTAATAATATTGGGGGTGAGTGGCTGAATGATAAGCCATACTTGGCCGAGTTGTCTACGCGTGATGGTTTTAGAAAAGGTGATTACAACAATCATGATGGGTGACAGGCCGAGCTACCAAGAGTTGGGTTCTTCTTGGCCCAATTTTTCTTGGCTTCATTTGCAATTCGACTGCATGAGTGGGATGGTCAAAGATTTTTCTGGCAAAGTTGCCGAGCCTGGTATGGAGTTGTGGCAGTCAAGGAAGGCCGCAACGTTGGCAAAACATACATGTTTTTTGTTGATGAACAAAGTTTCTTTTTTGGCGGTACGATGGGATTTTGTTGGTTACGAACAATTTATTTCCTTAACCATTCGGCTTATGAGCCGAAGCTCAAGGAAATTTGGGAGCAATGTTTGGACCCAAATTTACATCATTGGCCCGTGTAATCAAGGCCGTTGAGTATGGGCATAGTTCCCAACCGTTGGATGGAAAAATGAGGATAATTTTATTTTTAGAAGGTTAATATTATGGTTTTTACCATAAAAATTATCTTTTAATGAGTTATCTTGACATATTTTTAAGCAGGATAGATAGATGCAAATTATATCTCCAAGCAAGCGGAACAGTCCGAATTAATTTGGAGTTTGTTAGCAGTGCATCAGATTTAGAGCAGCTTGGATTCTTCCAAGTTTGATACCAAGTTCGTTGCATGCACCTGGTCTGAAAGCATAGGGTAATGTGAGATAAAGATCTTGGATAATGATAACATTTAAGAAGCCTAAGGAGGCTAGGTCTTTAGGGAGGCTAGGCCTTTTTGATAATGATGGATGTTGTCAGACATTATCAAATCAAAAGACTAATTTGAAGATAGGATTGCATGCAAAGAGCGGAAATTGAAAGTACATATTGGATTGCATGCACGTGGCCACAAATTAAGCCCAACTAGCTTGATTTTAGCCGAGTTTGAATAGTAATCTGTGGGGATATTTGAAGATATTCTTAGGAATACTATTGGCAATTTACATGGCGAATAGTTTTACAAAGCCATCAAACAGACTACACTACTATAAATACAAGAGCATCGGTAGCGTGGAAGGGACCTCCAATTCAACACACAACTGCCCTGCGCAAATCCTCTCAACAACCTTGAGATTTTTTATTTTCTTTTTCACCAACACATCTTCAGTTTGGATAAATAGCACTGTGAAGGCAATCGGCAAACATCTTCAGTTTGGATAAACAACATTGTTGCCGTAGAATCAGCCGACTGTGAAGCACCTTCAGTTTGGATAAACAGCACTGCGATAAGGCCGACTGATTATCTATCCAAATCTTGGTCTAAAAGGATTTTCGAATCCTTATTGGCAGAGGTCATCTCATTAGCCTTTTCGGCGAAGTGAGATGTTACAAGTTACTACATTCGGCACATTGAAATATGAATTTGATATTGAACTTCGGAGAACTAGCAACCTTGTCTTCAGGCTCTAGAACCTGAAGGTCGAGAGTGTTCCTTCCTCGGCCACAGTCGCGAGATTTAGAAGTTAGCAGCGCACCCAATGCAACATCAACAAATTTTACTCATCGATCGAGCTCGGTCGACGAGTTGGCACGCCTGCATACAACCGAATGACGTAGTTAGCTCATAAATTACTTGGCCTGCGCGCCACGTAAGCTTGGTAGTTTTTAGGGTCAACAGGTACACATTTTGTTAAATTCAGGGTGTAAATGAACGAAAGTTTAATTCAGGGACGAATTCCGAACTCAAGTGCAAGTCGTGTGGTGAATTCTATATTTGAGTATTAACTTTTCAATTGTATATTATTTTAGATTTGGAAAATACTAGGAGATTGTATTATGTAGGTCATATTTGAACCATTTGTTTGATAATGTTGGGATTTGCTGATAGAGAAGTGTTGGTGGCATTTAAAAAATCTTATTTTGTACTTTAACTCTCTATAATTAGAAAAAGACACATACACTTGTTATGAAGAGCGTATAAGAGCAGTTCCACCAGAGCTTTGTTTGTCCAGCACCCAGTAAAAAAAACACACTGAGGGTCTGTCCATTCACTCCAGCCCATAAAGTTGCCTGGCACCCAACCCAAGCCAGGCAACAAACCAGCCCATTTTTGACAGACCCAAGAGCCGGCCTATTTGGCTGACGCGTGCACGATACTCACGCGTGGCCGCGAGTAAGAGACAAGGTTGCATAGGGCTGTCAGCCCACTTGTGCTCCGGAGCCCCATTAGTGACGTGGCATGCTCATAGCCGTTGGATTTCCAACGGCTAGTTTTTCTAGACCGTTGGATTTCCAACGATAAAAAAAATTTAAATTTTACTTTTAAATCGGACTGTCCGATCACAAATCAACGGTCCACGTTTTTTACCCCAATAAATTAAGAATTTCACTTTTAAAAAATACATAAATTTTTTAACAAATTTAGATATTATTATTATTATTTTTTATAAATTCAGAAATTAAAAATAAAATTATTATTTTATAATAAAAATACTAATATTTTAATAAAATGGACTAGGCTATTTTTTGTTAGGGGTAGAGATGCTTTGGCCTATTACTGTTCACTGAGGTCTATTACTGTTCACTTGAGTGGATAAATACGCTGGATGCTGGCACAAAGTCCTTAGGGGTGAACTTGCTCTAATGAGATTTTAGAAGTACTAATAACAATTCTCATATTGATAGTGCGACAATATCTCTATTGAATAGATGGTTTAAATTTTGTCATCAAAATATCTACAATCACTTTTTAGTTTTCTTTTGCTGAAGACTTTTCTATTTCTTAAATGTATGTAAGAAACCTTGATTGCAGAAAGAAAGTTACATTGATATGAAAAAGAAAATTACATCAAATCAGGGGTATATACTTTACAGCTAATCATATAAATAACGGAGTGATATTTCTTTCCTTTCAATATTTTTTTCCTTCGATTTCTTTCAATTTAAATGATTACGATTACACTACGTTTACATTTTGTTTTGAATTTTTTATATAGGAAAAAAGACAAAAAAAAAAATATGAGAGGAGAAGATCAAATGATATATAGTAGTAGGAGGGAAAAGAATCCTAATTCCTACCCTATAAATAAAACAAGACAATTCCAACAACAAAAATACCACGTACCGTAAGTTGCACAAACTAGACGGTCCTGTTCATAAAAATCAAGTAAATGATTTTGTCACATAAATACAAAGGGTGAGCTGTATGTATTTATGATAAACAGGGTCAATCCCTTCTCTTCCAAGGTTTAGATTATTTTTTAATATGTTCTGTTTATACCATATTTAAAGTCTCGTATTTAGATATCGTACAAATACTCGAATGACTTAAATGTAATTATGTGATAAATAAATGAGCAAATATGTAGTAAGTGAGGAGCTCTTATTCTATAAAATGACCTCTCACCCTCATAATTAAAGGAGGCCAATTCCTAGGCCCTCTCACCCCCTCTCAAATCTCTCACTCTCAGAGCTCTCTCTCCCTCAGATAAATACATAATCAGTGTAGACGTAGCCTAAACCTTGGGTGAATCACGATACATCTTGTGTTATTTACATTTCTTGCAGATTCACAGTCGGATTTACGTTGTTCCAAAACTTCTGATTTTGTGCATCAACATGTTCAAAATATCAATACATACGTCATATGTCATTATTCAAATAGAAAAACACTTAAATAAAAAATTTATCTCCACTTATATAATTATAGGCCTATCGTTCCCATGTTAGGGGAACATTAAAAGATCTCTCCAAGGTTTGATTGGGACCATTAGACGAAATGTGGATAAATTCCTGTAGTGTAGCCACGTATCTTATATTTGATAATAAGCTACACATGTCCTGCAGAGGGCATGTTTGGCAGCACCAGGTGTCAAGTATCTCCTACCTCCCACGTTCAATATGTCTGAGAAACAAGCAACTTCTTCGTTCCTTTGGATTTGTTTCCTTTTCCCACCAGTTAGTAACATGATCAAATCCCCCAGAGTCAGCCACGACTTCACCTAATGCATGCATTTCAGATTCTGCACGGTGACACTTGTCATCGCACGATGGGATATTGTCAAAGCTCACCACCACCTTTGACATAAAACAATCCAATTATAAGTCGAGAAGCAATTTTTCCAACTGCCCACGTATCTATAAATATGCCTCCATCAACTATTTTAGTTCCAAATCATTCATCAAATCAATCTCTCCTCGAACAAAATTGAAGTTGTACGTTGACAATACCCCCTCGAGATTCTATCAGCAACAATTCGATTGTTCTCAAGCTGCCATGGAATGGTGTCCTCAAGCTGCCATGGAAGCTTACTTGCACACTCTTCAGCTGGTAATTTTCTAACACGACTTCATTTATGCAAAATATTTTCTCCTTAGTAAATTGTACCTGTTGGGCGTAAATAATCCCAACAACATATATATTCATAGCGAGTCCCAAAAGAGATGTCATGCACATACTTTTAGGGTTACGTGCAATTTACTAGTAGCTCGACAACATACCTCTCTTAAATCGACCACAGCACTCGTATCCAATTTTTTAATAAAGTTGTTCGTTTTCCTAAATTGTTTTAGTAGTTTAGGGTGCAATGTAAGAGTATGAGTATGAATTGAAAGAGCCGAGTAGTATAAATCTTTTGAATGGAATAGTCCTGTTGATAAGCCTAGTGAAATCCTTTTTCTTGTAGGATTATAAGTACAAGTCCTTGTTGTTGAGGGACTTATCTCTGTACTTTATCTTTTAAGGGTCACTTGTAATATGGATTACTTGTTCGAGTTCTATAAGAATTCTAATAGGGGAATGATTAGAACGACCATATATATGTATATGATCATAATCACTGCTCTTGCAATGTCTGCTTCTTTTGTACCAAATACCTATTGTTTGGAAAGCACTTGTGTTTGCTAAAGAGGAGAAGGTTATTAGATCAACCAGCTGCGATGGCTTCGTCTTCCATATCGGGTTCCGCAGGTTAGTGTTTCTGCAAATACATCAGTTTTCCATAAACACGTTTAATGGTAATAATTAGTTTGTTCTTGATTTATGGTGATTCAATTGGCAAACTTGTGATTAGTAATTTAGGTATATATATATATATATTCCTGTTAATCTTACATGTGGTATCAGAGTCTGGTTTACATGTTTATGAATTTAGTCTTGAAATCAAATGGTTCGAAAGCATAATAATAATAATAATAATAATAATAATAATAATAATAATAATAATAATAAAATTCCTTAAGTTGCGACCCTGAGGATTCGAAGTCGGGTTCTGGTATGTGATCTTCAGATAATGACAAAACATATTTAAACTATTACCATTGGTTTTTCTGCAAAACTATTGGTTGAGGCTGTTTTCCCAATTTGGGGTTTTGATTAGCAACTTCATCGATCAAAACATGTTCTGGGTTTTGTGATTCTCTCAACTCTTAAATCAATTTTTTCAATTTGGATAATTATCTCCGCTGCGCTGTTCCAAATTGAAATCTGCAGGAGGTATGTTTAATAATTCGTATTGTTCTGTTAAGTTTTTTAATAAAAATTAAAATTACGATAACGAAACTCACGAAGAACTAATCCTATTGAAATTATCGAAAGTAATCTGGAGACCGTGAATGATCAATCATGAATGAGACTGCAATTGCTTTATACCTTGCGAAATATATGTATGCATATCTGTCTTAGTGCACGATTTAAAATCTGGGTTTTGTTTGATTTTGTCAAAATTTCAATAACAAAACATGAAGGTCTTAATTGAATGAACATAATTAGCATGCTGATATTTCTGATTAGAGCTTATAATCAAGGCTGTATTTTTCCATATATTCAGAAAAGTTTTGTAGTTTTGGATGGTGGACTTATTGTAGAGGAAATTGTGTTTGATGCTTTGGAAACAGTTTGGCTGTTTTAAGCTTATGATTAGTAAATCGTTTTAAGTCAATGTTATGTTGCCTTCCTATAAGATTGATTTCTGTTTTGGTCTTTATGAAAAGTGGGAGCATATTATGTGATTGACTGTTTAATATCAGTTTATGTTATGAGTCATATTTGCAGTCTGAATGTGTGTGAACTTATAATCAATACTGCATTTTGGTTGTGGTTTATGAATCTCTGTTTCCATGTTTTGAAGTGTAATAGAATGATGGTCATAACGATGGATTCTCAGGTGAGGCTCTGTGATCACTCTTATAAATTGGAGAAGTTCATGTCTGAAACTGATCTCATGTTCAAGTGGAGTTTCTAGGTCGCAACATGTTATTTCACTTAATGCAGTACTGTAAGCATCACAATGATCAAGACTTAATGGATGGAAACTCTAGTAGTGGTATTACAGAACCAAAATGCATGGAATTTATATCAGCTTTAGCAGCTGGAAAGCGAGCAAGATTAATGTTGCAAATCACATCTCAAGGTGTGACACCGCTGACGGTTTCGCTGGCGGTGGCTGCAAAGTAAAGTGGAGGCGACTGATCGTGTGCAGTAACAGCGACGACGATGATCATATGGGGAAGACTGGCAAAACCCAAATTGTGGAAAATGGTCCCCCAGTGACGTCGTTGAATATGTTTATGACATTGATCCTTGTAGAATAGTGAAGCATTTCAAGAATGTTGATTTTTCCAGTTGTTGACTGCAAGGTTGAAGATCACTTGAAACTTTTGAAGGTTATGAAACTCAACCCAAATCGGAGCACAGTGGTAGAAAACAAAAAACCAAAACTAAGGACATCAATTGCATGATCATAAAAGCACAAAACAGTAAATTTGACAGCAATTAATAATTCAAACAAAAAACCACCATGTATACAAGCTAGGATGTCAAAGAGAATTAGAAAACACCTCATTTAGTAATAGGTAAATCAAAGTCAAATTGCAGGTTGAGCAGACCAATAATGGAAACATTTGTACTTAATCATGTCAAGAGAACTTCACAACTTCATAACTTGAAAGCTGTAAAAATATTAATTGCTGATAACAAAACATGACATGAAATGAACTTCATTAATAATGGACGACGACAGAATGTAACAAGATGTACCTCTAATTGAACCGACTTTCTAGCATTTAAAGATTTTTACGCTAAATGTAACTTAATTGAGAATTGGCTAAGGAATATTAACTTCAAATGACAGTTCATTCAGATATAAGTGATTGAAAGTAACAAGATGTACCACTTGTTAATTGTTATCCTTCATCGTATGGCATCCACCTGTAGCAAACCAAAACATGAATACAAATCTAAAACATTATGAGTAGGATGACACGATGCTCATTAAAAACAAAGGATATCAAAAGAAGCGGAAACAAAGAACTTCTTCAAAAAGCCCTAAAAACAAATCAAATTATGACAGTTTAGCTGCTTTTCTTACATTGTCAACAAGCTTTCAGTTGAAAACTCTCTCTAAAATTGGTGTGGACCACCAATAGGCAATTTGGAAACGACTATTTGCACCTAACAACAAGTGATCCGGTCAATATATATTAAAAGGAATATACTATTTCCCACCTTTCTAGTATGAAAATCGCAGCTTAAACCCTTATAGAATAAACAAGAAACTCTGTCAAATAAAACACAGTAGTTAAATTACAACTTAAACTGAAAAAAAAATAAAAATAAAAAAACCCAAAACAGTAGACAGATAGAAATTGAGGTGTGTGTGATGTGTAGAAAATATTGAAATAATATTGTAAAAAAAAAATGTGGGAGAAGTAATTTAAGGTGTGTGAACATAATTTTTTTTTAATTTTTAAATAATTTTTTTCTTTTTATAAGAAAATTATAAAATATGTTTCCCCGTGCTTTTTTCCTTGTTAATAGCATTATGTGCTATAATAAACTTCCTAATATGCTATTAAATGATGTAAAGAGCTATTTAATAACATTTTCAGTGAAAACGCTATGAATAAGTGCAATGGAAGGTAAGTTTTGTTGTAGTGACGGGCAACTGCAAATCCCACAGATACAAGAGATTGCATGTAACATTTGAAAATTAAAAATCTTGTATATATTTTCCTTTTCTTTTTCCTTTATAAAGAAAAGAAACAAAAAGAAATTGGATACTAAGAGCAATTCCACCCCTAAAAAATGCGTTGGCTGGTAGCCCATTTAATCCACTCAAATGAATAGTAAATGACTCTGTTTGTGCCATACTTGACTAATCCCGGAACTAATGAGCACCGATCAACGTTATACCGTTAAGGACCCAGAAGAGTTTCCCTCCAACTAGGAGGCCAATCACAGCGCGACACGTGTCGACATCAGAAGCCAATCATAGCGCAACACGTGTCAACATCAGAAGCCAATCACAACACGACACGTGTCAATGTCAGAATGAAACTAGAAACTCTCTTCTATAAATAGAGATCATTCTCTCACAATATTTCCTAATGTCATTTGTACTAAATCATTCACTAGTATTCACAAAAAGAGAGCTTGAACCTATATACTTGTGTAAACCCTTCACAATTAATGAGAACTCCTCTACTTCGTGTACGTAGCCAATCTGGGTAAACCACGTACATCTTGTGTTTGTTTCCCTGTCCCTATCCATTTACATATTTATCCACACTAGTGACCTGAGCAATCTAGCGAAGGTCACAAACTTAACATTTTCTGTTGTACCAGAGTCCTCACTGATTTTGTGCATCAACATTTGGCGCTGTATGTGGGAATGACACTTATTCTCACTCTCTTCAGCTTTGTTAAGCTGGTTTCCACCATTCATACACTCTCTTTTGACCAGGCATCCCTCTCCAACATGGGGAGCGAAGGAAGCCACAGCACACAGAATGACACCCCTCTTGCACCTAGTGCGAAGCAACGAAAGAAGGAAGGAAAGAAGGTTGCTCTTCAAGCTAAAGTCGATGAGCTAGAATCTCAAAACAACAAGATAGCAATGAAGAATGAGGTCCTCCATGAGCAGTATGAGAAGCTTTTTAAGATGCTCCACGAAACTAGGCGTACTCAAACACGCGAACTCGTTACCCCTGTGGACATCAACCATCATCTGGATGCCTCCCAACAAGGAGGGTCACCTTCCTTCGACATGGGTATCCCCGATAAGTAGCGAGTTAATCATCAAAACATTGATCAATATGAGACTTCTCTCAACCCAGCTGCTTCGACACGAAGCAAGAGAAGTGGAGGAAGACATCTCCTTGCAGAAAGGTTGGAAGGATCGAAAGCCGTTTATTGTGACTGCCGAGACTTCCTAAAGCAACGTCAAGAGAATCCCATCCACATAAGCTCGAAGATCAATGACCCAAGGGTTTCTGAAAGACTCGGTCCCCTCTCATGTCCCAGGCCAGCTACCAATTTGGGGAAGGGGCAACAAGTCCTAGAGAAACATGAAGGTATAGGGGACTAGAGAAACATGAAGGTATAGGGGACTTAGAGATGTTTTGATAGACATACCTTGAAAGTCAGTACGGCGAGTCCAGGGAAAAATCACATGCTCCTGATCAAACCTTCCTACTTCCAAGAGGAGATGGAGATTTACGAAAGAAAGCTCTAGTGGTACATGACTCCACTCAGGACCCTCTTGTCCTACAGCTTCTTAAGGAAGTAAACAAGTTGAAGGCCAAACGACAAGCTGAGATACCTGATTGGAACCAACCTAGGCCTGGCCCTCTTACAAGGAGGATCCTCGACACCCCCTCCAAGCAAAGACAAAGCAGAAGCTTAGCTTGCGACTCTATATTGGAAAGGAGGACCCGATTGAACACCTTAACCTCTTCGAGTCCACCATGGCATACCGGATGCATATCGACGAAGAGCGATGTCTTCTCTTCCCCTCTACCCTTTCTGGCGGAGCTCTAAACTAGTATTGCAGTCTTCCACCTGAGACGGTAGACTCATTTGAGGAATTAAGGAAACTGTTTGTTTCTCAACACATTTTCCAGACCGATCGCTTGCATTCTGCAAATGACTTGTACATTATTCGCCAGAAGCCGAACAAGTCACTACGAGAGTATGCCGGTCGCTTCAGCCATGAGTATTCTCACTGCGCTGAGGCAGATGACAAAACCGCCCTCAAGGCCTTCACGGCAGGCCTACGTGATTGTTTCTTCAAGTACATGATCAATGCCAACACTTGGAAGACTTACTCTAAGATGATGGCACAGGCTTACAACCATGCCTTCGTCGAGGCAAGGACATATCAAGGGAAACCCCCCACAGCCACCTCTTATCAGCAAGTAGGGAGTGGAAACCAGATCCAACCAAATGAGAAGACCTCGACCTTCCAAACGGCAGCGGTGCCTCCCCCTGCCTTACTTAATACTTTGCCAAGTCAACAGACATATCAATCTCAGGGTAAAAGGAAAGATTTCCATCCTCACCAGTCTCATTTTAGTAAAAGGAGTAAGGCACACTACCATGATAACCAAGGGTATCACCACGATAATCCCCGACCCCAGGCAGTCAACACAGTGGGTCAAGCACGTGTCAGGACAGCCCCTACCCCGAGGTATGAGGCATACACACCTTTGAACGCCACATGTGTGGCCATTTACCCCAGCATAGCACACCTGATACCGAAGCCAAAGCTGAGGCACCCGGATTACAAGTCCACGAAGAACACGAGCACATTTTGCTGCTACCACGAGTATAACGGTCATGACGGCGAGAAGTGTATCACCTTTCATGATCATATTGAAGCTTTGGCACGTGAAGGAAAAATTGATCAATTCCTCATTCACCCTCCAAGGGGTAACCGTAACCAACACCATGTGAATGTGATATATTCCATAAGTGGTAGCACAACCATATCTAAATCTTGCAACAGGGCCATGAAAAATAGTGAACGAGCTTTAAGGTCTGGCCACCTAGTGTTTCACGTGGAAGACATCAAAGAAGGCAAGCATCAAAAGCCTAACTGGGATCCAATATGTTTCTACCCTGAGAAAGAAAGAGGTATCATCTACCCTCACAACAACCCATAGATCGTGGAAGCTCACATAGCCAACTTTGAAGTACGACGAATCCTGGTAGACACGGGGGCTTCGATCAATATCATGTTTGCCGAAGCTTTCAGGGTACTTAATGTAGCTGAACACTTGCTCGATCGCTCAATTTCCCTTCTGATAAGCTTCTCCGGTGATATCGTGCAACCTTTGGGGAGCATACACTTACCTTTCACCATTGGTACAGGCCCTTACACAGCTACCATTACCACTAACTTCCTGGTGGTTGATTGCCCAACAACATACAATGTCATCTTGGGACGCACATGCATCAATGATCTCAAAGCCATGGTATCCACACATATGTTGTTGATGAAATTTCCAACCCCCTATGGCAATGGTTACATCAGAGGAGATCAACTTAGTGCACGATCATGTTACAACACTTCGGTCAAGCAACATCACCTGCATGTGCCCAAGGAAACCCTTTCTATACATGACCAAGTCATAAAGACCAGCCCAGACGAAGCCAACTTGGATCTTCACGGTGGCAATAGTCAACCCGATGATCCTCGAGATGACTCTTTCACCCAACAAGCACAACCTGTTGAAGAGTTGAAGAATGTCTCTATCTCAAAAGATTATCCGGATCGCATGGTGAAGATTGGCACCACCTTGTCACCACCCATTCGGTTGGCATTGATCTCTTTTTTGCAAGAGAACACTGAGATCTTCGCCTGGTCATACGAGGACATGCCAGGCATCTCTCCCAATATCATCTGTCATCGCTTAAGTATTGACCCCAAGACCAAGCCAGTGAGACAGAAGCGAAAATCCTATGACGCTGAACGGTACAAGGCAATGAAGGCAGAAGTTGAAAAACTCAAAGGCATAAGCTTCGTCCGCGAAGTCAATTATCCAACGTGGGTAGCAAATGTTGTCCTTGTTAAGAAGAATCCGACCAAGGAAAGTCTCCTGCTCCAAAAGGTCTTGTGGAGCATGTGTGTCGATTACACCGACCTAAACAAAGGATGCCCAAAGGATAGCTTTCCTCTTCCTCTCATAGACAAACTTATAGACTCTATAACAGGGTGTGAACTCCTAAGCTTCATGGATGCTTACTCAGGATACAACCAAATCCTCATAAACCCTCCGGACCAATAACACACAGCCTTCACTACTGACAGGGGACTATATTGCTATAAAGTCATGCCCTTCGGCCTAAAGAATGCAGGAGCGACTTATCAGAGACTGGTCAATTCAATGTTCGCCGAATAGATTGGGAAGAGCATGGAAGTTTACGTTGATGATATGCTAGTCAAGAGCAAACATGCTTTCACCATTTTGAAGAGGTATCGAATGAGGTTGAACCCCAACAAATGTGACTTCGGCGTAGGCTCTGGCAAATTCTTAGGCTTCATGATAAGCCAACGAGGCATTGAGGCTAATCCTGAGAAGATCAAATCAATTCTCGACATGAAGGAATCGATAACTTCAAAAGACATCCAAAACCTTACTGGCAAGGTGGCAGCCTTAACTAGGTTCATCTCTAAGGCCACAGACAGATGTGCTCCTTTCTTCAAAGCACTTATGGGAAGTAAGAAGTACATTAAATGGACTGATGAATGTGATGAGGTATTCAAGAACCTCAAAGACTACATGAGTAAAGCCCATCTGATCTCCAAACTTGAGGTTAGTGACACTCTCATTATCTATCTGTCGGTATTGGCTTCAGCAGTAAGTTACGTTCTCATTTGAAATTATGGTAATGTCGAACGGTCTGTCTACTACGCTAGTAAGGCCTTACAAGATGCAGAGACACGATACTCCAACATTGAGAAATTGGCTCTAGCATTGGTCATGTCTGCTAAAAAACTTCGCCCTTACTTCCAAGCACACTCCATCATCATGCTTACCGATCATCATCTTCGACAGATACTCCAAAGCTTCACTTGCAAAGCTTCACCTACAAAGCTTCACTTGCAAAGCTTCACCTACAAAGCTTCAATGCAGGGTATACAAATACCGTCTCCGAACAACCGCCACTTCAACCCATACATGGATTCAATTTGAAGTCTCCAACCAACAGACTCTATTGACCGAAGACTTGAAGGACTACACTATACACCATATATTGGGCCTCAACTAGGCCTCATGAAAATACTTGGGGGACATAGCCCATTATCTATGTACTGAGAAGCGAGCCCTTATTCTATAAAAGGGATTCCCTCACTTTCATTAGAGAGCACTCATGAAAAATATTTGAGGGACTTAGCTCATCATTTATGTATTGAGGAGCGAGCCCTTATTCTATAAAAGGGACTCCCTCACCATCATTAGAGAGCATCGCTGCCTACTGAGCAACCGCCTCGCCATGAGCATCAACTCTAGCCTATTATTCATGTACTGAGGAGCGAGCCCTTATTTTATAAAAGGGACTTCCTTACCTTCATTAGAGAGCAACGCCGTCAGCTGAGCAACCGCCTCGCTGCGAGCATCACTCTAGCCCATCATTTATGTATTGAGGATCGAGCCCTTATTCTATAAAAGGGACTCCCTCACCTTCAACGCCACAAGCCGAGCCAACCAAGGCAACATAAGTCACGAGCCGAGTAGCCTCGCATCATATGCTACTTCTAGTTGAGCATCATTTCAGATTGAGCTGCCTCATATCGAACATTAGTTCAAGACAACATCTAGTTACTTCGGCCTACACATGGACTGAATTTCAAGTCTCTAGCCAAAAGACTCTCTTAACTAAAAACTTGGGGGACTACTATTTATACCATATTTAGGGCATCGTATTTAGATCTCGTACAAATACTCGGAGGACTTAAATGTAATTATGTGATAAAGGAATGGGCAAATATGTAATAAGTGATGAGTCCTTATTCTATAAAAGGACCCCTCACCCTCACAATTGGGAGAGGTCAATTCCTAGGCCCTCTCACCCTCTCTCAAAGCTCTCACTCTCAAAGCTCTCTCTCCGTCAAATAAATACATAATTAGTGTGGACGTAACCCAAACCTTGGGGTGAAACACAATACATCTTGTGTTATTTACATTTCTTGCAAATTCACGGTCGGATTTATGTTGTTCCAAGACCTCCGGTTTTGTGCATCAACATCTTTAATTTTGTATGATTTAGTTAACATAGACTGATTTGATGTGTTTTAACTTATATTTGATGTTGCAAACTTTGAGTTTTTGTTGCGTATTTGCATAATTGGTCCAATAGTCTGCTTATTTTCTCTGTTGCATATGTTCGATATTATCTTTTATAGAGAATTACAAAGAAACGACTATAATTGTAATAAAGCTTGATAACGGTGATATTCTTATTGTGTCTTATTCTAGTAGGACACGATGTGATGAATTGAATACTTATATAGGTAAGGGTTTTCTTGAACACTCTTTCTAATTTAGTATAACATTTCTTATTAGTGGTTTTGTAACATTGTTTCTTATTTAATTTAACATTGTTTCCAATTCATTTATTACTTTTCAAATCTGTCAAGTTACTGTATTTATATGTATTATTTTGTCTTTTTAGTATCGGACATTGTTTACAAACTATAATCTATAAATGTCAGAAAGGCCTTAATGTTTGCCAAGTTGGATTTGGTTGATGACATGATAAAAACGAACTTTCCTCCAACATTAAGCATCTTTATACCATAAGAGTTATAGGCAAACAAAAGATCTTTGTCTGGAACTTTATGTGCAATCTTCATAACAGAATCAATAGACTTTAATTCAACAAAGAGAACTAATTGACAATAGTAGCCACCATTCAAAGAAGTCGTTGGATGTCCAAAGAGTGATAATTTTGGACAATTTAAAATTGGTAATAAATGACAAATAAATTTGTAAATGATACTGAGTTTAATTTGCACAAAAAACAAGTAAAATGAGATTACTGAGATTCTCTTATTGATACGAGAGAGATGAGGTTCCGTTCCCTGCAAAGAAAAACCCTCATCCTTCATCTCCAATATGGAGCTTCCGCTCCCTGCAATTTGGTCTCCAAAGTCAGGCCGAACTTTGCTTACTCAATCTCGCGTGAACCGATTGTTGTACCCGATTGCAAAACCACTCTCTTCCACGCGCATTTTGATTTCGGCGTCGGCGGTGATGAATGGCGTGACCAGGTGCAAAACCACTCTCTTCCACGCGCATTTTGATTCCGGCGTCGACGAGGACGAACAGCGTGACCGGGTTCTGCAACGGATAAGAGTTTACTAACCGATTAGGCCCTTGGATCTCCCCGAATACAAATTTGATTTCAGAATGGCTGTCGGTGTCAACGGTGAGATCACCGTTGAGATGGTGGAGAAGTTGGTTGAGACTTACAGCACTATGTTTGTGGACATTCAGGCTCTGATTCGAGCTTTCGACGGAGTCGACGGGACTGTGAAGCTTGTGGGTTTGAAGGAGATAGGCTTCACCTAGCTCCACAGAGATGAGGGAGAGTGAGAGAGAGAGTCCACGGTGGTGGTGGTGTGTCATCGGTGGTGTGTAGATGGGTGCGTTGGGTGTACTGTTGGGGAGAGAATCCGAGAGTGAAAGAGTGAGAAAGAAGAGTGACCTAAGAGAGTGAGGGAGTGAGAGATCCGAGAGAGACTTGGGAAAGGATTTCTGGGTTTGGGTTTTTCTGCTTTTTTTATTTTTATTTTTTAGGGTAAAAGACTGTTTACTACCCACATGTTTTGTGGTTTTCAACATTTAGTACATCAAGTTTTTTTTCATCTCAGATTCATACCTAAAGTGTAAATTTTGTGATAGTCTCATATATCCGTTAGTCAAACTATTAAATTTGCCGTTAATTATGATGTGGCGCTATGACTGGGCGCCACGTGTCATCCACGTTTTTTTTTTCTTTTCTTCTTTCTTCTACAATTTTTCTTCTTCCTCCTTCTCCTTCTTCCTTCCCTTTCTTCTCCTTCTTCCTTCTTCTTCCTTCTCCTTCTTCTTCTTCTTCTTCTTCTTTTTCCTCCGAATCTGGGGAAGTTTTTTTTTTTTTTTTTTTTTTTTTTTTTTTTTTTTTTTTTTTTAAGGAAGATGAAGAAGAAGGAAGAAGGAAGAAGGAAGAAGGAGAAGAAGGGGAAGGAAGAAGGAGGAAGGAAGAAGGAGAAGAAGAAGGAAGAAAAAAAAAGTTGCAGTCAGAGGAAGAAGAAGAAGAAGAAGAAGGAAGAAGAAGGTGGAAGGAGGAAAGAGGAAAAAGAAGAAAGAAGAAAGAAAAAAAAAACCTTCATCTTCCCCAAATTCGGATGAAGAAAAAGGAAGAAGAAGAAGAAAGGGAAGGAAGAAGAAGGAGAAAAATGAGGAAGAAAAAAAAAAAAAAAACCTTCATCTTCCCCAAATTCGGAGGAAGAAGAAGAACTTCCTTCCCCTTCTTCTCCTTCTTCCTTCTTCTTCCTTCTCCTTCTCCTTCTTCTTCTTCTTCCTCCGAATCTGGGGAAGTTCTTTTTTTTTTTTTTTGAGGAAGATGAGGAAGAAGGAGAAGAAGGGGAAGGAAGAAGGAGGAAGAAAAAAGGAGAAGAAGAAGGAAGAAAAAAATAAAAGTTGCAGTCGGAGGAAGAAGAAGAAGAAGGAAGAAGAAGGAGGAAGGAGGAAGGAGGAAGAAGAAGAAAGAAGAAAGAAAAAAAAAACCTTCATCTTCCCCAGATTCGGATGAAGAAGAAGGAAGAAGAAGAAGAAGGGGAAGGAAGAAGAAGGAGAAGAAGGAGAAGAAGGAGGAAGAAAAAAAAAACTTTCATCTTCCACTGATTCGAAGAAGAAGAAGAAGAAGAAGAAGAAGAAGAAGAAGAAGAAGAAGAAGAAGAAGAAGAAGAAGAAGAAGAAGAAGAAGAAGAAAGGGAAGGAAGAAGGAGGAAGGAAGAAGGAGGAGAAAGAAAAAAAAAGTTGCAGAAGAAGGAAGAAGAAGAAAGAAGAAAAAAAAACGTGGATGACAAGTGACACCCAATCATGGCGCCACGTCACAATTAACGGCAGATTTAACAGTTTGACTAACGGATGTATGAGACTGTCCTAAAATTTACACTTTAGGTATGAATCTGAGACGAAAAAAATTTGATGTACTAAATGTTGAAAATTACAAAACATGAGGGTAGTAAACAGTCTTTTACCCTATTATATATATATATATATATATATATATATATTTTAATAGGGTTAATATTATAATATTTTTAATATATAAAAAATTATTTTTTTTGCCACATGGTAGCCACATCAGCATTTAACAGACTAATAGATGAAAAATCTAACGGACGTATTATTTTGAAATAAAATAGTACGTAAGGTATGAAAGTAAAATGTTTTCAAATATGTTGTATGAAGTTGTAATAGACCTCAAACCTGATGGGTTATTATATAATTTACTCAAAAGAAAATTACATCAAATCAAGGGCATAAACTTTACAGCTAATCATATAAATAAATAAGTAGAATTCTCTCTCATTTTAATCTCTTTTTCCTTCCATTCCTTCCTATTTAAACAGTTACGTGATAGGATTTTTACTACTCATGTGAACGGGCTTAAATCTCCTATTTTACTTGCAAGAATCACAAGGTTATTGTAGTATAAACGGATTTCGCAAGGTCGTCTCCACAGAGATTATTAAATAATTCGAACTAATCAGATTCCATTTAATTATTGTAAAGTAGAAATTGAAGTGATTGATTTTATAACCTAATTAAAATAAAAACGAAATTAATGAATTAAAATAAACAATCTGCAATATTAGAGCTAGAGAAAAGAAAACAGTTTTGGGAGAATAAAATTAAGAAAGCACTAGGGTTCCACCATCACCTAGCAATCCTATGAATTTTTACCCATTACTTATGATCTATACATGTCACTTTGAAGGTTAGATTTTCCTAATTCATATTCTACTTGGACCCTCCAACATAGAACGTATATCTAACATGCAACCCGTCCGGACGTTCGGATCAAATCTGAACATGAAAGACTCATTATGCTTTATGAAAATCCTTTGAAAAACCATGCAATCCTTAAGACGTGATATTCATCCTAAGTGAAATTACAATTATTAATCACAAGAAGCCAGTGTCAATTTCAGGGAACCTTCCGACCAAAATTGCATCAAATTACTTTTCTAAAGATCCTAATGGTGATCAGGCATTAAGACAATTAGATAGTTTTTATCTCGATGATTAACAATTCAAAATATGCATGCAATCAATCATAAGCAATTAAATAAAAATCACATATTCATGCTAAGGCTCAAGGTTTCGCCCTAGCAAAAGAAATTAGTTCTGCATATTCATAATTGGAATCGTAGAAAATATTATTAAGAAAAGGATTGAAAACACCTTCAAGTAGAAAATCTCCAAAACTCTAGCACTTCTCTCTATCTCCAAAATTGCATAAAAGAAAGCGTTCCCAAAAACTGTAGGTGGCCAAGCAATATATTTGCTAAGCCTCCAACACAAACCCTAGGAAACTAAAATTAATTTAAATCCCCCTAAAACTTAGGAAACATAACCCTAAATTAAATGATAAAATTCGTCTAAAAGCTGAATAGCCACGTTTTGACCCATAAGCTGCTCCAAAACTGGCCAAATATAGCTGGATTTAATGTTTGGAATATTCTGAACACTTTTCCAGAAGACCACGAACCCATCCGAGGTCATCTTGGGCTCCAAAAACGCAATTTAAGCCCAAAAACGTCATTTTCCAACACTGCGCACTGCTTCTTTATTTTATCGCCAGAAAATAACCGCTTGGTGGAAAAATCCCAAATTTTGATACGATCAAGCTAAGTGACTCACGAACGTCCTCCAACTAGAATTACTCCAAAATTCGTCCATTTGATTCTATTTTGCTCCAGAGGAAGTCGAAAGTCAGATATTGAAAATACAATTCAAAGTATCAAAATTCTTCCAATATATTAACCAAAATATACTAAGATTAGGGTAAAATATATAATATAAAATATACTCATCAAATACCCCCAAACTTAGCTTTTTGCTTGTCCTCAAGCAAAACAAGACTCAAACAAAAATAAAAACTTAACAAACTAGACAACTAGCTAAAATTAAATGACAAAAATTTTCACCTTCAAAGTTGCAATCCATAGCAAATTTTAAAAACTAGAACATTTTTTCAAAAGTTCCAACCAATCCCACCACAGAGTCTAAACCATTTAGAATCAATTAGAAAAGAATTCACAAACTTCCTTTGGTGTAAAGTGAACCACATAGTTAAGGAGACTCGACTAAAACTCTTACCTCTCATCGTTCTTTATTTCACACATACTAACTTTAAATATAACTATTTTTCATTTTCTTTTTTTTCTTTTCAATTTTTTTTTTTCAGTAATAGTAGTGGTCGTGCAATGTCGGTTTACTTAAGCTTTCGATCCAACCCATGTAACGAGCTTTAGGTCAATGACTCCCAAACCACTAGGGCTTTAGGGCACTAGGTGTAGAACACCCCTAAGGACTTATTAACCCGAGCTGAAAAGGCTACGAAACCAACTAATCACCCTGCCCCATGCCAAAACTCTACCGTTTGACGCGAGAATCACTGCTGATTAGGCAGGACTGGCCCGGTTACTAGGCAAAACCTCGGGTGAGACAATTATTACTTTATTCACAATAATAACTGACTTTACTTAAAACAAAAATTAAAAATAAACTTAGACTAAAAGCAAGTGTTTCAATCTCACTCCCCACAAACCATGTTGGTGTGATGTGCAAAGTTCAAAGTATAATTCATGAATTAGTGTCTAAGCAACGATAAATAGAAAAAACTCTACTGTGGGATTAATCTTTACCATGTCCATTTGTTCTAACGTTTAAAATAATCTATGGATATTAACTTAAAAAGAATGAAATTTTTTAATGTAAACTGACACAAAAATTAAAAACCTAAAATGTTATTTTCCTACCCCCAAACTTATTTTACACTTTGTCCTTAAGGTGTGGAAAATAAATAGAAACTAAAAAATAAAAAATAAAAAAAAAGAAACAAAAAACAAAACTGGAAAAGACAAAGGAAAACAGAAAAGAAACAAAGAAATTAAAATAAACAAATAATAGAACAAATAGAAAAAAAAAGAAAAAGAAGCACCTGGATTCGAACTCAGGACCTAGGGCTGTGTGAAGACGCGCTGACCAACACGGACAGTGTCAAACTTGTGTCAACTTGCGCAACAGCTGCTATAGAAACAGATGTAACAGCTGCATTTGTCATTTGAAAACACGCATAGGATTCCCTGCTTTGAATGGCATGCAGCTGGCATGCAATTTGAAAAGTGGCGTGCAACTGGCTCAGTCTTCTGTCAGTCATCAAACACAGAGCCCAACGGCTCTCTCCCCTCTTAAATTCACACCGTGTCCTAGGGAAACAGAAAATTTTATATATATATATATATATATTTGTTTTTTTTGAGGCGCACCCGTGTGTCATGCATCAGGAAAGGGAGCTTCATAGGATTCCAAATCAAGGGTTAAGATCAACCCCATGTGCCCATCTTGCTCTTTCTAGAAAATCTTATTTTTATGGTGACAAACTTTGTTAAATTGGAGAATTAAATTTTGATAAAGAGGTTCTGTTTAAGACTTGAGAGTTGTGCGGTTTCTTTCTTGCAGGTCCTGCTCACACCAACTCATCTAGCCATTGTGATGGAGTACGCGGCTGGGTGATAACTTTTCGAGAGAATATGCAGTGCTGGCAGATTTAGTGAGGATGAGGTTAAGTAGTTTCAAAGGCAGAGAAAATTTCATTGTAAATGTTTTTGGCGTAGAGTCTGAAATATGGGATCTCTGAATGTCCCCTGAAATGGAATCCATTTCGATTTTCGTTTCAGATAGGGAAAGTTAGGTCTGAAGCATATTTTTACATAACAGTCGGTCATAATATAACTAAAACTTCCATACTTTTTCGATTTAATTGTTGTTTTGCATCGGGCAAGGTTTTTCTTCCGGCAGTTGATATCAGGAGTTAGTTACTGTCATTTGATGATATGTAATGTGGCAGTTTTATGCTAATGCGTCGTATACTGTTATTTGTTTCTCTTTTGATATTGGAAGTGTTGGTTGTAGCATACGACTTAGTTTCAATAGCATACGACTTAGTTTCAATAGTATAGACTCAGTTTTTGAATAACACTCTCGGTTCGACACTTGGGAGCAGTTTCTCCATAAATGGGGGTAAGGCTAGCCGACATTCACCTCTCCCAGACCCTGCGTAAAGCGGGAGCCTTGTGCACTGGGTACGACGATTCTTAGTATAGACTCACTTAATTATAAATAACACTTACATGTGCTTATTTCACCTTATTAATTTTTGCATTCCAATTGGTCTTTATCTATGGCGATAACTGTCTGAGAACGAAACAAAGTAAAATTCCGTTCTTGGCTCTCTTTTTCTTTAATGTAGCATCTGTTTACCTGTTAATGTAAATTTGGGTTATGTTGGATTTTTCAAAATAGATAATTTTTCCAAGAAGGCTGACAAAATTATTATGTGTCACCTATCGACAGCCTTATAAATACTAAAATACTGCTTAAATATTCATCACATTAAGTTTCATGGTTATTCAAGAATATCATATTTAGATCACTAGAATTCTTTATATAGGACTGACTGGGCTCCTATTTTAAATGACAGGTCAATCCCCAATTTTATGCATTTAAGTGGATCACCCTCCTCTTAACACAGGAGTTCAATTTTGCTGACAGCCTTCACACTTGGGATACACTTTCAAGTGATCTGAGGGTCCTTAGGTAGTATTATATCCGGAAAAATTAGTATCCGGTCCCTAGTTTTTACTGTTTATTGACTAAGACCTTATTAGTTCTCAAATTTTGATTCAAGTCCCTAGCATTAATGTGATAATGAATTTACATGTTTATTATATAATTTTTTAATATAAAAATTAGTAATTAATTTAGGGTTTAATACTCACACCTCTATTAAACTTCTAATTAATTTTCAATTCAAACATTTCCAAAATAATAAAAAATTAAATTAAATTAAGTTTGTACCTATTAGTTTTTTTTATATATATATAAAGATTCTCAATTTTTTAATCTTAAATGTACCCATTCATATAATTTTTCAATTTTTTTAATCTTAAATGTACCCATTCTCAAATATATCAATTTGTTATATGTAAAATGTACCCTTTTTTAATATAAAATCCATTCAAATTTTTTAATCCATGTTTAAACTTATATGGGTGCATTCTTTTTTGTTGATTTGAGAATGTATCCATGTTTTGGTACAATAACTTTTTTTGTTAATTTTGGTTAATGTACCCATACATATATGTACACACACACAATATAATAGAGAGTATAATTTATATTTTATTATTTCTAATCCCATAAATTATGGGTTTTATTTAAAATCTCATTAATACAAACAATTACAAATTTCAATTTTTAATTTTTAATTAAAAAATTTAGTAACTTACATTATTACATTAATGTCAGGGACCTCAATTAAAAACTAAAAACTAACAAGGTTTCAAACAAAGAATATTGATAGTTAGGGACCGCATCCAAAGTGTCCCATTATATCCTTTTGGACTGTCTAGACTGAAGAGTGTTTTCAAGGCATGAAATGAAAAAAATTTGCTTTTGGTTTTTGCCTCCTGAATTATATGAGCGATTGATTACATTAATATGTGTAGTACATGGTATTTTTAAGCCCGAGAAGGACTAAATTATAAATGTATACAAATTTTCTTATAAGAAAACTTTCTACATGTTTTCTCACGCTTCTTGGTTCATGATTGAATTTTATACTCCTTTCATTCATTAATTTATGAATTGGGTTGTTTTTCTTTTGTGATTTCTGTAGTTTAGTGACTGCACAATTTCATGGTTTTTTACTATTTCAGAAGTAATTGATAGAGTTGGATGTGATTCTACTAAAGAATTCTACTAAAGTTGGATGTGATTCTGCAGATATCCATTTTGTTTTGATTGGGCACCTTCTACCAGACTATATAGGACATAAAAAAAATGATTTGATTCCGCTATTATGATTTCTGATACCATAAAGAACATCAATTGTTTGTCTCTTACCTTTTTTGGTTTAGCTTCAAGTTATGATTTCTGATACCATAATGAGTTTTTCCTAATGATGCATACGAAGACCTTTGACTCTGTTGGTTCTATGTTTGAAGCCGGAAAAACTCATATGTTGCTTTTGCTTTTTGATTAGTAGTTGTTGATTAGAATTGGCTAATTCTTTTACTAAGAATTTCTTTTTACTCACTTTGTTGGTTCTTCATATAAGTATATAGAAATTGCATCATGAAACTAATTAGAATTAGTCAGCTTATGGGTTTGTTAACATGTTTAAGTAATAGTACTTAAACTCAAAAGATGCTGGAGTATTTGTATTGTTAATAATTTATATCAAACACGGCATTTCATAAGAGTCGAACCTGAGAGCTTTGTGGAAATGAATAAAACTAGATCGTACCATTTTATGTATGTTTGATTTCATTGCCTATAATTAGTGATAATTACATTTTATGCACATTGTAGCTTTCATGCAGTCCCCTACTCAAACATGTGTCAAGACGAATGACAATGGACTGCAGATATCAAACAACGTGACTCACAGAGGTAAGCAGGAGATTTAGGATGGTCAGTTTGTGGATACACCCAATTTAATTTTAGTAATTGTTTGTGAATGAATTCAATTAGAACTCACATTTTTGTTTTCTGTTTTGTAGCTGCCTTGATCATTAGTTGGTGATATTTGGGAGATTGGGTCATCTGGTTGTTTGATTTAAGTGGGATTGAGGTTATCTTTGCCACTTTTTGTGATCTGGGTCTGGGTTATGGTCAAGTTATTGCTATTTGTTCTGGGTATTTGCTGAAATTTATGTTCAATTAGTCTGAGTTCTGTATTTGGTTTGTGTTCGTTCAAATAACCTTATGTGCTTGGAATGTGATTTAGCTGTGGCCCTTTAATTTGATTCCTAATTCGTTATGATTCAGCACTATGTTGATGTTAATGATGAATTTTGGTTTGCAAATGACCCTGAAGTACCTAATGTCCGACACCATGTAACTTTTTGAAAGAACATGTTTTTAAGGAGGTAATGATTTTTTGTGCTATCGGGATTTTGGGCTATTGGGGGGCTAATGACTAGGGACGTTGGATAGCATCTTAATTTATATGGGATTTGGTTATCTTCCTTCTGTGTTTCTCTTTCAGTTTTACAGCAAGAGAAAGAAAGTATGATAATGAGAGTAAACTATACCCTTTACAAATATTAGTTTCGGTTCTCATGTCCAAGTTTTTCTTTCTACTTTCAATTAAGTTTTGTTTGTATCTTTTGGTTGAAGCCATTGAATTTCATTGTACTTGAATGATATGGATGTGGGGAATACATTTACATAAGGATTAATTTTAACCATTGAATTTTATTTCATTTTTCCTTGGAGCAGTAACAAGATCATCAAATTCTTATATTCGTTATCTATGAGTAAATCCAGATGCATAACAATATTGTTACACTTCTACCTTTATTGGGTTTTTATACAGTTTGTGTGTTTGCTTGGTCTTGCCTTGGAGTTTGATGCACTTTGTGTGATGGATTGTGATATGTTTGAAAATATCTCCAGTGTGATGATTTTGAGTATAATGTGTTTTCCTAATACTGTTTTTCTCCCTCTTTGTAGTCCAGTTGTGCAGAAGACATCTCCATTAACCGGTAACAGATGAAATTGTTTGCTATCAAGGTTTCCGTGCAGAAGAGCGAAAATACTGCAAGTGGAGGATAGATAACAGCTCAAGACACATGGTATGAGGGTGCAGGTAAACTATAGATATGCATCTGGAAAAAGTAAAAAGTAAAGGAGGGTGGCTGTAGCTTCTCCTTCTCGTCACAATAGAAAATATTTTTGAACTGCATTAAGCTGTTAATAAATTAAGCTTAAGCTATATTTTATTTATCAAGAATGGGTAAACTGTTTTAAATAGAAAAATTAAGTGCTTTGTCAATTTTACAAAGTTTTCTGGTAATTAGATATATAGTTTAATTCGAAAAGTTGTGTTGACCTTTACTTTTGGTGCGTCCCCTTATTCCAATCTCTATATATCCGCTCAACTCTTGGGTTAATTATTTGCCAGTAGGAATGTTTAATTGCTTGATCAATGATGTTGATTCAATTTGAAGAAGAAATAGGACTTTTGTTCAATAGGGATTTAGACTCGCATATAAGATGTCCCAATTCTTCATTGATTCTTAGGTGCTACGTCTTTTTAGTTTTTTTGTGTGGAAACTATTCATGCCTGTTGCGACTAATACATTCAAGTCCTGCAGCAACGCGCATGCATATTTTCTAGTTCTTTCTATTTTAAGAAAAACTCAAATTTGCCTATTTAAGAAAAATTTAGAAAAATAATAATGCATTCTGAGAATGCAATAATAGTTTGCCTATTGAAAGTGAAAGAAAATTTAAGTTTTTCTTTCTATTTTTAATGTGATGAAATTTGAGTTTTTGTTGAGTATTTGCATAATTGGTCCAATAGTTTGCCTATTTTCTCTGTTGCTTATGTTCGATATTATCTTATGCAGAGAATTACAAAGAAACCATAATTGTAATAAAGCTTGATAATGACGATATTCTTGTTATTTCTGGTTCTAAGAGGACAATATCTGAGGATTTCAATACTTATATAGGTAAGGGTTTTCTTTAACACTTTTTAATTTAATTTAACATTTCTTATTAGTTTTTAACGCTTTTTTTTTTAATTTAACATTTTTTACTATTTATATTATGACTTTCTCAAATCTGTCAACTAGTAATATTTATATCTTTTCAGTATTTGATGTTGTTAACAAGGTGGACTATTTGAAAAGGAAGGTCTTGGTTACAAGAGCCGGGAGTGTTTATTATTTGAAGCATTGTGTTTTTAATATGTTGAAGGCAAATTTTTCTGTAGTCAATAGCTATCTTATGGAGGTACTTGAGCTGTGATGAAACTATAGGTTTTATAGTAATGAGATTTGTGAATGGGATTAGCCATATGTTTTTTCTTTGCTATTTAAAGAAAAGGGGTTCACTTGCGATAAAAAAGTTAGTGGAATTGTCTAGGTTTTATGCTATTGAAGTAGGTGCTATGTACCTAGAAAAGTATGTGAAGTCTAAACTGCGTAAACTTACTTGTATTGATGTCAAAAGTACATTGAACTTGGCTGAATGTGGACTTCTACTTGCTTGCTTGAATGATCCATGCACTGGGGGCCACATAACATGTTAGTTTTATGTGCAATATGATATTATTAAAGTAATCTGATTTTATTTTAATACAAAATAATATTTTATATCCTGTTAAATTAATTTTATCTGATTATATTTTTAATTTTTTAACAGTTAGACTCTTTTACACCTAAAGGGTTTGAACTATTTCAAAACACAGTTCTTTATGTTATAAAGAAGTATTATGGACTTTTGGCACGGAGTTATGAAATATCAATTCTTTTAAGATGCAAGTAGTTGAACAGAAGATCCATATTTGCTTCATAATGTGGACGTGGAGCTTTTTCAGAGTGTAAAAGAGCCATTTTAAGAATACATACTCTATTACACTTTGAAAAAGCTACACGTCCACATTATGAAGCAAATATGGATCTTCAGGTTCAACTACTTGCATCTTAAAGATGAGAAGAATTGATCTTTCATAATTTCGTGCCAAAAGTCCATAATAATTCTTCATAAGATCAAGATTTGTGTTTTGCAATAGTTCTTCAACCCCTTTAGGTGTAAAGAGTCTAACTGTTAAAAAAAATTAAGAATATAATCAGATAAAATTAATTTAACAGGATATAAAATATTATTTTGTATTAAAATAAAATCAGATTACTTTAATAGTATCAGATTGCACATAAAACTAACCTGTTATGTGGCCCCCAGTGCATGGATCATTCAAGCAAGCAAGTAGAAGTTCACGTTCAGCCAAGTTCAAGGTACTTTTGACATCAATACAAGTAAGTTTACACAGTTTAGACTTCACATACTTTTCTAGGTACATAGCACCTAATCCAATAGCATAAAACCTAGACAATTCCACTAACTTTTTGATCGCAAGTGAAACCCTTTTCTTTAAATATCAAAGAAAAAACATATGGCTAATCCAATTCACAAATCTCATTACTATAAAACCTATAGTTTCATCACAGTTCAAGTACCTCCATAAGACAGCTATTGACTACAGAAAAATTTGCCTTCAACAGATTAAAAACACCACGTTTCAAATAATAAACTCCCTGCTCTTGCAACCAAGACCTTACTTTTCAAATAGTCCACCTTGTTAACAACATCAAATACTGAAAAGATATAAATATTACTAGTTGACAGATTTGAGAAAGCCATAATATAAATAGTAAACAATGTTAAATTAAAAAAGAAAAAGCGTTAAAAACTAATAAAAAATGTTAAATTAAAAAGTGTTAAAGAAAACCCTTACCTATATATAAGTATTGAAATCATCAGATATTGTCCTCCTAGAACCAGAAACAACAAGAATATCGCCATTATCAAGCTTTATTACAATTATGGTTGTTTCTTTGTAATTCTCTGCATAAGATAATATCGAACATGAGCAACAGAGAAAATAGGCAAACTATGGGACCAATTATGCAAAAACTCAAATTTCATCACATCAAAAATAGAAGTTAAAAGTCGCACAAAATTGAAGAAATCTACATTCAATCAATTTCATAAATCACTTTGTAAGCTTTTCTATAAACAATTTAAAAATGGTAAGTAAAAAGAGATTACTGAGATGGTGAGGCGGCCTTCTGATAATTGTAAGTAGGGAGGCAAGGTTTCTGCAAAAACTCAATAAAAATGCAAATTTCATAACATCATGGAATTATGATAGAGATCAATCTACGTCAACTAAAATTAAAAAAATTCTTTCTATCAATTTCATAAATAATTTTGGTGAAGAATGAAGCAGAAACTATGAATAATGATAGAGATTTTGGTGAAGAATGAAGTAGAAACTATGAATAATGATAGAGATTTTGGTGAAGAATGAAGTAGAAACTATGAATAATGATAGAGATCTTGAGAAAATTGGTTTGAGATTTTTGAGGATGGATGGTGGATTATATAGAGGATTCAGAAACGATTAGGTTATAGATAATGCTACATGGCATGCTGTCATTCGTTAAAAATCTGGTGGAAATTTATCCTCAAAGATTGTAAATAGATTGTGACACATGGCACGACGTGATTGGTTAAAAATCTGATCGGAAATCCATCTCTAATAATTGGCTTTTTGGATAATGACACGTGGCGCAACGAGAACAAATAAAAATCTTATCGAAAATCCATCGCCAATAATTGTCTGTTCCGATAATAACACGTGGTGCAACAAGAACGATTACAAATCTTATCAGAAATCCGTCACCAATAATTGTCTTTTCCGATAATGATGTGTGGCAACGAGAACGATTACAAATCTTATCAGAAATCCGTCACCAATAATTGTCTTTTCCGATAATGACATGTGGCGCAACGAGAACGATTACAAATCTTATCAGAAATCCGTCATCAATAATTGTCTTTTCCGATAATGACACGTGGCGCAATGAGAACGATTAAAAAATCTTATTGGAAATTCATTACCAATAATTGTCTTTTTTGATAACGACACATGGTACAAGAACAATTAAAAATCTTATCCGAAATTACAAATAAAATTATTTTGTATTATTTTATAAATAAAAAAATAGTAATATTTTATTGCTAATTGCCAGGGCTATTCAAGTGTAACAATGGAGATGCAAAAAACGATTACTGTTCATTAGGGCAGTTACTGTTAACTGGGTGGATAGCATAGTGGATAGCCCTAAGGGGGCTTCCACCAAGGTGGAGTTGCCCTGAGGGAAATGGAAAGGACTTGAATTTTTTATTTGATGTTTGGATTGAGTGTTGGGCTCTTTTGTGTGCACGACGTTGATTTTATGAAGTCAAAAGTCAATTGAAATTTGTGTGGTTGAGATTTGATTTGGGGGTAAAAGAGTGATGGAGGGAGTGCCATGTATCCATTTGTTTACCACTCCTCTCATTGTATTTGTAACGTGGGAGGTGGAGTGGAGTGATGGAGTTATATGATATGTACATTATTATATGTTAGCTATCTAAATCGGGCGGGTTAGGTTAAGCCAACTCGAACTCAACCTTTACAATTTGGATTGAGGTATAGTTTTGTGTACATGTGAGTTCAATTCAACCGAGTTAGAACTTAACTCGAGGCGGTCTCAAGTTTACCAACTTTATGTAGATCAATCTCATTGATTAGTGCTTACGCAACAAAACCTCACTTAAGCAAAACAATTGAGATCTGTCATATTTTTAGCAGACCAAACCAAAGCTAGTCAATGATCCCACAAAAATAAATATCATTCCTTTTTATGAGACACAAGAAATTAGGAAAGTTTAAGTCCAACAAAATTAGTCTTTACTGGTTAATTGTCCATCTGCAGTTCGACCACCACATCAATTCCAAGCACAAACAAGAGATGGATTGTGGATACACAGTACTAGTAAGCTTCACTAGTACAACTGTTGATGGAATTGCAATCTGAGCATATTCCAAAATAGCAGCAGCAGCAGGCCGGTGTACATACCTTCTCCTTTCTTGTAATCTTCTGATCATATTCAGAAGATTAGCTGCGGTGTAATCTTCTTGCTAAAGGTTTCGGCTCCCTTGTTTTCCGGTCAAACCCTCTCACACAAATGAATCCTGCAAAACATAATTACTAATTTTATCAGCAACTGCATTATTTCGCCGTCTGTAGCAAGGAACCACATACCTTTCTTAAAGCAGTCCCGGATTTCTTTGGTCAATAAACCTGGTACGGAGAATGTAAGCTAACAAGCAAAATTTTCCAACCACTGTAATCAATTCCAAAACACATACATATACCTATAAATATTCCCGAGACACTGTTTCCACAATATAGCGTTCGTCTCCTCAAATGTTGTATCGATGACACAGGAACATCGATCAGGTTTTCACTCACCTGTTGTTCATATTATTATTTCATCATACCAGTTTGGATAGTTCAAATAATATACTTCCTAAATAAATGTCAAGTTTAAATGAGAAAAGAAATAGGCTTTACCTCATTAGCTTGAAAGTATGTTCCGTTGAGAGGAAAAGTTCCTCGCATTGCCGTGCGACATGGTATCTGTATGAGGTTAGTTTTTGTTATCTTTTGTAGTTTTGGCATATGAAAAAATGCAGGTTAAAATACATGCCGAGGGTTATGGGTTCTTCCTCACCAAAATTGTTCCTAGAACAGTCTGGGCAGTGTCTTCACCATTGCCGCCCAAAAATTGTCCATTCTCATCAAAGCAAGCGGTTTGACCTTCAGTTGATCCAACAGGATTGGATAGTTTGCCTGAATCAAAAGTTGCACAAACAACACCATCACACCAATGTCGGTTCAAGGACTGCATACTTTTGGAAGATTAAAATACAACCAGACACAACAATTGGCTAATCGCTCTTACCAGATGACCATACAACAAGAAGGTAAGGGCAGGGATCATCAGGTTCTCTTCTCTCTAGCTGCATTTGTTTTCATGGAAAAAAAAAATATCAGTGTCTGGAAGTCAAAGACATCTACATTTATGCCAGTATAATGTTTTAGAGCAAGAATGCTTGAGATATCTAACCCCTTTCAAAATGTGGTGAGCGTCTGGAAGTTCGTAGCTGCAGTTGAATATACTTTTGTCAGTACCTATATGAACTTTTAAAGTTTAAATTACAGTTGTACGTACTAAACAATTTCTTTTGAAGATTAAAATAAGCTCCTAAAAACCTCATTCATATCTCACCCTACGAAAATCAAACTATTTTAGGTTAATAAATGTTGCTTACACTTGATGCTTTGTCCTAAATTGGCTCATGCGCTTCGATCTGGGTGCGTGACTAGTTGGAACTGGAGCACTAGATTTTGACATGACAACTTCTTGAAGCGACTCACTTGTTCGGTTGAAACACTTCTGCTTACTTTGTGCATGATCAGCCTTTACAATTTTACACCCTTTAGGATTGACTTTGATTGTAGGATTCTTATCGTGAACCTTTATGCACAAATCTTCAATGTCCCCTTCACTCCTTGCACTTCATGAAACATATTTGTTACTTGAAATATCATTAACATAGAAGCACCGTATGATTTTAATTTTTTTAGTCAAATATGGGAAGTCTAATATCCCATGTCATGAACGTTGGATAATGAGTTTTGCGATACATTACAATCAAAAGATAGTGTGAAACTATACCTGAAGAGAAGATCAACTTATACGTTGTAGCAAAAATATGTCACATTGCATAGATTCGTAGACTATCGAACAACGTAATACTGCTCAATTGCCAGGTTGATTTCTCTTTCTTTTTACTTTGCAAATTGAATCTAAATGATTCTAATTATGTCCAAAAAATAAGTAGAAGATATACATAATTGAGCAAAGAACGAGAGATGAAACCTTGCAAAGTGTTGGCACTCTTCTCTCATCGGACATGCATTGCAATTTGGTTGATTTTTTCTACAGAAAACCTGTACAAGTACCAACTGAGAATGTGATGATGGAGAAACAAGGAATACGGAAAAATATATATTCTTTTCTTGTAACAGAGGTTGAATGAACAAGATGTATACCTTGCCGCATGTAATCATTTGGCAATGTAATTCATACCTGTCAAAGATTAGTACTCTAATCAACCAGTAATATTTGTCTTGATACATTCTGTAAACTGGAAAGCAACAATTTTATGGCATGGAGATTATATTGAATCGTCAAAAGAAATCTTATAATGTTTGTTCATCTCTTAGAAACAAAAAGCCATACAGTGTTTGTAGGTCAAGGGCAGACAGCCTTGGCCACATATATTTATGTATTGAATTTACCGTCGGGTACCTATGCAGAAAGAATGTTAGATGTTCAAGTACGATCTGAAAGTTCTAGTTTCACATTATTTGAAGGATCCCTCAATCGAAATTCTCTCTCTACATATATGTTATATTTCTGACCTCTTTAGATGATGATGTTGAAGCTTCCAATGCAATGGCTGAATAGGGATCCAACCAAGTCGCATAACTATCCGAACAACATTAGTATCAACCTAATGCAACAGAAGATATAAAAGAAAATTATCAAGCGGCAGAATGAAGCTCTTGACTTCCGATTCATGCTACTTCAATGTCTTACCGGGAAGGCATGCTGCTTCAGTGCTAAAAGCCGCACACACTCAACGCATTTCAAGCCAATTCCATCTATGCTCAACAGATACTTCCTGCATCATAGGGAAGCCTTAAATGTCCACATTCCTTTGAACATTTAATTATGTAAAATAATATTTGTCTCTTCAATGAGCTTACTTTACTCCTTCCGGGGAGGCATCTCTTAACCATTCGAGATCAATGCTGCCATGATCTCTCTTCAGTATATCAAGGAAACCCTGAAAAGTTGAGTGCAAACATATATTGACATTTTTCAAATGAAATTCATCAACCTAACCTGTTCTCAATCACCACAAGTTTTACCTTGATGCGTTCTGCGAGCTTATTGTTCATTCCTCTTCCCAAAATGCTTTTTGAAATTTCAGTTAGAGGTGCTTCTCTAACAGCTTCCCAGTCTAAAGAGTCCATTGTATCATTACTTCTCTCTTTTGTTGTTCTTCTGGTGTAATAAATGTACTCTAAAAAATCCCAACCAACAATGCTTCTCACATTTTTTTCGTTCCTTGCATAATCACATGCTTGCTCCATTTGAATAGTCGGATATTTTGCAGCAAGTGACATAAAGGCAGAACTGCACACCAACAAGAGGTCCACATTTACCGTTTTCCATAGGACAATATAAGCAGATCAAGGAGTAATAACATCTTACCTTGATGACTGATCTTTAGCATTTTGAGTAAAAAATGCCCCAACAACCGAGTCCACTACGGAACCTCTCCACGCTGAGAAGTGTCTATTTCCTGCAAAAGTTAACATTGTGCTATGAGAAAAGGCTTGGAAAATTAACTAATCAACTTCTAAAAAATTGCATATATATGCTTGGATTCAAAAAATCCATTTGCCACCTTGGACTTGATTCATGCAGGCAATGAAAGAATTTGCTCGTTTACAGAACAGTTTCGTTTCTTCTTCCCACCATTCCTCCTTGTCTTTAATATTGTCTGATACATCTTTGCTCCAATCAATCTGAGGTTGTGCATGCCATCGCAGGGTTGAATCAGAAGGCCCTACTTGATGAACAGATTTATTGCGCTTTCCTAAAATATCTCCATGTGCCTTCTGATCTTGTTTCATGGATTGAGCTTGTGTATCGTTTTGTACTTTTCGAACAGAAACTCTGTTATAACGTCCAACATTGGGCAACTTTTGAGCAGTAGCACACTTGGATGACCTAGTTTCTTTCAATTTTACAGGTTTTGGAGATTTCGTGCACTTGCCACCAATAATTATTTCTCCTTTGGATTTTTCTTCCATTTGTATTCTGACTCTAACTCCACCTGTGTAAGTTTATCTTACAATGCCAGTCCCAAGCCCGGATAAAGGAGGAGGGGGAGGGCGTCAGGTAGTCGACAGCTGGCACTCCATAGTTACGTCGAATCCTTATGAAAATGAATCCAGAACGAAATCGCGCTAAAGCTAGGGCGTCACCCGTAAGTGGCACGCTGTGTGGCCCAAGCACAGTGATAAGTGAGCAAGGGTCGCTGTATCTCCATCGGCACCCGGATGCAGTGTTAAATGAGCAAGGGGGCCATAGAAACTTATTTTCGAACAACTCCACTCAAAGTTGTTTGGGAGCATATGCTCCTATCAACTTTACACGAGACACACAAAAGAAGTACTTTGATCCTATTAGACGGGGAGGGTGAAGAAGCTAGGACAGAAGGGTAGAGTTCAAGAGAGCAGAATGCATTTAGGAACATGGAATATAGGAACCTTAACGGGAAAATCTATGGAAGTAGTGGAAGTTATGGTGAGGAGAATGATAAATATTATGTGCCTACAAGAAACTAAGTGGGTTGGTCGTAAGGCAAAGAATCTAGAAAACTTAGGGTTTAAACTTTGGTATTCGGGCACAAATAGAACGAGAAACAGTATTGGCATCATCGTGGACAAGACCTTGACACAAGATGTTGTAGATGTCAAGAAGGTAAGAGATAGAATCATGGCAATCAAGATTGTAATAGGACAAGAACTTATCAATGTGATTAGTGCGTAGACACCTCAAGTAGGGTTGGATACGAGTTCGAAGGAGAAATTTTGGGAAGACCTTGGAGACTTGGTGCAAGGAATTGCTCAGACGGAGAAGTTATTTATAGGAGGAGATTTAAATGGACACGTGGGCAGGGAGACAGGCAACTATGGAAGTTTTCATGGTGGCCATGGTTTTGGGGAGAGAAACGAGGATGGGGAAGCTATCTTGGATTTTGCAATGGCATATAATCTCTTCTTAGCTAGCACCTTCTTTAAGAAGAGAGAAGAACATGTGATCACCTACAAGAGTGGGTCGTCAAAAACACAAATAGATTTTCTTCTAATGAGGAAAGGGGATCGTATAACTTGTAAGGATTGCAAAGTTATACTGGGAGAGAGCTTGGCTAATCAACATCGCTTGTTGGTGATGGATGTACATATCAAAAGAGTGAGAAAAAAAGAACAAGACTTGGAAGTGCCCAATGACTAGATAGTGGAATCTAAAAGAAGAAAAACAAGTCATTTTCAAAGAGAAAGTAATCACCCAGCGTATGTGGGATAGAGAGGGGGAAGCTAGCCAAATGTGGGATTCCATGGCTAGTTGTATCCGAAAAGTAGCAAAAGAGGTATTAGGAGAGTCCAAGGACTTTGCTCCACACCAAAAGGAATCTTAGTGGTGGAATGAGGAGGTACAAACAAAGATGAAGGCTAATAAGGAATGTTGTAAAGCCTTATACAAGGATAGGACCGATGAAAATGGTGAAAGGTATAGAAAAGTGAAGCAAGAGGCGAAGAAAGCTGTGAGAGAAGCTAAGTTAGCGGCTTATGACGATATGTATAAGCGACTAGATACCAAAGAAGGAGAGTTGGATATCTATAAACTAGCTAGAGCAAGGGAAAAGAAGACAAGGGACCTAAACCAAGTAAGGTGCATCAAGGATGAGGATGGAAAGGTTCTTGCTACAGAGAACGTGGTCAAAGACAGATGGAGAGGTTATTTTCATAATCTTTTCAATGAAGGACATGAAATGAGTGCTTCTTTAGGGGAGTTGAGTAACTTAGAATAGTGTAAAAACTATTCCTTTTATCGTCGAATCCGAAAGGAAGAAGTGGTTGTAGCTTTGAAGAAGATGAAGCATAGAAAAGCAGTGGGCCCAGACGATATACCAATCGAAGTGTGGAAAGTTTTGGGAGAGACAGGTATAACATGGCTCACTGACCGTTTCAATAGGATTTTGAAAACGAAGAAGATGTCAAATGAGTGGCGAACGAGCACTTTGGTGCCTATCTACAAGAATAAGGGCGACGTACAAAATTGCATGAACTATAGGGGTATTAAGCTAATGAGTCATACAATGAAGCTCTGAGAGAGAGTCATTGAGCATAGATTGAGGCAAGAGACACGGGTTTCGGACAACCAATTCGGGTTCATGCCAAGGCGCTCAACCATGGAGGCAATCTATCTCTTACGAAGATTGATGGAAATATATAGAGATAGGAAAAAGGATTTACACATGGTCTTTATAGATTTGGAAAAAACGTATGATAGGGTCCCAAGAGACATTCTTTGGAGGATTTTAGAGAAAAAATGAGTACGAGTAGCATATATCCAAGCTATAAAGGATATGTATGAAGGAGCAAAGACTGCCATAAGAACTCATGAAGGACAAACCGAAAGCTTTCCCATAACTGTATGATTACATCAAGGCTCATCCTTAAGTCCTTACCTTTTTGCGTTGGTAATGGATGAGTTAACAGGACATATTCAAGATGATATTCCTTGGTGTATGCTTTTCGCAGACGATATAGTGTTGATAGATGAAACTCAGGAAGGGGTAAATGCAAAACTTAACCTTTAGAGAGAAGTGTTGGAATGTAAAGGTCTTCGCCTAAGCCGATCAAAGATAGAATATATGGAGTGCAAGTTCAGTGCAAATGGAGGCCAAAACGAGTTAGGCGTGAGGATCGGAGATCAAGAAATACCAAAGAGTGACCGTTTTCGTTACCTAGGATCTATCTTGCAAAAGAACGGAGAATTAGATGGACATCTCAACCATAGAATACAAGCTGGATAGATGAAGTGGAAGAGTGCATCCGGCGTGTTGTGTGACCGCCGTATGCCACTGAAGCTCAAGGGAAAATTTTATAGGATGGCAATAAGGTCGGCGATGATGTATGGCACAGAATGTTGGGCGATGAAGCATCAACACGTACACAAAATGGGTGTATCGAAGATGAGGATGTTTCGTTGGATGTGTGGGCACACGAGAAAGGATAAGATTAGGAATGAGGATATCCGGGGTAAAGTAGGAGTAGCCGAAATTGAAGGAAAGATTCGAGAAAATCGTTTACGGTGGTTTGGACATGTGCAAAGAAGGCCTACTGACGCTCCGATTAGAAGATGCGACTATAGGACAGAGGTTCAGGGCCGAAGGGATAGAGGAAGACCTAGGAAAACTTTGGAAGAGACTTTAAGAAAAGACTTAGAGTACTTGGATCTAACGGAGGACATGACGCAGGACCGAGCACAATGACGTTCTAAGATTCATATAGCCGACCCCACTCAGTGACTTGGATTTTCCAAGTCTCCAACCGAGAAGTTTTCCTCACTCGGGAAATTAAGGGAACACTACTTCAACTTACATACTCCACTTACAAAGCTTCAACAAAAGAAAAATTCAAAGAACTTAGCGAAGAAGACTTTGGTGTATTTAACACAATACGTTGAAATGAAGCAAATATGTACATATATATGAGTCAAAATAAACAAACAAGAGGGAGTCTTCACAAAGGTTGCTTAGGAGAAGTCTCAGCAGTAGGTAGAGCCCCAAAAAGAGAAGGCACCGGAGGGGGATCATTCGGAGCCTCAGTACTGGACAAAACCCTAGAAGGAGGAGGCATTAGAGGTTGATCATTTGGAGCTTCATTACGCGGTACAACCCCAAAAGACGAAGACAATAAATGCCTTTGGAACAAACCCACAAACCTCTTATGATCAAGTAAAACCTGACCATCAGATTCCTTCATCTGGTCAAGCTTCATCTTCATGTTTGTAGCATAGTCATGTGCGAGCCGGTGCAACTGTTTATTCTCATGCTTGAGCTCTGTAATCTCCTGTTTGAGACTCATCACTTCAGCCGCCAATGATTTAACTTGGCGGGTTCGAGCAAATAGGCGTTGGGCCATATTAGACACGAAACCTGCACACTGAACACTGAGAGCTAGAGAATCCTTAACAGCCAACTCATCAGACCGTTTGGAAAGTAGTTTGTTATCTTTGAGATTGAGAAGGTTCTTGGCCACTACCGCAGTGGTCATATCATTCTTCATCACGGAATCCCTAACGGTAAGAGGACTAGTAAGGGAGACGAAGGATGGGCGCCATATGTTGTCTAGAGAAGGCGTGGCTACCTCTTCAACAAGGTTCAAGTCAAAACGACGGTCGGAGGGGCCAGACATTTTCAAAGGTGTTGAAGAGAGAAGAGGTCGGACAAATCAAGATCTTAGAAGTGCAAGAATGGAGCTTCTACTGGTGGAGATTCAAGTGTGCTTTGGAACTTGATGCCAACCTCTATAAAAATTTGCACTCGACGGAGCTTCAAAAATCGAAGAGGCGCCTGCTTAGAAATCGAAGAGCCGTTTGCTTTCTCAAAAGCTGGGCTGTTCAGAGACCACGAGGGTCGATCTCAGAAATCGAAAAGGCGTTTGCTTTCTCAAAAGCTGGGCTACTCAAAGACCACGAAGGCCGATCTTAGAAATCGAAGAGGCGCTTGCTTTCTCAAAAGCTGGGCTGCTCAGAGACCACGAGAGCCGATCTCAGAAATTGAAAAGGCACCTACTTTTTCAGCCTTGTCATCACCTGTCACACGCACACTCAGCTTTGCGGAAATTATGGGCATTCTGTCGAAGATTTCTGGTGAAGTAGAAAGCACATGAATCTTACTGTTCAATCACCCACTTTCCACACGCAACATTAGCTCATGGGTACCACAGATAACTTTGCCAAAGTTCTCTGACAAAGTTGAGACACGTGAAGCTTGCAGCTCCCACTACATCGCTCTGACCAAGAAGGGTAAAAGAATAGCAAAGAAACAGCACTAACAAAGTTTAGACACATAAATTTTGAAGCTCTAGCTACCATATTATTACCCACAAGGGTAAAGGAACAATACCATTGCTGGATAATTGGAAAGTCCATGTGTGTCAACCTCTATGCTCCGTGGCAAGGTAGACTAGCAAACATGCCCAACCTTTACTCACATTCGAGAAAACACTCCCAACAAGATTGCTTGCTCTAAAATCGAAGAAGCACCGCCCTCCGAATCTCGAGAGCCAGACTCCCAACATGATTACTTTCTCAAAAATCGAAGAGACATCGCTCTCCGAATCTCGAGAGCCAGACTCCCAGCAGGATTGCTTTCACAAAAATCGAAGAGGCATCGTTCTTCGAATCTCGAGAGCCAGATCCCCGACAGGATTGCTTGTTTGAAAACCGAAGAGGCACCACTTTCTCAACTTCGAAAGCCAGATCTCCTTGGATAAAGCTTGTCTGTAATCTTCACACGCAACATCAGCTTTCCAGATACCACAGACCACTTTTTCAAAGTGCTCTGACAGAGTTAAAACATGTGAAGCTGGCAGCTTCCACTACCGTGCTATGACCAAGCAGGGTAAAGGAATAACATTACTACTTGTTGTTAGGGAGACTCCTATATATGTCGACCTCCATCCCCAACGGACAGGCAGACCTGCAAAAATACTCAACCCTTCCTCATATTTGAGAGGGCACTCCCAACGAAGCCTTTCGAAATATTCAGCTTTCTTTCCCCCCGATAATACCTCTGCAAACAAGCTATACCAGAGCAAGAATATCTCATATCATCAGGGTTAAAAGCAAAAGTATCTCATATCATGTTTTTTCCCTGTCTTTTCCTTTGGCCTTGTTCTTACATGCAAGACAAGGAGAAAGAGAGCAATCATTCAGCACTTGGAATCAAGCTTCCAGTCAGGAACTGACTGCCTGAAACCACTTACCTGATTACTTACCTGGCATTGCTCTCGAGTACTCATCTTCAACATCTTATGCTTCCAAGGAAAATACCGCATCTGCCTGAGGAACAGATAGGGCAAGTGAGAAGGATACAAGGAAGCATGTGGAGACAAACGTAACAGCACACGTGCAGATACATCCACTACTTTGTCAAAAGCAAAAGTATCCCATATCAGCAGGGTCGAACGTACTCTAGATTTGATGGACTTGTTTTGTCCCTCAAATTCTTCAGTCGGCCTTATACTGTTGAGGAAACCAGAAAACCCTCCAGCCCAGTTCAAGAATAAGCCTGTGGAAAGTTACTTCTTCAAAAGCAAAAGTATCTCACATCATCTCTTCTCATTTTTCTTCTCTTTATCTGTCATGCTGCCTGCAAGATAGGGAGAATGAGAACAATCAGCCGGAACTCGAAATCAAACTTCTGATCTGGGACTGATTGCTTGGAGCTCTGATTGCTTTCCTTGTCTGTCACCTCTTTCAGCAGATCCCCTAGTTCGGCGACTTGGGGGACTCCTACTACATGGTTTGTATCGCGCTTGACCAAGCCTGAAACTACAAGTAAGCTTCAAGTGAAATTGATACATTACCTTGTGCATCTCCACCAGTTAAAGATACCACTGATGCGAGAATTTCTTGACACACAAATTAAACCCTCTTTTTGACAATTGTAGTATAGATGTAAGTAGGGTATCGTTCTAGGCCGGGGATTAGGAGGGATTGCTAATCTATTCTAAATTAATTTAAAAATATTAAACAAGACTCAAGGACACAAAACTAGGCTAAAAACTCTAATAACTCGAAACACACTTAAAATGACTCAAAATAATGAAAACAATTAAATTAAACACTAGGAACTGAAATGGACGGAAATTAAATTAAAAGACTAACAATAAAGAAAACTAAATAAATAATATAATTTAATAATGGATGGGTGTTTGGTTTTGATGAAAAATAAATTAAACTTAATTAAATTACAGAATTGACAAAAACATGAAATTAAGGTGAAATGATAAATGACGGACTAGCTAGAGGGTTCTTCTCCACACATGACACATATGCAACCTAAATTGATTTTCAGTTGTTCTTTCAATAAATTGTGAATCTCAATACTCCAGATTAACCGTGAACAGCACTTTTTTAATCTTCAAGTTTTCCTTAAGTTATTGAATTGGACGGAAAAACGCATACAACAATTCAAAACATTCTTCAAAAGTCCCCTACGTGAAAAGCACAATAGCGATACAATCAAAGATCATTAAACTTTGTGAAAACTATAAGCATTGACGAGGCATTCGTAACTATGAAAAGCATGATACTCTTGCCAAGAATTTACTTAACGTGATTGTGACTAGCAACCTTTACTACTTGTGAAAATAAGTTCATAACGATTAGGTGAAATTCACTTATATTCTAGCATCAAATTCATGCATGTAAATTAAGCGTGCACTCTCAACCAACATACACAAATCAGTTTTTATACGAACGGATAAGTAAATTGAAATCACAACTTATGAAATCACAACCGAAGGTAATCAATTCATATTACAGATATAATCATGGCTTTGAATTAACCTCTAGCCAAAATCAATTTATTTACACATTATTAAAAATAGAAATAAAATAGAAGTTTTAGAAAGATTTAACCGAGAGAGAGAAGGCTTGCAGCTTCTGTCCACCTGACGTTGTCTCTGTCCTCCTCCCATCCGCGCTACTCTCTCTTCTAACCTCTCTGACCTCCCTCTATTTTCTTTCTATTTTCTGTCCCTCACGCTGCCCAAAGGCAGCTTTCTGCTCTCCAATTCCTGTTCCGTGTGCTTTTCTTCACACGCTGCCAAGGCAGCCCTCTCTCCTTTGCTCTCTCCACTCTCACGCTGCCCAAAAGGGCAGCTCCCTGTGCTCACCCTGTCCCTTGCGTCTCTGCGAGCTGCCCAAAGGCAGCTCCCCCTTTTTTCTTCTCGTTTCTCCCCCAAGACCGCCCCCTTATATCTCCTGCTTCTGACAGTCTCCCCGCGCTGGCACTGAAGCTTTGCTGCTTCTCTCTGACCTCGCTGCCCTCTCGTGTTCTCTCCAGCTGCAAAGGCAGCTTTTGGTTCTTTTTTTATTCCTTTCTTCACCCTCCCACGATGAAAACCAGCTGTTCCGTCTGTTGCCTTAAACAAAAGGCAATGATTTCTTTTCAAAGCCCCCAAGGCCACCAGTGGAAACCCCATCATTGATGTCCCCCGTGCTCTCCACTTTCTTCTCTAATTTCTTTGCTATTTTCTGCAAATTAAGTGGAATCCCCACTTTTCTGGCAAAGCCACGCACCTTTATTTTCATTTAGTTTCTAGCAGCCTCACGTAGCAGAAAAATAAGTTCTTTTAATCATGTTACTCCTACAAACACAAAATATCAAAAGTATCATAAATACTTAAAGCTTCCAACTAAATTAGACAAGAGAAGACATATAAAAGGATGAAATATAAAGTTTAAATATTGGTTTATCATTTAGCGTCACAATGGATTAGCAATATTGTAATTTAAATTTGCTTTTGACGAATTTATTACATAAAATTTAACTTGTTCTATTTTTATTTTCTTTGCATAACAAATCCTATAAACACAAAAATAACGTAAATAGCTCAAAAATATAAGGAACTAACTAAGAAAAGACGGGTAAATTTGAAGTAAAAATATATATAAATATGATCCGATCAACCACCCCTGGATTGAGAAAGAGTACTTCCAGAGAAGATACCACATCTACCTATGAGACAGATAAGGCAAGTGAAGACGATACCACACTTCGGTACTTAGAAGTTTCGTGATTACGAGATCATTTTCCCACAATATTTCCTAATGTCATTTGTACTAAATCATTCACTTGTACTCACTAAAAGAGAGCTTGAACCTATGTACTTGTGTAAACCCTTCACAATTAATGAGAACTCCTATATTCCTTGGACGTAGCCAATCTGGGTGAACCACGTACATCTTGTGTTTGCTTTCCTGTCTCTATCCATTTATATACTTATCCACACTAATGACCGGAGCAATCTAGCGAAGATCACAAAAAGCGACCATTTTCGTTACCTAGGATCTATCTTGCAAAAGAACGGAGAATTAGATGGAGATCTCAACCATAGAATACAAGCTGGATGGATGAAGTGGAAGAGTGCATTCGGCGTGTTGTGTGAACGTCGTAGGCCACTTAAGCTTAAGAGAAAATTTTATAAGACGGCAATAAGGCCAGCGATGCGGTATGGCACAGAATGTTGGGCGGTGAAGCATCAACAGGTACACAAAATGGGTGTAGCGGAGATGAGGATGCTTCGTGGGATGTGTGGGCACACGAGAAAGGATAAGATTGGGAATGAGGATATCCGAGGTAAAGTAGGAGTAGCCGAAATTGAAGGAAAGATGAGAGAAAATCGGTTACGGTGGTTTGACCATGTGCAAGGAAGGCCTACTGACGCTCCGGTTCGAAGATGTGACTACGGGACAGAGGTTCAGGGCCGAAGGGGTAGAGGAAGACCTAGGAAAACTTTGGAAGAGACCCTAAGAAAAGACTTAGAGTACTTGGATCTAACGGAGGACATGACACAAAGCCGAGCGCAATGGCGTTCTAGGATTGATATAGCCGACCCCACTTAGTAGGAAAAGGCTTTGTTGTTGTTGTTTGTGCCTCAAGTATATGGCATCGTAGCCTCTCTTCTTAGACGTAGATTTATCATGTGCAGTTGATACATCAGTGAAACGAGTAGGAGTTGCAGAGCAGTCATCAACATAGCTACTGAAGATGTTATTATCATCTGCTGCTGGTCCCATTTCTTCAACTTTTGTATTGGAACTGAACCTAAATTAAATTATACAACTATTAGGTACTATTTTAGTTTAGGTAACATTGAAGGATGCAAAGAAAGAGATACGATTGTTGTGAGCAAATTATTCCTTCTTGTTTGACAGACAAGTAAGCCTCATAACGACATGAAAAACAGCAATCCTAATTACATCTTCTCTTGAAAACAACAACAATTATTTATTTATTTTAAACAAAACAGAGGATTATACAATATTAGCTCTACGTAGTAGAACAATGTAGGACCCCAAAACCCGAAGGCGAATGTTCCTAACACTGCTGTGGCAGCCTACTGCTCTTCCCTCCATTTCTTTAATTAAACTAATAGTAAGCGAAAACAACAACAATAAAACAACAGTTAATCCGCAAATAGCTAGCTTGAGCTTTTGACAAGATAATTAAAAAAAAACTAACAAATAAATCATGCAACATATCTTGTTTGTAATCTGTGTACAAGAGCCTTCAGCATGCATGCATGAATTAATGACATTTAGCTTGTTTGTAATCTGTGTGCTCCTGCGGTCAAAACTAAACTACTAGCCAGTAATTAATCGAAAAATGGAGAGATTGGAGTAGTAATTAAAGTAGTTAATTAATTAATTACCAAGGAGTAGCAGAAGAAGAAGCCACGCTTTGAAAATTCTTTGGCTCCAACTCTGCAATCTTGTTTTTTATCTCATCATCTCTTTGTTCCAAACGCTTATTAGTCTTAAATCTTCTTCTTGTGAAAACTTTAATACCTGCTGCTGCTGCTGCCGCCGCCATTAACAGAAGGTAATTAACATGCAAGCACAAATTATGATAAAAAAACAAAATTAACAAAAGGTGATTAAGCAAGAACATGGGCAGCATTACTTGAAGATGAAGGCTTGATTACGGAAGACATGGGAGATAGACTGTGTCTTCCACTTGAAAGCTTCAAAGGTTGGGAAACGTTGGGTTGTGGGGTTAATTAGTTGGCTTTTGCTAGTAGAAATATTAATTAAAGAGGAAGGTAGGAATCGGCGGTGGTGAGGGGGGATGATGTGACAATCGGCAGGGCCATGGTTTGATCGCCACGTTTAAGTACCATTTGACATGTCTTTTCTTCATAATTACCATTATTACAACCCATTTTCTGAATCTTGATGGACCATGGATGGTTTTTTGGTTCTCAAATCTGGGCTACGACTCGTTTTTCGTTCGCAGTTGGATCGTTGGAAACCAAGTTCGAGCCACAAATGCTCTAATTGGTTTTTCGTTTGCAGTTGGATCTTTGGAAACCAAGTTCGAGTCCACAAATACTCTAATTGTTCCATAGGTTCTTCATGGCCAAACGCTTCTATACCACCAAACCGAAGCTAGTTAATTTAGCTTAAGAATGATCAACCGGATACTTAAAATCACGTCCACCTCTGATTTATAAAGCGGAACAATGAGACGAGGTTCACAATAATCAAAACAATATCTAAACCGACAACTTAAAAGTAGTTCTGGACTGTATTCCCATGTGGGATTCAAGAAACCAATTCATTCCAAGTAATCTATGATTTACTAGAAGAGCAACTGGCCTCTTTTGACGAGAGATTTCCCTTGAGTAACAATTGGTTGAATTCTGATTTTACCAAAGAAGACTTGATTTTGTGAAGCTCGTTGTAAAGACCCGCTTGCAGCTGCTGCGGAGAAAGCAGGTCTGGCCTTTCAAAAACTTTCACTGCTGAGTTTGCTGCAACATTAATCTGTAAGGCAACAAGGGAAAGAAGTAGGACAAATTAAAAGTTATCATTCTTTCAGCATCAGAGAATTGTTGAATGGAATGTTTTTTCATGTTCAGTAACATAACAATCAAATATCTAACATTTTCTATATCACATGGCCTAAGAAGCAGAGATCTAGCTAATCTACATAAGACGGGTCATTTCTACAAAGCGTTGCTGGAAGAATTCACCATAAGGCAAGCAACTGAATAGAATTTTTACAGAGAACACGAAATACATACTTTAATTTATTATGAGCACAAACGATGGACTCTAAAGGCATATATATATATATATATATATATATATATATATTATTTAAGATACATATATTATTTAAGGACCTAAAATATAACAAATAAACAGAAATCATAATTTTAGAACCCAACAAGATCTTGAATGTATAGGAACATATGATTAAAACGTACTTATATGTACGTGCAACCTGCCATTTTCTATCCCAACTAGGACAACTGTATCCACATAAAATACGAGAAAGGAAACATATGCAAAAGTCTAGCGACTGCTACTCGGTTTATAATTTAGGTATCATCTGCTTAACACGTATTCTCTTGATGACCACTATCTAACGACTCCAGAAGGGTTGAATGTCATGTACTTGCTACAGTTAGGTCTACCACTGCCAAGCCTGCAAACAAGGTGAACTTTATGTTTTTTATCTCGCAAAGCCACACCTCTTTTATTTTCTGCTGAGAAAATTTCTAGGGTGCACCTGCTAATGCATGATGATGGGACGGTGAAACTCAACTTTACAGGATATTTTGCCGTCCATGGCTCACAAATTCCCTGAATCCAAGGATCAGCCAACTCCTCAGCAGATATCCTTGCATAGTGGAAAGACTCTGGGTTACCCTTGACTTCTAGCAATGTAAATCATTTCTTACAGTGAAAGATTCTAAAGCCTTTCAGTGTTTGTTGACCGATGCATTTCTAAATTTATCTACATTGACAATGAACAAACGTAGTCTATATATATTTTTATCCAATAAAATCAGCACAGAAGGTTAATGGCTTGTGTGGGAAAATAAGAATCAAATGCACAAATCAAGAACTATTACTAGGCTACTTGCAAGCTAAGTCTCAATGGCAATCAGGGGCAAAGTCTCTAGCTCAATGGAAACAGCAACATGCTATAAAACCACATGCTTACAGAATATAAAGCACTATTGATTCATTCTGTTGGGTCAGTTTTTGTTCGAGTTTAAAGCATCGTTCCATTCGGTCAAAACTTAATATCATACTTGATCCTTCACCAAAAAATAAAGCATCCTTGATCATACAAAAATACAAGCTTCAGTCCCAAATGTGTTATCCAAATGCTATCATAGAAAAAGCAAGTGCCAGTCCCATAAGTGAAAATGTGCAACGGAACTATATAATCGCCAAAGAAGTAATGATTAACGGAGTAATTTAGGATATTTAGGGGTTGGAAATTCATCATCATACCTATTGGGAAGCCATCTTGATCAATTTTTTTGCAAGCGGCAGTATGCAAAACCTGAACCAAACCACAAGTAAATCCACAAGCATGGTACAAAAATTTCTAATCTGTGTTTCCAACAGGTATAAATTAATTACTTCCAATTATATCCCAATTCTCTTTCTTCTTGTTTCTCGTCAAGGTCTAAAATATCGATGATATCGGAAATATCGGTAGTCCAAAGCACGGAAATTTCGATGGAAATATCGGGATATTATCGATATCGATAAAAATTGAATAAAAACCACGGAAATTGTAAGAAAAACTTGGAAATTTTTATTGAAACTTTGCAGGATGTTTATTTAGTCAATTATCTATTAGTTTATCACAAAAAATTGGAAGGAAATGCATTGCATGATGGATTTAACTGATTTAAGTTGATTATATAGCGAGTTGGCAAACATTGTGAGTGTAGAAAATATGTAGTAATTAATTAAAGAAGTTTAAAACAACAACAACAACAAAACATTTTCCCACTAAGTGGGGTCGGCTATGTGAATCCTAGAACGCCATTACGCTCGGTTTTGTGCCATGTCCTCCGTTAGATCCAAGTACTCTAAGTCTTTTCTTAGGGTCTCTTCCAAAGTTTTCCTAGGTCTTCTTCTACCCCTTCGGCCCTGAACCTCTGTCATGTAGTCACATCTTCGAACTGGAGCGTCAGTAGGCCTTCTTTGCACATGTCCAACCCACTCATTCCTAATCTTATCCTTTCTCGTGAGCCCACACCTCCAACGAAGCATCATCATCTCCACTACACCCATTTTGTATACGTGTTGATGCTTCACCGCCCAACATTCTGTGCTATACAGCATCGCCGACCTTATTGCCGTCCTATAAAATTTTCGTTTGAGCTTCAGTGGCATATGACGGTCACACAACACGCCGGATGCACTCTTCCACTTCATCCATCCCGCTTGTATTCCATATATTCTATCTTTGATCGGCTTAAGCGAAGACCTTTAGATTCCAACACTTCTCTCCAAAGGTTAAACTTCGCATTTACCCCTTCCTGAGTTTCATCTATCAACCCTATATCGTCTGCGAAAAGCATACACCAAGGAATAACATCTTGAATATGTCCTGTTAACTCATCCATCACCAATGCAAAAAGGTAAGGACTTAAGGATTGTTAATGCACAAAATCAGTGAGGACTTTGGTACAACAGAAAGTATTAAGTTTGTGACCTTCGCTAGATTGCTCCGGTCATTAGTGTGGATAAGTATGTAAAATGATGGAGACAGGAGAGCAAACACAAGATGTACGTGGTTCACCCAAATTGGCTACGTCCACGGAGTAGAGGAGTTCCCATTAATTGTGAAGGGTTTACACAAATACATAGGTTCAAGCTCTTCTTTAGTGGGTACAAGTGAATGATTTAGTACAAATGGCATTAGGAAATATTTTGGGAGAATGATCTCCTTTTATAGAAGAGAGTTTCTCGCCTTGTTCTGACATTGACACGTGCCGTGTTGTGATTGGCTTCCGATGTTGACACGTGTCGCGCTATGATTGGCTTCTGATGTCGACACGTGTCGCTCTGTGATTGGCCTCCTGGTTGGAGGGGAAACTCCTCAGTTGCGGACTTGCAAGATCCAAGCTGCTGAGTAATCACGAAACTTCTAAGTACCGAAGTGTGGTATTGTCTTCACTTGCCTTATCTGTCTCATAGGTAGATGTGGCATCTTCTCTGGAAGTACTCTTCCTCCGTCCAAGGGTGGTATCTTTAACTGATGGAGATGCACAAGGTAATGTATCAATTTCACTTGAAGCTTACTTGTAGTTTCAGGCTTGGTCAAGCACGATACAAACCATGTAGTAGAAGTCCCCCAAGTGGCCGAGCTAGGGGATCTGCTGAAAGAGGTGACAGACAAGGTAAGCAATCAGAGCTTCAAGCAATCAGTCCCAGATCAGAAGTTTGATTTTGAGTTCCGGCTGATTGTTCTCATTCTCCTTATCTAGCAGGCAGCATGAAGGATAAAGAGAAGAAAATGAGAAGAGATGATATGAGATACTTTTGCTTTTGAAGAAGTAACTTTCCACAGGCTTATTCTTGAACTGGGCTGGAGGGTTTTCTGGTTACCTCCAGAGTATAAGGCCGACTGAAGAATTTGAGGGTCAAAATATGTCCATCGAATCTAGAGTACGTTTGACCCTGCTGATATGGGATACTTTTGCTATTGACAAAGTAATGGAAGTATCGGCACGTGTTCTGTTACACTTGTCTCCACATGCTTCCTTGTATCCTTCTCACTTGCCCTATCTGTTCCTCAGGCAGATGTGGTATATTTGATAGGAGCATTTTTATGCGACTTAATTGGCTTGTTCTCATGCATTTATGTTGTTTTTCCTTAGTTAGTTTAGTGTTTAAAGTCATTTTCGTGCAATTTCAGGTTTTATTGTCAAAGTATGCAAAAAGGAGCATTTTGGAGCTTTTAGGAGCAAAATTGGGCTTGAAATGAAGTGCATATGCATGGAGCAAGGAGTTTGGACGAATTTGAAGTCAAAACATCAAATAAACATGCTAAAAATCTGGTGAAACAAATACAAGTTGCAAGAAGGGATAGGTTTCTAGAAGGATTGACCAAAATTCCACTCAAAACCATGTTCACACCAAAAATCACATCCTTGCCGTGCATTGTTGTTGCTTTCACACCATAAAATTGAGTGAATGATTCAAGACCTAACCCACCATTATTTTCCACATGCTTGCCGTATATCCTTGTTGTTTTCACACCAGAAAATTGAATTAAACAAGTTCATCCTCTCCCTATAAATACCCATGGCAGCAACCTTATTGAAGGCATCCAGAAATTAACCATTCTCCAAGCCTTGCCTTGCCTCTCCCTACATATCCAAACTCATTCCCATCCATTCCTCCACCACCATCACCACCTTATGCAGCCACCATTGGAGGAGAAAGAAGTAATGCCATGCAGTCCAAAGGAGGAAGACACCTTGCACATGCAATCTGCCATTAGTGGAGTGTTTGGAGTTCTTTCTTTTCTTGTTTCTGTTTTCATGTTTAATTTAACTTGCTTTCCAATTATGTTAAACATGTGGAACTAATTTCTTTTTAGTTAGAGGTGAATTTGAAGCCATGGACATATGTTGGTTATGATTTGATTTACTCCAGCTATGAATTCATGAACTTTAGATGTGGTTTACTTTTCTGTTTTGATTAAGAACTTGTTTACGTATGTGGGTTGAGGGTCGACACTTAATTTGCATGCCTAAACTTGATGCTAGGATATAAGGGAATTTCACCTAATCGTTATAAACTTATATTCATGAGTAGTAAAGATCGCTAGTCACGATTATGTTAAGTAAACCCTAGGTTGGATTAACATGCGTATTCCATAGTTATGAATGCCTAGTCAATGTTTATGATTTCCGTTGAACTTAATGATCTTTGTTGAATGTCTCTATCATGCGTATTCCACAGTTAGGGACTTTGATGGGGAATGATTTGGTTGTAATGCGTATTCCATTCAATCCAATGAATCTAGGGAAATTTGAAAGTTAATTTAAGTGGACCTAATTAACTTGGAGGATTGTCATTCATCGTTTGTTGAAGTCATAACTGGGAATCAAATTGTATGCATATGTTCATGTGTGGATAAGGAACCCTCTAACTAGCTTCTCACCATTCTATTTAATCAAAATCTGTTTTAGTTTGCTTTGATTTGCAATTTGTTTAGTTTTAATTCAATCTCGTAAAAATCAATTCCCCATTTATTTTAAAGTGTTAAATTAGTTAGAAATCAATTTAGTTTGTGTTTTTAAATGCTTTGAGTCAAGTTATAGTCCAATTTCGTCTAAATTAGCGTTAGGGACTCAAAACTGCCCAGAAAGTGGTTTTAAGGCAGTTTTGAGCCTTTTAGTTGCTGTTTTGAGTTTTTGGTTTGTTTAGGTGTTTTAAACTCTAGTTTTGCATTAATTGAGTCTAGCTTGGTGTTCTACATTATGTTTTTATGTCTTGAGTCAGTTTCACATTGATTAGCATCCCTAGTTAATCCCCGGTCTAGAACGATCCCTATTTGCTCATATACTACAATTGTCATCCATAGGGTTTAATTTGTGTGTCAAGTTAATTTCCACATCAAATTTTGGCGCCGTTGCCGGGGATTAGCAAAAATTGCTAATCCCTTGTGTTTTTGCCGTGTGTATTTAGTGTAATTTACCTAGTTTTCTGATTTTGTTTTGTTTTCTTGGTTTAGGTACTAGTGCATGACACGGAGTTCTCAAGCTGTGCATGCACATATCTTGGACTTTAACGACGATTTTGAACGTGATTTGAGAAGACAGAGGAGGCATCCCAAACCTAGTGAACCTAGTTCAAGTTCAGAGGCCGAATCTGAGTTTGAAGAAGTGGAAGAAGAAGTTATGGCAGCGGACAATCGGACCATTAAAGAGCTTTCGGCCTCGGGGTTGACAAATGCCGCACCATTATGCATTCAATACCCCGCGGCTGCCCAAGGCAAGACCAATGAATTCGAGTTGAAGTCAAGCTTGTTGCACCACATTCTGAAATACCATGGGCTTTCCATGGAAGATCCCAACAAGCATCTCAAGGAGTTCGAGGTTGTTTGTTCGAGCATGACACCCATCAATGTTGACGGGAGTATTCTGATGATGAAGGCCTTTCCATTCTCACTTTTGGAAAAGGCGAAGGATTGGCTTTACGAGTTAGCACCCGGAACGGTTACATCTTGGGATAGTATGAAAAGAGCTTTCTTGGAGAAGTTTTTCCCAACTTCAAGAGTCATTCTCTTGAGGAAATGGATTAGTGGCATCCAACAAAATCCAGGTGAATCATTTCCTTCTTATTATGAACGTTTTAAATCACTTGTTGCTTCTTGTCCACAGCATCAAATGAAGGAGGAACTACTCATTCAATACTTCTACGAAGGACTCCTTCCCATGGAACGCCAAATGCTTGATGCCTCGGCGGGAGGTGCGTTGGTGGATAAAACTCCGGGGGCTGCAAAAGTTCTAATTGCCAACCGAGCACATAATGCACAACAATACGAAGGTGTTGGACAAAGAGACCCCCCACGGCCACAAGTGAATGAGGTAAGTTCTATGCCCGAAATTCAATCCCAATTAGCTAACCTTACTTCTATTGTTTCTCAGTTGGCCGAGGGAATGAAGATTCATGGACCAAGTGTGTGTGGTGTGTGCTCTATGCAAGGACATGCCAACGATCAATGCCCTCAATTGATTGAGAATGGGGGTTGGGAATCTGCCAATGCCGTGGGTTTTGGGAGCCAAAATCAACCACGCCATGATCCATACTCAAACACCTACAATCCAGGGTGGAGGGACCATCCAAATTTCAAGTGGAGGGATCCTCAACAACCCCAACAACAAGGAGGATTTAGGCAGCAACCACCGGGCTTTTATACAAAGCCATCCGTCCCCAATCAAACCCAATTGCAATCTGCCCCAACAAACTCAGGTATGTCTTTGGATAATGATCAGATTGTTAAGTTACTTACTATTTTGACGCAGGAAGTACAAAATCAAAACAAAGAGAGGCAAATCCAAGACAAAATGGTGGATAACTTGGAAAAGCAAGTGGGGCAAATAGCAGAATTCATGGGGCATATTAGAGAACAAGGCAAATTGCCTAGTTCAACTATTATGAATCCTAAAGGAGGCTTTGAAACCGTCAATGCAATCATGTTGAGAAGTGGTACACATGTTGGAGCCGAACCAAAATCATCCAAATCAAGTCACGATGAGGATGAAAAGTTGCTACAAGAGGAAGCACAGGGACCAAAACTCACGGCCAAGGATGAACAATCCTTGCCGCCACCATCTAGCCCTCCTAAGCCGTCCCAAACCACCAAGGTAGGTCCAAATTCGACTTTTTCTAGTTCCATTCCACTAAATGTGCCCTTTCCTGGCAGGTTTAGGCAATCAAAGAAGGAAGAAGCCGAGAAGGACATTCTAGAGACCTTTCGAAAAGTTCAAGTCAATATTCCGCTCCTTGATGCAATTAAGCAAGTCCCGAGGTATGCTAAGTTTTTAAAAGAACTTTGTACATCAAGGAGAAGGATTTCGAACAAAGAGGTGGTCCAAGTAAGTGAGAATGTTTCTGCCATGTTACAAAGGAAATTACCCCCTAAATGCAAAGATTCGGGTAGTTTTACAATTTCGTGCGTTATTGGCAAGACTAAATTTGAACAATGCATGTTAGACTTAGGGGCTTCGATTAATGTTATGCCATACTCTATTTATGCATCTATGAACTTAGGTGAGCTTAAAAACGATGGTGTGATTATTCAATTAGCCGATCGTTCTAATGCATATCCAAAGGGTGTTTTGGAAGATGTTTTGGTGCAGGTGGGCAATTTGATTTTTCCAGCGGACTTTTACGTGCTTGACATGGAGGATTCACCCTATTCTACCCCATTGCCGATACTATTAGGGAGGTCCTTCATGAAGACAGCCCAAACCAAGATTGATGTGACTAAGGGAGAGTTAACAATGGAGTTTGGTGATGAATTGATTAAATTCAAAGTTCCTGAATATGTTAAGAATCCTAATGATGTTCGTTCTTGTTTTGCAATAAATGTGATTAAAAATGTGGGGAAGGAACATTCATGCGCACCAATCAAGAAGGATGTCCCTAGATGCATCATCAAAGAGGGTATTGGAGTGGAGCATACGAAACATGTCATTACACCAAAAATACCAAATCTGGCCGAGAGCACCACCTTTGCTGCCCCTTTTGAGTCTTCATATACATGCATTGGTAAGCCTCCTCCTCTAATTCCAATTCCCATTTCCACTAATAGGTTATTGCCTTCTGTGGTGCAGGTACCAAATCGAATCCATGATTATGGGAGTTTTTACTTTGACCTTGGGAAACTCAATGCCACAATCTGGGACCATCATTATCCACTGCCATACATAGACCCAATGCATGAGTATTTCAAGGAGCATGTCATGGAGGATGTACCCCTTCATGCCATGGCACCTAGTCAAGCTTAAACGGAGGTACCGTCCGGCTGGAAGACGTTAAAGCAAGCGCTTCGTGGGAGGCAACCCATGCATTCGACAAAGGAAGGCCCAGAGAGCACTCCAATTCCAGATTTGCGTTCCTAAACCCTTCTCTTTGTTGTTTAATTAGTTTCTGCCATGATTATTATGTTAGTTGTTTGTTTGTTTGTTTATGTGTTTTTGTGTGAGTCTATGATTGAAACATTGAGGACAATGTTTGATTTAAGTGTGGGGGGGGGGGTAACCAAAGTGTTTTGATGCAAATTCGTAGGGTTTTCTCACTCATACTTCCCAATGTTGTTTCTTGCTGTTTTTAGGTGTTTTTAGGCTGTTTTGGTGTGTTTTAGTGTGTGCTGACTTATAACTCCGAAAATCACATAAAAAATTGCTTTGCAAAACCCAAAAAGAGTTGTTTTTGTGTGTTTGTTTGTGTCTTAGGGTACCTTCCAATACAATGATGATGATTTGGTTTGTAATTTCATGGCTGTTAAAGAGAGTGATTAACATGGATGAAAGTTTGATTTACTCTTTGTTTATGCTTGGTTGTGGTTATAACTTATGAATTCACATGCAATCTTAAAGGAAAAATCAGTTTTTGTAACATGCTTGAAGGAAGGAACTCAAACTAACGTTACAACCTTGTGAGACTTGAGCCTAAACGTTTATTTGGAGAGTTAATAATCTGTGATTTATTGTTTTCTAAGACGTTGCATGATCTCATTATTCTTTGCTTGGTTACTACTTAGAAGGCGTTTCATCATTTAGTTCCAAATGCTAGAACTCATACCCATTTCATTCAAAGCATGTCATTGATTTGCATAACACATATTCAAGATAAAGTTGTGTAGTGACCACCACCATAACCAAAAAGCCGTGAATCCCCTATGTCATTATGTTCTGGACGTTTTAACCCCGTTGAGCTTTGTGAGCCTTTTCTTTGTAACCCACATTACCCTCACCTAGCTTAGATTAGGACCATCCATTAACCTTGTTCTTAAAGCGTAGTAAAGCATGATTCAAATTGAATTCCTTTGTGGCAGAAAACAAGTATGGGGGAAGTGTTTTTCATGAGGAATTATGTGCCATAGGCACGGGTAAAAAGAAAGAAAGAAGAAAAGAAAAATGTGAAAAGAATGAGAAAAGAGTTGAAAAGAAGTGAAAAAGAGTTCTACAGTGTTGTTTGATGAAAAAGGGGTCCAAAACAATGAATTCGACCCTAAGGAGTTGTTTAAATCTTCCCCTTGTGTTTTAAAGCTAATTTCTGCAATCTAAGTAAATTCTAAAGTCTCAATTTCATTATTTTGCGTACTATCACTTTAAGAACGTTTGTTTTCCTTATCCTATCTTTGTTAGCCAATACCCCAAGCCCTGTTACAACCCTTGACTTCTATCTTGAGTGTTATGTGTTTCAATTTGTAGAGATTGAACTTGGTATGAGCATATGGTCACTGGTTCTCGCATCTAAGTAGTAGCATTCCATTCATGAGATCATATCTCAACATGTTTATTAACTCTAGAAATTGTGTTCTTTGTTATACATATATGTGAGCATTCGTTTTTATATCTACATCAATTCTCTCACATATAACCAGTATAGGGTGTGTAGTTAGAAAATCTGAGTGAAAATAGAGTGCATATCTTGTAAGGATTGAGGGAATTCTCTAAGGCATGTTACTACATTCAAAACATTGTTTTAATTGGTTAATTGTGAACTAGTAAGTAGTGACTATGATTAAGTATGTGCTTAAGTGTTAAATTGACTCAATTCTGTGGGAATGATAATCTTTAACATGTCATGTGCATTGGAAATCCCTAAGGCAAACGTTGGAAGGTTTAGGTTGTTTTTGTTTGTTTGGTTTCGTTTTGTTTTTCTTTTGTTTCTTTGTTTTGCTCGAGGACTAGCAAAAGCTAAGTGTGGGGGAATTTGATAGGAGCATTTTTATGCTACTTAATTGGCTTGTTCTCATGCATTTATGTTGTTTTTCCTTAGTTAGTTTAGTGTTTAAAGTCATTTTCGTGCAATTTCAGGTTTTATTGTCAAAGTATGCAAAAAGGAGCATTTTGGAGCTTTTAGGAGCAAAATTGGGCTTGAAATGAAGTGCATATGCATGGAGCAAGGAGTTTGGACGAATTTGAAGTAAAAACATCAAATAAACATGCTAAAAATCTGGTGAAACAAATACAAGTTGCAAGAAGGGATAGGTTTCTAGAAGGATTGACCAAAATTCCACTCAAAACCATGTTCACACCAAAAATCACATCCTTGTCGTGCATTCTTGTTGCTTTCACACCATAAAATTGAGTGAATGATTCAAGACCTAACCCACCATTATTTTCCACATGCTTGCCGTATATCCTTGTTGTTTTCACACCAGAAAATTGAATTAAACAAGTCCATCCTCTCCCTATAAATACCCATGGCAGCAACCTTATTGAAGGCATCCAGAAATTAACCATTCTCCAAGCCTTGCCTTGCCTCTCCCTACATATCCAAACTCCTTCCCATCCATTCCTCCACCACAGCCGTGCCTTCCCACCACCATCACCACCTTATGCAGCCACCATTGGAGGAGAAAGAAGTAGTGCCATGCAGTCCAAAGGAGGAAGACACCTTGCACATGCAATCTGCCATTAGTGGAGTGTTTGGAGTTCTTTCTTTTCTTGTTTCTGTTTTCATGTTTAATTTAACTTGCTTTCCAATTATGTTAAACATGTGGAACTAATTTCTTTTTAGTTAGAGGTGAATTTGAAGCCATGGACATATGTTGGTTATGATTTGATTTACTCCAGTTATGAATTCATGAACTTTAGATGTGGTTTACTTTTCTGTTTTGATTAAGAACTTGTTTACGTATGTGGGTTGAGGGTCGACACTTAATTTGCATGCCTAAACTTGATGCTAGGATATAAGGGAATTTCACCTAATCGTTATAAACTTATATTCATGAGTAGTAAAGATCGCTAGTCACGATTATGTTAAGTAAACCCTAGGTTGGATTAACATGCGTATTCCATAGTTATGAATGCCTAGTCAATGTTTATGATTTCCGTTGAACTTAATGATCTTTGTTGAATGTCTCTATCATGCGTATTCCACAGTTAGGGACTTTGATGGGGAATGATTTGGTTGTAATGCGTATTCCATTCAATCCAATGAATCTAGGGAAATTTGAAAGTTAATTTAAGCGGACCTAATTAACTTGGAGGATTGTCATTCATCGTTTGTTGAAGTCATAACTGGGAATCAAATTGTATGCATATGTTCATGTGTGGATAAGGAACCCTCTAACTAGCTTCTCACCATTCTATTTAATCAAAATCTGTTTTAGTTTGCTTTGATTTGCAATTTGTTTAGTTTTAATTCAATCTCGTAAAAATCAATTCCCCATTTATTTTAAATTGTTAAATTAGTTAGAAATCAATTTAGTTTGTGTTTTTAAATGCTTTGAGTCAAGTTATAGTCCAATTTCGTCTAAATTAGCGTTAGGGACTCAAAACTGCCCAGAAAGTGGTTTTAAGGCAGTTTTGAGCCTTTTAGTTGCTGTTTTGAGTTTTTGGTTTGTTTAGGTGTTTTAAACTCTAGTTTTGCATTAATTGAGTCTAGCTTGGTGTTCTACATTATGTTTTTATGTTCTTGAGTCAGTTTCACATTGATTAGCATCCCTAGTTAATTCCCGGTCTAGAACGATCCCTATTTGCTCATATACTACAATTGTCATCCATAGGGTTTAATTTGTGTGTCAAGTTAATTTCCACATCAATATTCTCTAGAAGCATAAGATGTTGAAGATGAGTACTCGAGAGTAATGTCAGGTAAGTAATTAGGTAAGGGGTTCCAAGCAGTCAGTACCTGACTGGACGCTTGATTCCAAGTGATGACTAATTGCTTTATTTCTCATTGTCTTGCAGGTAAGAACAAGGCCAAAGGAAAAGACAAGGAAAAAGCATGATACGAGATACTCTTGCTTTTAACCCTAATGATATGAGATATTCTTGCTCTGGTGTAGCTTGTTTGCAGAGGTATTATCAGTAGGAAAGAAAACTGAGTATTTCGAGAGGCTTCGTTGGGAGTGCCCTCTCAGATATGAGGAAGGGTTGAGCATTTTTGCAGGTATGCCTGTCCGTTAAGGATGGAGGTCGACATATATAGGAGTCTCCTTAACAACAAGTAGTAATGCTATTCATTTACCCTTCTTGGTCATAGCACTGTAGTGGGAGCTGCCAGCTTCACATGTTTTAACTCTGTCAGAGCGCTTTGAAAAAGTGGTATGTGGTATCTGGAAAGCTGATGTTGTGTGTGAAGATTACAGATAAGCTTTATCCAAGGAGATCTGGCTCTCAAAGTTGAGAAAGCGATGCCTCTTCGGTTTTTGAACAAGCGATCATGTCGGGGATCTGGCTCTCAAGATTCGGAGAACAGTGCCTCTTCAATTTTTGAGAAAGCAATCCTTCTGGGCGTCTGGCTTTTGAAATTCAAAGAGCGGTGTCTCTTCGATTTTTGAGAAAATAATCATGTTGAGAGTCTGGCTCTCGAGATTCGAAGGGCGGTGCCTCTTCAATTTTGGAGCAAGCAATCTTGTTGGGAGTGTTTTCTCGAATGTGAGTAAAGGTTGGGCATTTTTGTTAGTCTACCTTGCCACGGAGCACAGAGGTTAACACACAGGAACTTTCCAATTATCCAGCAGTGGTGCTGTCCCTTTACCCTTGTGGGTAATAATATGGTAGCTAAACCTTCAAATTTTATATGTCTAAACTTTATTAGTGTTGTTTCTTTGCTATTTTTTTACCCTTCTTGGTCATAGCGATATAGTAGGAGCTGCAAGCTTCACGTGTCTAAACTTTGTCAGAGATCTTTGGCAAAGTTATCTGTGGTACCCATGAGCTGATGTTGCGTGTGGAAAGTGGATGATTGAACAGTAAGATTCACGTGCTTTCTACTTCACCAGAAATCTTCTACAGATTGCCCGTAATTTCTGCAAAGCTGAGTGTGCATGTGACAGGTGCTGACAAGGCTGAAAAGCAAGTGCCTCTTCGATTTTTGAGATCGGCCCTCATGGTCTCTGAGCAGCCCAGCTTTTGAGAAAGCAAACGCCTCTTCGATTTTTGAGATCTACCCTCGTGGTCTTTGAACAGTCCAGCTTTTGAGAAAGCAAACGCCTCTTCGATCTCTAAGATCGGCCCTCGTAGTCTCTGAGCAACCCAGCTTTTGAGAAAGCAAACGTCTCTTCGATTTCTGAAGCTCCGTCAAGTGCAGATTTTTATAGAGGCTTGCATTAAGTTCCAAAACACACTTGAATCTCCACCAGTAGAAGCTTCATTCTTGCACTTCTAAGATCTTGATTTGTCCGACCTCTTCTCTCTTCAACACCTTTGAAAATGTCTGGCCCTTCCGACCGTCGTTTTGACTTGAACCTTGGTGAAGAGGTCGCCGCGCCTTCTCCAGACAACATATGGCCCCCATTCTTCTTATCCCTACTGGTTCTCTTACCGTTGGGGATTCCGTGATGAAGAATGATATGACCGCTGCGGTGGTGGCCAGGAATATTCTCACTCCCAAAGATAACAGACTTCTTTCCAAACGGTCTGATGAGTTAGCTGTTAAGGATTCTCTGGCTCTCAGTGTTCAGTGTGCAGGTTCTGTGTCGAATATGGCCCAACACCTATTTGCTCGAACCCGCCAAGTTGAATCATTAGCGGTTGAAGTGATGAGTCTCAAGCAGAAGATTAGAGGGCTCAAGCATGAGAATAAACAGTTGCACATGCTCGCACATGACTATACTACAAACATGAAGAGGAAGCTTGACCAGATGAAGGAATCTGATGGTCAGATTTTACTTGATCATCAGAGGTTTGTGGGTTTGTTCCAAAGGCATTTATTGCCTTCGTCTTCTGAGGCTGTACCGCATAATGAAGCTCCAAATGATCAACCTCCGATGCCTCTTCCTTCTAGGGTTCTGTCTAGTACTAAGGCTCCGAGTGATCACCATCCGGTGCCTTCTCTTTCTGGGGCTCTACCGACTGCTGAGACTTCTCCTAAGCAACCTTTGTGAAGGCCCCCTATTGTTTGTTTATTTTGATTCATGTATATGTACATATTTGTAACTTATCAGAGATATCAATAAATAAGCTTTGCTTTGTTTCAACGTATTGTGTTAAATACACCAAAGCCTTTTTTACTAAGTTCTTTGAATTTTTCTTTTGTTTTTCTTTTGTTGAAGCTTGTATGTTGAAGCTTTGTAAGTGAAGCATGTAGGTTGAGGTAGTGTTCCCTTAATTTCTCGAGTGAGGAAAATTTCTCGGTTGGAGACTTAAAAAATCCAAGTCATTGAGTGGGGTCGGCTATATGAATCTTAGAACGCCATTGTGCTCGGTCTTGTGTCATGTCCTCCGTTAGATCCAAGTACTCTAAGTCTTTTCTTAGAGTCTCTTCCAAAGTTTTCCTAGATCTTCCTCTACCCCTTCGGCCATGAACCTCTATCTCGTAGTGGCATCTTCTAACCGGAGTGTCAGTATGCCTTTTTTGCACATGTCCAAACCACCGTAACCGATTTTCTTTCAGCTTTCCTACAATTTCGGCTACTCCTACTTTACCTCAGATATGCTCATTCCTAATCTTATCCTTTCTCGTGTGCCCACACATCCAACGAAGCATCCTCATCTCCGCTACACCCATTTTGTGTACGTGTTGATGCTTCACCGCCCAACATTCTGTGCCATACAGCATCGCCGGCCTTATTGTCGTCCTATAAAATTTTCCCTTGAGCTTCAGTGGCATACGACGGTCACACAACACGCCGGATGCACTCTTCCACTTCATCCATCCAGCTTGTATTCTATGGTTGAGATCTCCATCTAATTCTTCATTCTTTTGCAAGATAGATCCTAGGTAGCAAAAGCAGTCGCTCTTTGGTATTTCCTGATCTCCGATCCTCACCCCTAACTTATTTTGGCCTCCATTTGCACTGAACTTTCACTCCATATATTCTGTCTTTGATCGGCTTAGGCGAAGACCTTTAGATTCCAACACTTATCTCCAAAGGTTAAGCTTCACATTTACCCCTTCCTGAGTTTCATCTATCAACACTATATCGTCTGCGAAAAGCATACACCAAGGAATATCATCTTGAGTAAGTCCTGTTAACTCATCCATTACTAACGCAAAAAGGTAAGGACTTAAGGATGAGCCTTGATGTAATCCTACAGTTATGGGAAGCTTTCGGTTTGTCCTTCATACGTTCTTATGGCTGCTGGTCCTAAGCCCGGATAAAGGAAGAGGGGGAGGGCGTCAGGTAGTCGACAGCCGGCACTCCTAGTTTACGTCGAATCCTTATGAAAGAAGTTTAAACACACAAAAATCATTTATATATAATGAATTAGTACAATATTTTATACTTTATACATTGAATGGTAAGATACATGAGTAACTTAGTACCGCATAGAGTTCCTATCAAGGTCTAAAATATCGATGATATCAAAAATATCGATGATATCAAAAATATCGGTAGTCCAAAAACACCAAATTTCGATGAAAATATGAGGATATTATCGATACTTTAGACCTTGTCGTTAACCAACCAATGGGGTTTTTGTTCAAGCTCAAATACTTCAAAAAAATAAAAAATAAAACAACTTACATCCCTCGGCCACCAGCAAGAGCTTCCTCTGATGGGTCTTTCCATTCATCAATTCTTAAAAATTATTCCTAATTATTTCACGCTTAATTAATTACGTTGTGAGAGAGAGAGACTTACACCCAACCGTAACAGCGGTCGAACAAAAGGCGTTTGGAAGGCGAATTTGAGGACGCTGTACCGGAGATTAAGGAAGCAGCTGAGGACTCCATTATCTCTCTGAACGTCTCTCGAGTGGACAAGTCGTTGGAAATTTGGGCTGAATATGATATTGGCCTGGCCCATTTTTTTGTGGCACTTTTCGTAAATATAGACAACTACAGCAGTTAATATTTGAAAAACAGTTCCACATTACAAACCGCCTCAGTTTTCCCGCTTCGCTCGAATCAACCTTGGCTCTCTCTCCCGATTCTCTGGGAGCTCTGGGAATGGCGAACGTGAAAGAAACAGCTCAATTTCCACAAAAATCCATGAATTCAGGTACTCTTCATTTTACTTTTCACCGATTCATCAATTCACCCCTCTCATTTTTCCTCGGAAAATTTAGAAACTGAGTTCTTAATTTGAATTAGTCTGAATTCGATCATTTTCCAGTTGAGCAATTATCTGTTTGATACAAATTCTGGATAATTTTATTGTTTCGGTTAACTATTTGATTAGAATTTCGATTAGAAAGGTTACGATTGATTTGTGCTGGAAATGGTAGAATTAATGGAGTGAAGAAATCTTAAATGTTGGATTGTGATTGCAGGTGGTGGTGGGGGGGGGGAGGGGGGGGTTTGTATGATGAGCAATACATGGAGGGACGAACAACATCCATCCTTCATCAACTTCGTCTCCACTTTCCTCGCCGCAAACTCTTTCCGCCTCAACTTTGTCTCAATTACCCCCGTAATTTCCTTCAATTTAATCATGTGATCTTATGTTAAAAGGACAAAAGAAGTGAAAAGAAAATAATTTTGGTGCATCTGATGGTTGGATTTGCACTGCAGGACTTCATTTTCAACTGTGGGGGTTCATCTGTGGCATTCATTTTCATGACTAGCTTGGATTCCCGTACCATCTCGCAATTCTTCGGCAGGTGAACAAGTTAATTGCTTTCGTTTTTCGGTGCCTCTTGCATGCGTGTGTGCTTGTGTTTTGTGTTTGACGTGATCAATTTTATTATTTGTACATAGTTCAGAAGCTGAAGCTGCAATTTGCAAATCTATACGTTGTCATCATGCTCCCAACCAAGGAGCAAAACGATTTGTTTGTTCGTTCTTACTTCAAGTGAGCTATGTCAAAACTCGAAAGAAACTTCTGTCCAATTGATTTTTGATATGTCAAAACGATACAAAATGGTTTTTCAATCTGTGAAGATTCGGGATGGAACTCGGCAAGCCAACATTCGTTCTGGTTAAGGACTTGGAAATGGGGTTCGAGAAGATAACGAAAATAGCTCATTCTCGTGGGGGTAATAAAATCTTGCCCAAGGCTCACTTACCTTATTCATGAATTGTTTTCCAAGTAATTTGTGTAAGACTCTTAAGCAAACACTGATTACAATGTGCAAGCGAGGGGATGCCACAACAAAATTGAAGGCTGAGGTTAGTGTGAATTTTGACCGTATTTATGTAGAATGCTTTGGTTTTTAGGAGTTAGGACCTTAAAACATCCCCATTTTGTTCAATTTTGTTGGAGAAGAGGAAGCAAACAGTGCAAACACCAGGCATATTTCAAAAAGTGATCACAGCCATTACGGGCATCGACAATCATGATGCAAATGCGGTACTTAACTCATCCTAATCAACGAAATTGATTTGTATAATCATACGTTGGTTTCTTATTCTGGGTAATTTGTTCAGCTTAACCAGGCTATCGGATCGATCTAAGGAATTGCCAAAGCATCAAAGGAGCACATTATGGAAAACACAGACCTCTCAGCTGACAAGGCACAAGTGCTTTCAAGGTTTTTCAGAGATCCAAAGTTTTACCTCAGTCCTAAGATCAACTGAGAGGAGTAGCTCGTTTATCTCAGTAAATGTCAAAGTACTGCTTTAAACACAATCAGGGTCACGTATTGAAAACCATGATTATTATTATTTCTCTTTTTAGTTCCGTACATAAAGGATTTGAGACGGTTTCAGGAGACAAATAACGTGCTTGCATCCGCTTAAACACTCCCGAATGAACGAAAATTATATACCCCCAAATCCCTAGCAGGTAATAACTATTCCTCATATCAAGAAGCCACACTAACACTTCTCAGGAGCCACAACAGATCCGCATCTCAAAAAGCTACACAACTCGGGCTGTGTTAAGAAGAGAATGCTTTGAATGATAATATATTCTTCTCAATAAGAGGAACTTATAGGTGTACAACCCTAACATAAAAGGAAAGAAAACTAATTACAAGTGATTACATGGGATTACATATCAATTAGGGATCCTACCTAAAATACAAAAGTCAACACTCCCCCTCAAGTTGGTGCATATATGTCGCTCATGCCCAACTTGTGTAAGAAACTTGAAAACTTGTGACTCAAAACAGCTTTTGTGAGGATATCTGCCAACTGATCTTCTGTTCTTATCGCTGGTACTTCAATTATTTTCCCTTCCAATTTTTCTTTGATGAAGAACCGATCAACTTCAACATGCTTTGTTCTATCATGTTGTACTGGATTATGTGCAATGTCACGAGCAGCTTTATTATCACAAAATAATTTCATGGGCTGATCATGTTGTATACCCAAATCACTTAACAGAAGCTTAAGCCACAAAATTTCACAAATCCCTAAAGCCATACCTCTGTATTCTGCTTCTGCACTGGAACGGGCAACCACATTATGTTTCTTACTTCTCCATGTAACCAAGTTACCCCCAACAAACGTAAAGTAACCTGATGTTGAGCGTCTATCATCAATGGATCCTGCCCAGTCTGCATCAGTATAACCTTCAACACTAAAGTGATTATTCCTCTTAAACAAAATTCCTTTGCCCGGACTTCCCTTCAAATATCGTAATATTCTCATCACGGAATTCATATGTTGTTCTCCAGGATCATGCATGTATTGACTCACTACACTCAAGGCATAAGCAAGGTCTGGTCTTGTGTGTGCCAAATACATCAAACGGCCTACTAACCTTTGGTATCTTCCTTTGTCAACTGGTACTTGATTAGGATCAACACTAAGCTTCAATCCTTCTTCTAATGGTGTAGCTACTGGCTGACAGGCTGACATGCCAGTTTCGTGCAACAAATCAATAATATACTTCCTCTGAGACAAGAAAATTCCAGAACTGTTTCTCGACACCTCAATCCCTAAAAAATATTTCAGGGATCCAAGGTCCTTCATTTCAAATTCTGTAGATAGGTATCTTTGCAAGGCCACACGTTCTTCTGGATCATTACCTGTTACCACCATATCGTCTACATACACAATAAGTGCAATAAGCTTCCAATTCTGTCTTTTCAGGAACAAAGTATGATCAGAGTTACTTTGCCTGTAACCAAATGCTCTCATAGATTTTGTGAATCTTCCGAACCATGCTCGAGGAGACTGCTTCAAGCCATACAAGGATTTCTTCAACCTGCACACTTTTCTTTTGTATTTATCTGGAGCATTACATCCCGGTGGAAGATCCATATAAATCTCTTCTGTCAAGTCTCCATGCAAGAAGGCATTCTTCACATCGAACTGTTGTAAAGGCCAATTAAGATTTGCAGCCAAGGACAACAAAACACGAACTGTGTTGATCTTGGCTACAGGTGCAAATGTATCTGTGTAGTCAATTCCATATTTTTTAGTGTATCCTTTTGCTACCAGTCTTGCCTTAAAACGATCCACCGTCCCATCTGCTTTGTATTTCACAGTATAGACCCATTTGCATCCCACAGGTTTCTTGCCAGCTGGCAAATCTGTGATCTCCCAGGTAGCATTCTTCTTCAAAGACTTCAACTCTTCATTCATTGATACTTGCCAACGTGGATCAGTTAAAGCCTCATGCACACTGTTAGGAATAGATACAGTAGATAATTGATGCACAAACGACTTATTTGATTCTGACAGGTGACTGGTAGACACATAATTACTTAACGGGTATAACACATTAGACTCAGGGTTGGGCTTACTCACCGGATACCTCGTGTTGCATTTAAGGTCGGCTTCATAAGTAAGTTTAGGAATACCACGGTTGACGCGATCAGGGAGACGACGTGGTGGTGGTGCATCCGGGATCGAAGACGGTTGATTATGGTTATTGGGACTCAAGATTGACTGTGAGGTAGCTGGCAACATAGGGTTGTCCGGTGGTGAGGAAACTGCCAGTGAGCTATCAGCCAGTGAGTTATCTGGCGATGTCGACTCGTCCCTTTCAAGGTTTTCAACAGTGTTTCCATGTGAATGATCACCACTTGTCTCCAAGACATTACCACTTAATTTCAATTCATTCACATCATCATTATTTTCGGGTGAATGATCACCACTTATTTCCAAGACATCACCACTTAAATCCAAATCATTCACTCTATCTATATCTGGAATAGTATAATCAAGAGTTTGAACTTCTTTCTGATTCTCCCCCTGAAGTGAAGACTCGGGATTGGCAAAGTACATATCTTTCTCATGAAACGCAACATCCATAGTGACAAACAACTTATTCGTCGGTGGGTGATAACAACGGTATCCTTTCTGCCTTGATGCATACCCCACAAACACACATCGTAAGGCTCGAGGTTCAAGCTTACTTCGTTGTTGTTTATGAAGATGAACGAAGGCCACACAACCAAACACATGAGATGGAAGATTTGGGACTGCATGAGCCTCCACATGTGAAGAAAGCGCCTAAAGGGGTGTCTGAAAATCAACCGATCGGGATGGAACACGATTAATGAGATACGCAGCTGAGGTGAGAGCTTCGCCCCAATAGGATAACGGGAGACGAGCCTCGAGTAAAGAAGCACGAACAACCTCCAAAAGCTGACGGTTCTTGCGTTCGGCAACCCCATTTTGTTGTGGAGTGTATGGACATGTAGTTTGATAAACAATCCCATGATGATCAAGAAAGGCACGAAGTTCAAAGTTAACATATTCGCCACCATTATCACTCCTGAGAACCTGTATTTGTGACTTATATTGTACTTGTACCATTTTGTAAAATTGTTGAAATAAAGAAGTAACTTCACCTTTGGACTTCATCAAACAAACCCAAGTCATACGTGTGCAGTCATCAATAAAAGTAACGAACCAATGAGCACCACCAAATGTAGCAGTTTTAGATGGACCCCAAACATCAGAATGAATTATCATAAATGGAACAGAACTTTTATTCAAACTGGATCGAAACGAAGCACGATGACTTTTAGCTAGTTCACAAACACCACATTTAAAGCTAGAAACATCATGCTTAACAAATAGGCTAGGAAACAACCTCCGTAGATAGTCGAAAGAAGCATGTCCAAGTTGACGATGCCACAACCAAACCTCCGAAGCTTTATTCCTATCCCCCAGATTTCCGTCCACTGCAAGAGCTTGAGTCAACATTCGAGAACTGTTTGATGTCAGTTCCAAGTAGTAGAGTTTCCCTTTCCTAATACCATAACCAATCGTCTTGCGAGTCCGAATGTCCTTAAAAACACAAAAAGAAGGCCAAAAAATCACAAGACAATGCAGGACGATAGTTATTTGAGCAACAGATAATAAATTATAGTCAAGAGAAGGCACAACAAGTACGGTATCAAGACTAAGGGTATCTGAAAGGGAGACGGTTCATTCCTCGATAATAGGGGCAGGATTACCATTGGCGACACTGACGACAGTTTTGGTGGATGGTTTTAGGGTTTCTACCTGTCTAGAGTCACAAGTCATATGCTCAGTAGCACCAGAATCAATTATCCACGCATTATTTGTAACAGATGCAGAAACTTTGAAAGCCTTACCATCATTACTTATATGTTCAGAAGCTACCTTAGCCTCGGCAATCAATGCACGCGATTTGTTATAGTGGAGATCACGAGTCTCATCCCAATTATCAGGATAGCCAGGACATTGGCTAGGCCGGCGATAGGAGGAATCGCCAAGAGTTGTGGACCAGTCACTATTAGTTCTACTCTTGGTTCGGTCAAATCGGTTGGGAAGTGCACAAGTACGGGCTGCCATTGTGAGGTGGGTGCAACGTTTTGACGTGCCAAATGCAACAGCAGCTATGTAGACCCAAAAACCAATAGTGGCCCAAAAAATTTAAAAAACAAAAAAAATTCGTTCCTTTTTTTTCCTGTCTTCAAACAGCACCTTCACCTTTTTTGGAAACTGACAGCACCTTTACTTTTTCGTTTCCTTCAACTAACTTGTTTCAACCTCCTTTTTTCTTCTTGTTTTTTTTTAAAAAAAAAAACTTTTCGTCAATCACACTTTGTTCTTTCTTTTCCGCAACCAACAACAATTCAATGTGATATGCAGCAGAGAATTGTCAGGCAGCGGTGGTTTGCAACAGGTCGAGCAGCAGTAAGTGCGGATCAAACGGGGGTGAACATATCTGGTACTGGTGCGGGTCGGGGATCAGGTGGGTCTACCGCGGGTAAGTAGCAAGTGGGTTTAACAATGGGTTCACGGGTCTGGTGCGAGTTTCAGGCAGCGGCGAGATTTCTGGGTTTCGATCTCGGTTTGTGGGCATGTGATGTAGCAGCGGGTAGTGGTGGGTGGGTGCACAGATTGGCTCGGTGAACTTGGGTCAGCAACGACGGCGTCGCTTGCTGGTCGGATGGTGCGCTGCACACCTGGCTATGCGGCGGGTGGTTCTGGGTTCTTGGGTTAGCAACGACGGCGTCGCTCGCTGGTCGGATGGCACAACACAACTGGCTGTGCGGCTGATGATTTTGTTTCTGGGCACAGCGCACTGCTTCTCCCTTTTTTTCCTTACCTAGGCTCTGATACCAAGAAGAGAATGCTTTGAATGATAATATATTCTTCTCAATAAGAGGAACTTATAGGTGTACAACCCTAACATAAAAGGAAAGAAAACTAATTACAAGTGATTACATGGGATTACATATCAATTAGGGATCCTACCTAAAATACAAAAGTCAACATGTTACACCATATTTCAATCTTCGGGCTGCGGGCTTCCCCCCTATGACGGGGCACCAAGGTATGAAGCAAGCAGCAACAGGTCACTGAAGACTTCGCCAGCAGTGACTTCAGCAGCAGCACCAGGTCCATGTATTATTTAGGGTTGAGTTTTGTATCTAGTTGTCAACGCAATTATATTATCTGCCCCGGAAAGCTAAGCAAATGGATGATCATTCTTGTACGTCTGCAGCTTGACTTCCCCTTTTTTATTGACCATGTCAACCACCCCAACAAATCTCAAGACCTTCAGATATCAAAAAGAAAAGTCAGGAGGGAAGATGAGAATCATTTAAACATATCAGAGACCAAAAATAAAATAAAATACAAGAGGGGAAAGTGCTCGTCATCTACTATATTATTGTATTCCCTGTTCAGAGAACTCGGAAAATAAAACTATCCACTTTCTCTAAACTATTATCGCCAATAAAGAAATAATGCATCATCGAAGGAAACCAGAATGATATGATTCAAATATTTATAAGAGACGTCCAATGGCCCATGGACAGCTAGTAAGCTTCTAAACAACTACTCGATTAATATATCGATCAAATATCGCTAGGTTAAGATTGTTAAGCTAGAGAGAGAAACATGAATTCTGTATATATATGAATAGAGATAAGAAGAAGAAGAACAAGGAAGAACTAGAGAGAAAAAGAGAGAGAGAGAGAGAGCTAAATGTAATTCGCTTGTATATATTTTCTTTTCTTAATCTGAAAGTCATCTCAATACAAGGTATTTATAGAAGACATAATATTGCAACTACTCTAACTGCCTAGCTAATCTTCTGCCAAGTGTCATAATATCACACACTATATACCATCTCTATCATCCCCCCGCAAACTTATGCTTGAATGAACCTAGCATGAGATTGTTGCAATGGGTGTGAAACAAAGGAGCACTCAAGCCTTTAGTTAAAATGTCGGCAAATTGTTCCTGAGAAGACACAAACTGAACCTGAAGCTAATTCTTGGCAACACGTTCGCGAACAAAGTGAACATCAACTTCTATATGCTTTGTCCGTTGGTGCTGCACTGGATTGAAAGATAAGGCAATGGCAGACATATTATCACAAAATAAAACCGGAACAGAAGAGATGGTGATGTGAAGAAACCCCAAAATTTGTTTAATCCAATCAAGTTCGGCAACAGTAGAAGACAAAGCTCTATACTCTGCCTCTGTGGAGGATTTGGAAACAGTTTGTTGCTTCTTTGAAGACCAAGAGATAGGACTACCACCCAAGTAAACAATCAACCCCGTTGTAGATCGCCTATCATTGGGATCGCCGGCCCAATCAGCATCACTGAATGCTTTAATATCCAAATCAGTTCGGGAATAAGACAGACCATAATCCATAGTGCCCTTGAGATATCGAAGAATCCGTTTAACTGCAGTATAATGAGAAAGCATAGGGCACTGCATAAACTGACACACTTGATGAACGGAGAAGGCTATATCAGGTCTAGTAAAGGTTAAGTACTGCAGAGCACCCACAACACTCCTATAAAGTGTAGGATTATTGAAGGGTTCACCATCATCTTTCAGAAGCCGAGTATAAGGCAGACAAGGTGTGTCACAAGGTTTAGAATCAACCATTTCTGTTTTCACCAGTAAATCATGAATATACTTGTGCTGAGATAGAAACAAACCAGTTCCAGTTCTGGAAATTTGAATGCCCAGGAAATAATGCAAATGACCTAAATCTTTGATGTCAAACTCAGAAGTCAAAGATTGGATAACCTGTTGAACAGCCAGAGGATCATTGCCAGTGATGATGATATCATCGACATAAAGCAGCAAAATGATCAATGTAGAATCAACAGTCTTCACAAACAATGAAGAATCAGAGTAAGTTGTCTTGAATCCCAACTGAGGAAGAAAAGCAGTGAATCTCTCATTCCAGGCTGGGGGAGCCTGTTTCAAACCATAAAGAGACTTATGAAGCTTGCAGACCAAGTTGGGATAAGTAGAGTCTTCAAACCCGGGAGGTTGCACCATATAGACCTCCTCTTGTAAGATGCCATGTAAGAAGGCATTTTTGACGTCTAACTGCCGTAAAGACCAATTAAAATGAGCTGCCAAGGCCAAAACAATCCTCACTGTTGTAGGTTTAACAACAGGACTGAAAGTTTCAGTATAATCAATCCCTGGTTCTTGATTAAACCCTTTGGCGACCAACCGAGCTTTATGCCGAGCTATAGTCCCATCAGAATGTCTCTTAATCTTGAACACCCATTTACAACCAACCAAATTCTTGGTGGAAGGCAAAGACACCAAACCCCAAGTTTTTTGAGTATGAAGAGCATCAATCTTTTCTTTCATAGCTTGTACCCAAACTGGACACTTGAGAGCTGACTTATGGGAAGTAGGTTCAATCAAAGACAAATCGGTGACATCAGATGGAGGAATGGCTGATAAGAAAGCTTTCTTCTTGATAATCCCATTTTTGCTTCTGGTTTGCATAGGGTGGAGATTCATTGGTGGAAGTGGCAAGACTGCCTGAAGAGTCTCAGGACAATGGACAGGGGCCATAGGGATCTCATCAGTAGCATTTTCTTCAACATGGACAGGTGCCACAGGAAGCTCAACAGTAGCATTGCCTTCAACAGTAATGGACGGAGAAGAACTGGGACTTGAAGAGGATAATGGTGAATGTGAAACCGAATGAGGTGAAGAAGGAATAGAAGAAACAACCAAGTTATGTGGGGTAACAACTGGTTGTGGGAAAGACACAGAAAAAGTAGGCAAGGAAACAGTATCATTATGAACCTGAACCTTTTTAGATGCTGTCAATAAATCGGGATATGGAAAATCATGTTCACAGAAAAAGACATGCCTTGATACATATATGCGGTGTCGAATGACTTCATAACAAAGAAACCCTTTGTATTTGGAAGCATAGCCTAAAAAGACACATTTAGTAGTTTTGGCTTGTAATTTGGTGCTATTGTAAGGCTTAAGAAGAGGGTAACACGCACAGCCAAAAATTCGTAAGTGAGAAATAGCAGGAACACTCCCATATAGTAACTCAAAAGGAGACTTATTGGATAATAAAGGAGTAGGCATTCTATTTATAAGATAAGTGGCTGTTTGACATGCAAAACTCCAAAACTGAGGAGGAATCTGTGCATTTTGAAGCAAAGTAATGGAGGTTTCAATGATATGCCTATGCTTGCGCTCAGCCAACCCATTTTGTTCAGGGGTATAGGGACATGATTTTTTATGGACAATGCATCTCTCAACAAGAAAAGATGGAAACTTTGTACTACTAAACTCCCCTCCCTGTGGCTTTGTCCTGTATCCAGAAGCAAAAAGCATAAAAAATGAGGTAACAGTTATTATCCAGACAGATCTTGTGAACTGAAAGTAAATTCTGTGATAATTTGGGAACATATAACACCGAATTCAACTTTATAGGAAGCACAGAAGTTTGAAGCATAGTATTGCCAATATGGGACACTTGCAAACCTTCACCATTAGCCGTTTGAATGGTTTCATTGAATGGATAGGGCGAAGCCAGTGACAAGTTACTCAAGTCGGCGGTCATATGATTGGTGGCACCGGAATCAGTAAGCCAAACCTGAGAGTTAGCTTGTGAGGGAGAAGGTTGGGATGGAGGATTAACCACTGTGTGCAGGGCCTGCATTGGTGGCTGTGATAGACCGGGTTGCGCATGATAAGCAGACATGGGAGGTCCATATTGCTGTCCAGGAGGAGATCCAAAATGTTGACCAGACATGAGAGGCCGTTGAGAACCAAAACCAACATAGTTAGGACCTTGCTCATTGTAAAAACAAAACCATGTGACATGATTCGTTTTGCCACAGATATAACATTGAGGGCGGGTAGAATGTGGAGAAGCACAAAATGGTTCTGTGTGGCCGTCACTGTTACACAATTGACATGTAACAAAATTTGGAGCAGAAGGTTTAGAAGAGGATTGCGGTGCTTGCCCAAGTACTTCTGGAGTAGGAACTGGAAAAACATGAGTTTGTGGTTGATAATATTGTCGGGGAGTAAAGTTTCTGGACCCGAGATTAAATTTACCATTGCCCTTGTTTTTATATTGATGGAACTGCTTGAAGCCTTTGTGAACAAAAGTAGATTGTCCTGGACCATTGGAAAAAGACTGAGATGAGCCTGTAGGTGCCTGAGAAGGAAGATTGGCAACCATGGCAGTTAAAAATGGTGCAGCTGTAGTAGAATCAATAATGGCCTCTTCAGCAAGCAACTGAGACCTGAATTCTTGAAGAGAAATGACTTGTTCTCGACCTCGAATAACAGTCCGAAATGTATTATACTCAGCCGGCAACCCATTTAAAGCCAAAATGACAATGTCTTCATCAGCAAAAGAAACACCTGCAGCAGTAAGATAGTCCCGAGCTACTTTTATCTTTTGCAGATACTGAGCCACAGTATCAGTACCTTTCCTTATGTTCTGCAAATTGGACTTCAATTGAAAAATACTAGTACGAGAAACAGTAGAAAATTGTTCCCGTAGTCGAGTCCATAGATCGCGAGAACTAGTGCTACCTATAGCACAGGACATAGCTATGGGAGACAAAGTAGCAGTGATCAACTGCATAAGAGCCCGATCATGCATCGTCCAGATCAAGTACTCATCAGAAGGAACAGAAGAAGATGAATGTGACACATCCAGACCACAATTAGCAGATTGAGATACACAGCGAGCAGGACAAGGAACATATCCATCAACAAATCCCATAATACCATTGCTTTCAAGTAATAATTGCATTTGAAAATGCCAATTAAGATAATTGGAGTCATCCAGTTTAACATTGACCGAAGTAGAAAGAGAAGGAATAAGTGCAGTAATCGGAGATTGAAGCAACTGTAATTGACTAGCCGTAACCATTTTTCAAGAAATCAACTTACAAAATCGTGAAGAAACGAAGAAACTTCACAGCGACAAACTAACAAACACCTGGAGTGCAAGAACGAGGAAGATAGCGAAGGATGGATTCCGAGCAGAAAAAATTCAGAATATCGAAACCCTAGAATCTTGTAGAAGAAGAAACCGAAGAAACAGAACACAACTCAACAATTGCACTGTAACTTTGTAACAATCAATGACAAAAGCGGAAGCTTGTGACAGATCGAAGAAGCGGTAGCCATGGTGGCTCTGGATACCATGTTAAGCTAGAGAGAGAAACATGAATTCTGTATATATATGAATAGAGATAAGAAGAAGAAGAAGAACAAGGAAGAACTAGAGAGAAAAAGAGAGAGAGAAAGAGAGCTAAATGTAATTCGCTTGTATATATTTTCTTTTCTTAATCTGAAAGTCATCTCAATACAAGGTATTTATAAAGGACATAATATTGCAACTACTCTAACTGCCTAGCTAATCTTCTGCCAAGTGTCATAATCTCACACACTATATACCATCTCTATCAAAGATTGTGGTATCACACAGGAATAAGAGAAGAAATGCATATGAGAGATACTTACTCCTCCTGCATCCTCAGCTGTCTGTCTTTTCTTACTCATCTCTTGATCAAATTGTGGAAGTTTTTGCATGAATTCCTCGGCTGATGCACTATCCTGAAAACATCTCATCCAAAATTCAATTGTTAATGGTGAGCTTTTGCACTTGGTAATGTACATTAGAAAATGATTTTACCTTCAACGGTTCTGGCACAAGGGCCTTCAACAGGGATGTCAGAGAGTTCCAGCTTAAGACCAGATTCCCTAGCAAGCATTATCACCTGCATTTGATGGTTTTACTTTGGTGGCAAATCCCACACAAAACAGTAAGCAAAAATCAAGAAAGCTGAGATTGGAGTTTGGGCATGGGGGCCTAAATAAGATGGCGTTGATCTTTTATCAACAATGCAAACTATAGGGTCTCGTTCAAAATTTGAGGACGTAAACTGATTAAACAGATGAAGCATCATCACATTATAAGCCTACATAACTAAGCAGACAAAAAATAGGACATAGCACCTTTCTACAAACATCTGTTCCAGATAGGTCATCCCATGGATCCGGCTCAGTATAACCTGCCTGCTTTGCTTCAGCCACCACCTCACTAAAAGTGCGTCCTCCAGTGAAATTGTTGAAGATATAACTCAGAGTACCACTGCAACATCAAATGATAGAAGCAAGACTTGTGTTGAAAGTCATATGAGGTGTGCATTTGCAGACTTCAAGATTTTACTTGTAAACAAAGGTGTTTCTCCATTAAAAAAGAGAGGAACTACTCTTGTAATATTTTCAATTTGCATAGAGAGAAGATACAAATCAAAAGTTCTCCAAAAACCTGAAGATGCCTTCAATACGCAATATTTTGTCTCCAGTTTCGAGGAGACCTTGTAATGTATTAATAAGTGGCAGACCAGCTCCAACAGTAGCGTCATAGATAGAAGTAATGTGTATATGATTGCCGTTGAAGAGGTCGTAATTTTAAATACTACATGAAGAAAAGTAGTGTCATAACCGATTAAACCCAAAAAAAACACACATACGCACGTACACAAGATACGAACACTATTATTGCATTCTTAGAATGCATTATTATTTTAGGAAAACTAATGAAAAGGGTTTGAAAACTTTAAATGTTAATCAAAAATCATGTACTAACTTTATTTAATGGTTAGGACAAAGCCCAATACTAAACCAGTCCAATTAAAATGGCCCAAATATTAAATTTCCGATTTTGTCCCTTACGGCAAAGCCTACGTCCATCTAATATCTCCCTTCATTTATGGAGGATCTCTCTGCTATTGTCCATCTCCCCCATTTCTTCTTGGCATTCAAAACCTTTCATTTTTCTTTCTAATTTCACATCGCATCTCCATCTTTGTCTTTGCCAGTATGCAAAACCCACATATCCGGTCCCAAACTTAATTTTGTCATTTCTGTCAAAATCGCAGAGGATCACCGATTCTCTCTCCCAAAATTTCCCAGTAAAGATGAGCAAGTGACCTGGACTTTTAACCATCAGCAAAAAAGCAAGGTTAAGCAATCATTTTCACACACACACACTCTCTCTCTCTTCGTCTCTGCGATATTTCTAAGGTTTTTCGCCTCTCGATTACGCGTAATTAGCATCTAAAATCGTGCATTTTGGCTTCTGTTGCAGATCTTCTGACGAATGACTACAGATCAGAAATTCACCGTCTCGATTGTGTTAGTTTGGAGTTGTTACTATGTATCATCTCTTTTCTTTGTTTCGTATTATTATAGACTTCGATATTTATGTGCATGCATCTAATATTGACATGGATCCAAGCACAAATATCAGAAAACAGAGGTATAAATCTTTGACTTTTTTATTCAAATTGTTGTGCTTATTGAGCTACAAAACAATCAATGTCTGATATATTTGTATGTATAGTTTGTGAATTGGGCATGAACATTTATTTGGGTAAGCTTGAATTCTACATATAAACTGTTTGTTTAGGTTAATTTGTTGTCTGGAGCTGAAACTTTCCTTGCTGCTATTTATCTATTTCTATTGACCTTTCGCATTAGCGAAAATGATAAATGACAGTATTCATTTAATTACCTTGCCACGATTTAGCTGTACCTCTAAAGACCTATCTGCCTGATGGAGATATTGATTTGATTGCTTTGGGTGTTGTGAATGTTGAGGAGGCGCTGGCCAATGACATTTGCATTGTCCTTGAAAGGGAATATCAAAATATGGTTGTTGAGTTTATGGTGAAAGATGTCTAGTTGATTCGGGCTAAGGTTTTTAGCTTTTACCTCTTAACTTTATTAGATTGATGATAGGTATAGGTTACAACTTAATGTTGACGCTGAGTAAAGTTTTTGTGTTGAGTTGATGTTGTGTAACTTGCATTTCCCTTTAATTAAATTATTACGTGCTTGTCTATGTCATTAGTCATTATTTTGATTCTAGTTAACAAAACTTTTGATTTTCCTCTGTAAGACTATTTGTTTTTGTTGTGGCAGGTCAAGCTTGTAAAATGCCTTGTACAAAATATTGGGGTCGATATTTCCTTCACACAATTTGGAGGGCTATGTACACTATGCTTTCATGTGCAGGTAGTCATTCACACAGAGCTGAATTGAAAATGAAGTTCAATTTCTCACTAATGAATTAAATGATTTACCAGATTTCATTCGTATAATCGGATTCTTTTTGGGAAGCTCTGAGTTGTCTATTGAAACTGGTATTTCAAGTCTTCTATCAAAAGTATATGCTGACTTATGCCTTATAATCGATAACCTTGAATGGTATGCAATTAGTCGTACTCTGTTGAGTGGTGACTCCACCTGCTTCTGTTCTTTTCATATGGTTTTACTTTAATCTTATGATATGTTTTTGGTGATCTGAGTGGTTTGTGATTTTTTGGATGTATGTCCCTTGTTATTTAGCTTCCCTAAACATATCCATGATGGGCTCTCATAATAGCACCTTGCTTTAATTAGTATGCTACTGCGTTTGAAAAGATGTTCTTGGTGCCCATCATGGTTTGATTTCAACATATACTTTGGAGACTTTGGTTCTGTATATTTTCCATCTCTTCCATTCATCGTTGTATGGTCCTTCAGCGGTGAGTGCTTTAACGCTTTAGCACTAGGAAACTAAACCAAATCGATTTTTTTTTTAAATCTACGTGAATTCGTGTATCTTGATTGGCACTTTGATGGAATTTGATTTGACAATGCATGTTGCAGTGGAAGAGAATGTTGGATATATGTCAACAATCTGTGATAATTTATATATGCTAATAAATAATAAATGCAATAGGAATTAACAGAATATAAACTAAAATATGAATTAGAAAACAGACAAATAGAAGATCGAGACTTGCGTACCGCAATGTCCTTGAAACAGAAATTTCGTCCCTACTCTGTGCTTGTAGTTCTACGGACGTCTGCTTCACCAGGATTCAACGATCAAGTTAAAATTCCAGCATCGGAAAATTTAACTTCTAGCGAATTTAGTGTGGTTCTCTCAGTAAGAAGGTTTAGGAATGTAGAAGATGAAGTTGATTATTTCTGTGTTCTAAATGCCATGCAGATGGGTGTATATATAGCAGATGGATGCCTGTTCGCAACAGGTATAAGAATGGGGTGTGACTATTGGGAGACATCTCTTCAGAAGGGTGCTTTGCTCTGTGTTCAGAAAGAACTCTCAGACTTCATCTAAAAGGATGAGTCTTTTCATACAAAATAATTAATTAATTAAATTTGAATTTAATTAAAAATAATTAAGTAAATCCGAAAAATAATTAATTAAATAATTTAATTATTAGAGCCCAAGGCCCATCTTTTGACAATTAAATATATTTTAATTATATATTAATTATAATTAATTATATATATTAATTACTAATTAATTAGTACACCCCAAAGCCCAACCCCAAATGTGAGCCCAATTTTAGTCTTCAGGCCTATTACTCCAATCACTTTCTATAAAGGACAAAGCCTTATAAAGTGATAAAATCTTTAGGGAATGGCCAATGTGGGACAAAGAAATTTCTACTCAAACTACTCAAATTTCCAACAATACCCCACATTTGAGTTGAAATTTCATTTAAACTCCAACAATTACCCCACATTTGAATGCAAATGTAAATGCAAATGGATGATTAGGCTGCCCAAAACTGAGAGAGAATAGACATGATATGTATCGTGTGAAGTGTCTTTTGGACTTGAACTTACCCTAGTGAAAACATATTGGGTTTACTTGATGACGCAGTGGATGTGGAAGATCTTGAACTGTTCACCGCAGTAGTAAACCGAGACAATATGCTACACACATATCATGGCTGCCACACGTCAATTCATACGGTTGTGTTCATTTTGGCCCTGAACAGATCCCGGATTTCGTAGGAGCTTTAGAGAATTTAGTCATGTTAATTCTCATAAATGTGGCCCCATTTACTCCTATATAGGTGACTTTAATTAAGAATAGTCTGCCATATTCCTCTTGATAACAAGATATTAATGTCATTAAATGTATAAAACATAACCCCTCAAACATTAACAGACAACACACATTTTATCATAAGAATGGGTAAGTTGTGTGTTCAACTTTTGAATCAAACTCAACTAGTTTGCCTATTGAACCTAGACCATGGGATCTCCAATCAGCTAGGTTAGGTTTCCGCCCAGTTCGATTCATTGAATTGGCTTGAGACCCATTCCCCTCGATGTAAGTAATATTTGCTCTCTTGGTAGGCCTTTTGTGAAAGGATCAACTATATTTTCCTTTGACTTCACATAATCAATGGATATTATTCCATTGGAGAGCATCTTCTTAAAAGTATTGTGTCGACGTCTGATGTGACGTGACTTCCCATTGTATACATGACTTTTGGCCCTTGATTGAGCGGTCATACTATCACAATGTATACATATAGCCGTTACCGGCTTTGTCCACATTGGAATATCCTTCAGAAATTGTTGAGCCACTCGGCTTCTTCGCCAGCCAAGTCTAAAGCTATAAACTCGGATTCCATGGTGGACCAAGCTATACATTTCTGTTTAGAGGATTTCCAAGATATTGCTGCACCTCCCAAGGTAAAAACATATCCACTTGTCGACTTGAATTCTGTAGTGTCAGAAATCCAATTGGCATCACTGAAGCCTTCTACAACAGGTGGATATTTTGTGTAGTGTAATCCGTAGTCAAGTGTATTTTTCAAATACCTTAACACTCTTACTAAAGCATCCCAATGCTCTTGTGCCAGATTACTTGTATATCTACTAAGCCTACTTACTGCATACGCTAAGTCGGTCCTAGTTGAATTCATCAAGTACATTAGACTTCCAATTATTTGAGAATATTCAAGTTGAGATATGGCATTGCCTTTATTTTTCTCCAACTTGCATCCAGCATCAAAAGGAGTTGCAGCAGGTTTGCAGTCAAATTGACCAAACCTTCGTAATATTTTTTCTGCATAATGGGATTGTGTAAGGACATATCCTTCACTATTTCTCTTAATTTGAATTCCTAAAATGACATCGGCTTGACCTAAGTCTTTCATGTCAAAACTGGAATTCAACATTTTCTTTGTTTTGTTTATGACATCTTTATTGCTTCCCATTATGAGCATATCATCCACATACAAGCAGACAATAACACAAGTTTTATCATTACTCTTAATGTAAACACATTTATCAGATTCATTTATTTTGAACCCATGTGTCAACAAAGTATGATCAAATTTCTCGTGCCATTGTTTTGGTGCTTGTTTAAGTCCATATAATGACTTAACTAATTTGCACACTTTGCTTTCTTGTCCTTTAAGCACAAACCCTTCAGGTTGTTCCATGTATATTTCTTCATCTAGTTCTCCATTTAAAAATGCTGTTTTTACATCCATTTGATGTATATCAAAGTTGTATACAGCCGCAATCGCTATTAACGTCCTAATTGACGTTATGCGAGAAACTGGAGAATAGGTGTCGAAATAATCCAACCCTTCTTTTTGACGATAACATTTGGCTACTAAACGTGCCTTGAACTTATCAATGGTTCCATCCGCCTTAAGTTTCTTCTTGAAAATCCATTTATGGCCAATTGGTTTACTACCGGGAGGTAAATTAACCAATTCCCATGTGTTATTTTCCATAATGGATTCCATTTCACTTTTAATTGCTTCCTTCCATAAAGGAGCCTCAAAAGAAGACATTGCTTCTTTAAAAGTTCTAGGTTCATTCTCGGATAAGAAAGCAATGAAATCTGGTCCAAAGTTTTTAGAAACTTTGATTCTTTTTCCTTTTCTTGGTTCCACATCATTTCCTTGGACACCAGAAGAAGAGGCTTCATCATGACTATGATCATGAACTCTCTTTGTATTAGAACCAGATTCCTTTTCTTTGTAAGGGAATATATCCTCAAAGAATTCTGCATCCGCTGATTCTAATATAGTGTTAACATGTATGTCAGAAATCGAAGATTTCACAACAAGGAACCTATAAGCAGCACTATTATTTGCATATCCAATGAATACGCAATCAATAGTTTTAGGTCCTAGTTTCGTTCTTTTTGGTAACGGAACTTGCACCTTTGCTAAGCAACCCCACACTTTGAGGGTTTTATAAGTTGGTTTATGTTCTTTCCATATCTCATAAGGTGACTCGTCAATCTTTTTTAGAGGAATCTTGTTCAATATGGTATTTGCAGTAAGTAAAGCTTCACCCCACAAACTGTGTGGAAGCCCAGAACTATTTAACATGGAATTAATCATATCTTTGAATGTTCTATTTTTACTTTCGGCAACACCATTTTGTTGTGGTGTGTATGGAGCCGTTGTTTGATGTATAATTCCATGTTGTGCACAAAAATCTGAGAAGGCAGTAGATTCATACTCTCCTCCTCTATCGGATCTAAGTGCTTTGATTTTTCTCTCAAGTTGATTTTCAACTTCGGCTTTATATGTCTTAAACATATTCAAAGCTTCGTCCTTGCTATGAATCAAATAAACATAGCAATACTTACTGCAATCATCAATGAAAGTGACATAATAATTCTTTCCTCCACGACTTGGTGTGGATTTAAAGTCACAAAGATCACTATGAATTAATCCAAGTAATTCATTTGATCTTTCCAAAATTGACTTTCTCGTTTGCCTAGCAAATTTTGATTCAGTACATGTTTCACACTTATGATTAAAATTAATTTCGAATTTAGGTAATAATTCTAATTTAACCATTCTATGCATAGAACGAAAATTAACATGTCATAATCTAGCATGCCAAATATTAGAAGACTCAACAATATAAGTAGAAGCATTTATTTTATTAGCATCATCAATGGCAATTACATTGAGTTTCACAAGGCCATCAGCCACATAACCCTTTCCAACAAACATCCCACCCTTGGTAAGTACAAATTTGTTGGATTCCATTACAAGTTTAAAGCCCTTAGCAATTAGAATTGGTCCAGAAATCAAGTTCCTCCTCATTTCAGGAACATGCAGCACATTCAGCAAGGTCAAACTTTTCCCAGATGTGAATTTGAGTACCACCTTGCCATATCCCTCCACCGCAGATGAGGCAGAATTGCCCATATACAGCTTTTCTCCAGGGGCAGCAGGGTGATATTCTGTGAACAGATTTCTGTCAGCGCAAATGTGCTTTATAGCATCAGTATCCATCAACCATTCACTCACATTCGAGACCATGTTAACTGATCGGATCATATTTATATATATTTTTACTTCAAATTCACTCGTCTTTTCTTGGTTAATTCCTTATATTTTTGAGCTATTTACGTTATTTTTGTGTTTATAGGATTTGTTATGCAAAGAAAATAAAAATAGCACAAAAGAGTTTTAAATAATAAATTCGTCGAAAATTGCTTTAGTCGTTCTCATTCTGTCATGGGTTATTGGTAGAATTATGTCACGGATTATAGGTCGAACTTGTCCTTACAAAACTAAAGGTGTTCAAGAGCTTATATATATTATGCTTAGATATTCTACCTTCTTAATGCGGCTCTATTTCTACAATGTTTCGCGTTTATGTATTTGGAATGAAAGTTGGGCTTCTAAGGAAAGATCCTATTGTTTTGAATTATCTAGTAGTTTGTTATTTGCAGTTGAGTTTTATACAATCATGTTTCAGGAATTCCTGTTCTATATGGAAGGTATCCCGCCAGAGAGTTTATGCATGCTTCTTGGCCACAGTCACAATTCACAAGAAACTACGGAGCAAGTACCACCATTCCTCTATTTAGCAGATCCTTTTCATCAAAAGTGGAACACGGGTGGACCACTAGAAAAATCATGGAGGGCATAAAGAAAAGGATAGAGGGAGTTGGTGGAGGCGGCCAGCTTGAAAAACAGAAAAGGGAGAGCTGTGAGTGGGATGACACTATTCTGTTATGATGGAGAGAAGCGCACAAAAGAAAGAAAAAGAAATAAAAGAAAAGGAGAGCGCCAATCAAAAGGGACGGAGAGATAGAAGCAGCAAGCTGCCTTAGGCAGCGAGAAAGAAAGGCAGCTCGCAGGGGTTCAAAGACACGGACAGCACAAGCAGAGAAAGAAGAATAAGAAAATAAAGAAGTGGGAGACATGGAGTAATGGAGAAGAATAAAAAAGGAAATATAAGGGAGTGGAAGGCAGCAAGCACAAAGGGGGGGCAGCAGAAACCGAGGGGGTTTTGCAGCGAGAGAAGCAGGAAGCTGCCTTAGGCAGCGTGAGAAACCGAAAGCAGCGCGCGAAAAAGAATAAAAACAGAAGCAAAGGGCAGGTCAGAGGTCGGCGGAACAAGAGACGTGAGGAGATACAGGAGGGCGCCAGTGAAGAAAGCAGCAAAGCTGCCTTGGGCAGCTTTAATCAGAAAAGGCACGGACAGACAGAAGCAGCAAGCTGCCTTCTCTCTCTGTTAAATCTTTCCAAACTTATATTTTATTTCTGTTTTAATAATGTGTAACTAAATTTATTTTGGCTAGAGGTTAATTCAAAGCCATGAATATATTTGTAATATGAATTGATTACCTTCAGTTGTGATTTCTGAGTTGTGATTTAATTTGCTTAACTGCTTGATTGATAGCTTATTTTTGTATGTCAATTAAGAATGCATACTTAATTTACATGCATGAATTTGAGGCTAGAATATAAGGGAGTTTCACCTAATCGTTATGAACTTATATTCACAAGTAGTGAAGGTTGCTAGTCACAATCACGTTAAGTAAATTCTTGGCATAAGTTTCATGCAAATCATAGTAACGAGTGCCTCGTCAATGCTTATGTTTTTCATAGAACTTAATGATTCTTGCTTGTATCTCTATTATGCAATTCATGTAGGGAACTTGTAGGGAATGTTTTGGGTTGTCGTATGCAATCATCCAACCCAATAACTTGTGGAAAAACTGAGGGTTAATTAGTGCAATTCACGGTTAATTTGGGGCGTTAAGATTTACAATTTATTGAAAGAACAACTGAAAATCAATTTAGGTTGCATATGTGTCATGTGTGGAGAAGAACCCTTTAGCTAGTCCGTCACCTATCCTTTCACCGTAATTTCATGCTTTTGTCAATTCTGTAATTTATTTAAGTTTAATTTACTTCTCGTCAAAACCAAACCCCCCATTATTAAATTATATTATTTAGTTAGTTTTCATTGTTGTTAGTCTTTTAATTCAATTTCCGTCCATTTCAATTCCTAGTGTCTAATTTGATTGTTTTCATTATTTTGAGTCATTCTAAGTGTGTTTCGAGTTATTAGAGTTTTTAGCCTAGTTTTGTGTCCTTGAGTCTTGTTTAATATTTTTAAATTAATTTAGAATAGATTAGCAATCCCTCCTAATCCCCGGCCTAGAACGATACCCTACTTACATACTTTACTACAATTGTCAAAAAGAGGGTTTAATTTGTGTGTTAACTTATTTTACGCATCAAATTTTGGCGCCCATATACAGCTTTTCTCCAGGGGCAGCAGGGTGATATTCTGTGAACAGATTTCTGTCAGCGCAAATGTGCTTTATAGCATCAGTATCCATCAACTATTCACTCATATTCGAGACCATGTTAACCTCGGACACAACAGCAGTCAATTCTTCATTGGTGGTTGCCATGTTAGCATGGTTGTTGTTATTTCCGTGGCCATGATTTCCATCCTTGCGATGATAACAATCTTGTGCCTTGTGACCATATTTGCCACACACATAGCAGGCGCCCTTAATCTTCTTCAGATTCTTGCCCTTAGGAGCAAGGACAGATTGCACAAACTGCTTGGTTTTCGGAGCAGGAGCCTTATTCTTTTTCGGCTTAGCCTTGGAGTTTCCTCCCTCAACATAATTCTCATTGACTTCAATGGCTGCAAACCCTCCAGAATGGTCTGCCTTTCTGTGGTCTTCTTCCACACGTAGCCTCAGAATCAAATCCTCCATATTCATCTCACGACGCTTGTGCTTGAGATAAATTTTGAAGTTATTCCAGGAAGTTGGCAATTTCTCGATTATCGCCCCAACTTGGAAATGCTCATTGATCTCGCATCCCTCATAATGCAATTCATAGATCAACTTCTAGATTTCTTCGACCTGAGAAACAACAGATTTGGAATCCACCATTGTATATTTGAGACACTTACCGATAACAAATTTCTTTGAACCGGCATCATCAATCTTATACTTTTTCTCTAGGGATTCCCACAACTCCTTCGCTGTCTTGCGAAGAGAATAAATGTCGTAGAGATTGTCATCCAAACTATTCAAGATATAGTTTCTGCAACAAAACTCGGAATGATTCCAAGCTTCAATTGTCATGACAGTCTCTCTCGTTATTGGATTCTCATTAGACTTCAGAGCTTCTTCCTTAACAACATGAGCGAGATTCATTATTGTCAGGAAGAACAACATCTTCTGTTGCCATCTCTTGAAGTCCAACCCTTTGAACTTCTCAGGCTTTTCTGAGTATTTTGGCACAGCGCCATTCACATTCACAGATTGTTGATCCATGATTTTTCTGTTTCAAGATCATTGGATATATGTCAACAATCTGTGATAATTTATGTATGCTAATAAATAATAAATGCAATAGGAATTAACAGAAACTAGAATATGAATTAGAAAATAGACAAATAGAAGATCGAGGCTTGCGTACCGCAATGTTCTTGAAACAAAAATTTCGTCCCTACTCTGTGCTTGTAGTTCTACAGACGTCTGCTTTACCAGGATTCAACGATCAAGTTAAAATTCCAGCACCGGAAAATTTAACTTCTGGCGAATTTAGTGTGGTTCTCTCAGTAAGAAGGTTTAGGAATGTAGAAGATGAAGTTGATTATTTCTGTGTTCTAAATGCCATGCAAATGGGTGTATATATAGCAGATGGATGCCTGTTCGCAACAGGTATGAGAATGGGGTGTGACTGTTGGGAGACATCTCTTCAGATGGGTGCTTTGCTCTGTGTTCAGAAAGAACTCTCAGACTTCATCTAAAAGGATGAGTCTTTTCATAAAAAATAAATAATTAATTAAATTCGAATTTAATTAAAAATAATTAAGTAAATCCGAAAAATAATTAATTAAATAATTTAATTATTAGAGCCCAAGGCCCATCTTTTGACAATTAAATATATTTTAATTATATATATTAATTACCAATTAATTAGTATACTCCAAAGCCCAACCCCAAATGTGAGCCCAATTTTAGTCTCCAGGCCTATTACTCCAATCACTTTCTATAAAGGACAAAGCTTTATAAAGTGATAAAATATTTTGAGAATGGCCAATGTGAGACAAAGAAATTTCTACTCAAACTACTCAAATTTCCAACAGAGAATCACATGCTCGAATAGGAAGGGGGTATGACCATGATGGATATACCAATTAACAGGCTTATAAGATGCCGATGGTATCTGCCAATGGGAAAAAGCAAATCTAATGCATCCCATGTGGCATGATGAACAACTTTCGTGGGGTACATTGGACCTCCAGGAGAAATGAAGCTATACAGACAAGCCTTTAACCTTGTGTTTGTGGCCATTCTCAGCTCCTTGGGGTTCTTAAGTTTAGTAGGATATACAACATATGATTATGTAACAAGTAGATATGTTTTCTACAAACAAGTTTCTTCCTTTTAGGGGTGTTGAATTAAGTGTACAAATTAAGCTTGAGCACCCGAATTGGTACTGCTTTCTTGTTCGAGCGCATGTCAACCATGCAAAAATGACCTATTACCGACTGATACATCATGCATGGTCATTGCCAATAAAGTTAGATGGCAAGTTCAAAATATGTGGAAAGTTTTCTTGAAATTACATCAAATGATTTTGAGCCTATAAGCAACTAAACTATACAAGCCCTAGTTTAGTTTAGATCAAATGATTTCTTAAACCAAACACTAGTATTATCACTATTTTGTAAACTAGTACTGTGACTATTTCGTAAACTAAACACTGATTATTTCTTAAACCAAAAACTAATTATTTTGTAAACTAAACACTGACTATTTCTTAAACCAAACACTAACTATTTCGTAAACTAAATAGACTATTTCTTAAATTGAACATTGACTACTTCTTAAACCGAACACTATTTCTTACACTAAACATTGACTACTTCTTAAACTGAATAATATTTCTTAAACTAAACACTAACTATTTCTTAAACGGAACACTAATACTATCACTACTTCTTAAACTGAACACTGATTATTTCATAAATTGAACACTAACTATTTCTTAAACTGAACGCTAGTACTATTACTATTTCGTAAACTAAACACTGACTATTTCTTAAACTAAAAACCTTGTAAACTAAACACTGATTATTTCTTAAACCTAATACTAGTACTATCACTATTTCGTAAACTAAATAGACTATTTATTAAACCAAGTAATAGTATTATCACTATTTTGTAAATTAAGCACTAACTATTTCTTAAACCAAACACTAGTATTATCACTATTTTGTAAACTAGTACTGTGACTATTTCGTAAACTAAATACTGACTATTTCTTAAACCAAAAACTAACTATTTCGTAAACTAAACACTGACTATTTCTTAAACCAAAAACTAACTATTTCCTACATGATTTGGATGCCTTTTAACATTACATGTTGAGTCGTTTATCAAGTTTCAAGTTACTAAATAACTAGTCCACTTTTAGAATGTTTTTCTTCGAGTATTTTTGTGAACGTACATGGACATGTTTTTGTGGGTGAGAGTGGCTAATTGTCTTATCTTTTCCTAGACTATTTATTCTCTTGTAGTCCTGGTTTTTCATGCATTTGGTATAATTAATAACAATTGCAGACCGAGAGAGAGAGAGAGAGAGAGAAATGGTTAACCAGCGATATAGGAGAGAGGATGGATGGGAGGGTGATTGTTCTTGTTTGCAGGGCGTCTCAGTGAATTGCGTCACAATTTTAAGTTTAGTTGGAAGGAATTGGATCTTGGGTTATAATAGTTTCTTACTTGTCACGTCACAGATCTTGTTTACAAAAAAAATCCAATTTTCTAGATTTTCATGAATTGATTTTTGTGTGATATGAGCTGGATTTTCATGCTGTATTTTCGCTATCTCAGTATATGCTTTCTCCATAATCTACCTCTTCAGCATGCAATTTGACCAAAATAACCAACACTATTTCTGAAAGAAAAGAAAACACACAACAAAGTATTTCTCCGTTTGATATCTGTTCCATTTTAAGAGGTCATGAGCAGACTGCAATGAAGAAGCACCAAGATCTTGGAAACCTTGCTTCACAGCTTACACTGTGTATGGTATGAACTTCAAAATAGAACCTTTGTCTGCAACTGCCCTAACTACCCCTGTACAATTTCCAGCTTAGCTGTATTGCCCAAGTACCTCTGATCACTCCCTTTTGTCATTGCTTCAAGAGATTCCATGCCTCGACATTTTTTACTTGGCGACCATTCTAATACAAAACATGAAATCACTTGTATCCAACTATTTACTTAATAGAGGTTTAAGCATGTAGAAAGCTAATCAACAATGACAAAGAAATAACAAACAACATGTTGAAAATCCAATGCAATTTATATATACAACTTTTGCTTTTAGTTTAGAAATAAAGGAAGATGCACATCATTGGGTCGTAGATTAGATTAGCAAAAAGACCCTCTGTTCAAAATTAAAAAAATTCAACCAATTGCTTAATATATGGCAAAATATAGTTGCTCCAAAAATTCCACAATTAACTAGAAAAAATTGAGGGACAAACTTTCAAAACGCAACAACTATTACTATTGCTTCAAGGGAACGAGTTTCATGGAAGTGATCTAAAACCCACAAGCAATTCACACAGAAATCGATCTAATCACAAATATCAAACAAAAACCACTACCCAGTCCATCAATTCATCCATAAACGAACAAACAAAAAACCATAAAATTTTCAAAAACTTTCAGGAAACAAACATCTAAAGGAATCAGAATCAAATCGAACAAATAGAATGACACGGGATTTAATTAAATAAATAATAGTCTGCAGCAAAGAGACAAAGATCTGACCGAACCTAGAACAAGCAGACGAGATCGACTGGAAGATTCAGGGGATTGTTTCTCTAGCCAAATCCCAACAAATCGAGCGAGGTGGGAGACTGCGACGGCGAGCGAGGTGGGCGAGGTGTTTCGAGCGAGGTGGGATTTAATTAAGCAACTTGTTGAAAATAATAGTGGGTAATGAATGCCCACGTAGAAACTGAAAACATTGGGTAGATTTTCAATGCCCATAAAAATCAATCTTGACTTGGGAGATGAAGGAAGATCATGTTGTCAAAGATGTGTGCTTGGAGTTGCTCTATAAATAGAGCAATCCGTAAGGTTTTCAAGGTACAGATCAGAACAAAATGATCAATAATATCATTCATTCTTCCATCTTTTATTTGTCATTCACTTGAGTTATAGTTTTAGCGTGATATTTTACATTTGCTTCGCATCTATCTAAAAGGTTATCCCTCTAATTTTTACATATTTATAACACGTTATCTGCACAAGTCTCTAAATATAACCATGTTTAAGCCAAAAGAAATCATTCTCTCATTTCTCTCATTCGAACGAAAAAATAAATAAAATATTTCCTCTAAGGTTTTTCCTATTCATCTTCTTCCTCTGCCTCAATTGCGCGGTATACCCTCGCGACAAACTGTTTGCTCCATGCCTGCTTCTAGTTCTCCAACTAGCGGTTACATACATCTTTGATTTCTTGTTTGGTTTAGATATTGATTACTAATCCAGTATTTATTTATGTTGATTTTACTGCAATCCAAGATGGTGCGGTACAATCGCCCATCTTGAACTGCAAATTTCATCTTACTACGATCCAAGATGGTGCTGTATCATCGCCTATCTTGAATTACAGATTTAATTTTATTGCAAATTTTAGATGGAGCGGTATAATCGTCCGCCCTACCCTGCATATTTAATTTGCTTGCAGTTTAATTTCATTGCAATTTTTAGGTGGCGCGGTATAATCGCCCACACTGCTATGCATATTTAAATTTTTCCTGCTACTTGAGTAGTGCAGAATAGTCACCCATTCTATGTTACATCATTTCAATGAGAATGATGCGGTACAATCGCCCTTCTCATTCACACTGAAAATCTTGAGTCAGAAGTTTCGATTGCTTATCATTTTGGCCTGAAAATCAAAATGAAAAATTTGTAAGAACCAGAAGTTCTAACACTATATTCCTCCAGGAATACATATTGTTGCAAGTTTTTACACATCTCATTTTTCTTTCAGAAAAGAAAATGGTGAACTTGGCAAAGCTTGAATATGCTGCCCTAGACATTACCGGGAAGAATTACCTTACCTAGGTACTGGATACCAAGATCTATCTGGAAGCAGGGAATATTGGAGATATCATCAGGGAAGAGAACAACGCATCCTCTCAAGAGCGGGCGAAGACTCTGATTTTTATTCGTCGTTATCTTGATGAGGCACTAAAGAGTGAGTACTTAACGATTGAAGATCTGTTAGCTCTCTGGCAGGCTTTGAGAAGCAGATACAATCACCAGACAACGGTGATTCTTCCAAGAGCTCGCTATGAATGGTCTCACCTAAGGATCTAGGATTTCAAGTCAGTGGCTGGGTACAATTTTGGGTTGTTCAAAATTACCTCTCAAATGAAGCTCTGTGGGGATACCATTACTGAGGAAATGTTGCTGGAAAAGACTTACAGCACATTTCATGCCTATAACGTGCTCCTGCAGCAGCAATATAGAGCACAAGGCTACACTGAATACAACTAGCCGATATATGTGCTCCTGGTAGCTGAACAGAACAATGAGCTCTTGATGAAAAACCATAATTCCCGACCTACTGGATCTGCATCATTCACAGAAGTGAGTGCTGCTTCCCTAGAAGTGAACGCCACATCCTCTGTTGGCGAAAATCATAAACGATGACATGGCCACAAGCGAGGTCGATGGAATAGGAAAGGCAAGAACCATGGTGGTCAGTTTCACAACTAGGTTCTGAGGCATAATTCAGGCCCGAGCTTTAAAAATGTGAATCGTCACAAAGGCAAAGCTCACATGAACAATGCTCCCAGGAACTCTGAAAGAGCCTGCCATAGGTGTGGTGGCAATAGGCATTGGGCGCGAACTTGTCATACCCCAAAACATCTGGTGGAGCTGTATCAAGCCTCCTTCAAGGAGAAGGGTGTCGAGACCAACTTTCTCGATCAGGCTAAACCAATGGATATACCTGATCCAGTGTTTGATTTATCAGGGCAATTGGACACAACCCACCTAGATGTTTCAAACTTCATTATGGAAAGGGAGAATGAAGTATACCGGTCCGACTAAATCGTTTATGTTTGATGTACTTTTATTATGCTAAACTTGTTGTGTAAAACTAGCATTTCAGATTCAATAAAAGTGGCATATAAATTTTCTTGTTATAACTTGCTTTTAACTCTGATTCCCTTACTCAGAGAGCATGGATAAAAACTATGGTCATTCTCAGAACATGAGAAATGACGGAGATATATGTCTTGCAGACTGCACAACAACGCATACAATACTTCGAGATCAAAAGTAGTTCTCAAGCTTAATGTTTACAAAAGTAAAGGTAACAACAATATCAGGCCAATCAGATATGATTGAAGGCTTAGGGAAAGCACATATTATGTTACCAAATGAAACAATATTATCCATACAAAATGCGTTGTACGCCACTCGATCTACTTGAAACTTATTGAGTTTCAAAGACATACGTTTAAATGGATACCACATTGAAACCAAAAGTGAGTTTCAAAGACATACGTTTAAATGGATACCACATTGAAACAAAAAGTGCAGAAAATGTAGAGTATCTATGGATTACCTCCAATGATACCCAGAAGCATATATTGGAGAAGTTGCGTAGTTTGTCGAGTGGATTGTATTATACATACATAAAGACAGTTGAATCACATACTGTCATGAACCAGAAGTTCATTGATTCTAAAGTTTACATGCTTTGGCATGACCGTCTGGTCATCCAGGATCCACCATGATGCGTAGGATCATTACCAACTCTAATGGACATCCATTATTGAGCAGTGACATTGCTATCTCAAATGATAACCCTTGTAAGGCTTGTTCTCAAAGGAAGTTGGTAATTAGACCATCACAACTAAAGGTTGATCCTGAATCCCCATCATTTCTGCAAAGAATTCAAGGGGATATTTGTGGACCTATTCAACCATCTTGTGGACCATTTCGATATTTTATGGTTTTAGTTGATGCATTCACTAGATGGTCACATGTTTGTCTCTTGTCTACTCAGAATGTAGCTTTTGCGAGACTTCTTGCTCAGATAACTAAGTTACGAGCACAGTTCCCAGATTATCCCATTAAGTTAATCCGACTTGATAACGCTGGTGAATTTACGTCCCAAATATTTGATGATTACTGCATGACATTGGGCATTGATATTGAACACCCTATTCCTCATGTCTATACTTAAAATGGTTTAGCAGAAGCATTGATCAAGCGGCTCCAGTTAATAGCCCGCACTCTGCTTATGAAACCCAAATTGCCAGTTTCTGCATGGGGACATGCCATCCTACATGCTGCATCATTGGTTCGATTGAGACCTATAGCCAACCACCAATACTTCTCAATACAACTCGTGTTTGGACATTAGCCAAACATTTCATATTTACGAGTTTTTGGTTACACTATTTATGTGCCTATTGCACCGCCGCAACGCACTAAAATGGGACCTCAGCGTAGACTGTGAATTTATGTGGGTTTTGATTCACCATCTATCATTAGATATTTGGAACCTTTGACAGTTGATATGTTTATAGCTCGTTTTACTGATTGTCATTTTGATGAGACAATATTCCCATCGTTAGGGGGAGAAAAGATTGTTCCAGAAGAATGGAAAGAGCTGACATGGGTTGTTCCTACCTTGTCTCATTTTGATCCTCGAAGCATTCAATGTGAAAATGAAGTAAAATGATCGTTCATCTTCAAAGCATTGCCAATCAAATGCCAGATGCATTTAATGATGCTATGAAAGTGACAAAATCACATATACCAGCTGCAAATGTACCTGCCAGAATTGATGTCCCTGTTGGACAAAATAAAGTGGCAATGACTTATGGATGTCATCACTGCGTATCTATATGGAGAATTAGATACTGACATATATATGAAAGTCCCAGAAGGACTTAAGTCGCCTGAAATAGCTAACAAACCACGAGGTATGCTCTCGATCAAATTAAAACGATCATTGTATGGGCTAAAACAATCTGTACGAATGTGGTATAATCGTCTCAGTGAGTATTTGATCAAAGAAGGGTATATCAACAATGTCATTTACCCTTGTGTGTTCATTAAGAAATCCAACTCTGGATTTGCTATAGTGGCAGTATATGTCGATGATATGAACCTAGTTAGAACTCCTGAAGAGTTACATAAAACTGCTGAATATCTGAAAAGCGAATTTGAAATGAAAGACCTTGGAAAAATGAAATTTTGTCTCGGCCTGCAGATCGAGCATTGTGCTAGTGGAATTTTGGTCCACCAATTAGCTTACACTTGAATCGATTTGGTATGGACAAGGCTTATCCACTCAGCACGCCAATGGTCGTTCGTTCTCTGGACGTTAAGAAAGATCCATTCCATCCAAAAGAAGATGATGAAATGGTCCTTGGTCCAGAAGTACCATATTTGAGTGCAATAGGTGCTTTGTTGTATTTAGCACAATGTACTAGACTAGATATAACTTTTTCAGTCAACTTGTTATCCAGGTATAGCTCTGCTCCAACAATCCGTCATTGGAATGGTGTCAAAGATGTATTGCGATACCTTCGTGGGACAACAAATATGGGTCTCTTCTACTCAAAGAACTCCACAAATGACCAGGTCCTTGTCGGATATGCAGATGCTGGTTTCCTCTCTGAACCGCATAAAGCCCGCTCACAAACTGGATATGTGTTCAAGAACGGAGATATAGCAATTTCATGGCGCTCAACAAAGCAAACATTAATTGCTACATCTTCAAATCATTCAGAAATACTTGCTTTACATGAAGCAAGTCGTGAATGTTCTTGGTTAAGATCAATGATCCATCATATTTGGAGTTCATGTGGTTTAACTTCGAAGACAAACAATCCAACTATTATTCATGAAGATAATGCAGCCTGTGTTGCCCAAATGAAGGAAGGATTCATCAAGGGCGATAAGACTAAACACATATCTCCAAAGTTTTTCAGTGCACATGAGCTTTAGAAGGCTAAAGTTATTGAAGTCAGACAAATCCGTTCTAATACAAATCTGGCAGACTTGTTCACTAAGTCTCTACCAAAATGCACGTTTCAGAAGTTAGTGCAAAGTATCGAATTACATCGACTTACCAAACAGCTAAATTTGGAGAATGCAGAATCAGGGGGAGATGCATCTCAGGGGGAGCATCCATGATACATGCTTGTTGTACTCTTTTTCCTTCGATTATGATTTTTCCCACTGAGTTTTTCCTATCAAGGTTTTAACAAGGCCACATAAGCATACTTAATACTATATCAACAATTCAGGTAAAATTGTACTTTTTTTCCTTCACTATGGTTTTTTTCCCACTGGGTTTTTCCAAGCAAGGTTTTAACGAGGCAACTAATGTTGATATGTGGGCATCCAAGGGGGAGTGTTGAAAATAATAGTGGGTAATGAATGCCCACGTAGAAACTGAAAACATTGGGTAGATTTTCAATGCCCATATAAATCAATCTTGACTTGGGAGATGAAGGAAGATCATATTGTCAAAGATGTGTGCTTGGAGTTGCTCTATAAATAGAGCACTCTGTAAGGCTTTCAAGATACAGATCAGAACAAAAGGATCAATAATATCATTCATTAGTCCATCTTTTATTTGTCATTCACTTTAGCTATAGTTTTAGTGTGATATTGTACATTTGCTTCGCATCTATCTAAAAGGTTATCCCTCTAACTTTTACATATTTATAACACAACTGTAATATTTGCTTTTTCTGTTCTTTTGTTCACTTGAAATGTTGTACAGTTTTTTTACTATAATTGGCTAATGAAATGGTTCTGTTAGGGGTAAGAATTGGAAAAAAAATTATTCCGTTTTGGGCTTTTAATTCAGCCTATGTGTTTTCAATGTTTGTGAGGTTTAATATAGATTAGTTGTGTCCTTATGATTAAATATGAAGCTCTTTTGGTTAAATAATAATATATGATGATTTTTGGTTAAACTAAACTTACCTCAAGCCCTTTTCATTAAAGCTTCCTATTATTTTTCTAAAATTTTCTTAAATTATTATCCATTCTAAAGTTGGTGGGCAATTGGATATGGATACAGTAAAAAAATGCCCCTCGATTTCACCTTATTTGCAAGAAAGCCATCTGTTTTGGGGTGCGTTTTTAGCACAAATGATCCTTGACATTGATCAAACACATCATTTTGGTCCCTGACATTGAAAATCAATAGAAATGGTCACTGAGATTGATCAAATACATCACAAATGGTCCTTGCGTTAAAAACTCTTTGGGCAATTTTCAAAGCTTCGTAACTCAATCATTTCTTAACCAAATTCGACCCATAATATATCAAAATGAAGATAAGAAAGTGTAGAACAAGATTATACCTATGGTTGTTGGAGATGGCCGGAAAATAACCTCAAATGTGACTGGTTCGCAAAAAAACTGGAAAACTCTCTAGAAACTTAGTAAACTTTAAACGTTCATAACTTCTTCAATAATCAAAGAAATCGAGTGATTCAAAATAAAAATCATATTTCTCGACGAGACGAAGAGAATGATATCTTTATTGATGGCTAACTTGCTGTAGTTTGGCCCGAAAACGGCTCAAAATTGGCTAACTTGAAAATGGTTATCCAATTTCGAGTCGTTTTCCGACCAAACCACGGTGAATTAGCAGTCAATAAAGGCATCATTCTCGTTTTCTTGTCGAGAAGTATGATTTTCATTTTTGAATCACTCAATTTAGTTGAGTATTGAAGAAGTTATGAATGTTTAAAGTTTACCCAATTTCCGGCAAGTTTTCCAGTTTTTCAGCGGACCAGTCACATTTGAGGCTATTTTTCTGCATCTCCGGCAACCATTGGGCTTCAAAATAGGTATAATCTTATTCTACACTTTCCTATCTTCATTTTGATATATTATGGGTCAAATTTAGTTAAGAAACGATTGAGTTATGAAGTTTTGAAAATTGCCCAAAGAGTTTTTAACGGAATGACCATTTGTGATGTGTTTGATCAATCTCATGGACCATTTCTATTGATTTTCAATGTCAGGGACCAAAATGATGTGTTTGATCAATGTCAGGGACCAATTGTGATAAAAACTCGTTGGGCTGTTTTGGAGGGTAATTCTCAAAAGTTCAGAGGGTGATTTTGTCCATATGGTTTGGCACGGAGCCACTCGATTTCATGCTATTTACAACAATACCACCCAAACGGGGTTGGGAGGGTAATTCTCAAAAGTTCAGATGGTAATTTTGTCCGTTTGGTTTAGCACAGATTGCTGGGATACACACGTGAGCTCCCCACTCATCTCTCACTCTTCCTCTTTCTCTCTTACGCGAGCCCTCTCTCATCTCTCTTTCTTCCTGTATCTGCACTCCTCAAACTCTAGTAGCCACAACTCCATCACTTTCGTTTCTCTCATCCTAGAACGGAAGAAATATGGAAAATCAGGGCTCTTCCATTTGCTTCCACAGATTTCTCGAGCTCCGGATCGCTAGCCTCCGTACGAAGGTTCGTCTCTCCTTCTCACTTTTTTTTTCAATTCGTGATCGAATTTTCTTTCCTAGAATGTTAGATCTGTTGCTTTCGGGAAGAATACCCTGCATTTTTCTACTTTTTTCTTTTTAGTTATCCTTTTCTTTTTTTTTGTTTTCTGATGAGAATGCATGTTTTGGATTTACTGATCTTCGATTTTGCCTCCCCTCTCCTTTACCTGACCCTCTTCTTCCTCTCCTACTTCTTCTCTCTCACTCCCGATTCCCTCTTCCTCAAGACCTCACTTTCCATTTACCCAAAAGTTCCTTCGGTTCTCCATCGCCACACAGTTGCTCCCGGCAGTTACCCAAAATTTCGGTTTTTGAGCCCTAATAAGATCAGGATTTCGGTCTGGAATCTTACGGTTAACTCATTCGTAGTGGGAGGTATGTGGGTTTTCCCCTGTGTTTTTTTGTTGGTATTTTTGGTTATTTTCCTGTATATTGCTTTCCCGTATATCAAATTTTCCTGTTTTTTAGTACGTTAGGTCCGGTTTTGAGGGATCCATCTCTCTCTTTATTCCCTGATTTGTTTCATTTAGGGATTCACCTTCTGTTCAGTCTGTTTGTTCTATGTTTTAAGGTCAGTTGGTTTTTATTTTTTTTTTTGGGTTTTCAGTTCGTTAATTTGTTTAGTTGTTGTTAATTTTACAGTAATTGTTTCCCCTAATCTGGATTGTTAAGTTTTCGAAGGTTTTTTTTTTTCCAAAAATCCACATGAATTAAGCTTCAGTGCTAAAAGGAGACCTGAGTTTTATTTTGTGCTGGAGTTTATAATGTATTTAGATTGGGAACACAATCTTTGTTGAATTCTAAGTTTTTATCCACTTTTGGTTTTTTCCCCTTCAATGGTTTCAATTAATTGTTATTTTAGTATAACTATTATCTATCTATTCTAAAGTTGGTGGGCAGTTGAACTGTTCATGGCTACAGTAAAAAATGCCACTCGATTTAACTCTATTTACAACAATGCCACCCAGGATGGGTTGGGAGGGTAATTCTCAAAAGTCGAGAGGGTGATTTTGTCCATATGGTTTAGCGCTGATTGCTGGGTTACACGCGTGCGCTCTCCTCTCTTCTCTCACTCTTCCAATTTCTCCCCTACGCAAGCCCTCTCTCATCTCTCACTCTTCCTGTTTCTGTCCCCTTCTCAAACCCTAGCAGCCACAACTCCATCTCTTCCGTTTCTCTCATCCTAGAACGGAAGAAAGATGGAAAATCAGGGCTCTTCCATTTTCTTCCTCAGATTTCTTGAGCTCCGGATCGCTAGCCTCCGTATGAAGGTTCGTCTCTCTTTCTCACTTTTTTTTTCAATTCGTGATCGAATTTTCATTCCAAGAATGTTATATCTGTTGCCTTCGGGAAGAAAATTTTAACCTAGAAAAGCTTGGTTTTCAGGAAATCGTCAATCCTGTAAGTTTTTCAAGTCTTACATCTTGGGGGTTTTGTTTTGTTCAAATATGGGGTTTCGTGATTTTGGATTTACAAATAGATTGAAATTTCCTTTTTTTTATTTCACCTCCCACTCAGAACCTGATACTCGGTGACCTTTAGAGCAGCTTCATTCTCTCTTCTTCTCCAACCATGGTTGCAGATCCACTGGGCATCAAGGTGAGTTTGATATTGGCCATATTTTTTAGCTTTATCAGTGCATCTAATTTATTTTTTTGGATTGGTGGTTTTCAATTTAGGGATGAATATTGTGTTTAAATTTTGCTTTTGTAAGTTTGGGGGTTGTGTTTCAATTTTGGCTTTCTAATTTTGTGTGTTTTGCTTGAATTTGAATTCTAATGCTTATCATTGATGCCATGGTTGGGATTCCTCCGCAGCCAATCCCAGTTTTTCTGGGATGTCGTCGGTTGAGCATTAACGTCCAACAACCTCTTTTTTTTGCCTGCCCATTTTGCCCTTTTTGATTTCGTGATTGCTGTTCGAATCCCAATTTGTGATTTTGGAATTGGATTCCGGGATTTCATTTCCAAATGGGAATTGGGTTCGTTTCAAATTCCCAATTTTTCCGGATTTACAACAAAATTTCAAATCTTTTATGTGTTGTGCGTTTGCAGGTGATCAGGGCGTATGGTTTATACAAAGCATGGCTGATAGGTTTTCTGATGGATATATTTGGAGCTTTGCTGATGTTGAGAGCATTGTCTCTAGCTCCTGTAAGTGCCTCAACTTGAAAGTTCCGATTTTTCTATTTTTTTTAGTTTCGGTTTTTAGGGTAATTTTTATTGCAATTTGTTCATCTATTCTTTTTTAGTTTCCGTGATTGCTGTTCGAATCCCAATTTGTAATTTTGGAATTGGATTCCAGGATTTCATTTCCAAATGGGAATTGGGTTCGTTTCAAATTCCCAATTTTTCAGGATTTACAACAAAATTTCAAATCTTTTATGTGTTGTGCGTTTGCAGGTGATCAGGGCGTATGCTTTGAACAAAGAATGGGTGATAGGTTTTCTGATGGATATACTTTGCTGATGTTGAGAGCATTGTCTCTAGCTCCTGTAAGTGCTTCAACTCGAAAGTTCCGATTTTTCTATTATTTTTTTTAGTTTCGGTTTTTAGGGTAATTTTTTTTCTCAATTTGTTCATCTATTTGGTGGTTGGAGTTAATGGTGTGCCACATTTTGGAGATGGGCTTGAGTCCGCGAACGGCGGAGGAGATCTTCAGGGATTACAGTGCTTGGAGAACCGACGTCGTCCACACTTTAATTAACGGTACTCCGATCTCTCTCTCTCTCCTCCGTTTCTCTCTCTTAATTTCCTTTTGGTTTTGGAAATCTCTGACCTTTTGGGTGATGTTGTTTTCTCACTGATTAATTGACTGTTCTGCGAAGTAAATTTATTTATTTTTGGAGCGAAAATTAGCTCCAGTAACTGAAATTTTGGTGAGTTCACTGTTCTTTGTTGCTTAGAACCGAAGCATATTCATAAAAAATAGGAGTTATAAGCAATGAGAATTTCTTGCAGGCACAGTCTCATCAAAGAATCTTCGAAGGTCCAGTTACAGCAACGGATTTTCGGAAAAGGTTCGTGCTTTACTTTGCACATTTTGTGGATTTGTTGTGGGATTTTAAAGCAGAAATGATTTTCTTGAGTTGGTATGGGAAAATGGTCAGGTTATGATGCAGGGTCAGTCCAGTAGAACTAGGAAGAATCCGTCGGGTGATTAGACCAGAATAATTTAATAGATTTCGACTTCATTGGGGGATAATCAAAAGAATTGAAAACAAAGAGAAGAAACAAGAATGAAACTGAATACATAGTAGTCATATTAATATTCAATTATCTAGATCATGTGCTTCAATTTGTGATGTATAAGAGATTTGAGGAATTTTGAGAGTATGATGGCTACCTAAGGTGTTGTTTTAATGTTTGTTTTGTGGTGTAGGATTCTAAGATGGAAATTAATCGTAGAGGTGAACTTCAACAAGTTGTTTCCAATTTCTCCGTTTCTATATATTTTGAATGATTTAATAATCGTGTTAGGTTTCGTTATTTAGGTTGTTTGAGTTCTTTCAGTCTGCAATGAATTATAATATGTATTAGCATATACTGTAAAGTTCTTCTGCCTTGCTAACATTCATGAAAGTTATTTTTTAAGTGGAATTTTTTCGAAAGCATTTGCATTATTTCTTAAGCATTTTTCATGCTTTAATTAGGTTACCTTGCAATGTTCCTCTTTTTATGAAACTTTCTAACAACCAGTATGGACAGTAGGTTTAGATGTCTATTTGTTGTTTTTAGAAATGGTAATTTTTTACTCGACTTACTATGCATCACAGACTATTACATCAGCACAATGGAACTCTTTGTTCCGTCCTTTCTCCATGTTCTGCTACAAAGTTTTTTGAATTAGTCAATTTAGAAAGTTGGAGGGTTGTACACCTCATTTGCTTTGTGCTAATTTTAGTTCTCATCCGTCTTTGTCAGTCTGACAATCTTATTCTGGATGTATGGTTATTTGATTTGTGGCTTTTGTTTGGTATGTAGTGTATTCTTAATGTGTGCGGTTTGTCTTAGTAAATAAGTACATCCTATATGAGGGAAAAAACACTAGGATCCCACACATTATCAATAACATAAGACGAAATATTAAAAGCTATAGAAGGGTCGCCTATTTTTTATTTTTCATGTTTCAGTTTGTTTTTCAATTAAATTGTCAATGTTATTTTCTTTCGACTAATGTGTGTTTTTTTTCTTTTTAATAGTATATGTACATAAAAAAGCCTCCAAACCTTCAAAGAAAGCAGCAAAATCTTAAAGAAAATTCACAAGAGAGAAACTCCGCAGGTTTGAAAATTGCCGTGACAGAGTCACTGAGCTGCTCAAGCTCCTCTCCTCCAACAAAACATCCAGGTATTTTTTTTTCATTTTACCCATCTCAGATTTAATCTTTGAGATTTTCCGAATTATTGAGCTTTCGATTTTCTGTGTACAGTTGAGAATTTGGATTAATTATATGATGATTTAAATTATCCTTAATTGCTTGGGGTTTGGGGGTTGGGAGGGGGAAGAAGCAGAGAGAAGCAGGACAGAAGGGTTACATCAGCACTGAACTGTCAACTCTTTTATTCTTTGTAGGTGAAATTGAAGGTCAGTAGATCTCTTAAATTGATGAGAGGGCTACAATTCGTGCAAGGAAAAAGCCAGAGATATGCTACTATTTTGGAAGAGAATAGATAAAGAGATGGTATCCTTCCCTTCTCCTCTGGAAATGCATTGAGTACAAGAAGTATGTGTATGAAAATATAAAAATGCATGTCTTTTTATCCTATTGATCTTAAATTTAGTCCTCTCTAATGATGTGTAGTAGGCCTCAAATTCATATCTTGAAATATTCATGTCAAAAGTTCTGTAGATCTTCTGTTTTGGGATATATAATAATTTTTATCAGAAGCAATATGTCGAACTACTGCTGCTTCGTCAGAATGAGCAGTTAAAACAATCGAGTTTATTTAATTATAATTTTCCTTATCAATTTGACCATGAAAATTGTCAATTATTTTGTAAATGTTGGATGCTTTAATTTATAAGTTGAGCAGTTTGTGTTACCCCCCTGTTAGTCATTTTCATGCTCATTATTTAATTGCGGACATTACACTAAACGTGTTAAATCGGTTTCATAATTTCTGAAAAGTTCATGCCCATTGAACGCATCAAATTATTATATATATGTATGTGTGTATATGTGTTTATGATATATGTGACTGCTTGAATCGGGAGCTAGCTGCTGCTAAATGCGATTCAAAATTTCATGTCTTCGTGTTAGTTTTTGACATTTTGATGGCACAAGTTTCATTTAGTAGTGGTTGCGGAATGTAATGAAATGTATTTTATTGGTAAGATCCGTATACAAATTGTCTCGACTGGATGTATTTTTATAATTTCCTGGATCTATGGTTACAATGCTATTCATAATTTCCTAGATCTATCCTTTTTGTTCATTCATGATTATGTTGAATGGTTTTTAGGTTAAATGTGTCTTATTTATGTAGTTAAGGCTGGTGCATTCAAGTCCCGCAGCATCGCGCGGGCATATTACTAGTTGCTCTCTAAGCTGCGAAATTAGGTGTAAGAAAATCTTTTGTATACTTATATGGAACTGTTGATTTCCGTAGCAACTAAGGATATGTATAATTGTATTCTGGCCTTTTGAATCTGTTGGCTTTTCTGTTTTGATCAAAATTGTTGATTTCTTTTGTGGAATTGGGTTTTAGCCTCGAATCGGAGACATGGGTGCTTGAGAACGTTTAATTTTTACATGCATTGTAAAGTGTTTGTAATTGTAAACATGTTTGAATCTTATACTTTCTATTTTTTTTCCTTTTTTTGTTTGCATTTTTTAGGTAGCAAAATGATGTAAACTCGCGATTTACGGTGGCTTTGAAAGGGTGACTTGCTCTTATAAAGTTCTGGAAGACAAACTGCTTTGGAGCCAGCAGCACTCAGTAGCCACAACAGTGGCCTTTCTCTCCCTTATCGGAAAATAAGTGCTTTCAGGGTGAGCCGCAATGCTCTTAATTTGGAGTAATGGGTTTGTGTTACTGTGCAGATCTGCCCAACCCATTTAGTTTCTTGGAATTGTTTTTTTTTTTCAATTATATATTTTAGTGCTTTTATGTTTGTCAGTGCTGGGAATTTGGAAAGCTCTAGAAACAATATAGTTCTTGGGCTAATGTGAAGATTTTGTGTTGAATACTTTGATTCCGTTTTTCTATTTGCACTTAGAAAAACAGAGGATTGTGGTTAATTATTGTGCTGTGAAGCTTCTTTTCTTTCTTTTTATGCCCAAGATTGACCTCTGCTGTTGAAAAGTACTTCCAACTCTCTTTCTCTAAAAAATATGATCCAGTGTGAAGTTTTGTTGTTTCTCTCTTCAGAAACTTACATTTCATATTGCACCCATCAACTGTAATCATTCCTTGATTCTGATGGTTTTGTTCATTTATTTTGTTTCAGAAGTGATCAACCACAAGTGATCAAGTAGTGTATTTTGTGTTTCCCTTCCTCCACTGAGAAGTTTGTGAAATCGCAGAGGTTGGAACGCCACTATTGGTTTTGGTATGCTCTATGTCTCAGTGTATTAAATGCATGTTGCTTTTGTTTCTCAGGAAACAGAGCATTTTTTGCAATTGTATATTTTGCAATCAGCTCAGTTGAATGTATATAAAAGTCGAACTGCTCATCTTACCGACAATTTTCATTCATCTATCCCTTTTGTTCGTTCATGATTATGTTGAATTTTTTTTCAGATCAAATGTCTTATTCATGTGGTTAAGGCTGGTGCATTTAGGTCCCGTAGCAACGCACATGCATTTTTGCCAGTCTATTCTAAAGTTCGAAGGGAATTGGCCTGCTCATGGCTACAGTAAAACAAACGCCCCTCGATTTCATCTTATTTGCAAGAAACCCATCTAATATGGGCTGGGTTGGGAGGGTAATTCTCAAAAGTTCAAAGGGTGATTTTGTCCATATGGTTTAGCATGGAGCCACTCGATTTCATGCTATTTACCACATTACTAGCCATATGGGGCTGGGTTGGGAGGGTAATTCTTAAAAGTTCACAGGGTAATTTTGTCCGTTTGGTTTAGCACGGATTGTTGGGTTTCACGCTTGCGCTCTCCTCTCATCTCTCACACTTCCTCTTCCTCTCCTACGCGAGCGCTCTCTCATCTCTCACTCTTCCTGTTTATGTCCTTCTCAAACCCTAGCAGCGACAACACCATCTCTGGAATAGCATTAGTTCCTGCTTCCTAAAACCAAAACCACACAAACTGGCCTCCATTTCTGTAACTCGAGAGCTTCGGTGAGATGAAGGAAAGGAGTAGGGAGATGGGTTCGAGTCCGCCAATGGTGGAAGAGATCTTCAGGGATTACAGTGCTCCGAGAACCGATGCCGTCCACTCTTTAACTAACGGTACTCCGATCTCTCTCTCTTCTCTGTTTCTCTCTTAATTTCCTTTTTGGTTTGTTTGAATTTCTTTATTGTGATTTTGGATTTACAAATGGATCTTGTGTTCAAATTTCCTTATTGTGATTTTGGGGATTTTGTTTGTGTTCGCCATTATGCAGCTCAGACCATCACGATTCACCATTGTCACCCCATCCCTGCTGTCACGGCCACATCACCGCCGTCGAAAACATTACCATACCAACATCCTGCAAAAGATTAGGTAATTTCTAAATTAGGGTTTTTTCATTATGTGAATTTCTACCTCGATATGTTCATAAGGTCGAAGGAGGTCTTCCTTTATGGATTTAGTTCATCCTCTATGTTATTTAGTTGAGTCACTAACAAATGGGTTTATGTTGTCTGTGAACAGGGAGAGAAAATATAACCATACCTGTGTGGTTGCTCTTCAAATTGGTGCATTATCAACGAATGGATCACATCAGGTTGTGTTTTCAATTTATAACCATAAATATTATCCATGTAATTTAAGCTTTGTTGTCAGATGGAAATTGATGTTTAATAGCTGTAGTAAAAGAAATATTGCTTTTGGTCATGTTGGGTGACCTCTCCCCGAGATAATTAGAAAACTCTTGAACATGGCCCTTTTAATTTTTATGTGTGAAGTTCCAATTTTCTTCTCATTTTCATGTGATGAATCATATTAATGTTGAGAATCATATGCAAGACAAATCCCAAACCTTTCTTTCCATCGTCCAGATCGTGTCAAAGGCTGGGCATCAAGCTGCTTTGCCCCTCTCCATCTGATGTTGCCCCCTTGGCAGTTCTATCACTACTGTGAAAGGGCTGGAGCTTTTTGGTGAGCAATCTGCTACTTTACATCATTTGTCTTTCTATTTGGAGATTCTTATTTTGTTCCTACCATAATTAACACGGTTTCTTTTTTTTTTTTGAGAAGAAACAATTTTATTAAAGAATAGATAACAGCATAGAAGTGGATAAGAAGTCCACTAACTGTATAACAAGGAAAAACCCTTAGGATTTGGCTACAACAGCCATTTCTAGACCTAGCTCACTTAACTGCTGCTAACAAATCCCATAGTATTTGAGATAGAGAAACATTATTAAACTCTTTAGTGACCGAGGCCCAAAGAGCTGCCCAATATTTTACTCTCCCCCAAAGTTCTTCTGCCCCCACTCCAGTATAATCTTCAAAAATCCTCTTGTTGCGTTCCAGCCATATATTCCAGAAAATTGCCGATACCAGACAACCCCACAAAACTTTGGATTTTTTCCTTTTTCCAAGTGCCTTAAAGTTTGTGCTTAGTAGCTCGAAACACCCTTTTGGAATGACCCACTTGCTTTAACCTCCTGTAACAATTTCCACCATAGTTGGATCGAGTAGGAGCAATGAAGAAAGATGTGATTTACACTCTCCTCCTTGGCTTTGCACAAGCTACACCGATGTGGTGATAAGCACATAAGAGGGTTTCTCCTTTGAATTCTGTCGCATGTGTTTAGATTCCCATTGGCCACAAGCCATACAAGTATTTTAACCTTCGGAGGAACTTTTGATTTCCAAATCTGAGGGTAGGGTGGAAAATAGTGCACACTCCCATTGTTGCTCAGTAATGAACGATAAGATTTGCATGAGAACAAACCTGAAGCCTCCAGATTCCACCTTTTGATATCCATCTTTAATGGAGACAATCGAACCTCTTCCAGTTTCTGTAATAATGTGGCCACCTCTACTATCTCCATCTCATTCAAGTTTCTCCTAAAATCAAAGTTCCAACTCAAAGGATTTGATGAAACTTCCACGAAGCTCGAGATGTTTTGATTATGCTTCCTCGATAGTAGGAATAGTCTGGGGAATTGCTCCTTCAGCGGTCCCCCTGTTAACCACCCATCCTCCCAAAACCTCACCCTCTCTCCGTTGCCCACCTCAAACGTGCAGCAACTGAGAAACTGATGAGAACCACTCGAAATGTCTTTCCATGGGCTTCGACTTGAAACCCTCCTTTGAGGAAGTGCATCCCATCCATTAGCTTGTAGCCCATACTTACTTCTTATCACCTTGTGCCACAAAGACTGTGACTCCCTTGGGAGTCTCCACAACCACTTAGCCAATAATGCTTCGTTCTGATTCCTCAAGTTCCCCACCCCTAGACCTCCTTCCTCCTTGTTTTTAGTAACTAACTCCCACTTGGCCAAATGTGTTTTCTTACCCTCCTCCATGCCTTCCCATAGAAACCCCTTCATTAATTTTTCTAGACGTCCTCTTACCCCGCATGGAATTTTGAACAAGGACATATAGTAAATCGGCATGCTTCCCAGGACTGATTGAATTAGAGTTAATTTACCCCCTCTGGATAGGAAAGCCTTCTTCCAACTTTGAAGTCTTCTTTCCATTGTTTCTACCACCGGATCCCAAAACTTTATTGCTCTTGGCCTTCCTCCAAGGGGAAGCCCCAAATACTTTATCGGCCAGCATCCTACCTCGCACCCCCAAGAAACTGCCAACCTATTTAGTTTCTCTCTCTGAATTTATCCCAGCCCTTTGTTGATTTTCAATCCTGAGACCGAACAGAATAAATTAAGCACTTGGATTAGGTTGTTCCAGACTTCCTCGTCTTCCGTCAAGAAGAAAATGGTGTCGTCGGCAAATTGAAGATGAGATATCTCCACCTTTTCTTGGCCGATACACAAGCCTTTGATGAGATCAGTTTCTTGTGCCTTCTCCATTAACCTGCTCAAAACATCGACTACTAAGGTGAAAAGAAATGGTGACAATGGATCGCCTTGTCTCAAACCTCTTGAAGCTTGAAATTTTCCCCTTGGCCTTCCATTGATCAAAACGGAGAAATTTGCAGAGCTTAAACATCCTTGCATCCATTTCCTCCATCTATTGCCAAAACCTTTTCTTTGAAGTACTTCTTCCAGAAATCTCCATTCAACATGATCATACGCTTTTTCAAAGTCGATCTTAAGCACCAATCCCTTCTCTTTTTTCTGCCTCACCTCTTCTATCACTTCATTTGCAATGAGGACAGCATCCAAAATTTGTCTATCCTTAACAAACGCCCCCTGATTCGGAGAGACAGTGGTATCCAAAACCTCCTTCAATCTTGAAGCCAGTGTTTTTGCTATAATTTTATACAATCCAGTTACTAAGCTTATGGGCCTATAGTCCGTCACTTTCAAAGAATCTGATTTCTTCGGGATCAGGCAAATAAAAGTCTCGTTCGTCACTGCATTTATTATCCCTTTCTCAAAGAACTCCTCCATGATCTTCATTATATCATTCTTCAAAATATCCCAACAATGTTGAAACATTTGCATAGAGAAGCCATCTGGTCCTGGTGATTTATCCTTTCCACAATCGAAAACTGCTCTTTGAACTTCTATTTCCTCAAAAGGCCTCTCAAGCCAACTTGCCTGAAGGGCGCTTATTGGAGCCCAATTTATCCCTTCCAAACCCCAACATGCCTCGTCGTTACTGCTGAATAAGGATCTGAAAAAATTGACAATATGCTCTTCGAAGAAACTGGGGAAAAAATTTGCTACTGGAGCCTATTCAGGTGTCAAACTTAGTGATGCTTCAAAGAAACTGGGGAAAAAATTTGCTACTGGAGCCTCTGTTGTTAAGGTATGATGGAGAATCCACGGTTTCTAGATATCATCATAATATATCTTGATTAAAATGAGATAATCAAGATCTCATGTCTTTTGAAGGAAGTTAAGATGATCTAGATAACACGGTTTCTAGATATCATCATAATATATCTTGATTAAAATGAGATAATCAAGATCTCATGTCTTTTGAAGGAAATTAAGATGATCTTCCAACAAATATTAGTATACATAATACATTAAATTCAAATCACTTGCACTAGACAATACTGTATAACAATTTCCACGGTGGAAAATCCACAAACACTTCCCATATTTTCCATCCATACAATTACATGTTTTATTACAAACTTCTCCATCAATCATTTCCATTAAACGTAAAAACACAATTGGGAAGTTGTTTATATTAAACGAACTCAAAGTCTCACTCCATAATTTTATTCACATCCACCAATAATAAATGAAGAACACCTCATAGTTTTTCCACCATTTTGAATTATAATATACAATCATAATCCTAGTTTATAATTTCATTCTCATTCGATAAATCTTCATGACTTTCATAAATATTAGAATTTCCATCCATCATTACCATTGGCCATACAATTTGTAGGGTTTAGACCAACATTTTCTCAGACTCTCAATTAATTTCCAATCTAAAGCAATTTCTAGGGTTTAGGCCAACATTTTCTCAGACTCTAACATCCAAAATTGTAATAAAGCTTGATAACGGCTATATTCTTGTTGTTTCTGGTTCTAGAAGGACAATATCTGATGATTTCAATACTTATATAGGTAAGGGTTTTCTTTAACACTTTTTAATTTAACATTTCTTATTAGTTTTTAACACTTTTCTTTAACATTATATACTATTTATATTATGGCTTTCTCAAATCTATCAATTAGTAATATTTATATCTTTTTAGTATTTGATGTTGTTAACAAGGCAGACTATTTGAAAAGGAAGGTGTTGGTTGTAAGAGCAGGGAGTTTATTATTTTAAGCGTGGTGTTTTTAATATGTTGAAGGCAAATTTTTCTATAGTCAATAGCTGTCTAATGGAGGTACTTAACCTGTGATGAAACTATAGGTTTTATAGTAATGAGATTTGTGAATGGGATTAGCCATATGTTTTTCCTTTGCTATTTAAAGAAAAGAGGTTTACTTGCGATCAGAAAGTTAGTGGAATTGTCTAGATTTTATACTATTGAATTAGGTGCTATGTACCTAGAAAAGTATGTGAAGTCTAAACTGCGCGTAAACTTACTTGCATTGATGTCAAAAGTACCTTGAACTTGGCTGAATGTGGACTTATACTTGCTTCCTTGAATGATCCATGCACTGGGGGCCAAATAACATGTTAGTTTTATGTGCAATATGATATTATTAAAGTAATCTGATTTTATTTTAATACAAAATAATATTTTATATCTTGTTAAATTAATTTTATCTGATTATATTCTTAATTTTTTTTAATAGTTAGACTCTTTTACACCTAAAGGGGTTGAAGAACTTTTTTAAAACATAGTTCTTGGAATTATGAAGAAGTATTATGGACTTTTGGCACGGAGTTATGAAAGATCAATTCTTTTAAGATGCAAGTAGTTGAACATGAAGATACATATTTGGACGTGGAGCTTTTGAAGAGTGTAAAAGAGCCATTTTAAGAATACATACTCTATTACACTCTTCAAAAGCTGGACGTCCACATTATGAAGCAAATATGGATCTTCAGGTTCAACTACTTGCATCTTAAAGACGAGAAGAATTGATCTTTCATAACTTTGTGCCAAAAGTCCATAGTACTTCTTTATAAGACCAAGAACTGTGTTTTGCAATAGTTCTTCAACCCCTTTAGGTGTAAAAGAGTCTAACTGTTAAAAAAATTAAGAATATAATCAGATAAAATTAATTTAACAGGATATAAAATATTATTTTGTATTAAAATAAAATCAAATTACTTTAATAATATCATATTGCACATAAAACTAATCTGTTATGTGGCCCCCAGTGCATGGATCATTCAAGGAAGCAAGTAGAAGTCCACATTCCGCAAAGTTCAAGGTACTTTTGACATCAATACAAGTAAGTTTACGCAGTTTAGATTTCACATACTTTTCTAGGTACATAGCACCTAATCCAATAGCATAAAACCTATACAATTCCACTAACTTTCTGATCGCAAGTGAACTCCTCTCCTTTAAATAGCAAAGAAAAAACATATGACTAATCCCATTCACAAATCTCATTACTATAAAACCTATATTTTCATCACAGGTTAAGTACCTCCATTAGGCAGCTATTGACTATAGAAAAATTTGCCTTCAACATATTAAAAATACCACGCTTAAAATAATAAACTCACTGCTCTTGCAACCAACACCTTCCTTTTCAAATAGTCTGCCTTGTTAACAACATCAGATACTGAAAAGATATAAATATTACTAGTTGACAAATTTGAGAAAGCCATAATATAAATAGTAAACAGTGTTAAAGAAAACCCTTACCTATATAAGTATTGAAATCATCAGATATTGTCCTCCTAGAACCAGAAACAACAAGAATATTGCCGTTATCAAGCTTTATTACAATTTTGGATGTTAGAGTCTGAGAAAATGTTGGCCTAAACCCTAGAAATTGTTTTAGATTGGAAATTAATTGAGAGTTTGAGAAAATGTTGGTCTAAACCCTACAAATTGTATGGCCAATGGTAATGATGGATGAAAATTCTAATATTTATGAAAGTCATGAAGATTTTTTCGAATAAGAATGAAATCATAAACTAGGATTATGATTGTATATTATAATTCGAAATGGTGGAAAAACTATGAGGTGTTCTTCATTTATTATTGGTGGATGTGAATAAAATTATGGAGTGAGACTTTGAGTTCGTTTAATATAAACGACTTCCCAATTGTGTTTTTACGTTTGATACATTATTGACTATCTTGTTCTAAGTCAAATCTATAATCGTCCCGCAGTTGGTTGGGGATGCTTCCAGGAACATGGGCTTATGTAAGTGTTGGTGCATTTGGGCGAGCTATAATTGTGAGTCTCCCTGTTTTACTTTTTTTTTTCTTGTGGCGATTCTATGTTTTACACCGATAAACTTATATTAATATATATCTTCCTGTTTGAAGGGGATGTGAGTTGAGCTAGGTGAATGAGTATGAAACAAATGATTGAAACTTACCATAAGTATTCGACCAAGAAAAGAAATACTTACCATACGTCGGAAGCAATATAATATAACGTTGATCAGATGTGAAAATGAAACATAAGAACAGACACATTGTTTGTCTTTAATTTAATAGATGGCTATGCTTATTATTCCTTGATAAGACTAAAAATCTATTTAAAACGATATTCTTTTGAAGCTACAATAGTACAGAATGACAAATATAGATCAAGAAACTGACTTATTGCACATCATGGGGTTGTGAAAAAAGGAACCTAGTGGGATAATTTTAACATCTTTGTTTCTGCTGTGGTATGTTCCTGTCTGTAAGGTCTATGAAGTAGGGGTTTTCTTTCTCAGTTAACATGCTGCAACAAGTTAATAATAAGTAGTAGACTGAGGAAAATATTGTGGAGTTGCTTTCTCTATAGCAATAACTGGTAACACTTAATGGAAGTTAAGCAGTATGAACAATGCGTGTGACTTGAACCATCAATACTAACTATGTATGAAGATGGACATTGTAATGCAAATTTGGACATAAACCTCCCACAAATGAAGAGACAGGTTTTACATTGGTAAGTGCCTGGTTAGCGTTTATTGGGGTCATCATATTTGAATCAAACTCTTTTTCTTTATCTGATAGTTTTGAGTAAATTAAAGAACTGCTACTTGCCATAAGATTGACGTAGTGAAAAAGTGTTGACACCCTAGTTACATTCTTATTCTATATGATAGAATAGATAGTTACCAGACCTAGGTCAGGTATTGTATCACCTTGCTATATTCTGTGGTTGATGCAGTTACAAGTCTGGGAAATGACAAGGGGTCGTAACATCCAGATGCATTGGTTATTGTCATGCTGGCATCTGCAACACTGGGCTCTACATATGTATTAATGCACGTTTTCATGCAGTTAGTAACTGGGTATCCTATCAGATTAGTTACACTTGTTTGCAATCCTTATGGCGAGGGAATGTAGTAGAATGAATAGTTAGAGAATTTAAGGAACCGTCAAATTTGTGGATTATTATATATCTTTTTTGGGGTCCATTTGGTAGCAGCAGCTGTCATTTTAAAGGGAATGTTTTGAATTATTTATATCTTTTATTAGCTTTGGATATAGTGCAGAACTGTACTCTGTTAGGGAAAGAGTGTCATGTTATTGCTGTTCAAACTGGAACAATTGGAAAACATGAGAAGTTTGTCAGAACAGTATTCGATGAACAGGCACTAAGCAGCTGGTCATATTGAAGCCGATAGGAATTTCTTAGCAGTATTTAACTTCATATTGTTACGTGCTACAGATTTATGTAGTTGCATACTGCTGCTCGATAAATTTACAACTTACCAAGGATCAGAATTTGGTGTTATCAAATACTGCGCGATTTGTTTATGAGACACATTGTTATTATGAATTAGAAAACATGTGTTTCCTTCTATTGATGTTGTACGGTTAAGGAATTTAGTTAGGGTCCATGTAGTTACCCAAGGTTCATTTTGAATCGTTTGTGAATGTTTTTATTTTGGTGTTGGTGGTGTTTCAGCAAGAAGAATCTGAAGTTGGTTTGCCTGGAGGAAATGGTCAGCTGTTGACACTAGGGCTTGGACTGTTAGCCACAGCATTGGCTGCTGCTTATGTAACACGACTAGCAAAGGTAAGCTCCCACTTTCACAAGCATTTTCGTTTATGGGGTTTGTCAAATGTCATTGTTCCTTTTGAAAACCGGATGCCTAAATAGGCAATCTTTACGCCATCTTGAAATGATTATTTATCTGGTTTTTGATGCAGGATGCTGTAAAAGATATCGATTAGGTGACTGGTTCTGTCTGCCCATGAAGTCTGGACTCTGCACAATGTACTTGAAACTTCAAAAAAAAAAAAGTAAAAAGTTGATAGCTGCTTCACTGCCTTGTAATTATCCAACTTTCGGCAAATTGAATAGGAAATGTCTTGATTTTTTACTCTTGAATTGTATCACTAATTCCTGATGAGAAATGTGGTTATTTTTCCATTCCAGCGGGAGTATGTACTGATTAGTATTAGTTTTTTTTTTTCCTTTGTAAATGAGGTTTTAAGTTCATATCACCCATAGATGGCGACGTATGACAGCAATATGCTAATTTCAAATCTAGTTCAGACTATCTAATTATGTGGCTTAGTCGTATGATCGTATCCTGCTCTTCCTAGAGCGAATAATGCTACACTTTCCACATATTTCATACCACATTATACTATCTAATGGATGTAGAGTTCACAAATACATGTGAATCTCATTTATATTGGAGAAGTGGTAAACTTTACAGCTAATCATATAATAAAGGAGTAAAGTAAGAAACCTTGATTGTAGATAGAAAGTTACATTGATATGACAATGAAAATTACATCAAATCAGGGGCATAAACTTAACAGCCAATCATATAAATAAAGGAGTGGGATTTTCTCTTCTTCTAATTTCTTTTTCCTTCTATTCTCTTCTATTTAAAGGGTTATGATTGTACCACGTCTCCATTTTATTTTGAATTTTTTTATATAAAGAAAAAGACAAAAAGAGTGTGAGAGGACAAGATAAAGGGAGACAGTAGTAGAAGGAAAGAGAATCATAATTCTTACCCCATAAATAAAGCAAGACGATTCCAACAACAAAAATACCATGTAACCGTAAGTTGTCATAGAAATCAAGTAGATGATCTTGTCACATAAATACAAAGGGTGAGCTGTATAAAGGTATGTATGATAAAAACATTCATTACCAAGGAATATCAACACTATATCAACACTATATCGTCTGCGAAAAGCATACACCAAGGAATATCATCTTGAATATGTCCTGTTAACTCATCCATTATCAACGCAAAAAGGTAAGGACTTAAGGATTGTTGATGCACAAAATCAGTGAGGACTTTGGTACAACAGAAAGTATTAAGTTTGTGATCTTCGCTAGATTGCTCTGGTCATTAGTGTGGATAAGTATGTAAATGGATAGAGACAGGAAAGCAAATACAAGATGTACGTGGTTCACCCAGATTGGCTACGTCCACGGAGTAGAGGAGTTCTCATTAATTGTGAATGGTTTACACAAGTACATAGGTTCAAGCTCTCCTTTAGTGAGTACAAGTGAATGATTTAGTACAAATGACATAGGTTCAAGCTCTCGTCTTCACTTGCCTTATCTGTCTCATAGGTAGATGTGGCATCTTCTCTGGAAGTACTCTTCCTCCATCCAGGGATGATATCTTTAACTGGTGGAGATGCACAAAAAATATCTACGAAGGTTGAATGTGGAAATGTACATAAATAGCATAAGGGTGAACAAACAAGTGGGAATAAAAACATATTAAAGGCTAAAATCCATATAGATAGCAATACATTCAAGGAATGGGTATCAAAGGCATACTTCCAGTCCGGCATAAACTGCAACAAACAAAGCATATCCAGCTGGACCATAACCTGTTCACCAAAAGTTTGATGAGATTAAGTCAAAAATAGAATTGTATCAAAAAGAAAGAAACAGCAAGCCCAGCGTTACTTCAAGAAATAACGCAGGAAAGGGAGCACATTTTTCCTCTGCATATTAAGGGTTGATTGTTAAAAGCCCATTGGGGTAGGTCTTACGTTCATGCACCGCATTAAGGGAATGATTCCATCACAAGGGCTCCCTAAAATCAAACTAAAACATGTGATTGTACCTAAAAGGGAAGAGAACCTAGGAAGACAACGCATTTAAATATATAACTATATAACTTGAACTCTACACAGTTACACTGTTACTCAAACACAACACCGCAGCAACTTCTAAAGCACTGTTTTTCTTATGCACTTTGGTGGGGGCTATTGCGAACTTGAATGGTGAATCTATCAACTGTGGCCAGCGATAGCTTGAACTGCTTATGCAAACTATATTTGGCTAGAGAAAACGGCTAAATGTTTTACCAAAATCTGAGGATGATTTGACTCGCATTAAAATGAAGGCTATTTGCATGGAGATTCTTCCTTGCAGAAAATTCAAAGAAAAGAACGAAAAAACAGAACATGCTTTAATTTTTAGTGGCGTCTTCCTGATCAATTTTGTAACTCCGCCTGTGTAAGTTTATCTTACATTGCCGGTCCCAAGCCCAGATAAAGGAGGAGGGGGAGGGCGTCTAGTAGTCAACAGCCGGTACTCATCGGTTACGTCGAATCCTTATGAAAATGAATCCAGAACGAAATCGCGCTAAAGCTAGGGCGTCACCAGTAAGTGGCGCGCTGTGTGGCCCGAGCACAGTGATAAGTGAGCAAGGGTCGCTGTATCTCCATCGGCACCCGGATGTAGTGTTAAATGAGCAAGGGGGCCATAGAAACTTCTTTTCGAATGACTCCACTCAAAGTTGTTTGGGAGCATATGCTCCTATCAACTTTACATAGGACACACAAAAGAAGTACTTTGATCCTATTAGACGGGGGAGGGTGAAGAAGCTAGGACAGAAGGGTAGAGTTCAAGATAGTAGAATGCGTTTAGGAACGTGGAATATAGGAACCTTAACGGGAAAATCTATGGAAGTAGTGGAAGTTATGGTGAGGAGAAGGATAAATATTATGTGCCTACAAGAAACTAAGTGGGTTGGTCTTAAGGCAATGGATCTAGAAAACTCAGGGTTTAAACTTTGGTATTCGGGCACAAATAGAACGAGAAATGGTGTTGACATCATCGTGAACAAGACCTTGACACAAGATGTTGTAGATGTCAAGAGGGTAGGAGATAGAATCATGGCAATTAAGATTGTAATAGGACAAGAACTCATCAATGTGATTAGTGCGTACGCACCTCAAGTAGGGTTGGATACGAGTTCGAAGGAGAAATTTTGGGAAGACCTTGGAGACTTGGTGCAAGGAATTGCTCAGACAGAGAAGTTATTTATAGGAGGAGATTTAAATGGACACGTGGGCAGGAAGACAGGCAACTATGGAGGTTTTCATGGTGGCCATGGTTTTGGGGAGAGAAACGAGGATGGGGAAGCTATCTTGGATTTTGCAATGGCATATGATCTCTTCTTAGCCAACACCTTCTTTAAGAAGAGAGAAGAACATGTGATCACCTACAAGAGTGGGTCGTCAAAAACACAAATAGATTTTCTTCTAATGATGAAATGGGATTGTATAACTTGTAAGGATTGCAAAGTTATACCGGGAGAGAGCTTGGCTAATCAACATTGCTTGTTGGTGATGGATGTACATATCAAAAGAGAGAAAAAAGAACAAGACTTGGAAGTGCCCAAGGACTAGATGGTGGAATCTAAAAGGAGAAAAACAAGTCATTTTCAAAGAGAAAGTAATCACCCAGTGTGTGTGGGATAAAGAGGGGGAAGCTAGCCAAAGGTGGGATTCCATGGCTAGTTGTATTCGAAAAGTAGCAAAAGAGGTATTAGGAGAGTCCAAGGGCTTTGCTCCACACCAAAAGGAATCATGGTGGTGGAATGAGGAGGTACAAACAAAGGTGAAGGCTAAGAAGGAATGTTGTAAAGCCTTATACAAGGATAGGACCAATGAAAATGGTGAAAGGTATAGAAGAGCGAAGCAAGAGGCGAAGAAAGCTGTGAGAGAAGCTAAGTTAGCGGCTTATGACGATATGTATAAGCGACTAGATACCAAAGAAGGAAAGTTGGATATCTATAAACTAGCTAGAGCAAGGGAAAAGAAGACAAGGGACCTAAACCAAGTGAGGTGCATCAAGGATGAGGATGGAAATAAACCAAGTAAGGTGCATCAAGGATGAGGATGGAAAGGTTCTTGCTACAAAGAACGCGATCAAAGACAGATGGAGAGATTATTTTCATAATATTTTCAATGAAGGACATGAAATGAGTACTTCTTTAGGGGAGTTGAGTAACTCAGAAGAGTGTAAAAACTACTCATTTTATTGTCGAATCAGGAAGGAAGAAGTGGTTGTAGCTTTGAAGAAGATGAAGCATCGAAGTGTGGAAAGTCTTGGGAGAGACATGTATAGCATGGCTCATTGACTTTTTCAATAGGATTTTGAAAACGAAGAAGATGCCAAATGAGTGGTGAAAGAGCACTTTGGTGCCTATCTACAAGAATAAGGGCGACGTACAAAATTGCATGAACTATAGGGGTATTAAGCTAATGAGTCATACAATGAAGCTCTGGGAGAGAGTCATTGAGCATAGATTGAGGCAAGAGACACGGGTTTCGGACAACCAATTCGGGTTCATGCCAAGGCGCTTAACTATGGAGGCAATCTATCTCTTACGAAGATTGATGGAAAGATATAGGGATGGGAAAAAGGATTTACACATGGTCTTTATAGATTTGGAAAAAGCGTATGATAGGGTCCCAAGAGACATTCTTTGGAGGATTTTAGAGAAGAAAGGAGTACGAGTATCATATATCCAAGCTATAAAGGATATGTATGAAGGAGCAAAGACTGCCGTAAGAACTCATGAAGGACAAACTGAAAGCTTCCCCATAACTGTAGGATTACATCAAGGCTCATCCTTAAGTCCTTACCTTTTTGCGTTGGTAATGGATGAGTTAACAGGACATATTCAAGATGATATTCCTTGGTGTATGCTTTTCGCAGACGATATAGTGTTGATAGATGAAACTTAGGAAGGGGTAAATGCAAAGCTTAACCTTTGGAGAGAAGTGTTGGAATCTAAAGGTCTTCGCCTAAGCCGATCAAAGACAGAATATATGGAGTGCAAGTTCAGTGCAAAGGGAGGCCAAAATGAGTTAGGGGTGAGGATCGGAGATCAGGAAATACCAAAAAGCGACTGCTTTCACTACCTAAGGTCTATCTTGCAAAAGAACGGAGAATTAGATGGAGATCTCAACCATAGAATACAAGCTTGATGGATGAAGTGGAAGAGTGCATCTGGCGTGTTGTGTGACCGCCGTATGCCACTGAAGCTCAAGGAAAATTTTATAGGACAACAATAAGGCCGGTGATGCTGTATGGCACAGAATGTTGGGCGGTAAAGTATCAACACGTACACAAAATGGGTGTAGTGGAGATGAGGATGCTTCGTTAGATGTGTGGGCACCCGAGAAAGGATAAGATTAGGAATGAGGATATCCGAGGTAAAGTAGAAGTAGCCGAAATTGTAGGAAAGCTGAGAGAAAATCGGTTACAGTGGTTTGGACATGTACAAAGAAGGCCTACTGACGCTCCGGTTCGAAGATATGACTACGGGACAGAGGTTCAAGGCTGAAGGGGTAGAGGAAGACCTAGGAAAACTTTGGAAGAGACTTTAAGAAAAGACTTAGAGTACTTGGATCAAACAGAGGATATGACATAGGACTGAGCACAATGACGTTCTAAGATTCATATAGCCGATCCCACTTAGTGACTTGGATTTTTCAAGTCTCCAACCAAGAAGTTTTCCTCACTCGGGAAATTAAGGGAACACTACCTCAACCTACATGCTCCACTCACAAAGTTTCAACATACAAGCTTCAACAAAAGAAAAATTCAAAGAACTTAGTGAAGAAGACTTTGGTGTATTTAACACAATACGTTGAAATGAAGCAAAGCTTATTTATTGATATCTCCGATAAGTTACAAATAGGTACATATACATGAGTCAAAATAAACAAACAAGAGGGAGCCTTCACAAATGTTGCTTAAGAGAAGTCTCAGCAGTCGGTAGAGCCCCAGAAAGAGAAGGCACCAGAGGGGGATCATTCGGAGCCTCAATACTGGACAGAACCCTAGAAGGAGGATGCATCAGAGGTTGATCATTTGGAGCTTTATTACGCGGTACAGCCCCAAAAGACGAAGGTAATAAATGCCTTTGGAACAAACCCACAAACCTCTGATGATCAAGTAAAATCTGACCATCAGATTCCTTCATTTGGTCAAGCTTCATCTTCATGTTTGTAGCATAGTCATGTGCGAGCCAGTGCAACTGTTTATTCTTATGCTTGAGCCCTCTAATTTCCTGTTTGAGACTCATCACTTCAGCCGCCAATGATTCAACTTGGCGGGTTCGAGCAAATAGGCGTTGGGCCATATTAGACACATAACCTGCAAACTGAACACTTAGAGCCAGAGAATCCTTAACAGCCAATTCATCAGATCGTTTGGAAAATAGTCTGTTATCTTTGGGAGTGAGAAGGTTCCTGGCCACCACCGCAACGGTCATAGCATTCTTCATCACGGAATCCCCAACGGTAAGAGGACCAGTAGGGGATAAGAAGGATGGGCGCCATATGTTGTCTGGAGAAGGCGTGGCTGCCTCTTCAACAAGGTTCAAGTCAAAACGACGGTTGGAGGGGCCAGACATTTTCAAAGGTGTTGAAGAGAAGAGGTCGGACAAATTAAGATCTTAGAAGTGTAAGAAGGGAGCTTCTACTGGTGGAGATTCAAGTGTGCTTTGGAACTTAATGCTAGCCTCTATAAAAATCTGCACTCGACGGAGCTTCAGAAATCGAAGAGGCGTTTGCTTTCTCAAAAGCTGAGCTGCTCAGAGACCACAAGGGCCGATCTCAGAAATCGAAGTGGCGTTTGCTTTCTCAAAAGCTGGGTTGCTCAAAGACTACGAAGGCCGATCTCAGAAATCGAAGAGGCGCTTTCTTTCTCAAAAGCTAGGCTGCTCAGAGACCACGAAGGCCGATCTCAGAAATCGAAGAGGCACCTGTTCACCTATCACATGCACACTCAGCTTTGCGGAAATTACTGGCATTCTGTCAAAGATTTCTTGTGAAGTAGAAGGCACGTGAATCTTATTGTTCAATCATCCACTTTCCTCATGCAACATCAGCTCATGGGTACCACAGATAACTTTGCCAAAGATCTCTGACAAAGTTTAGACACGTGAAGCTTGCAGCTCCCATTACATCGCTATGACCAAGAAGGGTAAAAGAATAGCAAAGAAACAGCATTAACAAAGTTTAGACACATAAATTTTGAAGGTCTAGCTACCATATTATTACCTACAAGGGTAAAGGAACAGCACCATTGCTGGATAATTGGAAAGTCCTTATGTGTCAACCTTTGTGCTCCATAGCAAGGTAGACTAGCAAACATGCCTAACCTTTACTCACATTCGAGAAAACACTCCCAACAAGATTGCTTGCTCCAAAATCGAAAAGACATCGCCCTCCGAATCTCGAGAGCCAGACTCCCAACATGATTACTTTCTCAAAAATCGAAGAGACACCGCTCTCCAAATCTCGAGAGCCAGACTCCCAGCAGGATTGCTTTCTCAAAAATCAAAGAGGCACCGTTTCCGAATTTCGAGAGCCAGATCCCCGACATGATTGCTTGTTAGAAAACTGAAGAGGCATCGCTTTCCCAACTTTGAGAGCCAGATCTCTTTGGATAAAGCTTGTTTGTAATCTTTACACGTAACATCAGCTTTCCAGATACCACAGACCACTTTTTCAAAGTGCTCTGACAGAGTTAAAACACGTGAAGCTGGCAGCTCCCACTACCGTGCTATGACTAAGCAGGGTAAAGGAATAGCATTACTACTTGTTGTTAGGGAGACTCCTATATATGTCGACCTCTATCCTCAACGGACAGGCAGACCTGAAAAAATGCTCAACCCTTCCTCATATCTGAGAGGGCATTCCCAACGAAGCCTCTCGAAATACTCAGCTTTCTTTCCCCCCGATAATACCTCTACAAACAAGCTACACCAGCGCAAGAATATCTCATATCATCAGGGTTAAAAGCAAGAGTATCCCATATCATGCTTTTTCCCTATCTTTTCCTTTGACCTTGTTCTTACCTGCAAGACAAGGAGAAAGAGAGCAATCAGTTAGCACTTGGAATCAAGCTTCCAGTCAGGAACTGACTGCCTGGAACCCCTTACTTGATTACGTACCTGGCATTGCTCTCGAGTACTCATCTTCAACATCTTATGCTTCCAGAGAAGATACCACATCTGCCTGAGGAACGGATAGGGCAAGTGAGAAGGATACAAGGAAGCATGTGGAGACAAGCGTAACAGAACATGTGCCGATACATCCACTACTTTGTCAATAGCAAAAGTATCCCATATCAGCAGGGTCGAACATACTCTAGATTTGATGGACTTGTTTTGACCCTCAAATTCTTCAGTCGGCCTTATACTCTAGAGGAAACCAGAAAACCCTACAGCCCATTTCTAGAATAAGCCTGTGGAAAGTTACTTCTTCAAAAGCAAAAGTATCTCATATCATCTCTTCTTGTTTTTCTTCTCTTTATCCTTCATGTTGCATGCAAGATAGGGAGAATGAGAACAATCAGTCGGAACTCAAAATCAAACTTCTGATCTGGGACTGATTGCTTGGAGCTCTGATTGCTTACCTTGTCTGTCACCTCTTTCAGCTGATCTCCTAGCTCGGCGACTTGGGGGACTCCTACTACATGGTTTGTATCGCGCTTGACCAAGCCTGAAACTACAAGTAAGCTTCAGATGAAATTGATGCATTACCTTGTGCATCTCCACCAGTTAAAGATACCACCCCTGGATGGAAGAAAAGTACTTCCAGAGAAGATGCCACATCTACCTATGAGACAGATAAGGCAAGTGAAGATGATACCATTCTCCCACAATATTTCCTAATGTCATTTGTACTAAATCATTCACTTGTACTCACTAAAGAAGATCTTGAACCTATGTACTTGTGTAAACCCTTCACAATTAATGAGAACTCCTCTACTCCGTGGACGTAGCCAATCTGGTTGAACCATGTACATCTTGTGTTTGCTTTCTTGTCTCTATCCATTTACATACTTATCCATACTAATGACCGGAGCAATCTAGCGAAGATCACAAACTTAATACTTTCTATTGTACCAAAGTCCTCACTGATTTTGTGCATCAAGAATCCATAAGTCCTTACCTTTTTGCTTTGGTAATGGATGAGTTAACAGGACATATTCAAGATGATATTCCTTGGTGTATGCTTTTCGCAAACGATATAGTGTTGATAGATGAAACTCAAGAAGGGGTAAATGCGAAGCTTAACCTTTGGAGAGAAGTGTTGGAATCTAAAGGTCTTTGCCTAAGCCGATCAAAGACAGAATATATGGAGTGCAAGTTCAGTGCAAAGGGAGGCCAAAATGAGTTAGGGGTGAGGATCGGAGATCAGGAAATACCAAAGAGCGACCGTTTTCGCTACCTAGGATCTATCTTGCAAAAGAACGGAGAATTAGATGGAGATCTCAACCATAGAATACAAGCTGGATGGATAAAGTGGAAGAGTACATCCGGCGTGTTGTGTGACCGTCGTAGGCAACTGAAGCTCAAAGGAAAATTTTATAGGACAGTAATAAGGCCAGCGATGCTGTATGGCATAGAATGTTGGGCGGTGAAGCATCAACACGTACACAAACTGGGTAAAATCGGTTACGGTGGTTTGGACATGTGCAAAGAAGGCCTACTGACGCTCCGGTTCGAAGATGTGACTACGGGACAGAGGTTCAGGGCCGAAGGGGTAGAGTAAGACCTAGGAAAACTTTGGAAGAGACCCTAAGAAAAGACTTAGAGTACTTGGATCTAACGGAGGACATGACACCAAACCGAGCGCAATGGCGTTCTAGGATTCATATAGCTGACCCCACTTAGTGGAAAAAGGCTTTGTTGTTGTTGTTGTCTTCCTGATCAATTTTGTCCTTGATCTGTATCACTTATATTGTTAGACTGGTAAACGCTTATGTTTTGTTTGTTATGTGTTTTTTCATAATGCTGCTTGTCGTAAGCTGCTCAACTGCCCCATTATTCAGATAGAATTTTCAATCATCATGAAAGAAAGAAAACTTGAAGAACATATGAATATTGTATTGCAATGTAATGATTGAACTGTTAAGTGCCTTGGACAGATTTTTGTGCCCATTGCCTAGTTTCTAATCAGCATCACCTGACCCATCCAAAGTCCTTCAAAAGGCTAGACTTTTACATTGTCACATAGCGAAACTATAAGGGTTGAGAAATTGAATTAATAAAACATTAAATCTACCTCAAATCTGTCGAATTCTCCATATTACAATCAATCATATGCCAAATACATACTACAATCATAATGAAATCACAAAAAGATCTGAAAAGTTGATATCTGATTTGCGTAAATGGCAATCCTATCCATTCTTCTTGGACTGCTTGAGAGAAGAGCACGGGGTGAGGAAGTGGAAGCGCATGTTGGGTCGGGAGCTGAAGTGGAAGGAGGATGAGGGAGGAGGAGAGAGGGCGGAAAGGCATGGGAGGAGGAGTGACGACGACGGTGGTGGCCTCAGAGTGAGAAGGGTGCGCATTTTAAGTGGTGGGTAGTGTGTAGGATAAGAGCGGGAGGCATAACACTACCATGTACTAAGGGACAAGATGGATAATTATTGTGATTTATGAGGGCAGCTCCATCGGGAGCAATTGCTCGATGGACCGTGGGTGGAATAGGGCCGGATCGCCCGAGGGAGGAAGGATTTTTAATATCAGCCATTGGATATTATGAAATACACGGTCCACGTTGTTCGACTTTAAAAATTAAAAAAGAAAAGAAAAAACAGATAAAAAAATCAGAAATGTTACCGTTGTGCCACGTGGCACAATTTGGAGTGTTGGAATTCAAATTTGTATAAATCCTACGGTATGGATTAATTAGGTGAATAAAAAAATTTTAAAAAAATGTAAAATATTAATAAAAATCCAAAAAAAAAAAAAATTAAAAAAAAAAAGATTTTACTTTTCTATAAATATCTTCTCATTATCTTCTACCTTACATCACAATTTCATATTTTGTCAACTATTTTCAACCACATTTCTATCTTTCTCTCAAAGTTTCAATCCAATTTTTTTTTCCAACAAAATGACAAATGATGCAGGTACGAATTGGACGCTTATTGAAGATGTTACTGTAGACATTGAAATTTCGGTGAAATAAATATTAACAATTGTATTAAAATTACAACCTCCATTCATTTCACCTACATCATACATTCATTTCACATACATCATACACTCACCTCACCTACAACCTCCACTCACCTCACCTACAATCCACCCAATTCACTTACAACCTCCACCCAATTCACATACAACAATCCACCCAATCCACCTACAACATCCACCAAAACAAAATGATGGTGGTAATTCATTCTCAAAGCCTATAAATAGGCATCCCCATCAAAGGATCAAATGAGGAAATTTACATACATTTTCTCTACTCTCCAGCAAATCCCGAAGAATCAAGAAAGCCCTCTTCGTTCTTCGTCAAATCCTCTTTCAAGATCAAGTCCTAACGGCCCTTGAAGAATTTCCACCAATTCAAGATCAAGCCCCGACGACCCTTGAAGAAAGTCTTCATCATTCATTAACCGTTCATCCAAGATCAAGCCCCGACGACCTTTGGATCAACACCACATCAACAAATCTACCCATTACAAAGATAGAATCAGAGGCTAAATTTGTAGAAGAGATTGTAACCTCTAAATCATTAATACACATATTATTTTGTACGCGTGTTTTTGTCTCGTTCATCGCAGGAATTTTGTTGTTTACAAATTTGGCACGCCCAGTGGGACAGTCTTTGCCTCTCATTTCTATCTTCGTAATTGGTAAAAAAAAGCAAAAATGGCATCAAGGAAGGCTCAAGCCGTTCTCGCAACCAATGCAAGGAACAAGAGCGTCATCATCGTAGGTGGTGTCACTTCAGGCATCATAACCCGAAGCAAGGCAATGGCTCTTTCTGCCACCTCTTCCACCTCTACATCAGCTTCGCTGAAGGCACAAGAGCACCAGAGGCACGAGCCCGTGATCACCCTGGCCTCACTAAGAGCGCCAAGAGAGGAAAGCCCGATGAAGGACTCAGAGCCCTTACTTTCTGATGCCGACTCAAGCAGCAGCATAGCCATGCAAGTCATGACTACTGGAGCAACTTCAATCGAGGAGTAGCTGGCTCAAATGAACGAAGCGATCGCAAAACTCACACGGACTGTGGAGGAGAAAGACTTGCAAATCGCCGCACTCGTTAACCAACTAGATGCGAAGCCCAACGTGAAAGTCGAGCCAGAGGATAATCCAGTAAAGAAGGAAAACGACGAGGATGAGGAGCCTCCTGCGAAGAAAGTCGAAGAGAAGCTAAAGCCAGACCAGGCAATGCCATTGATGGGATCTTTCTCTATCCAGCAGCTGCAGGAGATGATCGCCAACACCATCAAGGCGCAGTACGAAGGAAGCTCACATGACTCTGTACTATACTCAAAACCCTACTCCAAGAAAATTGACGCTTTGAAGATGCCGAGGGGTTATCAGCCACCAAAGTTCATGCAGTTCGATGGAAAAGGAAACCCAAAGCAACATGTCACCCATTTCATTGAAACCTGCAACAATGCTGGAACAGAGGGAGACTACCTCGTCAAGCAGTTCGTGCGCTCGCTGAAAGGCAACGTCTTTGACGGGTATACCGACCTCGAGCCCGAATATGTCAACAGTTGGGATCGGCTAGAGAGGGAATTCCTCAACCGATTCTACAGCACCCGCCGCACTGTAAGCATGCTGGAGTTGACCAGTATGAAACAGTGGAAGGATGAACCTGTCGTCGACTACATCAATAGATGGCGTTTGTTAAGTCTAGATTGCAAAGATCGACTTTCTGAAACCTTCGCCATTGAGATATGCGTTCAAGGCATGCACTGGGGGTTACATTACATCCTTCAAGGCATAAAACCAAGAACGTTTGAGGAGCTGGCAACTTGTTCCCACAACATGGTGCTAAGTATTGCCAATCACGGGAAGAAATAGCCGATCACCGACTTCAAGAAGGATAAGGTGTTCTCCCCAAATGTAGACAAAACTGGGAAGAAGCCCCCCAAGGAAGCGTTCACCATTAACACTGCGCCCATCAAGACCTCCTCCGCGCCTATCAAGATCTCCTCCAAAACCAAAGCAAATGAGATAAAGAGAGGTGAGCCTCCTCATACCCAAGACAGGTACAAAAGCACCTTGAGGGAATTGGAGTAGAAGGTGTACCTTTTTCCTGACTCACACATGGATGCAATGTTACACGGCTTGCTGGAAAAGAAGGTAATCGAGCTACCCGAATGCAAGCGGCCTGAAAAGATGAATCGCATAAACGATCCTAAATACTGCAAGTACCATCAAATCGTGAGCCATCCTGTTGGTAAATGCTTCATCCTCAAAGAGCTCATCATGAAGCTAGCATAACAAGGGCGAATCGAGCTCGACCTTGAAGACACGGCTGCAACATATACTACTATAATTGCATTTGGATCCTTCGATCCCGTGCCTCTCCAAGCGACACCTGACCATTCATATCAATGCTCAAGTTGCATGATACCTTCTGCGCAACCATCGTCGGGGGCAAACGACCAGGACGCACTTACCGATGATGAAGAAGAGTGGACGTTAATGACCTATAAGAAAACGAGGAAGCCAAGACCGCAAGCTATAAGGCCAAAGGGGGAGCAAGGGAAAAAGCACCGTCGCTGCAACAGTAGGAAGCCTACAAAAAACGGAAAAGCTGATAAGCTAATGTATGCGGGGGAACCTATGGAGCAAGAGCCACGCATTCCTGTCTCATTGCACGAGTACTTCCCGAATGACTTTTTCCAACAGTGCACTACCGTCACCTGTCACATGGTTGAAGTAGAGATGGAAGAGCCCTCAAAAGGCAAAGCTATTGCCACTGAGGAAGAAAAAACTCTCACCCTCGAAGAAGGTCTGCCAACACACTTTAGCATCGAGGAAACGCTACGATTGCCAAATAAGATGCGAAGAGCACTGGCAGTGGTCTTGGCAAGTCCCGACGACCACGAAGTGCAAGAAAGCATGAACGAAGGCTTGAAGCTTCAGCCACATGAATGTGCCACATGTTGTGCCGCCGAGGACGCAATCCACTTCACCGACGAAGACTTGCTGCTAGGATCCAAGCCTCATAACCGTCATCTCTTCGTCTCTGGGTACGTAAGGGAGCACAAAGTCAACCGCATGCTTGTGGATGGTGGATCAGCCATAAACATCATGCCAAAGTCAACAATGACTACAATCGGTATCAAGACGGATGAACTGTCCCTAAGTCGTCTACTAATCCAAGGTTTTAATCAAAGAGGACAAAGAGCGATGGGCATGATCTGAGTGGAGATAACTATTGGTGAACTCAAGTCAAGCACGATATTCCACGTGATTGATGCAAGAACTTCATACGGCTTGCTCTTAGGAAGGCCTTGGATCCATGCGAATGGAGTAGTACCGTCCACCCTTCACCAACGCTTAAAATTTTACCGAGAAGAAGTGAAGGTGATCTATGGCGACACCAAACCATTCACCGAAGCTGAATCACATTTCACAGACGCCAAGTTCTACATGGATGAAGACATGGTGCCCGAAGCTCTTCTAAAACAGATCAAATCCACGGGCAAAGCAACACCTAAAAAGCAGGAGTGGCAAGCCATGCCCAAGAAGCAAGAAGGAGAAGCTATGTCGTCTTCAAGCAAGAATGATGATGAGCTTGCTAAACCTGCAACAACCAAATGGAGTAGGACGCCCTCAAATGGACCAAACACACCTGTCTTCCGATACATCCCAATGTCGAGAAGAAAGAATGGTCAATCTCCGTTCGAAACCGGAGAAAGCAAAGTCGATGCACAGAGGCACAAGATTAACGTAAAGTTGCTCAAGACGAATGCAGTTTTGCCTCTGACACAGCTAAGCGACACTAAGGTTGCAAGACTACCACAAGGCTTCATAAAAGCTCTACCCAAGGGGGTGGAACCAAGCTTTCTCCAAACCAAGAAGACCGAAGAAGGTTTTGATCCAAACGCTTACAAACTCATGTAGAAAGCTGGGTACAACTTCACCTCTTCTTCGAATCCTAGAAAGAAGGTTTCAAACATCGTCAACAATAAAGAACGTGACCTTACCGAGACTCAAAAGAAGTTGAAGAAGCATGGTTACGGAGTTAACAACAACAAAGCTGGACTTGGCTTCACAACAAATGCACCCGTGAAGATTTCAAGCAAAGCGAAAAATGCTAGCACTTAACACATCAGCGTGAGCATTGAGTAAGATCAAGATGAGCCTAAATCCGCCCTTCGGACGTCAGTCTTCAATAGGATGAATCATTCAAGACCCAGAACGTCAGAACTTAATCGTATTGGTGGTCAAAACCGAACCTCCGTCTTCAAGAGGCTTAACATGCCAACATCCCAAAGCTCTGTTTTTGAAAGGTTGTCAAAACCTAAGAAGCAAAGCAACACGGCTAGCTCTCCTCCTCGTCGGTTAGCTTTAGAAAGACTTGAAGACAACATGAAGTTTTCTAGAAATAGAGAGACAACGTCAAAGGAAGAAAAGCTTGACAGGCTAGCAGAAAAAGATGATATTCGAAGCTCAATTCCCTTAAGGATGAAGCGCCAAGCAGTCTTGGAGGTTGACACAAATGGACCGTTGAAAGTAAGAAGGTGCACCATCATCCACACTGGACAATCTTCATGCCAACAAGCCCAAGAAGACGACACTGAAGGGGAGGTCCACGACATCTTCCCCGTCACGATCCAAAAAGACAAAGGAGATGAAATCCCTAAGGAATACGTCGTTTCTGGCTCTTTCGACTCAAAGTTGTAGCCTCGACCGCTGGGGGTGTGCTCCAAGTCAAGCGAAGTTGAAGGATGGACTCATGTCGCTTCAAAGAAATTACACATGAAGCCTACGTTGCATCCACAAATTCACTAGTAAAAAAAGGGGCAAGAAACCACTGTTAATACACTTTCAAGCCTGGATGAAGCTAAGATTGACAACATGATCGAAGGTGATCTAATTCAAGAGGTCATGGACTCGGGACGAAACTTAAATGTTGCCTTTAAAAATAAGGGGAACTCCGCGCTTGCATAGATTTTCGTAACTACAACACCCGAAAAGACGGCACTGAAGAGGAAGTCCAAGATGTCTTCCACATCACGATCCAAGAAGGCAAAGAAGATGAAATCCCTGAAGAAGATGTCACTGCTGTGCCACCACAACTTGAGGATGAGGGGCAAGCCACGGTTGATGATCTCAAGGAGCTCAACTTAGGCACAAAAGAGGAGCAGAAACCTATCTTCGTAAGTGCGCTGCTAAGTGCGGACGAGATAGAGGAGTATTACCAACTGCTATCAGAGTACAAAGATGTCTTTGCTTGGACCTACAAGGAAATGCTCGGCCTTAACCTTGTCATCGCTGTGCATTATCTTGCAGTCAAGCCTGGAACGCGACTAATAAAGCAAACTCAAATGCGCTATCGATCCGAGCTCATTCCACAAATCGAGGCAGAGTTTGACAAGCTAATCGAAGCAGGCTTCATTCGAGAGGTGCAATACCCCAAGTGGATCTCCAACATCGTCATCATAATCTGGACAAATACGTGTTTGCGTAGACTTCCGGGACTTCAACGACGCTTGTCCAAAGGATGACTTCCCCTTGCCAATCATCGAAATCATGGCGGATGCAACTGCTGGCCACGAGGCACTGTCATTCATAGACAGTTCTTCTGGATATAATCAAATTCGTATGGCTCTTGAAGACGAGGAACTAACAGCCTTCCGCACTCCAAAAGGTATCTACTGCTACAAGGTGATGCCCTTTGGTCTGAAGAACGTTAGAGTTACATATCAACGTGCAATGCAGAAAATCTTCAATGACATGTTACACAAAAACGTAGAATGTTATGTAGACGATGTGGTGGTTAAGACAAAGAAAAGATCAGACCACTTGAAGGATTTACGAATAGTGTTCGAAAGGCTGGGAAAATACAACCTCAAGATGAACCTGTTAAAATGTGCGTTTGGCGTCACCTCCGGAAAGTTCCTTGGCTTCATTGTCAAGCACCATGGTATTGAAGTAGACCAATAAAAAATCAAGGCCATTCAAAGCATGCTTGAGCCAAGAAACCTGCACGAGCTGAAAAGTCTACAAGGACAGCTAGCCTTCATCAGACGCTTCATCTCCAACCTTGCAGGGCGTTGTCAACCGTTCAGCCGACTCATGAAGAAGGATGTTCCGTTTGTATGGGAAGAAGCATGCCACAATGCTTTTGAAAGCATAAAAAAGTATTTGTCAAGTCCACCTGTCTTGGGGGCGCATGTGCCCCGGAAACCACTCATATTGTACATCGCCGCTCAGGAAAGTTCAGTTGGAGCACTCTTGGCGTAAGAGAATGAATCCCAGAAAGAATGAGCACTCTACTACCTCAGCCGAACTCTCACTGGTGCTGAGTTGAACTACTCTCCAATAGAAAAGATGTGCCTTGCCTTGGTGTTCGCCATCCAGAAGCTCATGCATTACATGCATGCTTACACTATCCACTTGGTTGCTAAAGCTGACCCGGTCAAATATGTCATGTCCAAACCAGTCTTGACGGGGCGACTCGCTAAATGGGCGTTGTTTTTTAATCAGTATGAGATCATCTACGTCCCAGCTAAAGTTGTCAAGGGACAAGCACTAGCACTCTTTCTTGTCGATCACCCAATCCTAGCTGATTGGAAAATCTCAGACGACTTGCCTGACGATGAGGTGTTCTACATCGGCATCTTCCTGACATGGACAATGTTCTTCGACGGATCTGCACGAGCAGACGGAGCGGGGGCATGAGTAGTATTCATGTCGCCACAAAGGTAAATACTACCCTATTCCTTCCAACTAAGCGAATTATGCTCCAACAACGTCGCTGAGTACCAAGCACTAATCATCGGGCTCCAAATGGCAATCAACATGGAAATCACAGCCCTCGAGGTATATGGCGACTCTAAGCTCATAATCAATAAACTCTTGACTGAATATGAGGTAAGGAAAGATGATCTTGTCCCATACTTCCGCCTGGTAACTCAATTGCTACAAAGGTTTGAGGCTGTAACACTAGAACATGTGCCAAGAAAAGAAAATCAAATGGCAGACGCTCTTGCCAACCTAGCCTCAAGCATGACATTAGGAGAAGACGAAGCTGCAAACATGCCAGTTTGCTAAAGATGGGTGATCCCCTTCGTCACTGAAATGCTACTAGGTGATACAAATGTCATTTCAGTACTTCCAGTTGATGTCGAAGAATGGAAATTGTTGATCGACTACTTAGAGAATGGAAAATTTCCAAATGATCTTAGACACCGCTCTGAAATACGTTGATGAGCACCTCGCTTCCTCTACTACAAAGAAACACGTTACCGGCACTCTTTCGAATGAGTACTTCTAAGATGCCTAGGTGAGGAAGAAGCCAATCAAGCCATGGAAGAAGCGCACTCAGGCGTATGCGGGGCGTATCAATCAATTGAACCAAAGCTTCATTTCCAGGTCAAAAGCACACTCAGAAATACACCGGAGATGATTTTCACGAGCACGCAATCTTCAAAGTGTGCATGTTGAATACGATTGACACCTCTTTAAAAGGAAAGGCAACACAACCACTTGTTCAAAAAATCGAAGAGATACCACTCTTCGAATTTCAAAAGCCGGATTTTCCTACGCAAAGTCCGTCAACACTTTTCAGACGCAATCTCAGCTTTTGGCTATCACGTGCAACTTTGTCAAAGATCACTGACAGAGTTGAAAACGTGCGAAGTTCATTATTCCAATTACCATGATTTTGGCCGACAAGCGTGGGTGACAAGGCCGCATCCGCACTACCATTTGCAACTGGGAAATCACTATATAGTTCGACTTTCATCCTCTATGGCAAGACACACATCCAAAATGCCTGACTCTTCTTCCTTGCCAAATGCATCTGCAACCAAACCTTTCAACATACTCAGTTTTTCTTCCTCCCTAAAAATACAAACGCCTGACTCTTCTTCCTTGCCAAGAATACATCTGCAATTAAACCTCACAACATAATTAGTTTTTCTTCCTCCCTGGAAATAGCTCTTCAACCGAGTCACACCAGAGCAAAGGTATCTCATATCACTAGGGTTGAAAGCAAGAGTATCTCATAGCATGCTTTCTTCTTATCCTTTTCTTTGTCCTCCCTCTTCACTGCAGGACAAGGAGAAAGAGAGCAATCAACCGACACTTGGAATCAACCTTCCGACTTGGAACCGACTGCCTGGAAACCCCTTCCCTAATTGCTTACCTAGCATCGCTCTTAAGTACTTATCTTCAACCGTTGATGTACTTCCAAGGAAGACACCACATCTGCCTGGAAAACAGATGATGCAAGTGAAGATGATACATCGAAGCATGTGGAGACAAGCGCAACAAAATACGTGCTGGTTCATCCGCTACTTCTTCAAAAGCAAACGTATCTCATATCATCGGGGTCGAAAGCAAAGGTATCTCATATCATGTTTTTCCCCTGTCTTTCCCTTTACTTTTGCTCTTGCCTGCAGAATAAGGAGAAAGAAACCAATCAGTCGGAACCTGAAATCAAACTTCCGATCAGGAACTGATTGCTCGGAACCTGGTTGCTTACCTAGCACTGCTCTCGAGTGCTCATCTTCAACTATCGACGGGTCTCGAATTTCCTCAGCAATTACTTCAGGACAGTTGATATGATGTTGGCTCTTTACACTGAAGCTACCAAGCATGGATGAGTCGCTGAGAAGTGATGCTCTAAAGGACCATTTAAAGGCAAGAGGTTTCGCACCACTTCGGCTATGCAAAAGAAACAAGCAGAGAATAATGCAGCACAATGAGCTGGAAAAATCACTGCAGCACGACGCCCGTCCCAGCAAAACTACATAATCCAGACTGAGGAGTTTAAGTCAAATCCAAGCTCGACATCGTTGTTCTAATCAAAGAGCTCGAGAAGCCTCAACAACCTTCCACTGGCACCGTCGCCAAAGAGCAAAGCCTCACCGTGCAACCCCATCAAATCACTAAGGCTTCTTCAAAAGCAAGAGTATCTCATATCATGCTTTCTCCATGTCCTTTTCTTTGTCCTTGTTCTTACTCGCAGGACAATACGAAGGAAAGCAATCAGTTGCCACTTGGAGTCAGCCTCCCGATCTGGAACCGACTGCTTGGAACCTCTTCCCTGATTGCTTACCTAGCATTGCTCTTGAGTAGTCGTCTTCAACAATCGATACATTTCCAAAGGGGATGCCGCATCTACCTGGAGAACATATAAGACGAGTGGCAATGAAACATCAATTTTGTGGATCATCAGCAAACACGTCAACTGTAAGTGCTGATTCATCCCCTAACCCTCTTCAATATGAATTGGAAAGATTGAACAAAGAAACAGGCCATCACCTCCGCCTCATGCCTGCCTGCTATAAGTTCGAACTGCTGGAGGAAGCCAGAACACCCTCTATCCCAACTCAAGATTAAGCCTGTTGAAGATCAACGATTGGAGGAAACTTGAAAACCCTCCAACCTAGTTCAAGATCAAAGCTGTGGAAAGTCAACAAGCACAACAAAATACGTGCCGATTTATCCATTACCAAAGCCAAAGATCATCTACCACATGAAGCTTCTTGTAGTCCAATTTCATCCAAGATCAAGCATCAACGGCCCTTGAAGAAATTCCAAACAAAATTCAAGAACAAGCCTCAACGACACTTGAAGAAACTCCCAGCCTAATTCAAGATTCAGCCTCAACGACCCTTGGATCGACATCTACATTAAGGGACTTCAAAACGCATCTTTTGCACATGACAAGCACATGTATACAATGCGCCTTGAAGTGGGGGCATTTGTAGACATTGAAATTTCTGTGAAATAAATATTGACAATTGTATTAAAATTACAACCTCCATTCATTTCACCTACATCATACATTCATTTCACATACATCATACACTCACCTCACCTACAACCTCCACTCACCTCACCTACAACAATCCACCCAATTCACCTACAACCTCTACCCAATTCACCTTACAACAATCCACCTACAACATCCACCAAAACAAAAGGATAGTGGTAATTCATTCTCATAGCCTATAAATAGGCCTCCCCATCAAAGGATCAAAGGAGGAAATTTACATACATTTTCTCTACTCTCAAGCAAATCCCGAAGAATCAAGAAAGCCCTCTTCGTTCTTCGTCAAATCCTCTTTTAAGATCAAGCCCCAACGGCCCTTGAAGAATTTCCACCAACTCAAGATCAAGCTCCGACGGCCCTTGAAGAAATTCTTCATCATTCATCAACCGTTCATCCAGGATCAAGCCCCGACGGCCCTTGGATCAACACCACATCAACAAATCTACCCATTGCAAAGATAGAATCAGAGGCTAAATTTGTAGAATAAATTGTAACCCCTAAATCATTAATACACATATTATTTTGTACGTGTGTTCTTGTCTCGTTCATCACAGGATTTTCCGTGTTTACAGTTACGCTGTGTACTAGCTAGGTTGAAGTTACTCATGATCCAATTACGGGTAATGAGATGCAGTTGCGAGAAATGTGGGGTCTTATTCATACCAATTATCTTGAGAAAATTGGTGGGAAAAAAACCAATGAATCTTTGTCTAGTCGTTGGAGACTACTCAGCAAATCGTTTAGTACATGGAGAGACGCCTTGACACAAGCTAGTAATAATCTTCGAAGTGGGGAAAATTTAGTGGATCAGGTAACAATATATTTTTTATTTGTTTGTACTATACCCAAATTTACATTACCTACTTTGGTTATAATTATTTCTTCTCCCGTATTGTGTAGCAACTTCAAGCACAAGCTTGGTAAAATGCCAAAACCACAAGCAAAAACAAATCGTTCAACCGGTGGGAGTGTTGGAATATTGTCAAAGATTGTCCTAAATTCAAACTTGTGCCTATCGGTCCAGAAGTGGTCTTTAACAGCACCTCTCTACACTCTACGCCGGATCATGCCTCGTATGATCATGAAGATGATGCAGAAGAAGTGTCCGAAACGCCCCTCCTTGAACAAGCGTCGGGGTCGACCCATTATCCAATTAAGCCTCAAGGTAAGAAAGCTTCAAAGAGAAAAGGGAATGCTTCCAAGAATGATTATACAAAGTATATGGAGGACCTTGCTCGCCAAGGTGAATTGACTTTGGTGCGGGAAATGGCTAAATTTGAGGCTAATAAGGCTAGAGAGGATGCAAAAGTTGCAGCTATTGAGAAAGAAAATCAAGCTGCTGAGAAAGAAAGAGAACTACTTAGGCAAGAAAGGGAACTGGTTAGAGAAGAAAGAAGGGCTCAACGAGATCGTGACATTATGAAGGAGCCTTTAGAAGGGAAGTCTCTGAATTCTAAATATTTTTGGAAGTCGAAGAAAGCGAACGTGGTGGCTAGGAGGTGTGAAAGAGACAATAGAGAAAGAGAAGATGGTTCTACCACGACAAGAAAAGATGATCCTAGCACCACAAATTGGTTAGGTGATGATGAGCCTTTCATTGTAACGTCCATCCCTTTCTAATGGGTCGTGTTGCACGGGTTCTTCAGTGGCGTCATGAGCACAATATATTTGTGTTCTAGAATTGTTCATCATGTATGGCTCATATTCATTAACAGCATCATAATTGTTCTCATCTTCCACAATCATGTTGTGAAGAATGATGCACGTCATCATGATGGATCGAAGTGACTATACATTAAACATTCTGGTAGCACCCCTGACAATCACCCAACGAGCTTGGAGGATACCAAAACAATGCTCGACATCCTTCCTGCACCCCTCTTGACACCTTGCAAAGTGTTTTTCCTTTGCACTTTGCGGACGTGGCACTGTTTTGACAAACGATGACCACCTTGGGCAAATGCCGTCAGCTAGGTAGTATGGCCCGTGGTACTTATGCCCGTTGACGTGGTACGTGCACCTTGGTGCTTTGCCTTGTAGGACATCGTTGAACACTGGGGATTGTGCAAGCACGTTCAGGTCATTTTGAGCTCTCGGAACCCCGAAAAAAGGCATGCCAAATCCATGTATCAAATGATGCTACCTCCTCCAAAATGATACTTTTTGTGCCTTTTCTGTCCCCATAAGCTCCTTGCCATGCACTTGGGCAGTTTTTCCAAGTCCATGCATACAGTCAATGTTTCCAATCATCCCAAGAAAACCTCACATCTCGCCCTTCTTCAGAAGCCTTTGCAAGTCCATCTCAGTAGGTTTCCGGAGGTACTCTGTGGTGTAGATAAATTCGATTGTGGAGCAAAACCTCATCAGGGACTCAAGAATGGTTGATTTTCCCATCCTCGCTATCTTGTCCACTTGGTCAGCAGATGCTCCATATGCAAGCATCCGCAAGACAGCAGTAATTTTTTGCTCAGGCAGGAGACCCATAGCACCAAAAGTATCCTTCTTTTGCACAAAGTAAGAATCATGGTTGCAAACAGCGCCCATGATTTTGTTGAACAAATGTCGTTCCATTCTAAAACGTTTAAAGTACGTATCAAGGAATGCACTGTTACAGACAAAATAATCGTCCAAGAGATCCTTACCTAGTTGTTGCCTCCTTCTATCAATGTTCCCAGCACGGCTGGGCCTGCAGATCTGACCCACAGCTTGGATGACTCGACGGGAATGTGAGGCTCTTGCCATTCTTGATTCGTCATCTCTCCGTCTACCCTCGTCATCCTCTTCCCTCTCATTTTGGGCCCCCTGGCGTTTGAACATTCCTTCTGATTGGTTAAACAATTTTTCCTCTTCCTGATCGATTTCCCACATCATCTTTGAAGAAGAAGAAGAAGAAGACATTGTAAGAAGGAAGCAGAAACTATGAATAATGATAGAGATTTTAGTGAAGAAGGAAGTAGAAACTATGAATAATGATAGAGATCTTGAGAAAATTGGTGTGAGATTTCTGAGGATGGATGGTGGATTATATAGAGGATTCAGAAACGATTAGGTTATAGATAATGCCACATGGCATGCTGTCATTCGTTAAACATCTGGTGAAAATTTATCCTCAAAGATTGTAAATAAATTGTGACACGTGGCACGACGTGATTGGTTAAAAATCTGATCGGAAATCCATCTCTAATAATTGGCTTTTTGGATAATGACACGTGGCGCAACGAGAACAATTAAAAATCTTATCGAAAATCCATCGCCAATAATTGTCTGTTCCGATAATAACACGTGGCGCAACAAGAATGATTACAAATCTTATCAGAAATCTGTCACCAATAATTGTTTTTTTCGATAATGACATGTGGCGCAACGAGAACGATTACAAATCTTATCAGAAATCCGTCACCAATAATTGTCTTTTCCGATAATGACATGTGGCGCAATTAGAACGATTAAAAAATCTTATCGGAAATCCATCACCAATAATTGTCTTTTCTGATAATGACACATGGCACAACAAGAACAATTAAAAATCTTATCCGAAATTACAAATAAAATTATTTTGTATTATTTTATAAATAAAAAAAATAGTAATATTTTATTGCCAATTGCCAGGGCTATTCAAGTGTAACAATGGAGATGCAAAAAGCGATTACTGTTTATTAGGGCAGTTATTGTTAACTTGGTGGATAGCATAGTGGATAGCTCTAGGGGGCTTCCACCACGGTGGAGTTGCTCTGAGGGAAATGGAAAGGACTGGAATTTTTTATTTGATGTTTGGATTGAGTGTTGGGCTCTTTTTTGTGCACGACGTTGATTTTATGAAGTCAAAAGTCAATTGAAATTTGTGTGGTTGAGATTTGATTTGGGGGTAAAAGAGTGATGGAGGGAGTGCCATGTATCCATTTGTTTACCACTCCTCTCATTGTATTTGTAACGTGGGAGATGGAGTGGAGTGATTGAGTTATATGATATGTACATTATTATATGTTAGCTATCTAAATCGGGCGGGTTAGGTTAAGCCAACTCGAACTCAACCTTTACAATTTGGATTGAGGTATAGTTTTGTGTACATGTAAGTTCAATTCAACCGAGTTAGAACTTAACTCGAGGCGGTCTCAAGTTTACCAACTTTATGTAGATCAATCTCATTGATTAGTGCTTACGCAACAAAACCTCACTTAAGCAAAACAATTGAGATCTGTCATATTTTTAGCAGACCAAACCAAAGCTAGTCAATGATCCCACAAAAATAAATATCATTCCTTTTTACGAGACACAAGAAATTAGGAAAGTTTAAGTCCAACAAAATTAGTCTTTACTGGTTAGTTGTCCATCTGCAGTTCGACCACCACATCAATTCCAAGCACAAACAAGAGATGGATTGTGGATACACAGTACTAGTAAGCTTCACTAGTACAACTGTTGATGGAATTGCAATCTGAGCATATTCCAAAATAGCAGCAGCAGCAGGCCGGTGTACGTACCTTCTCCTTTCTTGTAATCTTCTGATCATATTCAGAAGATTAGCTGCGGTGTAATCTTCTTGCTAAAGCTTTCGGCTCCCTTGTTTTCCGGTCAAACCCTCTCACACAAATGAATCCTTCAAAACATAATTACTAATTTTATCAGCAACTGCATTATTTCGCGTCTGTAGCAAGGAACCACATACATTCACTCATAAGTGCTACATGCAAATCAATGTTTCACATCATACCTTTCTTAAAGCAGTCCCGGATTTCTTTGGTCAATAAACCTGGTACGGAGAATGTAAGCTAACAAGCAAAAATTTCCAACCACTGTAATCAATTCCAAAACACATACATATACCTATAAATATTCCCGAGACACTGTTTCCACAATATAGCGTTCGTCTCCTCAAATGTTGTATCGATGACACAGGAACATCGATCGGGTTTTCACTTGTTTTATAATCAGCTAGCACCTGTTGTTCATATTATTATTTCATCATACCAGTTTGGATAGTTCAAATAATATACTTCCTAAATAAATGTCAAGTTTAAATGAGAAAAGAAATAGGCTTTACCTCATTAGCTTGAAAGTATGTTCCATTGAGAGGAAAAGTTCCTCGCATTGCCGTGCGACATGGTATCTGCATGAGGTTAGTTTTTGTTATCTTTTGTAGTTTTGGCGTATGAAAAAATGCAGGTTAAAATACATGCCGAGGGTTATGGGTTCTCCTCACCAAAATTGTTCCTAGAACAGTCTGGGCAGTGTCTTCACCATTGCCGCCCAAAAATTGTCCATTCTCATCAAAGCAAGCGGTTTGACCTTCAGTTGATCCAACAGGATTGCATAGTTTACCTGAATCAAAAGTTGCACAAACAACACCATTCAAGGACTGCATACTTTTGGAAGATTAAAATACAACCAGACACAACAATTGGCTAATCGCTCTTACCAGATGACCATACAACAAGAAGGTAAGGGCAGGGATCATCAGGTTCTCTTCTCTCTAGCTGCATTTGTTTTCATGGAAAAAAAAAATATCAGTGTCTGGAAGTCAAAGATAGCCGACCCCACTTAGTGGGAAAAGGCTTTGTTGTTGTTGTAGTGTCTAGAAGTCAAAGACATCTACATGTATGCCAGTATAAAGCTTTAGAGCAAGAATGCTTGAGATATCTAACCCCTTTCAAAATATATATTCTTTTCGTGTAACAGAGGTTGAATGAACAAGATGTATACCTTGCCGCATGTAATCATTTGGCAATGTAATTCATACCTGTCAAAGATTAGTACTCTAATCAATCAGTAATATTTGTCTTAATACATTCTGTAAACTGGAAAGCAACAATTTTATGGCATGGAGATTATATTGAATCGTCAAAAGAAATCTTAAAATGTTTGTTCATCTCTTAGAAACAAAAAGCCATACAGTGTTTGTAGGTCAAGGGCAGACAGCCTTGGCCACATATATTTATGTATTGAATTCACCGTCGGGTACCTATGCAGAAAGAATGTTAGATGTTCAAGTACGATCTGAAAGTTCTAGTTTCACATTATTTGAAGGATCCCTCAATCGAAATTCTCTCTCTACATATATGTTATATTTCTGACCTCTTTAGATGATGATGTTGAAGGTTCCAATGCAATGGCTGAATAGGGATCCAACCAAGTCGCATAACTATCCGAGCAACATTAGTATCAACCTAATGCAACAGAAGATATAAAAGAAAATTATCAAGCAGCAGAATGAAGCTCTGTACTTCCGATTCATGCTACTTCGATATCTTACCGGGAAGGCATGCTGCTTCAGTGCTAAAAGCCGCACACACTCAACGCATTTCAAGCCAATTCCATCTATACTCAACAGATACTTCCTGGATCATAGGGAAGCCTTAAATGTCCACATTCCCTTGAACATTTAACTACGTAAAATAATATTTGTCTCTTCAATGAGCTTACTTTACTCCTTCAGGTTTTGGAGATTTCGTGCACTTGCCACCAATAATTATTTCTCCTTTGGATTTTTCTTCCATTTGTATTCTGACTCTCTTCGGTTGCTTGTGCCTCAAGTATATGGCATCGTAGCCTCTCTTCTTAGACGTAGATTTATCCTGCGCAGTTGATACATCAGTGACACGAGTAGGAGTTGCAGAGCAGTCATCAACATAGCTACTGAAGATGTTATTATCATCTGCTGCTGGTCCCATTTCTTCAACTTTTGTATTGGAACTGAACCTAAATTAAATTATACAACTATTAGGTACTATTTTAGTTTAGGTAACATTGAAGGATGCAAAGAAAGAGATACGATTGTTGTGAGCAAATTATTCCTTCTTGTTTGACAGACAAGTAAGCCTCATAACGACATGAAAAACAGCAATCCTAATTACATCTTCTCTTGAAAAAAACAACAATTATTTATTTATTTATTTTAAACAAAACAGAGGTTTATACGATATTAGCTCTACGTAGTAGAACAATGTAGGACCCCCAAACCCGAAGGCGAATGTTCCTAACACTGCTGTGGCAGCCTACTGCTCTTCCCTCCATTTCTTTAATTAAACTAATAGTAAGCGAAAACAACAACAATTAAACAACAGTTAATCCGCAAATAGCAAGCTTGAGCTTTTAACAAGATAATTAAAAAAAACTAACAAATATATCATGCAACATATCTTGTTTGTAATCTGTGTACAAGAGCCTTCAACATGCTTGCATGAATTAATGACATTTACCTTGTTTGTAATCTGTGTGCTCCTGCGGTCAAAACTAAACTACTAGCCAGTAATTAATCGAAAAAGGAGGAGATTGGAGTAGTAATTAAAGTAGTTAATTAATTAATTACCAAGGAGTAGCAGAAGAAGAAGCCGCGCTTTGAAAATTCTTTGGCTCCAACTCTGCAATCTTGTTTTTTATCTCATCATCTCTTTGTTCCAAACGCTTATTAGTCTTAAATCTTCTTCTCGTGAAAACTTTAATACCTCCTGCTGCTGCTGCCGCCGCCATTAACAGAAGGTAATTAACATGCAAGCACAAATTATGATAAAAAAACAAAATTAACAAAAGGTGATTAAGCAAGAACATGGGCAGCATTACTTGAAGATGAAGGCTTGATTACGGAAGACATGGGAGATAGACTGTGTCTTCCACTTGAAAGCTTCAAAGGTTGGGAAACGTTGGGTTGTGGGGTTAATTAGTTGGCTTTTGCTAGTAGAAATATTAATTAAAGAGGAAGGTAGGAATCGGCGGTGGTGAGGGGGGATGATGTGACAATCGGCAGGGCCGTGGTTTGATCGCCACGTTTAAGTACCATTTGACATGTCTTTTCTTCATAATTACCATTATTACAACCCATTTTCTTAATCTTGATGGACCATGGATGGTTTTTTGGTTCTCAAGTCTGGACTACGACTCGTTTTTCGTTCGCAGCTGGATCGTTGGAAACCAAGTTCGAGTCCACAAATGCTCTAATTGGTTTTTCGTTCGCAGTTGGATCTTTGGAAACCAAGTTCGAGTCCACAAATGCTCTAATTGTTCCATAGGTTCTTCATGGCCAAACGCTTCTATACCACCAAACCGAAGCTAGTCAATTCAGCTTAAGAATGATCAACCGGATACTTAAGATCACGTTCACCTCCGATTTATAAAGCGGAACAATGAGACAAGATTCACAATAATCAAAACAATATCTAAACCGACAACTTAAAAGTAGTTATGGACTGTATTCCCATGTGGGATTCAAGAAACCAATTCATTCCAAGTAATCTATGATTTACTAGAAGAGCAACTGGCCTCGTTGTAAAGACCCGCTTGCAGCTGCTGCGGAGAAAGCAGGTCTGGCCTTTCAAAAACTTTCACTGCTGAGTTTGCTGCAGCATTAATCTGTAAGGCAACAAGGGAAAGAAGTAGGACAAATTAAAATTTATCATTCTTTCAGCATCAGAGAATTGTTGAATGGAATGCTTTTTCATGTTCAGTAACATAACAATCAAATATCTAATATTTTCTATATGCCATGTCCTAAGAAGCAGAGATCGAGCTAATCTACATAAGACGGGTCATTTCTACAAAGCTTTGCTGGAAGAATTCACCATAAGGCAAGCAACTGAATAGAATTTTTACAGCGAACACGAAATACATACTTTAATTTATTATGAGCCCAAACGATGGACTCTAAGGCATATATATATATATATATATATATATATATTATTTAAGATACATATATTATTTAAGGACCTAAAATATAACAAATAAACAGAAATCATAATTTTAGAACCCAACAAGATCTTGAATGTATAGGAACATATGATTAAAACGTACTTATATGTACCAACTAGGACAACTGTATCCACATAAAATACGAGAAAGGAAACATATGCAAAAGTCTAGCGACTGCTACTCGGTTTATAATTTAGGTATCATCTGCTTAACACGTATTCTCTTGATGACCACTATCTAACGACTCCAGAAGGGTTGAATGTCATGTACTTGCTACAGTTAGGTCTACCGCCGCCAAGCCTGCAAACAAGGTGAACTTTATGTTTTTTATCTCGCAAAGCCACACCTCTTTTATTTTCTGCAGAGAAAATTTCTAGGGTGAACCTGCTAATGCATGATGATGGGACGGTGAAACTCAACTTTACAGGATATTTTGCCGTCCATAGCTCACAAATTCCCTGAATCCAAAGATCAGCCAACTCGTCAGCAGATATCCTTGCATAGTGGAAAGACTCTGGGTTACCCTTGACTTCTAGCAATGTAAATCATTTCTTACAGTGAAAGATTCTAAAGCCTTTCAGTGTTTGTTGATCGATGAATTTCTAAATTTATCTACACTGACAATGAACAAACGGAGTCTATATATATTTTTATCCAATAAAATCAGCACAGAAGGTTAATGGCTTGTGTGGGAAAATAAGAATCAAATGCACAAATCAAGAACTATTACTAGGTTACTTGCAAGCTAAGTCTCAATGGCAATCAGGGGCAAAGTCTCTAGCTCAATGGAAACAGCAACATGCTATAAAAGCACATGCTTACAAAATATAAAGCACTATTGATTCATTCTGTTGGGTCAGTTTTTGTTCGAGTTTAAAGCATCGTTCCATTCGGTCAAAACTTAATATCATACTTGATCCTTCACCAAAAAATAAAGCATCCTTGAATCAAGGACCTTGATCATACAAAAATACAAGCTTCAGTCCCAAATGTGTTATCCAAATGCTATCATAGAAAAAGCAAGTGCCAGTCCCATAAGTGAAAATGTGCAACGGAACTATATAATCGCCAAAGAAGTAATGATTAACGGCGTAATTTAGGATATTTAGGGGTTGGAAATTCATCATCATACCGATTGGGAAGCCATCTTGATCAAAGTTTTTGCAAGCGGCAGTATGCAAAACCTGAACCAAACCACAAGTAAATCCACAAGCATGGTACACAAATTTCCAATCTGTGTTTCCAACAGGTATAAATTAATTACTTCCAATTTATTGGAAGTAGGGTTAAATCAACCACTCAAGTGCACTCAAGTGTGTCTCCTAAGTGGTTAATCAAGTGTGTAGGGTTAGGGTTAAAGCAACCACTCAAGAGCACTCAAGTGTGTCTCCTAAGTGGTTAATCAAGTGCACTCAAGTGTGTCTCCTAAGTGGTTAATCATTTGTTCTCTTTTCTTAGGAGTCCACCGGTTGTGGCATAACTCAAGGAGAGTTCATCTCCTTATATTCGGCTGAACAATTGTAATGTTAGCATAAAAGAAATAATATACAATCCTTGAAAATCAATATGGTATCAGAGCAGGAAAAATAACCTGCTTCTGCTTTACTATCATCTGAATGTGTTCAATCTTCAAAATGGCTGAAGACAATCCAATTGGGTCTGATGCTGAAAGGTCACTGGTTCTTTCCTCCATGAATATGCCTGAGGTGGATGTCAATCCAAATCAAAGATTAAGCTCAGTCTTGTTGAATGAGTTTAATTATTTGCCTTGGTCGAGGGCTGTATCACTTACCCTAGGTGGAAGGTCCAATTTAGGATTCATAAATGGAAGCATCGAAGTTCCTGATGCTTCCTCACCAGCTTATGAATCCTAGCTTAGCAAGGATCAGCTGGTGATGTCATGGCTCCTGAATTCCATGGAACGTAAACTAGCTGAAATATTCAGTTACTCTGAATCTTCACTCCAGCTATGGGAGACTGTCAAGGAAATGTATGGCAGTCAGAACAATGCTGCACAGGTTTTCCAATTAAATAAGGACATCTCCAACCTGCAACAAGAAGGTAAGCCCTTTGTACAACTTCTAGGTAGCATGAAAAGCATGTGGAATGAGTTGGAAATATATCGCCCTCATACCACTGATGCGACTTTGCTACGGAAGAGAGTAGAAGAAGACAAGATATTTCAACTTCTGTCCAGTCTCGACTCAGAATATGAAGACCTACGAAGCCACATACTCATGAACACTGAACTTCCTTCCTTCACCAGTATTTGTGCAACAATTCAACGTGAAGAAGTAAGAAGGAAGGTCATGAACATTGGTACAAAGGCCAATGTATCTGAAGCAAGGGCCTACCTAATCAACGAGAAGAAGTACAAAGTGAAGCATCCAAACTTGAAGTGCCAACACTGTAACTATACGGGCCATGTTAAGGAGACATGTTGGATTTTACATCCAGAATTAAAGCCTGATTTCATGAAGGACAACAAGGGTTCACAGAGAGTGAACCGTACTGTACATCGAGCAAATCATGTGTCTGCCTCCTCTTCCAATGTGTCTGACACAGTCAAGAACTTCACAGCTAATCCACCTGCACTCATGAATGAGTTTGCATTGTATCTTCAAAGAAAGAAAGGAGGGGCTGGAAGTGACCAAATAGACAACATTGAAGATGGAAACCCAATAGCTTTGCTAGGCAAGTTTGCTGGTTTCTTGGCCAACACGAAACACATACCTCAAGAAGACATGCAAGGTATCATGAAAGCTTTCAAAACTGCTCTTAATATAAATATGTTGCATGATTTTTGGGTTGTAGATTTGGGTGCCACAGACCATATGACCAACCATGTGTCTAAGTTTCATAAGTTTGAAAAATTATTAAATCCTTCCCAAGTTTCAATTGCAAATGGTGAAAATGCAAAGGTTTTAGGAAAGGGAAAAATCAACTTAATATCTTATGAAATTGAGTCGGTGGCCTTATATGTTCCTTCCTTTCCATTTCAACTCCTATCTGTGGGAAAAATCACAAATACCTTAAATTGCTTAGCCACATTCTCCCCTCACAATGTTGTTTTTCAGGAATGTGCCACCAAGAAGACGATTGGTGAAGGGTTTTATCTAGATGGTCTCTATTACATATCGAAGAGTAATCCCAGAGGGTTTCAAGCCAAGTCCTACTTTATCCAAGATAACCAATTGTGGCATCGACGTTTAGCTCATCCTTCTCCACCCATTTTGTCAACTTTATTTCCAAACTTAGGGAAGGATGTAATTCCATGTGAAACCTGTCACTTGTCTAAGGCCACTAGATTACCTTTTAACTCTTCCTTGTCCAAGGCTAGTAAGTGTTTTGAACTTGTCCATTCGGATGTATGGGGACCAACTTTAGAATCTTTTGATGGTTATAAGTATTTTGTGATCTTTGTTGATGATTTCTCTAGAGCCACATGGTTGTACCTTCTAAAATCTAAGAATGAAGTTATGGAAGTTTTTAAGGATTTTCATAATCTTGTTAAAAACCATTTCACTTCTCAAATTCAAACTTTAAGGTCTGACAATGGCACCGAATACACATCTCATATCATGACACAATATTTGAGCACTCATGGCATCATGCATCAAACAAGTTGTGTTGGCACACCTCAACAAAATGGCATAGCCGAAAGGAAAAATCATGACTTACTTGAAAAAACTAGAGCACTAATGCTACAAATGAATGTACCAAAGAAATTTTGGTCCCAAGGAGTCATGGCAGCTACCTATATCATAAATAGGTTACCTAGCAGAGTCTTGGAGTTTAAATCACCCCTTGAGGTCATGAAAGGTAGGAAAATCGATCTTTCACACCTTAGAGTCTTTGGTTGTATTTGCTTTGTACATATTCAACCTCATCATCAAGGTAAATTGGACCCTCGAGTTGTTAAATGCATTTTCCTAGGATATTCTTCTACATAAAAGGGATATAAGTGTTATAATACCCAATTAAGGAAATTGATTGTGTCTAAAGATGTTCGATTCCATGAGACTGACCCTTTTTTCAGCAAGTCACTTGAAACTACAAGTCAAGGAGAGTGTATGTTGGAGGTGTTTCCTCTACCAAGAATCGACCTTGATGCTTCAACAAATAGAGTTCTCAGCCATGTCAACACTGAGGCATCACTCACTGAAAGTGGCAATGAAGGCCCTCACTCTGCTGGTACAACGCATGAAGATGGTGACAATCAAGATGATCCTCACAGTATGGCTCAATATGTGAACGAGTGTGAGACAACTCACACAACAGCCCCACGACGCAATCCAATGCGTGAAAGACAACCTCCACCAAGGTTTCAAGACTTCATCACCTACAAACCCAAACATCCAATCTCTAATTATGTGTCATACCAAAATGTGACTCACTCCCATGCTGCATTCCTAAGTAACATTACAAGTTGTAGTGAGCCTCAGAATTTCCATGAGGCTAACAACAAAGAAGTGTGGAAAGAAGCAATGCAAGAAGAACTTAAAGCTCTAGATCAACACAAAACATGGAGTATAACCACACTTCCAAAAGGAAAAAGGGTTGTGGGTTGTAAATGGATTTATAAGATCAAATTCAATTCAGATGGCTCAATTGAGAGGCATAAAGCAAGGTTGGTGGCTAGGGGATTCACTCAAACTTTCGATGTAGATTACAAAGAAACGTTTGCCCCTGTTGCGAAAATGAACTCAGTTAGGGTTCTATTGTCTATGGCTGTCAATAAGGGATGGTCCATGTACCAAATGGACGTGAAGAATGCATTCTTACATGGTGATCTCGAAGAAGAAGTCTATATGAAATTGCCACCAGGGCACCCTCAAAGCAATGAGCATGATTTAGTGTGCAAATTGCACAAATCAATTTATGGACTAAAACAATCCCCCTGAGCTTGGTATGGCAAGCTAAGCTCAGTTCTCATAAGTGTTGGTTTCAAAAGAAGCAATGCTGATTCCTCATTATTTGTTCGCACTGGAGCTGTGGGAAAATTGGTTGTGTTAATCTATGTCGATGACTTAATAATTGCAGGAGATAGTGCTAAAGAGATCTTCAAACTCAAACATTCACTCATAAAAAGGTTTGCAATTAAAGACCTTGGGGTATTGAAGTATTTCCTTGGCATAGAGATGGCAACTTCTCACAAGGGACTATTTCTAAATCAAAGAAAGTATATCCTGGATTTGCTCAAGGAAGTTAACATGAGAGATGCCAAACCTGCAATTACTCCTCTGGATAGCAAGCTCAAACCTAGCTTGGAGGGCACGCCACTCACTAATATACGCCATTATCAGAGGCTTATTGGTAAGTTGATCTACCTAACAATCACCAGACCTGACATCACATATTTCGTAAGTGTCGTAAGCCAATTCATGCAATCTCCCACAATTGAGCATATGAACCTTGTTAAGAGGATATTACGTTACTTAAAAGGGTCTGTGGGTCGTGGCATCATCATGAAGAAGAATGAAAACACACATTTCATGGGATATTGCGATGCAAATTGGGCGGGAAACACAATCGACCCTAAGTCCACAACAGGTTACTGTACATTTGTTGGTGGAAATTTGGTCACATGGAATAGCAGAAAACAAAATGTCATCGCACGCTCAAATGCTGAAGCCGAGTATCATGCAATGGCCTCCACTGCATGTGAGCTGATATGGCTAAAGGGCCTTCTAAGCGACTTAGGAGTGTTTACAACTCTCCCCATGTCCTTATTTTGTGACAATCAGACAGCAATGCATATAGCATCAAACCCATCGTTTCACGAGAGGACGAAACATATTGAAGTTGACTGTCATTATGTTCGGGAACAAGTCCAGTCGAAAGTGATTCAGACTCATTATACCAGAAGCTGTGATCGACTGGCCGACATTGTCACCAAACCCTTGGCTTCTCACCAGTTTCAACGACTTTTGTCCAAGCTTGGATCCATAAATCTTCTGGATCTAGCTTGAGGGGGAGTATTGGAAGTAGGGTTAAATCAACCACTCAAGTGCACTCAAGTGTGTCTCCTAAGTGGTTAATCAAGTGTGTAGGGTTAGGGTTAAAACAGCCACTCAAGAGCACTCAAGTGTGTCTCCTAAGTGGTTAATCAAGTGCACTCAAGTGTGTCTCCTAAGTGGTTAATCATTTGTTGTCTTTTCTTAGGAGTCCACCGGTGTGGCATAACTCAAGGAGAGTTCATCTCCTTATATTCGGCTGAACAATTGTAATGTTAGCATGAAAGAAATAATATACAATCCTTGAAAATCAACACAATTATATCCCAATTCTCTTTCTTCTTGTTTCTCGCCAAGGTCTAAAATATCGATGATATCGGAAATATCGGTAGTCCAAAGCACGGAAATTTCAATGGAAATATCAGGATATTATCGATATCGATAAAAATTGAATAAAAACCACGGAAATTATAAGAAAAACTTGGAAATTTTTATTGAAACTTTGCAGGATGTTTATCTAGTCAATTATCTATTAGTTTATCACAAAAAATTGGAAGAAAATTGATCACTCATATATTTCATGCATTTATACCATCCATTTCTAAAGTCTTTGTGATGTTTTTGTGTTAAAATGGTTGCATTTTACCTTACCTTGTGTTAGTGTGCAGTTAAATTTGCTTTAAGATCAATTTCAAGCAAAAAGGAGAAAAGGAAATAATAAAAACAAACAAAAGAATTGGAAGTGGAGCTTGTCTCCACGGGTGGTGTTTGAAAAAGAAATCAGAAAGCAAAGTGGGAGAGTGAGGATGAAGGGAAGAGCACACGGAAGTGGGAAAGAAAGAGAAGAAAAAAATAAAATAAAATAAAAGTGTGGAGGGAACACACGGCATTTCCGGAAAGAGGAAAGAAAAGATGGTAGAAAAGAGGAGAACATAGGGTGCCCACTATGAAGTGGAGTTTGGTTGGTCTTCCACTTGTAGCTTTGGTTGGTTTTGGAAATTATTGCCTTTTGTTGAAGGCAATACACGAAAAGAGGAGAGGAAGACAGAGTGGAGGACGGACAAAATGGAGCAACAGAGGAGTATTCATTGCAGCAGAAAATAAAGGTGTGCAGCTCTCATTAGACTTACAGAGTAGAGAGTTTCAGAGAGCAACAGAGCAGAAAAAGGAGGAGAAGATCGGAGAGCTTGTTTTGTAAAAAGGGTTGTTTTCCTTCTTTGATTCTTCATGGATAATTTCTTATGTATCCAAATAATTATGTGTAACTAATTTCTTTTCGCTAGAGTGAGGCCATGAGTCACAACATGATTACATAGATTTCTCTTTCAATTGCTTAAGTGTTGTTACATGCTTTCTTTGATATTTTCAATCTCTAAATTAAACTATTTATGTGTCTTGATGATTGATCACCATTAGGATGCTTAGAAAAGTCATTGGATGCAATTTTGAACAAATGTCACGTTAAAATTGGTTATGCTTCTTGTGATTGAGGATTGTAATTTCTCCTAAGGTAAATATCATACTCTTAGGGATTACATGGTTTAACAAAAGGATTTTCATCAAGATTAATGAATCATTCATGTTTATATTTAATCCAAATGTCATGGATAAATTGCATGTAGTGGTAAGCGTTTTAACTTGAATGTCACAAGTAAAACATACACAAGGAAAACCCAACCTTCAAAGCATATGTGTTTTCGATTACTTAAGCAATTGGAAGAGCTATGTAGGAGTGTTGTTGGTAAAGGTTGAACTCTAGCATATTGTCAATCTATTTTTCTTCAATCATTTATTTTATCTTGAATTTCCTCATTTACTTGTTTTGTTTAGTTGAATCATTATTTCTATAAGCCATTTCCCTTTTTAAATGTTTGTTTAAGTCACGTACAATAGTATTTAGTTTTGTTGAATTAGTGTAGTTCTTAGAGTTAACTAAGTTAAATACACAAAAGCTCATAAATTGTTTATACTAGTCCCTGAGGAGATCGACCTTGCTTGAGTCATTCTATACTACAACACTTGTTCTCTTGCAAAAAATTTCTATGGTTTAACCCTTTGTTTTACAAGTGGTAAAATCGTTATCAAGAAATTGGCGCCGTTGCTGGGGACTGTGCCAACAGTTCCCAAGCTTTTGTGTTTATTTTTCTTATGCTTATGTTTATGTCTTATTTTTATTAATCATTAAAAAAAACAGCAATTAATTTAGTTGAGTTTCGATCTTTGATTAAGTGCAGTGGATGTGTGGTGTGAGATTTTTGGTCTTTGTTTAACTAACTAATGGTTGCCAATTTGCATAAACTGTGTTTTTTATTCATCCAGGTTTACTTACTTTCTTTTCCTTTTTGTTGTTTAGTTAGTTTCTGTTAAGTTTTATTTTATTTTACTTTTATTTTTATTGTGGCTTAATATTTATGTTGTTTGTTCAGGTGTAGTATATGGTGATTGGAACAAGGTCCAAGAATCAAGTGCTTATTCCTTACGACCCTGAACATTGGTGATACTTTTCTTAAGGATTTGTTCCTTGATCCTGAGAGCAACACATCTATTTTCCAACCTTTGGCACCAGTTGCACACATGGCCCTAGCCTTACCTGCAGCAGGTCAACCTTTAAGGAATTCATTGGCAGCGAGAGTCAATGCAGTGCCAAGGTGCATTATATATCCAGATGTGGAAGATGGGACAACCTTTGAAATTAAACCTCACATCCTCAACATATTGCCATCCTTTCATGGGTTGCCAAACAGTGATCCCAACATGCATTTGGCTGATTTTATTGAGGCATGTGACAACACCATAATCAGATGTTTCTCTTCTAAAGCTATCAAGTTACGCTTGTTCCCATTCTCTTTGAAAGACAAAGCCAAGGCGTGGCTGCATTCTCTGCCTGCCAATAGCATTACAACATGGACAGAATTGCAAGAAAAATTTCTCAATAAGTTTTTTCCTTCTTCCAAGACTCTTGCACTCAAGAAAGAGATATTGGATTTCGCTCAAAAGCCAAACGAGTCTTTCCATGAAGCTTGGGAACGGTATAATGAGATGTACACAAAATGTCCTCATGCTGGGTTTGATTCTAACTTTCAAATGAACATATTTTATGATGGTCTCAATGCCACCACCAAGAGTCAAGTGAATGCATCTGCTGGAGCGTCACTAATGTCAAAATCAGCAAGGGAAGCATTTGAGTTATTTGATATGATGGCTTCTGAATCCCAACAATGGACAGAAGAACAAACACAAAAGAGGGGAGTTTTTGAGATTTCTCAGAGTTCTCCTAATGTTTCTGCTCAAATTGCTAAAATGTAAAAGAATTTTAATGCCAAGTTTGCTGCCTTAATGCAGGTCTCTTCCATGCCCAATACCCAAGAAGCTTGCATCATTTGTAGTGAGACAACTCATGACATCACTCAATGCCCCAACAAGGATAGCTACCCTGAGCTTGTGCAAGAGCATGTGAATATGGTGAATAATTTCATTAGACCCAGAAGTGACTCTTATTCCAATACATATAATCCTGGGTGGAAGAACCATCCCAATCTTAGTTGGGGTGGCAACCAACAGCCACGTCAATACCAACAGTCTTACCAATCAACTAGTGAGACTAAGAAACCATCTCTTGAAGATCAAATGTCACAGCTAGCTCAACATATGTCCGCTTTCTCTAATAGCACCCCGCTTTCTCTAATAGCACCAACAATTTTGTCCAATCCACACAAAATAACATTCAGAATCTCACGGCATCAGTGGGGAATTTGGAGACTCAAGTTGGACAGCTTGCTACCATGTTCAATGAAAGAGAGAAAGGAAAGTTCCCAAGCCAATCTGAGCAAAATCCAAGAGGGATGGAGCATTGCAAAGTAATATGGACATTGAGAAGTGGCAAGAGCTATGACAACAGAGACGTGGTGCACCATGAAGCCGAAGTGGAAGAAGAATAGCTTATTGAAAGTGCACCGTTAGCTGCAAAGTCTCGGTCAGAGGCTATTTCTGCAGCAGGTATTCCAGATCCTAGTGCAAGTGACAAAGTGCAATCTCGACCCAACTTTGATGCAAACAAGGAAAAAGGCCTTGGTAGTTTATTTGCACCTTCTGACAAGCCACCATACAAGCCACCTTTGCCATTTCCACAACGACAGCAACAACGTTCCAAGGATCAACAATGCATTGAATTCATGAAGACATTGGCTAAGGTTCAAATTAATTTGCCTCTATTAGATGCTATTAAACATATCCCATCATATGCCAAATTTCTGAATGAGCTATGTTCTAAAAAGAAAAAGTTCTTGGAATACAAGAAGGTGATTTTAACTGAGCAATGCAGTGCTGTCCTCTTACATAAGCTACCACCCAAGAAGAAAGATCCAGGGAGTTTCACTATCTCTTGTACTATTGGTAGTCTTGATTTTCATAAAGTATTGATTGATTTAGGAGCAAATGTTAACCTTATGCCTTATTCTGTTTTCAAAAATTAGGTGAAGGAGAACTCAAGCCCACATGTGTGAGTCTTCAATTGGCAGATAGGTCCGTGACCTATCCTTTGGGTATTCTGGAAAATATGATTATTAAAGTGGATAAATTATATCTTCCAGCTGATTTCATTGTACTTGACATAGAGGAAGACAAGGAAGTGCCTCTCATTTTAGGCCGACCGTTCATGGCCACCGCCCGGACACTTATTGATGTAGAAGCAGGTACTTTAACCTTAAGAGTGCAAGGAGAGTCAATTGTATTCAAAATCTTTGAAGCTGTCAAGCATCCTTTCGAACCTAAAGAGTGTTTTCATGTTGATGTTTTGGATGGGATTATGCATGCAAACTTTGCCTCACAATCATCTAACGATGAGCTGTTAACTTGCCTCACCAACCATGATGCTACTTTATCTATGGAAGAAAATGTGGTGGACATCATTGCTGCATTGGATAGTGCACCAATTCATAATCCAAAGTGGCGACATGTTTATGAAAGCCTTGGAGTGCCTAAGCAGCCTCTTCTTCCTTCAAGTGAGCAAGCTCTGAAGTTAAAGCTCAAGCTACTACCGAGCCACCTCAAGTATGCTTATCTCGGGGTGAATGAGACCTTGCCTGTTATTATTGCTGCTAATCTTAATGACACGGAGGAAGACAAATTACTAAGAGTTCTTCGCAAGTATCAAGATGCTCCGGGGTGGACACTTGCTGACATAAAGGGCATTAGTCCAGCTTTGTGCATGCATAGGATTTTTATGGAGGCTGGGACTAAACCAACTGTTGAAGCTCAAAGACGTCTAAATCTGAACATGAAGGAAGTTGTAAGAGTTGAGGTGATGAAGTTACTCGATGCAGGTATCATTTATCCAATCTCGGATAGCAAATGGGTGAGCCCGACTCAGGTGGTTCCAAAGAAAACTGGTATTACTATGGTGAATAATGATAACAATGAGCTTGTACCTACAAGGATGACCACCGGATGGCGAATGTGTGTTAACTATAGAAAGCCCAATAACAGCACTAGAAATGATCATTTTCCGCTGCCATTCATTGATCAGATGCTTGAGAGACTAACTGGTCATTATTTCTATTGTTTCTTAGATGGTTATTCAGGGTACAACCAAATTCCAATTGCCCCTGAGGATCAAGAGAAGACAACGTTTACATGCTCTTTTGGTACATTTGCATACAGACGAATGCCATTTGGATTGTGCAATGCCCCTGCCACTTTCCAACGATGCATGATGAGTATTTTTTCCAGAATGGTTGAAAATATTGTTGAGGTTTTTATGGATGACTTTTCTGTTTTTGGTAATTCTTTCGATATATGTTTGGATAACTTGTCTTTGGTTTTGGAAAGATGCAGGGAGACTAATCTTGTGTTAAATTGGGAGAAATTCCATTTTATGGTTAAGCATGGCATTGTGCTAGTGTTGGAAATATGCCCTGAAAGTCAATCTTTGGAAGAAACCTTTCAGGACAAATGAATCGATGTATGGATGATTCTTATACATCAAATGGCAAAGACACGAATTAGGACTATCTCAATAAACGATATATGTCCTAAATAGTGTATCCATGGACAGTGGATCGATTGAAGAAGTAATCTAATGATGTTAGACTACAGAGACCTTCTTCACATAACCAAATGTCCAAAAAGGTTCCTGGTCGTTGGATTGTCGGAGGGATACTGACAATGCGTAGATCGGTACATACTGTGTCTGCTTCAATTGGAAGGATGGAAAGTCTCATCCCATTTGTGTTGTGACACTAAGACAAGTATGTAGGTGCTCATTAGGGGAATGAGTTCACTGAACACAATCGAACGAGAGTACTTGCATGGAGGTCTACTCACATGTCAAGCAAGTAACTCTAATGGTTGGAAAGATGTAAGTAATCCTTAGACCTGAGGCATCGTCGTTGTCTTGTGGTTAAGTACTTAATCTTTGATTATGTCAAAGTCTCCCCATTCGAGGGTGTCCACGGCATAATTGGGGTTAAGCCACTTAGTCATGAAGGCAAGTGTATGCGCAACAAGGAATCTCTAATCCTCGATAAGAGAGGAAGAATACTCTAAGATATGATTCGGGAATCTTCGGCCGAAGTATCGAGCGTAATAAAGGAAAGCGTTCCTATACGACTCAATTGAATCATATAAGAAGGAATAATCACATTAGGGGTTTGACATAATATATCCATACCCTAATGATGTGATTGAGAGTATTGTATTAGAGAAGGATCGAATTACATTGTAATTCCAACTGAATAGGTTCTCCGAATAAACTTCTACATTAGCTTGGGTAGCTATGACATATGGTTAGATGTCACTCATAGCTTGTGAGTTCTTCTAGATGATTGAATGTACTCATCAAAGAAGAAAGGTGAATTGAAATGAAGTTTCAATTCACTAAGTGATTGAATTAAATTGGATTGGTGCCAATCACCTCACTGCCTTGCTAATTAGAACCTAAAAGATTGTTCACCAATACACTATTGTAGTGAGTAACTAATGGATGATGGAAATAATTAATTGGATTAATTAATTGTTGTGATTAATTTAGAAAGTCTAAAGAAATCATAAAAGCGATAAAGATCGTTTTGGGCTTAAGAAACGTTCGGGTTTAATTGGGCCCATTGGGCCTAAACCCATTGGGCTTTTATTCAAGCATTGGATGACTTGAAATAATAAAAGCCCAAAGCCCAAACAAACAACAAAGAGGCCGGCCACTTTAAGGTGGAAAGGGTGAGATATTTAGTCAAGTGTTGACTAGGTTTCTTTTGTCTATATAAGGAACTTTATAAGATATTGTTCATTAGGGTTTTTGTGTGGTTAAAACAACAAAGAGGCAAAAGAATATCTCTCTAAAATCACTACAAAGGCCGGCCACCAAAGAGGGTGATTTAGCTAACAATCTTTCACCCTTTTGGTTATTCCTTCATCCTTTTCACTACACTAGTGGGTGAGGATCTTTAGAGGTTTCCTACTTTGGGAACTTGAAGAGAACCTAGGAGCACTCATTGTAACAAAGTGGAGGAGGCAAGGAAGGAAGCTAGGCTCAAGGAGTTCAAGGAACAAAGGGCTTGGAGGTGGTCCATCCTTGGTCTCAAGTCTAGATCAAGAGGTATAAGACTAAACCTTCACTTTGTTCTTTTCTCTAAAATTTTATTTGATGCATTATATATAAACCTATGAACCTTGAAGGGGATTTGCATGACTATAGCTTTGATAATATGTTATAAATGCTTCCGCTGCTTTCGTATATCTAAATTGTTTTGGATATGCATCATAGTCATTTAGAAATCCCATACATGAATCTCATAGATTTCCCTTCAGCTAGGACATCTAATTTCAAGCAAAGGAATAGAGGTCGACAAGGCAAAGATTGAGGTGATCGCCAAATTACCACCACCAACTTCTGTGAAGAATGTGAGATCTTTCTTGGGACATGCTGGTTTTTATCGAAGATTCATCAAGGATTTTTCCAAAATTAGTCGTCCTCTTTGTAATTTACTTGCTAAAGATGCTTGTTTTCATTTTAATGCAGATTGTCATGATGCTTTCAACAAATTGGATCTTCTCACATCAGCCCCAATTATAACAGCTCCAAATTGGACCCTTCATTTTGAGCTCATGTGCGATGCTTCCGATTACGCTGTGGGTGCTGTCCTTGGTCAGCGACGTGACAAACTTCCCCATGTTATATATTATGCCAGCCGCACTTTGAATGATGCTCAGCTGAATTATGCCACTACGGAAAAAGAATTACTTGCAGTGGTATTTGCTCTTGAAAAGTTTCAATCGTACTTAATTGATGCTAAAGTCATTGTGTATTCTGATCATTCTGCTCTCAAGTACTTATTGTCTAAAAAATAGGCCAAACCACGATTGATTCGATGGGTCCTTCTCTTGCAAGAATTTGATTTGGAGATCCTAGATAAAAAGGGACGTGAGAATGTTGTGGCGGATCATCTCTCCAGATTAGTAAATGCAAGCACTGATGAGGCAGATTCATTGCCCCTGCAAGAGAGCTTTCCAGACGAGCAACTTCTAGCGGTTACTCATCAAGTACCATGGTATGTTGACATCGCAAATTATTTGGCATCTGGAGAAATACCATCAGAGTTCAGTTACCAACAAAGGAAGAAGTTCCTCTCCACTGTAAAACACTACTTTTGGGATGAGCCATACCTGTTCAAGCATTACCAAGATCAAATCATTCGTCGGTGTGTCCCCTTAGAAGAACAAGAAAGCATTTTGAAGTTTGCTCATCATTATGCATGTGGTGGTCATTTTGGACCAAGAAGGACTGCGGCCAAGATCTTACAGAGTGGTTTCTTTTGGCCATCTTTATTCAAAGATGCTTACCTATGGTGCCAGGCTTGTGATAAGTGTCAAAGAGTTGGCAATCTTTCTCAAAGAAATGAGATGCCCCAACAAAGTTTTTTGGTGATTGAGCTATTTGATGTCTGGGGTATAGACTTCATGGGACCTTTCCCTTCTTCACATGGCAATCTCTACATCTTGGTGGCGATTGATTATGTCTCTAAGTGGGTGGAGGCAATAGCTTCTCCAACATGCAAAAGTTCTGTGGTGTTAGGTTTCTTGCAGAATACTATTTTTCCCCGATTTGGAGTACCTTGTGCTATCATCAGTGACGAAGGTACGCATTTCTTAAATCGCACCATGGCTGCCCTTTGTGCCAAGTATCATATTCACCATCGCATAGCCACCCCATACCATCCATAGACATCTAGACAAGTTGAAGTATCTAATCGTGAGCTCAAGAGGATTCTTGAGAAAACTGTCAGTTCATCTCGAAAAGATTGGAGTTTAAAGCTTACTGATGCTTTGTGGGCATATAGGACAGCTTATAAGACACCAATTGGGATGTCTCATTTTCGTTTGGTGTATGGGAAAGCTTGCCATCTGCCTATGGAACTTGAGCACAAGGCATAATGGGCTATTAAGCACCTCAATTTTGACTACCAGGTAGATGGAGAAAAGCGGAAGCTGCAATTGAATGAACTGGAAGAAATAAGGAATGATGCTTATGAGAATGCAAAGATTTACAAGGATAAGACCAAGAAATTTCATGATGCTCACATCCTTCGTAAAGAGTTTCAACCGAGTCAGAAGGTTTTGCTTTTTAATTTGAGACTAAAACTATTCCCAGGAAAGCTCAAATCACATTGGAATGGTCCATATCTTGTTGTACAGGTCCATCTTCATGGGGCTGTGGATATCCAAAACATGCAAACTGGTTTTATCTTCAAAGTTAATGGGCATCGCTTGAAGTTATACAAGGAGTCTCCATACGATCTTGCTAAGGATTCCATCACTTTGAAGGAACCTGTTATTTGAATCAAACTGCTAACAGAATGTCTAGCTCTAGACAGTAACTAAAGCGCTTCTTGGGAGGCAACCCAAGTTTTCTATCTTTCATCTTTTGTTTGAATAATTTTAAATGTTCTTGTTCTGTTTTTCTCTTGTTTTCTAGTTTGTGTTTAAGTCCTACTTTTGCTCCCTTATGCAGGTAATGATTTTGCAGTCTCTACAACAACTTCTTGAAAAGTTTCTTAATCCCACGGGTTATTCACACATTTGTTATGCATAATGGGACGTGTTGAAACAAGTTTGGGGATGATTTGGAATTCTACCATGGAAAAAAAAATGCATTTTTACTGTTGCTCTCCTCGCCTACACAAATTGGTGTGTTCTTTCCTTTTCTTTATGTGTCTTTATTTCATTTTGTATTTCTTTCCTTCCATTTTTATGTCTTATTGTTCAAAATTCCTTTCATTATCATTGGGGACAATGTTATAATTAAGTTTGGGGGTGGAAATATATTTCGTTAGTTTACTTCTTTTTTTTTTTTTTTTTAAACAATTTGCATTTTTGTTATTGTTTGTAGCTACTTCTCAATTCAATGATGAGATTTGATCTTAATTTCCTTCTTACTTTCAAGAAGTCTAAGTTCTTTTCGTTGTCTTTGTGTTAACTGTGATTTCCAGCAATCAACTTGAAAAATAAATGTGCCTAGTCTTGTCAATGTGAAACTTGAGCATGATTTAGCGTTTCATATGTGAATCATGTGAGATTATGTAAACCTTGTGAGTTTTTGAGCCTATACATGATTGAACCATTATGCATCAATCTCATTCCTTCTTGTGCGTATGATCTCACTGTACATGTATCTCTAGAACTTGCTTTATACTTCACGATTCATTAATCAATTCATGTAATAACTTGGAAGTGATATAGACCATCTTTGGATCGTTTGAGCCTTTTGTGCATACCTTATATGCTATGTTTATCCGTAGTAGCCCATTGAGCCTTTAACTAAGCTATTTCTTTGTTAGACACATCTCTTTACCTTGCTCCGATATTGGAGTTGAGCCCATACACAGAAATCGATTCCTTATTGTTTTGAGAAAGTATTACATGGGTTGTGCTCTTGGGGGTTTCATTTATGTAGAAAGATAGATGGAGCATGTGTATTACAATGAAATGTGAATTTGATGGCTGATGTAGCTTTTGCAGATTTATGCATAGCTTTGCAGATTTGTTTCTTTAAAAAAAAAAAAAAAAGGGAATGGGAGAGTGTTGATTTGTTGAAAATGTGTCTGCGGAATATAAATTTCCTTTTGAAGTTGAATTTGGGGAGTAACAGGTGCTCAAGGTTTTATTATTTTGCTTTCAATTTGAGGTGGTGTGATATTGAGGTGTTGGAAAACTACTAAAGTGTACTTTCTCAAAAATTTTTATTTCCATATCCTTTCTTTCATTAGCCTATCACCTTTAGCCCCATTACAACCGTAATAAAGTCCTATTGATCCAAGGTATTACTTAAATATTGATAGCGAGTTAGGTGGACAAGCAAGCATATGGCGGCATGTACAATGAGATCACTTGAGTGAAACACATTAACCAAAACTTATGAGTGAATGAGCGTATGTCTTGTGAGAAGCTCACATGTTTGCATATGATGATTTAAAGGAGCTTGGAATTGCATTGACATGGCTAGCTCACACATGACATTTCAACGTTTTGTTTGAAGGAAATTTGGTTAATTATTGGATGATGTTTTGAGCTCTTGTTGCTTAGTTCTTGGCTGTTTGTTTCATGGTTAGCACTTATCTCTGAAATCGAAATTGAGAAGTTGGCTACTAAGTTGTTGAATCTAGTCTTAGTTGAGTGGTTTTGTTTTGTGTTTTGTTTTGCTAGAGGACTAGCAAAAATGTAAGTTTGAGGGTATTTGATCACTCATATATTTCATGCATTTATACCATCCATTTCTAAAGTCTTTGTGATGTTTTTGTGTTAAAATGGTTGCATTTTACCTTACCTTGTGTTAGTGTGCAGTTAAATTTGCTTTAGGATCAATTTCAAGCAAAAAGGAGAAAAGGAAATAATAAAAACAAACAAAAGAATTGGAAGTGGAGCTTGTCTCCACGGGTGGTGTTTGAAAAAGAAATCAGAAAGCAAAGTGGGAGAGTGAGGATGAAGGGAGGAGCACATGGAAGTGGGAAAGAAAGAGAAGAAAAAAATAAAATAAAATAAAAGTGTGGAGGGAACACACGGCATTTCCGGAAAGAGGAAAGAAAAGATGGTAGAAAAGAGGAGAACATGGGGTGCCCACTATGAAGTGGAGTTTGGTTGGTCTTCCACTTGTAGCTTTGGTTGGTTTTGGCAATTATTGCCTTTTGTTGAAGGCAATAATTGAAGGCAATACACGAAAGGAGGAGGGGAAGACAGAGTGGAGGACGGACAGAATGGAGCAGCAGATGAGTATTCATTGCAGTAGAAAATAAAGGTGTGCAGCTCTCATTAGACTTACAGAGTAGAGAGTTGCAGAGAGCAACATAGCAGAAAAAGGAGGAGAAGATCGGAGAGCTTGTTTTGTAAAAAGGGTTGTTTTCCTTCTTTGATTCTTCATGGATAATTTCTTATGTATTCAAATAATTATGTGTAACTAATTTCTTTTCACTAGAGTGAGGCCATGAGTCGCAACATGATTACGTAGATTTCTCTTTCAATTGCTTAAGTGTTGTTACATGCTTGCTTTGATATTTTCAATCTCTAAATTAAACTATCTATGTGTCTTGATGATTGATCACCATTAGGATGCTTAGAAAAGTCATTGGATGCAATTTTGAACAAATTTCACGTTAAAATTGGTTATGCTTCTTGTGATTGAGGATTGTAATTTCTCCTAAGGTAAATATCATACTCTTAGGGATTACATGGTTTAACAAAATGATTTTCATCAAGATTAATGAATCATTTATGTTTATATTTAATCCAAATGTCATGGATAAATTGCATGTAGTGGTATGCGTTTTAACTTGAATGTCACAAGTAAAACATACACAAGGAAAACCCAACCTTCAAAGCATATGTGTTTTCGATTACTTAAGCAATTGGAAGAGCTACGTAGGAGTGTTGTTGGTAAAGGTTGAACTCTAGTATATTGTCAATCTATTTTTCTTCAATCATTTATTTTATCTTGAATTTCCTCATTTACTTGTTTTGTTTAGTTGAATCATTATTTCTATAAGCCATTTCCCTTTTTAAATGTTTGTTTAAGTCACGTACAATAGTATTTAGTTTTGTTGAATTAGTGTAGTTCTTAGAGTTAACTAAGTTAAATACACAAAAGCTCATAAATTGTTTATACCAGTCCCTGAGGAGATCGACCTTGCTTAAGCCATTCTATACAACAATGCTTGTTCTCTTGCAAGAATTTTCTATGGTTTAACCCTTTGTTTTACAAGTGGTAAAATTGTTATCAAAAATGCATTGCATGATGGATTTAACTGATTTAAGTTTATTATATAGTGAGCTGACAAACATTGTGAGCGTAGAAAATATGTAGTAATTAATTAAAGAAGTTTAAACACACCAAAATCATTTATATATAATGAAGTAGTACAATACTTTACACTTTATACATTGCATGGTAAGATACATGAGTGACTTAGTACCACATAGAGTTCCAATCAAGGTCTAAAATATCGATGATATCGGAAATATCGGTAATCCAAAAACACGAAAATTTCGATGGAAATATCAGGATATTATCGATATTTTAGACCTTGTCGCTAACCAACCAGTGGGGTTTTTGTTCAAACTCAAATATTTCAAAACAATAAAAAATAAAAAAACTTACATCCCTCGGCCACCAGCAAGAGCTTCCTCTGATGAGTCTTTCCATTCATCAATTCTTAAAAATTAATCCTAATTATTTCACGCTTAATTAATTACGTTGAGAGAGAGAGAAAAATAAAAAAACTTACATCCCTCGGCCACCAGCAAGAGCTTCCTCTGATGAGTCTTTCCATTCATCAATTCTTAAAAATTAATCCTAATTATTTCACGCTTAATTAATTACGTTGAGAGAGAGAGAGAGAGAGACTTACACCTAGGCCTGTCATTTTTAACCCAACCCGTTAACCCGACCCGACCCAACCCGTTAAAATTAGTATTTGGGTGGGTGGTTAACGGGTCGGGTGGTTAACGGGTCAACCCGTTAATCACCCGTTAAATAACAGGTCAGTTTGGGTGAACCCGCGAAACCCATTAACCACCCGTTAACACCCGTTAGTAAGGATTTTTGTGTAATTTCAATAGATTTCAAAACCCTCAGGTTCCTACTAGGTCTCTCGCTGGTAGCTTGTCGCTGCCTCCCTTGCACGCCGTTCCTTGCTCTCTGAGACTAAGAGTTGCTCGTCGCTACCTCGCTCGCGCGCCGTTCGTTGCTCTCTGAGATTGAGAGATCGCACGCCGTTCGCTGCCTCATCTTCTTCCCTAAAAAATCTTACTGAACTCCATCACTCTCTCTCTGGTAAGCTTCGATTCTGCATATTAGATTCATCTATTTTTTCTCAGATTAGATTCGATTTTAGGTGGACTCTGCAGATTAGATTCGACCCTTTTCAGGGTTTTTTTTGTTTGTTGTGTTTTGGATATTGGGTTTTTTTAGGTGGACTCCATCACTCTCTCTCTGGTAAGTCTCTGTGTCGCTAGAGACTGTACAGAAATGATAGACGTGTTCCGATGAGCAGTTGGGATGGTTTAGAAGGAACTAAAGACTTAAGGGACAAAGATAGTTTAGACATATGGGTCAAGAGGTTCGAGCTAAAGAGATGGAACTTAGTCCAGTCTGCTTCAAGGACTTCTGTTGGGATAGTTTTATGTACAAAAGAAAAGGGATTAGATTTTTGTTGGGATATGGTTCTTTGTTTCTTGTACATTCGAAATAAAAAATAGCACACAGATGAGCTGGATTTCTGTTGTGATGTATGTATTATGAAAGTTTCAAATTGGTAATCTGAATTGTAAGTTGCCTCAGCTTATAGAATTTTTTCGGTTTCCCGGAAATGAATTCCTCTGTCCTATCTTTAGATAATTCCGTGGCATCTCATAGTTTCTGAATACTGTCTACCTATGTATCTTTTGTGCTATTAACTTATAACTCGAGAGTCTGTTTATAGTATGAAATCATATCCACATGAATTAGATCCAACGGTGATTTGTATTAATTCGATTTATGTTAGGATTGTGTAAAGGTAAGGAAAGTTCGGTCAATGACATCTTTTTAGTAAAGATGAGATCAAGAAGGATACAAAAGGAAAGTATTGTACAAGTTTTCCTATGCAACCTTCTTGGTTGTATATTGATTGTAATTGTGATGCTCAGAAACTTTTATGTTTCTCGTATGTGTTTATGTAAGAACACTTTCATATTTCTGATCACCGGCCCTTCTGATTGTTCTCGTGCCTTTACTCTTGAGAGCAATAAATGGCCGAGAAGTTATTTCTCTTAGGATGCTTCTTACCTAAGCTCAGTTTCAGTAGCTTCTTAGTTCTTACTCATGCATAAATGGAGAAACTCAGGACTCGGGTCTTTGTATGCTTTACGCCTCACATGATTCCTAATTTCTTATGGGTGTTTATTTGTTAGACAAATTTTTTAGTATCGTCAGTTTTTCATTTTGGAGTACTATTCTTATATTGGTAGTCTGTGTCCCAAGGCAGCTCTGTTATGTATCATAAACCGCTGCTTTCATAATCATTTTGAGAGATTTGCTCTGCTGTAGGCTTAAGCCATAATTTGAGAGGTTTACTATTCATACTTCGCTCATGTTTCAAGGACTTCTGATTTGTTATGTAATTTTGGGTCTGAATTATGATTTGGTTTGTTTCTGAAGCTGTGAAATTTGTCATTGGTTCAGTCAAATTCTGCATCTTTCATTCACGTCTTTTCATTTATGGTTAGTGCAGATGGATATTGATGAAGAGAACACTGAGGCTATGGAAATGTCAACATTCAATCTAAGTGATACGCAAGGTACAATAAGTGCACCAAGTCCTTCAAAGAGAAAGGCTAAAGGTATGCGAGTAGGTAAGATACGTCAAAAGAGATCCCGTGTTTGGACTTTGTTTGAAGAATTGCCTATTGGTCCTGATAATAAACAACATGCGAAGTGTAAAAACTGTGGGATAGTTTACGTATGTGATAGTAATTGTGGGACGAAAAACTTATTGAATCATATGGATACGTGTAGTAAAAAACATCACATTGATATGAAAAAATCTCAAGTTGGATTGCGTTCTCCTCAGTTTAACCATATTAGTTTTTGTGAGCTATTGATTGAGGCTATAGTTAAGCATGATTTGCCTTTTAGGTTTGTTGAATACGAGGGCATTAGAACTTTGTTTAAATACATATCTCCTGATATCAAACTGCCCTGTAGAAATACAGTTAAGAAACATGTGTTGAGGATGTTTGAAGATGAAAAGATAAGACTTCGAGATTGGTTAAATACAGTTGAGGGAAGAATTTGTTTGACATCTGACCTATGGTCTTCTGCTACAACTGATGGATATCTCACACTCACAGCTCACTTTGTTGACAAAGAATGGAAAATGCACAAAAGAATTTTAAATTTTTGTCGCATGCCTCCTCCACATACCGGGATTGCTTTGTCTGAAAAAATTAACGCCTTATTAGTTGAGTGGGGGATTGAAAACAAACTGTTTTCCATTACTTTGGATAATGCCTCTGCAAATGATTGTTCTGTTGAGTTATTGAAGAAACAATTAAATTTTAGAGGTTTGCTATTAATGGATGGAAAGTTCTTCCATGTTCGTTGCTGTGCTCACATTCTAAACTTGATAGTCCAAGATGGACTAAAGGAAATTGATGGATCAGTGACGAAAGTTCGTGAGTGCATCAAATATATAAAGTGTTCAGAAGGGAGAAAAAATAAGTTTTTTGCTTGCGTTGCACAAGTAGGGTTGGCAGGTAGTAAAAGAGGGTTGAGACAAGATGTGCCTACTAGATGTAATTCGACATATACAATGCTTGATAGTGCCATTTTCTATCGTCGTGCTTTTCTCAATTTGGCACTTGTTGATTCTAATTTTAGTTCATGTCCTTCCTTGGAAGAGTGGGATAAAATAGAGAAGATTTCCAATTTCTTGGGGTATTTTTATGAAGTTACTTGCTTATTTTCCGGAACAAATTACCCTACATCAAACTTGTTTTTCCCAAAAGTGTTCAAAGTCCATTATTGTATTCAAGATGCCATGGAAGATTGTGATGATTTCATGAGACGGATGGGGAGTTATATGAATCTGAAGTTTGAAAAGTATTGGTCAGAGTATAGTTTGATCCTTGCCATTGCAGTGATTCTTGATCCTCGCTATAAATTGCAATTTGTAGAGTGGGGTTATGACAAACTTTATGGTAAGGAGTCGAGAGAGTTGAAGGATGTTAGTGACACATTGTTTGCACTCTTTGGTTGTTACATGGACAAGTTCTCTCATCTTCTTGTATCCAACCCGGTTAATCAAACTCCTACTCAAATAAAAGTTGGAGACAAACTTTTTGAGGTAGTATTTATATTTGTTATTCCTCTTTTTATACTTTTTATATGCATCTTTATATTGTACGTTGATCTTTGTTTCTATTTTGTTTTTATATGTAGGAATTTGATAATATTTATCAAGATGGGTCAACTTCAGTTGAAAAAACTGAATTACATCTATATGTTGAAGGAAAGAGACTCGATAGAAAACAAGAGTTGGATATTCTTTCATGGTGGAAACTGGAGCAATTTCGTTATCCCGTACTTTCTCGTATGGCTTCTGATGTGTTAACAATTCCTATCTCAACTGCTGCCTCGGAATCAGCATTTAGTATTAGTGGTAGGGTGCTTGATCAATATCGAAGTTCTTTGTTGCCTGAAACCGTTCAAGCCTTGCTATGTACTAGAGATTGGCTTTTTGGCAAAGAAGGTAAATTTCATATTTCTTTGTATTTTTTTTGTTTTTGCTTATATAATAGTTTATAATTGTTTTTCCCTTTTTCTTTTTATGTTTAGCTTTAGAGAAAGAGGGTGCTGACTTGGAAGAACTTACTGAAGAAATTTTTGACATGAGCCTTAACGAAAACTCGGGACAATGCTCCAGTAGTATTAGTCTTGATTAAGTATGGTATGTTTTTTAACTTGTTCTTTTAAAGACAATGCTCCAGTTAAGCTAAGGCATAGTGTGTTAAAGGCTATATAGGTGATGAGTGAAGTGTAGTTGGAAAATGACTCTTCTCGTTCAGCATTTCTCCATTTTTCTTATTGTTGTGTTCTTTATTATTGCAGGTGGAAGCTAATTAGAATGCTGCTAACTTTGGCTTGGGAGGATCAACCAAGCAATTATATAGGTGATGAGTGAAGTGTAGTTGGAAAATGATTGCCACACGTACATTGTCTGGGTGAGGAAGGGCTACAAGAAGTTGAAGCATGTATCTGTTTTAATAGGGCATTAGACATTACCTATAGTAGAACTTGTACTTGTGCTCTTTTTACTGCACTAAAGAGCGCTGTTTTAAATTAATCGAGCAAAAGCACTTTCCCATTATAATAGCGTTCTGTTATAATGGCTACATGAGCAACTTGAGGTGAGGGCATGCGCTTGGTACCACTTAGTCGAGCAAAAGCACTTTTAATTGTAATCTGTCATTCCATGTTGGCTCATGAATTGCATTGCATCCTCTGCCGGATTTTTGCATTGAATGAAATGTGTAAAAAAAAACACAAAAAAAACAAAAAAACCAAAAAAAACCAAAAAAAAAAAAAAAAAAAACAGTAACGGGTGAAATGGGTGACCCGTTAAGACCCGTTAACTTAACGGGTTGGGTTTGGGTGACCCGTTAGCTTAACGGGTTGGGTTTGGGTGACCCGTTAGCTTAACGGGTCGGGTTAAACCCGACCCAAACCCAATAAATCCGACCCGTTTACAGGCCTACTTACACCCAACCGTAATGGCGGTCGAACAAAAGGCGTTTGGAAGGCGAATTTGAGGACTCCATTATCTCTCTCTGAACGTCTCTCGAGTGAGAAAAGAAGAGACGAAGCAGGACAAGTCGTTGGAAATTTGGGCTGAATATGATATGGGGCTGGCCCATTTTCTTGTGGCACTTTTCGTAAATATAGACAACTACCGCAGTTAATATTTGAAAAACAGTTCCACATTACAAACCGCCTTAGTTTTCCCGCTTCGTTCGAATCTCCCTTGGCTCTCTCCCGATTCTCTCTCTCTGGGAGCTCTGGGAATGGCGAACGTGAAAGAAACAGCTCAATTTCCACAAAAATCCATGAATTCAGGTACTTTTCCTTTTACTTTTCACCGATTCATCAATTCACCCCTCTCATTTTTCCTCGGAAAATTTAGAAACTGAGTTCTTAATTTGAATTAGTCTGAATTCGATCATTTTCCAGTGGAGCAATTATCTGTTTGATACAAATTCTGGAGAATTTTATTGTTTCGGTTAACTATTTGATTAGAATTTCGATTAGAAAGATTACGATTGATTTGTGCTGGAAATGGTAGGATTAATGGAGTGAAGAAATCTTAAATGTTGGATTGTGATTGCAGGTGGTGGTGGTGGGGTTTGTATGATGAGCAATACATGGAGGGACGAACAACATCCATCCTTCATCAACTTCGTCTCCACTTTCCTCGCCGCAAACTCTTTCCGCCTCAACTTTGTCCCAATTACCCCCGTAATTTCCTTCAATTTAATCATGTGATCTCATGTTAAAAGGACAAAAGAACTGAAAAGAAAATAATTTTGGTGCATCTGATGGTTGGATTTGCACTGCAGGACTTCATTTTCAACTGTGGGGGTTCATCTGTGGCATTCATTTTCATGACTAGCTTGGATTCCGGTACCATCTCGCAATTCTTCGGCAGGTGAACAAGTTAATTGCTTTTGTTTTTCGGTGCCTCTTGCATGCGTGTGTGCTTGTGTTTTGTGTTTGACGTGATCAATTTTATTATTTGTACAGAGTTCAGAAGCTGAAGCTGCAATTTGCAAATCTATACGTTGTCATCACGCTCCCAACCAAGGAGCAAAACGATTTGTTTGTTCGTTCTTACTTCAAGTGAGCTTTGTCAAAACTCGAAAGAAACTTCTGTCCAATTGATTTTTGATATGTCAAAACGATACAAATGGTTTTTAAATCTGTGAAGATTTGGGATGGAACTGGGCAAGCCAACATTCGTTCTGGTTAAGGACTTGGAAATGGGGTTCGAGAAGATAACGAAAATAGCTCATTCTCGTGGGGGTAATAAAATCTTGCCCAAGGCTCACTTACCTTATTCATGAATTGTTTTCCAAGTAATTTGTCTAAGACTCTTAAGCAAACACTGATTACAGTGTGCAAGCGAGGGGATGCCACAACAAAATTGAAGGCTGAGGTTAGTGTGAATTTTGACCGTATTTATGTAGAATGCTTTGGTTTTTAGGAGTTAGGACCTCAAAACATCCCCATTTTGTTCAATTTTGTTGGAGAAGAGGAAGCAAACGGTGCAAACACCAGGCATATTTCAAAAAGTGATCACAGCCATTCCGGGCATCGACAATCATGATGCAAATGCGGTACTTATCTCATCCTAATCAACGAAATTGATTTGTATAATCATACGTTGGTTTCTTATTCTGGGTAATTTGTTCAGCTTAACCAGGCTATCAGATCGATCGAAGGAATTGCCAAAGCATCAAATGAGCACATTATGGAAAACACAGACCTCTCAGCTGACAAGGCACAAGTGCTTTCAAGGTTTTTCAGAGATCCAAAGTTTTACCTCAGTCCTAAGATCAACTGAGAGGAGTAGCTCGTTTATCTCAGTAAATGTCAAAGTACTGCTTTAAACACAATCAGGGTCACGTATTGAAAACCATGATTATTATTATTTCTCTTTTTAGTTCCGTACATAAAGGATTTGAGAGGGTTTCAGGAGACAAATAACGTGCTCCGCTTAAACACTCCCGAATGAACGAAAACTATATACCCCCAAATCCCTAGCAGGTAATAACTATTCCTCATATCAAAAAGCTACACTTACACTTCTCAGGAGCCACAACAGATCCGCATCTCAAAAAGGTACACAACTCGGGCTGTGTTACACCATATTTCAATCTTCGGGCTGCGGGCTTCCCCCCATATGACGGGGCACCAAGGTATGAAGCAAGCCGCAACAGGTCACTGAAGACTTCGCCAGCAGTGACTTCAGCAGCAGCACCAGGTCCACGTATTATGGGGTTGAGCTTTGTATCTAGTTGTTGTCAATGCAATTATATTATCTGCCCCGGAAAGCTGAGCAAATGGATGATCATTCTTGTACGTCTGCAGCTTCACTTCCCCTTTCTGATTGACCATGTCAACCACCCCAACAAATCTCAAGACTTGCAGATATCAAAAAGAAAAGTCAGCAGGGAAGATGAGAATCATTTCAACATATCAAAGACCAACAACAACAACAACAACAAAGCCTTTTCCCACTAAGTGGGGTCATGAATCCTAGAACGCCATTGCGCTCGGTTTTGTGTCATGTCCTCTGTTAGATCCAAGTACTCAAGTCTTTTCTTAGGGTCTCTTCCAAAGTTTTCCTAGGTCTTCCTCTACCCCTTCGGCCCTGAACCTCTGTCCCGTAGTCACATTTTCGAACCGGAGCGTTAGTAGGCCTTCTTTGCACATGTCCAAACCACTGGAACCGATTTTCTCTCATATTTCCTTCAATTTTGGCTACTCCTACTTTACCTCGGATATCCTCATTCCCAATCTTATCCTTTCTCGTGTGCCCATACATCCCACGAAGCATCCTCATCTCCGCTACACCCATTTTGTGTACGTGTTGATGCTTCACCGCCCGACATTCTGTGCCATACAACATCGCTGGCCTTATTGCCGTCCTATAAAATTTTCCCTTGAGCTTCAGTGGCCTACGACGGTCACACAACACGTCGGATGCACTCTTACACTTCCTCCATCCAGCTTGTATTTTATGGTTGAGATCTCCATCTAATTCTCCGTTCTCTTGCAAGATAGATCCTAGGTAGCGAAAACGGTCACTTTTTGTGATCTTCGCTAGATTGCTCCGGTCATTAGTGTGGATAAGTATATAAATGGATAGAGATAGGAAAGCAAACACAAGATGTACGTGGTTCACCCAGATTGGCTACGTCCACGGAATAGAGGAGTTCTCATTAATTGTGAAGAGTTTACACAAGTACATAGGTTCAAGCTCTCCTTTAGTGAGTACAAGTGAATGATTTAGTATAAATGACATTAGGAAATATTGTGGGAGAATGATCTCGTAACCACGAAACTTCTAAGTACCGGAGTGTGGTATCGTCTTGACTTGCCTTATCTGTCTCATAGGTAGATGTGGCATCTTCTCTGGAAGTACTCTTCCTCCATCCAGGGGTGGTATCTGTAACTGGTGGAGATGCACAAGGTAATGTATCAATTTCACTTGAAGCTTACTTGTAGTTTCAGGCTTGGTCAAGCGCGATACAAACCATGTAGTAGGAGTCCCCCAAGTCGCCGAGCTAGGGGATCTGCTGAAAGAGGTGACATACAAGGTAAGCAATCAGAGCTCCGGCTGATTGTTCACATTCTCCCTATCTTGCAGGCAGCATGAAGGATAAAGAGAAGAAAAATGAGAAGAGATGATATGGGATACTTTTGCTTTTGAAGAAGTAACTTTCCACATGCTTATTCTTGAACTGGGCTGGAGGGTTTTCTGGTTTCCTTCAGAGTATAAGGCCGACTGAAGAATTTGAGGGTCAAAACAAGTCCATCAAATCTAGAGTACGTTCGACCCTGCTGATATGGGATACTTTTGCTTTTGACAGAGTAGTGGATGTATCGGCATGTGTGCTGTTACGCTTGTCTCCACATGCTTCCTTGTATCCTTCTCACTTGTCCTATCTGTTCCTCAGGCAGATGCGGTATCTTCCCTGGAAGCCTAAGATGTTGAAGATGAGTACTCGAGAGCAATGCCAGGTAAGTAATCAGGTAAGGGGTTCCAGGCAGTCAGTTCCTGGCTGGAAGCTTGATTCCAAGTGCTGACTGATTGCTCTCTTTCTCCTTGTCTTGCAGGTAAGAACAAGGCCAAAGGAAAAGACAGGGAAAAAGCATGATATGGGATACTCTTGCTTTTAACCCTGATGATATGAGATATTCTTGCTCTAGTATAGCTTGTTTACAGAGGTGTTATCGGGGGGAAAGAAAGCTGAATATTTCGAAAGGCTTCGTTGGGAGTGCCCTCTCAGATAAGAGGAGGGGTTGAGCATTTTTGCAGGTCTGCCTGTCCGTTGGGGATGGAGGTCGACATACATAGGAGTCTCCCTAACATCAAGTAATAATGTTATTCCTTTACCCTGCTTGGTCATAGCACGGTAGTGGGAGCTGCCAGCTTCACATGTTTTAACTCTGTCAGAGCACTTTGAAAAAGTGGTCTGTGGTATCTGGAAAACTGATGTTGCGTGTGAAGATTACAGACAAGCTTTATCCAAGGAGATCCAGCTCTTGAAGTTGGGAAAGTGGTGCCTCTTCGGTTTTCGAACAAGCAATCCTGTCGGGGATCTGGCTCTGAAGATTCGGAGAACGATGCCTCTTCGATTTTTGAGAAAGCAATCCTGCTGGGGGTCTGGCTCTCGAGATTCGGAGAGCGGTGTCTCTTCGTTTTTTGAGAAAGTAATCATGTTGGAAGTCTGGCTCTCGAGATTCGGAGGGCGGTGCCTCTTTGATTTTGGAGCAAGCAATCTTGTTGGGAGTGTTTTCTCGAATGTGAGTAAAGGTTGGGCATGTTTGCTAGTATACCTTGCCACGAAGCACAGAGGTTGACACACAGGGACTTTCCAATTATCCAGCAGTGGTACTGTTCCTTTACCCTCTCTTCGATTTTTGAGAAAGTAATCATGTTGGGAGTCTGGCTCTCGAGATTCGGAAGGCGGTGCCTCTTCGATTTTGGAGCAAGCAATCTTGTTGGGAGTGTTTTCTCGAATGTGAGTAAAGGTTGGGCATGTTTGCTAGTCTACCTTGCCACGAAGCACAGAGGTTGACACATAGGGACTTTCCAATTATCCAGCAGTGGTATTGTTCCTTTACCCTTTCTTCGATTTTTGAGAAAGTAATAATGTTGGGAGTCTGGCTCTCGAGATTCGGAGGGTGGTGCCTCTTCGATTTTGGAGCAAGTAATCTTGTTGGGAGTGTTTTCTCGAATGTGAGTAAAGGTTGGGCATGTTTGCTAGTCTACCTTGCCACGAAGCACAGAGGTTGACACACCGGGACTTTCCAATTATCCAGCAGTGGTACTGTTCCTTTACCCTTGTGGGTAATAATATGGTAGCTAAACCTTCAAAATTTATGTGTCTAAACTTTGTTAGTGTTGTTTCTTTGCTATTCTTTTACCCTTCTTGGTCAGAGCGATGTAGTGGGAGCTGCAAGCTTCACGTGTCTCAACTTTGTCAGATAACTTTGGCAAAGTTATCTGTGGTACCCATGAGCTACTGTTGCGTGTGGGAAGTGGGTGATTGAACAGTACGATTCATGTGTTTTCTACTTCGCCAGAAATCTTCGACAGAATGCCCATAATTTCCGCAAAGCTGAGTGTGCGTGTGACAGGTGCTGACAAGGCTGGAAAAGTAGGTGCCTCTTCGATTTCTGAGATCGGCCATCGTGGTCTCTGAGCAGCCCAACTTTTGAGAAAGCAAGCCTCTTCGATTTCTGAGATCGGCCTTCGTGGTCTTTGAGCAGCCCAGCTTTTGAGAAAGCAAACGCTTCTTCGATTTCTGAGATCGACCCTCATGGTCTCTGAGCAGCCCAGCTTTTGAGAAAGCAAACGCCTCTTCGATTTCTGAGCAGGCGCCTCTTCGATTTCTGAAGCTTCATCGAGTGCAGATTTTTATAGGGGCTAACATTAAGTTCCAAAGCACACTTGAATATCCACCAGTAGAAGCTCCATTCTTGCACTTCTAAGATCTTGATTTGTCCGACCTCTTCTCTCTTCAACACCTTTGAAAATGTCTGGCCCCTCCGACCGTCGTTTTGACTTGAACCTTGTTGAAGAGGTAGCCCCGCCTTCTTCAGACAACATATGGCGCCCATCCTTCGTCTCCCCTACTGGTCCTCTTACCGTTGGGGATTCCGTGATGAAGAATGATATGACCGCTGCGGTAGTGGCCAGGAACCTTCTCACTCCCAAAGATAACAGACTACTTTCCAAACGGTCTGATGAGTTGGCTGTTAAGGATTCTTTGGCTCTTAGTGTTCAGTGTGCAGGTTCTGTGTCTAATATGGCCCAACGCCTATTTGCTCGAACCCGCCAAGTTGAATCATTGGCGGCTGAAGTGATGAGTCTCAAACAGGAGATTAGAGGGCTCAAGCATGAGAATAAACAGTTGCACCGGCTCGCACATGACTATGCTACAAACATGAAGAGGAAGCTTGACCATATGAAGGAATCTGATGGTCAGGTTTTACTTGATCATCAGAGATTTGTGGGTTTGTTCCAAAGGCATTTATTGCCTTCGTCTTCTGGGGCTGTACTGCGTAATGAAGCTCCAAATGATCAACCTCTGATGCCTCCTCCTTCTAGGGTTCTGTCCAGTACTGAGGCTCCGAATGATCCCCCTCCAGTGCCTTCTCTTTCTGGGGCTCTACCGACTGCTGAGACTTCTCCTAAGCAAACTTTGTGAAGGCTCCCTCTTGTTTGTTTATTTTGACTCAAGTATATGTACATATTTGTAACTTATCGGGGATATCAATAAATAAGCTTTCCTTCATTTCAACGTATTGTGTTAAATACACCAAAACCTTCTTCGCTAAGTTCTTTGAATTTTCTTTTGTTGAAGCTTTGTGAGTGGAGCATGTAGGTTGAGGTAGCGTTCCCTTAATTTCCCGAGTGAGGAAAACTTCTCGGTTGGAGACTTGGAAAATCCAAGTCACTGAGTGGGATCAGCTATATGAATCTTAGAACGACATTGTGTTCTGTCCTGTGTCATGTCCTCCGTTAGATCCAAGTACTCTAAGTCTTTTCTTAGGGTCTCTTCCAAAGTTTTCCTAGGTCTTCCTCTACCCCTTCGGCCCTGAACCTCTGTCCCATAGTCGCATCTTCTAATCGGAGCGTCAGTAGGCCTTCTTTGCACATGTCCAAACCACCGTAACCGATTTTCTCTCATCTTTCCTTCAATTTTGGCTACTCCTACTTTACCCCGGATATCCTCATTCCTAATCTTATCCTTTCTCGTGTGCCCACACATCCAACGAAGCATCCTCATCTCCGCTACACCCATTTTGTGTACGTGTTGATGCTTCACCACCCAACATTCTGTGCCATACAGCATCGCTGGCCTTATTGCCGTCCTATAAAATTTTCCCTTGAGCTTCAGTGGCATACGGCGGTCACACAACACGCCGGATGCACTCTTCCACTTCATCCATCCAGCTTGTATTCTATGGTTGAGATCTCCATCTAATTCTCCGTTCTTTTGCAAGATAGATCCTAGGTAACGAAAACGGTCGCTCTTTGGTATTTCTTGATCTCCGATCCTCACCCCTAACTCGTTTTGGCCTCCATTTGCACTGAACTTGCACTCCATATATTCTGTCTTTGATCGGCTTAGGCGAAGACCTTTAGATTTCAACACTTCTCTCCAAAGGTTAAGCTTTGCATTTACCCCTTCCTGAGTTTCATCTATCAACACTATATCGTCTGCGAAAAGCATACACCAAGGAATATCATCTTGAATATGTCATGTTAACTCATCCATTACCAACACAAAAAGGTAAGGACTTAAGGATGAGCCTTGATGTAATCCTACAGTTATGGGAAAGCTTTCGGTTTGTCCTTCATGAGTTATTACGGCAGTCTTTGCTCCTTCATACATATCCTGTATAGCTTGGATATATGCTACTCGTACTCCTTTCTTCTCTAAAATCCTCCAAAGAATGTCTCTTGGGACCCTATCATACGCTTTTTCCAAATCTATAAAGACCATGTGTAAATCCTTTTTCCCATCTCTATATCTTTCCATCAATCTTCGTAAGAGATAGATTGCCTCCATGGTTGAGCGCCCTGGCATGAACCCGAATTGGTTGTCCGAAACCCGTGTCTCTTGCCTCAATCTATGCTCAATGACTCTCTCCCAGAGCTTCATTGTATGACCCATTAGCTTAATACCCCTATAGTTCATGCAATTTTGTACATCGCCCTTATTCTTGTAGATAGGCACCAAAGTGCTCGTTCGCCACTCATTTGGCATCTTCTTCGTTTTCAAAATCCTATTGAAAAGGTCAGTGAGCCATGTTATACCCGTCTCTCCCAAAACTTTCCACACTTCGATTAGTATATCGTCTGGGCCTACTGTTTTTCTATGCTTCATCTTCTTCAAAGCTACAACCATTTCTTCCTTCCGGATTCTACGATAAAAAGAGTAGTTTCTACACTCTTCTGAGTTACTCAACTCCCCTAAAGAATCACTCCTTTCATGTCCTTCATTGAAAAGATTATGAAAATAACCTTTCCATCTGTCTTTAACCGCGTTCTCTGTAGCAAGAACCTTTCCATCCTCATCCTTGATGCACCTCATTTGGTTTAGGTCCCTTGTCTTCTTTTCCCTTGTTCTAGCTAGTTTATAGATATCCAACTCTCCTTCTTTGGTATCTAGTCGCTTATACATATCGTCATAAGCCGCTAACTTAGCTTATCTCACAGCTTTCTTCGCCTCTTGCTTCGCTTTTCTATACCTTTCACCATTTTCATCGGTCCTATCCTTGTATAAGGCTTTACAACATTCCTTCTTAGCCTTCACCTTTGTTTGTACCTCCTCATTCCACCACCAAGATTCCTTTTAGTGTGGGGCAAAGCCCTTGGACTCTCCTAATACCTCTTTTGCTACTTTTCGAATACAACTAGCCATGGAATCCCACATTTGGTTAGCTTCCCCCTCTCTATCCCACACACACTGGGTGATTACTTTCTCTTTGAAAATGGCTTGTTTTTCTTCTTTTAGATTCCACCATCTAGTCCTTGGGCACTTCCAAGTCTTGTTCTTTTTTCTCACTCTTTTGATATGTACATCCATCACCAACAAGCGATGTTGATTAGCCACGCTCTCTCCTGGTATAACTTTGCAATCCTTACAAGTTATAGGATCCCCTTTCCTCATTAGAAGAAAATCTATTTGTGTTTTTGACGACCCACTCTTGTAGGTGATCACATGTTCTTCTCTCTTCTTAAAGAAGGTGTTGGCTAAGAAGAGATCATAGACCAAAAAAAAAAAAAAACAAGAGGGGAAAGTGCTCGTCATCTACTATATTATTGTATATCCCTGCCCAGAGAACTCGGAAAATAAAACTATCCACTTTCTCAAAACTATTATCGCCAATAAAAATCCATAGCGCATGTCAACACAACGTAAAGAAATAATGCATCATCGAAGGAAACCAGAATGATATGATTCAAATATTTATAAGAGACGTCCAATGGCCCATGGACAGCTAGTAAGCTTCTAAACAACCACTCGATTAATATATCGATCAAATATCGCTAGGTTAAGATTGTGGTATCACACAGGAATAAGAGAAGAAATGTATATGAGAGATACTTACTCCTCCTGCATCCTCAGCTGTCTGTCTTTTCTTACTCATCTCTTGATCAAATTGTGGAAGTTTTTGCATGAATTCCTCGGCTGATGCACTATCCTGAAAACATCTCATCCAAAATTCAATTGTTAATGGTGAGCTTTTGCACTTGGTAATGTACATTAGAAAATGATTTTACCTTCAACGGTTCTGGCACAAGGGCTTTCAACCGGGATGTCAGAGAGTTCCAGCTTAAGACCAGATTCCCTAGCAAGCATTATCACCTGCATTTGATGGTTTTACTTAGGTGGCAAATCGCACACAAAACAAATAAGCAAAAATCAAGAAAGCTGAGATTGGAGTTTGGGCATGGGGGCCCAAATAAGATGGCGTTGATCTTTTATCAACAATGCAAACTATAGGGTCTCGTTCAAAATTTGAGGACGTAAACTGATTAAACAGACGAAACATCATCACATTATAAGCCTACATAACTAAGCAGACAAAAAATAGGACATAGCACCTTTCTACAAACATCTGTTCCAGATAGGTCATCCCATGGATCCGGCTCAGTATAACCTGCCTACTTTGCTTCAGCCACCACCTCACTAAAAGTGCGTCCTCCAGTGAAATTGTTGAAGATATAACTCAGAGTACCACTGCAACATCAAATGATAGAAGCAAGACTTGTGTTGAAAGTCATATGAGGTGTGCATTTGCAGACATCAAGATTTTACGTGTAAACAAAGGTGTTACTCCATTAAAAAAAAAGAGGAACTACTCTTGTAATATTTTCAATTTGCACAGAGAGAAGATACAAATCAAGAGTTCTCCACAAACCTGAAGATGCCTTCAATACACAATATTTTTGTCTCCAGTTTCGAGGAGACCTTGTAATGTATTAATAATTGGCAGACCAGCTCCAACAGTAGCGTCATAGATAGAAGTAATGTGTATATGATTGCCGTTGAAGAAGTCGTAATTTTAAATACTGCATGAAGAAAAGCAATGTCATAACCGATTAAACCCAAAAAAAACACACACACGCATGTACACAAGATATGAACACTTTTATTGCATAATCAGAATGCATTATTATTTTAGGAAAACTAATGAAACCCTATTTTAGGAAAACTAATGAAAAGGGTTTGAAAACTTTAAATGTTAACCAAAAACCATGTACTAACTTTATTTAATGGTTAGAACAAAGCCCAATAATAAACCAGTCCAATTAAAATGGCCCAAATATTAAATTTCCGATTTTGTCCCTGACAGCAAAGCCTATGTCCGTCTAATATCTCCCTTCATTTATGGAGGATCTCTCTCCTACTGTCCGTCTCCCCCATTTCTTCTTGCCATTCTAAACCTTTCATTTTTCTTTCTAATTTCGCATCGCAGCTCCATCTCTGTCTTTGCCAGTATGCAAAACCCACATATCCGGCCCCAAACTTAATTTTGTGCCGTCTTCATCTCTGTCAAAATCACAGAGGATCACCGATTCTCTCTCCCAAAATTTCCCAGTAAAGATGAGCAAGGGACCTGGACTTTTAACCATCGGCAAAAAAGCAAGGTTAAGCAATCATTTTCACACTCTCTCTCTCTCTCTCTTCGTCTCTGCGATATTTCTACTGTTTTTTCGTCTCTCGATTGCGCGTAATTAGTATCTAAAACCCTGCATTTTGGCTTTTGTTGCAGATCTTCTGACGAATGACTACAGCTCCGATTGAAAATTCACTGTCTCGATTGTGTCAGTTTGGAGTTGTTACTATGTATCATCTCTTTTCTTTGTTTCATATTATTATAGACTTCGATATTTATATGCATGCATCTAATATTGACATGGATCTAAGCACAAATCTCAGAAAACAGAGGTATAAATCTTTATCTTTGACTTTTTTATTCAAATTGTTGTGCTTATTGAGCTACAAAACAACCAATGTCTGATATATTTGTATGTATAGTTTGTGAATTGGGCATGAACATTTATTTGGGTAAGCTTGAATTCTGCATATAAACTGTTTGTTTAGGTTAATTTGTTGTCTGGAGCTGAAACTTTCCTTGCTGCTATTTATCTATTTCTATTGACCTTTCGCATTAGCGAAAATGATAAATGACAATATTCATTTAATTACCTTGCCACGATTTAGCTGTACCTCTAAAGACCTATCTACCTAATGGAGATATTGATTTGATTGCTTTGGGTGTTGTGAATGTTGAGGAGGCGCTGGCCAATGACATTTGCACTGTCCTTGAAAGGGAATATCAAAATATGGCTACTGAGTTTATGGTGAAAGATGTCTAGTTGATTCGGACTAAGGTTTTTAGCTTTTACCTCTTAACTTTATTAGATTGATGATAGGTATAAGTTACAACTTAGTGTTGACGCTGCCATCTATGTCTAGTAAAGTTTTTGTGTTGAATTGATGTTGTGTAACTTGCATTTCCCTTTAGTTAAATTATTACGTGCTTGTCTATGTCATTAGTCATTATTTTGATTCTAGTTAACAAACTTTTGATTTTCCTCTGTAAGACTATTTGTTTTTGTTGTGGCAGGTCAAGCTTGTAAAGTGCCTTGTACAAAATATTGGGGTCGATATTTACTTCACTCAGTTTGGAGGGCTATGTACACTATGCTTTCATGTGCAGGTAGTCATTTACACAGAGCTGAATTGAAAATGAAGTTCAATTTCTCACAAATGAATTAAATGATTTACCAGATTTCATTCGTATAATCAGATTCTTTTTGGGAAGCTCTGAGTTGTCTAATGAAACTGGTATTTCAAGTCTTCTATTAAAAGTATATGTTGACTTATGCCTTATAACCGATAACCTTGAATGCTATGCAATTAGTCGTACTCTGTTGGGTGGTGACTCCACCTGCTTCTGTTCTTTTCATATAGTTTTACTTTAATCTTATGATATGTTTTTGGTGATCTGAGTGGTTTGTGATTTTTTGGATGTATGTCCCTCGTTATTTAGCTTCCCTAAACATATCCATGATGAGCTCTCATAATAGCACCTTGCTTTAATTAGTATGCTACTGCGTTTGAAAAGATGTTCTTGGTGCCCATCATGGTTTGATTTCGACATATACTTTGGAGACTTTGGTTCTGTATATTTTCCATCTCTTCCATTCATCGTTGTATGGTCCTCCAGCGGTGAGTGATTTAACGCTTTAGCACTAGGAAACTAAACCGAATCGAATTTTTTATTTTTTTTTATTTTTCTGTTTGGTTGATGAGAAAATGATGAAAAAGTTGGTGCTGAAATCTATGTGAATTCGTGTACCTTGATTGGCACTTTGATGGAATTTGATCTGACAATGCATGTTGCAGTGGAGGAGAAGCACATGCTCGAATAGGAAGGGGGTATGACCATGATGGATATACCAATTAACAGGCTTATAAGATGCCGAGGGTATCTGCCAATGGGAAAAAGCAAATCTAATGCATCCCATGCGGCATGATGAACAACTCTCGTGGGGTACGTTGGACCTCCAGGAGAAATGAAGCTATACAGACAAGCCTTTAACCTTGTGTTTGTGGCCATTCTCAGCTCCTTGGGGTTCTTAAGTTTAGTAGGATATACAACATATGATTATGTAACAAGTAGATATGTTTTCTACAAACAAGTTTCTTCCTTTCAGGGGTGTTGAATTAAGTGTACAAATTAAGCTTGAGCACCCGAATTGGTACTACTTTCTTGTTCGAGCGCATGTCAACCATGCAAAAATGACCTATTACCGATTGATACATCATGCATGGTCATTGCCAATAAAGTTAGATGGCGAGTTCAAAATATGTGGAAAGTTTTCTTGAAATTACATCAAATGATTTTTGAGCCTATGAGCAACTAAACTATACAAGCCCTAGTTTAGTTTAGATCAAATGATTTCTTAAACCAAACACTAGTATTATCACTATTTTGTAAACTAGTACTGTGACTATTTCGTAAACTAAACACTGATTATTTCTTAAACCAAAAACTAATTATTTCGTAAACTAAACACTGACTATTTCTTAAACCAAACACTAACTATTTCGTAAACTAAATAGACTATTTCTTAAATTGAACATTGACTACTTCTTAAACCAAACACTATTTCTTACACTAAACATTGACTACTTCTTAAACTGAACAATATTTCTTAAACTAAACATTAACTATTTCTTAAACGAAACACTAATACTATCACTACTTCTTAAACTGAACATTGATTATTTCATAAATTGAACACTAACTATTTCTTAAACTGAACGCTAGTACTATTACTATTTTGTAAACTAAACACTGACTATTTCTTAAACTAAAAACCTTGTAAACTAAATACTAATTATTTCTTAAGCCTAACACTAGTACTATCACTATTTTGTAAACTAAATAGACTATTTATTAAACCAAGTAATAGTACTATCACTATTTTGTAAACTAAGCACTGACTATTTCTAAAACCAAACACTAGTATTATCACTATTTTGTAAACTAGTACTGTGACTATTTCGTAAACTAAATACTAACTATTTCTTAAACTAAAAACTAACTATTTCGTAAACTAAACACTGATTATTTCTTAAACCAAAAACTAACTATTTCCTACCTGATTTGGATGCCTTTTAACATTACATGTTGAGTCGTTTATCAAGTTTCAAGTTACTAAATAGCTAGTCCACTTTTAGAATGTTTTTCTTCGAGTATTTATGTGAACGTACATGGACATGTTTTTGTGGGTGAGAGTGGCTAATTGCCTTTTCTTTTCCTAGACTATTTATTCTCTTGTAGTCCTAGTTTTTCATGCATTTGGTGTTAGGAGAGACAGGTATAGCATGGCTCACTGACCTTTTTAATAGAATTTTGAAAACGAAGAAGATGCCAAATGAGTGGCGAAAGAGCACTTTGGTGCCTATCTACAAGAATAAGGACGACGTACAAAATTGCATGAACTATAGGGGTATTAAGCTAATGAGTCATACAATGAAGCTCTGGGAGAGAGTCATTGAGCATAGATTAAGGTAAGAGACACGAGTTTCGAACAACCAATTCGGGTTCATGCCAGAGCGCTCAACCATGGAGGCAATCTATCTCTTACGAAGATTGATGGAAAGATATAGAGATGGGAAAAAGGATTTACACATAGTCTTTATAGATTTGGAAAAAGCGTATGATAGGGTCCCAAGAGACATTCTTTGGAGGATTTTAGAGAAGAAAGGAGTACGAGTAGCATATATCCAAGCTATAAAGGATATGTATGAAGGAGCAAAGACTGTCGTAAGAACTCATGAAGGACAAACCGAAAGCTTCCCCATAACTGTAGGATTACATCAAGGCTCATCCTTAAGTTCTTACCTCTTTGCGTTGGTAATGGATGAGTTAACAGGACATATTCAAGATGATATTCCTTGGTGTATGCTTTTCGCAGACGATATAGTGTTGATAGATGAACTTAACCTTTGGAGAGAAGTGTTGAAATCTAAAGGTCTTTGCCTAAGCCGATCAAAGACAGAATATATGGAGTGCAAGTTCAGTGCAAATAGAGGCCAAAATGAGTTAGGGGTGAGGATCGGAGATCAGGAAATACCAAAGAGCGATTGCTTTCGCTACCTAGGATCTATCTTGCAAAAGAACGGAGAATTAGATGGAGATCTCAACCATAGAATACAAGCTAGATGGATGAAGTGGAAGAGTGCATCCGGCGTGTTGTGTGACCACCGTATGCCACTGAAGCTCAAGGAAAAATTTTATTGGACGGCAATAAGGCCGACGATGCTGTATGACACAGAATGTTGGGCGGTGAAGCATCAACACATACATAAAATAGGTGTAGCGGAGATGAGGATGCTTCATTGGATGTGTGGGCACACGAGAAATGATAAGATTAGGAATGAGGATATCCGAGGTAAAGTAGGAGTAGCCGAAATTGAAGGAAAGCTGAGAGAAAATCGGTTACGGTGGTTTGGACATGTGTAAACAAGGCCTACTGATGCTCCGGTTAGAAGATGCGACTACGGGACAGAGGTTCAAGGCCGAAGGGGTAGAGGAAGACCTAGGAAAACTTTGGAAGAGACTCTAAGAAAAGACTTAGAGTACTTGGATCTAATGGAGGACATGACACAGGACCGAGCACAATGGCGTTCTAGGATTCATATAGCCGACCCCACTTAGTGGGAAAAGGCTTTGTTGTTGTTGGTGTTAGGATATATAATTAATAACAATTGCAGACCGAGAGAGAGAGAGAGAGAGAGAGAGAGAGAGAAATGGTTAACCAATGATATAGGATGGAGGATGGATGGGAGGGTGATTGTTCTTGTTTGCAGGGAGTCTCAGTGAATTGCGTCGCAATTTTAAGTTTAGTTGGAAGGAAGAAATTGGATCTTGGGTTATAATAGTTTCTTACTTGTCACGTCACAGATCTTGTTTACAGAAAATCCAATTTTCTAGATTTTCATGAATTGATTTTTGTGTGATATGAGCTGGATTTTCATGCTGTATTTTCGCTATCTCAGCATGTGCTCTCTCCATAATCTATCTCTTCAGCATGCAATTTGACCAAACTAACCAACACTATTTCTGAAAGAAAAGAAAACACACGGCAAAGTATTTCTCCGTTTGATATCTGTTCCATTTTAAGAGATCATGAGCAGACTGCAATGAAGAAGCACCAAGATCTTGGAAACCTTGCTTCACAGCTTGCACTGTGTATGGTATGAACTTCAAAATAGAACCTTTGTCTGCAACTGCCCTAACTACCCCCTGTACAATTTCCAGCTTAGCTGTATTGCCCAAGTACCTCTGATCACTCCCTTTTGTCATTGCTTCAAGAGATTCCATGCCTCGATATTTTTTACTTGGCGACCATTCTAATACAAAACATGAAATCACTTGTATCCAACTGTTTACTTAATAGAGGTTTAAGCATGTAGAAAGCTAATCAACAATGACAAAGAAATAACAAACAACATGTTGAAAATCCAATGCAATTTATATATACAACTTTTGCTTTTAGTTTAGAAATAAAGGAAGATGCACATCATTGGGTCGTAGATTAGATTCAGGGGATTGTTTCTCTAGCCAAATCACAGCAAATCGAGTGAGGTGGGAAGACTGCGACGGCGAGCGAGGTGGGCGAGGTGTTTCGAGCGAGGTGGGATTTAATTAAGCAACTGTAATATTTGCTTTTTCTGTTCTTTTGGTCACTTGAAATGTTGTATAGTTTTTTTACCAGAATTGGCTGACGGAATGGTTCCGTTAGGGGTAAGAATTGGAAAAAAAATTATTCCGTTTTGGGCTTTTAATTCAGCCCATGTGTTTTCAATGTTTACGAGATCTAATATAGATTAGTTGTGTCCTTATAATTAAATATGAAGTCCTTTTGGTTAAATAATAATATATGATGATTTTTGGTTAAATTAAACTTAGCTCAAACCCTTTTCATTAAAGCTCCCTTATTTTTCAAAATTTTTCTTAAATTATTATCCATTCTAAAGTTGGTGGGCAATTGGACTGTTCATGGCTATAGTAAAAAAAATGCCCCTCGATTTAACCTTATTTGCAAGAAAGCCATCTGTTTTGGGGCGGGTTTTTATCACAAATGGTCCTTGACATTGATCAAACACATCATTTTGGTCCTTGACATTGAAAATCAATAGAAATGGTCCATGAGATTGATCAAACACATCACAAATGGTCCTTGCGTTAAAAACTCTTAGGGCAATTTTCAAAGCTTCGTAACTCAATCGTTTCTTAACCAAATTCGACCCATAATATATCAAAATGAATATAAGAAAGTGTAGAACAAGATTATACCTATGGTTGCCGGAGATGGCCGGAAAATAGCTTCAAATGTGACTGGTCCACTGAAAAACTGGAAAACTCGCTAGAAACTGGGTAAACTTTAAACGTTCATAACTTCTTCAATAATCAATGAAATCGATTGATTCAAAAACAAAAATCATATTTCTCGACGAGACGAAGAAAATAGTATCTTTATTGATGGCTAACTTGCCGTAGTTTGGCCCGAAAACGGCTCAAAATTGGCTAACTTGAAAATGGTTATCCAATTTCGAGCCATTTTTTTACCAAACCACGGTGAATTAGCAGTCAATAAAGGCACCATTCTCTTTGTCTTGTCGAGAAGTATGATTTTCATTTTTGAATCACTCAATTTCGTTGAGTATTGAAGAAGTTATGAACGTTTAAAGTTTACCCAGTTTATGGCGAGTTTTCCAGTTTTTCCGCGGACCAGTCACATTTGAGGCTATTTTCTGGCATCTCCGACAACCATTGGGCTTCAAAATGGTATAATCTTGTTCTATACTTTCCTATCTTCATTTTGATATATTATGGGTCAAATTTAGTTAAGAAACGATTGAGTTACGAAGCTTTGAAAATTGCCCAAAGAGTTTTTAACGGAATGACCATTTGTAATGTGTTTGATCAATCTCATGGACCATTTTTATTGATTTTCAATGTTAGGGACCAAAATGATGTGTTTGATCAATGTCAGGGACCAATTGTGATAAAAATCCGTTTTGGGGATGTTTTGGAGGGTAATTCTCAAAAGTTCAGAGGGTGATTTTGTCCATATGGTTTGGCACGGAGCCACTCGATTTCATGCTATTTACAACAATACCACCCAAACGGGATTGGGAGGGTAATTCTCAAAAGTTCAGATGGTAATTTTGTCTGTTTGGTTTAGATACACGGGTGAGCTCCCTACTCATCTCTCACTCTTCCTCTTTCTCTCCTACGCGAGCCCTCTCTCATATCTCTTTCTTCCTGTATCTGCACTCCTCAAACTCTAGCAGCCACAACTCCATCTCTTCCGTTTCTCTCATCCTAGAACGGAAGAAATATGGAAAATCAGGGCTCTTCCATTTGCTTCCACAGATTTCTCGAGCTCCGGATCGCTAGCCTCCGTACGAAGGTTCGTTTCTCTCTCTCACTTTTTTTTTTTTCAATTCGTGATCGAATTTTCTTTCCAAGAATGTTAGATATGTTGCCTTCGGGAAGAATACCCTGCATTTTTCTGCCTTTTTCTTTTTAGTTATTTTTTTCCTTTTTTTTTTTTTTTTGTTTTCTGATGAGAATGCATGTTTTGGATTTACTGATCTTCGATTCCGCCTCCCCTCTCCTCTACCTGACCCTCCTTTTCTCCCTCCTCTTCTTCCTCTCCTACTTCTTCTCTCTCACTCCCGATTCCTTCTTCCTCAAGACCTCACTTTCCATTTACCCAAAAGTTCCTTCGATTCTCCATCGCCACGCGGTTGCTCCCGGCAGTTACCCAAAATTTCGGTTTTTGAGCCCTGATAAGATCAGGATTTCGGTCTGGAATCTTACGGTTAACTCATTCGTAGTGGGAGGTATGTGGGTTTTCCCCTGTGTTTTTTTGTTGGTATTTTTGGTTATTTTCCTGTATATTGCTTTCCCGTATATCAAATTTTCCTGTTTTTTAGTACGTTAGGTCCAGTTTTGGGGGATTCATCTCTCTCTTTATTCCCTGATTTGTTTCATTTTGGGATTCACCTTCTGTTCAGTCTATTTGTTCTTTGTTTTAAGGTCAGTTGCTTTTTTTGTTTTTTTTGGGTTTTCAGTTCGTTAATTTGTTTAGTTGTTGTTAATTTTACAGTAATTGTTTCCCCTAATCTGGATTGTTAAGTTTTCGAAGGTTTTTTTTTTTCAAAAATCCACATGAACTAAGCTTCAGTGCTAAAAGGAAACCTGGGTTTTATTTTTTGCTGGAGTTTATAATGTATTTAGATTGGGAACACAATCTTTGTTGAATTCTAAGTTTTTATCCACTTTTGGTTTTTTCCCCTTCAATGGTTTCAATTAATTGTTGTTTTAGTATAACTATTGCTCTCTAAGCTGCGAAATTAGGTGTAAGAAAATCTTTTGTATACTTATATGGAACTGTTGATTTCCGTAGCAACTAAGGATATGTATAATTGTATTCTGGCCTTTTGAATCTGTTGGCTTTTCTGTTTTGATCAAAATTGTTGATTTCTTTTGTGGAATTGGGTTTTAGCCTCGAATCGGAGACATGGGTGCTTGAGAACGTTTAATTTTTACATGCATTGTAAAGTGTTTGTAATTGTAAACATGTTTGAATCTTATACTTTCTATTTTTTTTCCTTTTTTTGTTTGTATTTTTTAGGTAGCAAAATGATGTAAACTCGCGATTTACGGTGGCTTTGAAAGGGTGACTTGCTCTTATAAAGTTCTGGAAGACAAACTGCTTTGGAGCCAGCAGCACTCACTAGCCAGAACAGTGGCCTTTCTCTCCCTTATCGGAAAATAAGTGCTTTCAGGGTGAGCCGCAATGCTCTTAATTTGGAGGAATGGGTTTGTGTTACTGTGCAGATCTGCCCAACTTCCCATTTAGTTTCTTGGAATTGTTTTTTTTTTCCAATTATATATTTTAGTGCTTTTATGTTTGTCCGTGCTAGGAATTTGGAAAGCTCTAGAAACAATATAGTTCTTGGGCTAATGTGAAGATTTTGTGTTGAATACTTTGATCCCGTTTTACTATTTGCACTTAGAAAAACAGAGGATTGTGGTTAATTATTGTGCTGTGAAGCTTCTATTCTTTCTTTTTATGCCCAAGATTGACCTCTGCTGTTGAAAAGTACTTCCAACTCTCTCTTTCTCCAAAAAATATGATCCAGTGTGAAGTTTCGTTGTTTCTCTCTCCAGAAACTTACATTTCATATTGCACCCATCAACTGTAATCCTTCCTTGATTCTGATGGTTTTGTTCATTTATTTTGTTTCAGAAGTAAATGCCTAAAATTTTGATCTTTGTGTTTATTTTGATCTGTGTGTTTCAAAAATAAATGCCTGATGTTTTGATCTTTGTGTTTCTCTCTCTAGATTAAGCTTAATCATTCTTATTCTTAGAAATGTAGAAGTGGTTGAGTTCTAATCTTTGCTTTCTTTTTTACTGAAATTATTTTCTGATTTCTGCTATTAATTGCTGCTAAAATGTGACTTTTGTTGTTACTTTTTTATCCTTCATATTTATACTGCTTTTGGATTCCATTCAAATTAAATAATGTAGTTAATCTTGATATGAATTCTCTTTGCCACAATAGGAGAAGATATTGTAGTAAATGATCAATATTGAATTGATCTTGGACCGAGAGATCTAAGGATATGGGAAAACTAACCATACCAAACAGCATAAGAAGAAAAACAAATTTCAAACAAGAGAGCGTACCTGAACAAACCATATGTTTCATATTGATGTCTGTTGAGTAGTAGAATGATGATTTAAGAACTCCCAGGAGAAACATGTAAAAGTGATCGAGCAAATTTATCAAACTCCATGAGGGACAAAAATAGTGTCATTTTAATTCTTAAAAAGAAGGTTGGCATTGGATTGGTAAGCATAATCAATTTTATAGCTGTTGTTTTTTCCTGACCCATATTTGCATTCTACATGTTATCTTTGTGACTGACTTATCAAGTCACTAAGCAGCAAGCGGATGTGCTGTTTTTTATTTTAGTCAAAGGGAACGAACTAATGGTCTAAGAGATTGCCTAAATGGATCCTAGAATAGTCAAAAATGCATAAAAGTTTAAAATAAATTGAGATTCAATATTATGAGTTGATTATTTATCAGTACCATACATAAAACAAAGGAGTTCTTCTTGATTCAAAGGTGGACCATTTCATGAAATTTTGATATTCTAAACAGTGAATTTGTGTTTTCAGGTAAACAAGAAGCTAAAGCGTAATCAAAGGATTTGTCGACCTATTGTGGAAGGTGAGATGCCAACTTTGTTTCCCAATACTTATCTTTTATGGAAATTGTAATATTTTATATTTTGAAATTCTAAACTGATTGTCCTTCACATGTTTTATGGAAATAGTTACACATCTATGCACAAATACTCACAATCAGTACATCCAAATCTTGGTTATTTAAATTCTTAAGACAATAGATTTTGGGCTCTCTGTGTTCTTTAGGTGAGGTATAATATCACGTTTATGGATTAGATTTGTATCTGCAACCCATATGGAGCAAATTAGGTGCAAAGATTATTGACCCTAAATTTTCATAAACTTGTGAAATAAGATATATGCTTTCGATTCATTCTTGAGCTGATATTTAATTGATTTTTGGTAGAATTCTCTATTTCTTCCCATGTCATTAGTTTACTTTGATGGGTGCAGGGTTTTTGATTTTATACTTCTAGATTGAAATGGTACAATTCTGCTTGATGATCGTGGAAGCCAGCGATTCTGCTTCTATGAAAACTGCACCGACGTCGTTCCAGATCACTACTCCAAACCTTCCGCAACCTCCGAAGCAGGTGTATGATTTTTTTTTATATATATATATTTCATTTCCCCCTTTTTTAATTTTTTTAATTACAAGAAAAGTTTGAATTTGAGGTTCGGATTCAAAGATTACTGCTGCTTATAGTTTTAATTTGGTATTTCATTGTTTAGATTACGATTGTCATCAGTTTTCTTAGACGGAGGTAATGTTCAATTGATGGAATGTTTTTAAAAAATATTGCTTTTAGAAGGTTATAATGTTATATATAAGTATACTTTATACTGTAATGAAATTTTATATGAATAATATTTCAGTCAGAGAGATACACGAAGACAGGTTGAGCAATAAAAGCTCAACCACAAGTGATCAAGTAGTGTATTTTGTGTTTCCCTTCCTCCATTGAGAAGTTTGTGAAATCGCAGGGGTTGGAACGCCACTATTGGTTTTGGTATGCTCTGTGTCTCAGTGTATTAAATGCATGTTGCTTTTGTTTCTCAGGAAACAGAGCATTTTTTGCAACTGTATATTTTGCAATCAGCTCGATTGAATGTATATAAAAGTCGAACTGCTCATCTTACCGACAGCTTTCATTCATCTATCCCTTTTGTTCGTTCATGATTATGACAGATCAAATGTCTTATTCATGTGGTTAAGGCTGGTGCATTTAAGTCCCGTAGCAACGTGCGGACATTTTTGCTAGTCTATTCTAAAGTTCGAAGGGAATTGGCCTGTTCATGGCTACAGTAAAACAAACGCCCCTCGATTTCATCTTATTTGCAAAAAAACCCATCTGATATGGGCTGGGTTGGGAGGGTAATTCTCAAAAGGTCAGAGGGTGATTTTGTCCATATGGTTTAGCATGGAGCCACTCGATTTCATGCTATTTACCACATTACCAGCCATATGGGGCTGGGTTGGGAGGGTAATTCTTAAAAGTTCACAGGGTAATTTTGTTCGTTTGGTTTAGCACGGATTGCTGGATTACACGTGTGCGCTCTCCTCTCATCTCTCACACTTCCTCTTCCTCTCCTACGCGAGCGCTCTCTCATCTCTCACTCTTCCTGTTTATGTCCTTCTCAAACCCTAGTAGCCACTACACCATCTCTGAAATAGCATCAGCTCCTGCTTCCTAAAACCAAAACCACACAAACTGGCCTCCATTTCTGTAACTCGAGAGCTTCGGTGAGATGAAGGAGAGGAGCAGGGAGATGGGTTTGAGTCTGCCAACGGCGGAAGAGATCTTCAGGGATTACAGTGCTCCGAGAACCGATGTCGTCCACTCTTTAACTAACGGTACTCCGATCTCTCTCTCTCTTCTCCGTTTCTCTCTTAATTTCCTTTTTGGTTTGTTTGAATTTCTTTTTTGTGATTTTGGATTTACAAATGGATCTTGTGTTCAAATTTCCTTTTTGTGATTTTGGGGATTTTGTTTGTGTTCGCCATTATGCAGCTCAGACCATCACGATTCACCATTATCACCCCATCCCTGCCGTCGCGGCCACATCACCGCCGTCGAAAACACTACCATACCATCATCTTGCAACAAATTAGGTAATTTCTAAATTAGGGTTTTTTCATTATGTGAATTTCTACCTCGATATGTTCATAAGGTCGAAGGAGGTCTTCCTTTATGGATTCAGTTCATCCTCTATGTTATTTATTTGAGTCACTAACAAATGGGTTTATGTTGTCTGTGAACAGGGAGAGAAAATATAACCATACTTGTGTGGTTGCTCTTCAAATTGGTGCATTATCAACAAATGGATCACGTCAGGTTGTGTTTTCAGTTTATAACCATAAATATTATCCATGTAATTTTAGCTTTGTTGTCAGATGGAAATTGATGTTTAATAGCTGTAGTAAAAGAAATATTGCTTTTGGTCATGTTGGGTGACCTCTCCCCGAGATAATTAGAAAACTCTTTTGAACATGGCTCTTTTAATTTTTGTGTGTGAAGTTCCAATTTTCTTCTCATTTTCATGTGATGAATCATATTAATGTAGAGAATCATATGCAAGACAAATCCCAAACCTTTCTTTCCATCGTCCAGATCGTGTCAAAGGCTGGGCATCAAGCTGCTTTGCCCCTCTCCATCTGATGTTGCCCCCTTGGCAGTTCTATCACTACTGTGAAAGGGCTGGAGCTTTTTGGTGAGCAATCTGCTACTTTACATCCTTTGTCTTTCTATTTGGAGATTCTTATTTTTTTCCTACCATAATTAACACGGTTTCTTTGATTACAATTTAGGCGTCAAACTTAGTGATGCTTCATATAAATTGGGGATAAAATTTGCTACCGGAGCCTCTGTTGTTAATGTATGATGGATATTATATTGTTTTGTCAGTATGCAATGATAAGAAATTTCCTTAACTAATCTTCACTGGAATTTTCTCCGTCATCCTATATATTGCAGCATTAATACATTTGATAAGAAATTTTCAGTTTCTGGTCACTTAAGATGCTAGGAAAATGGACACAATAAATTATCCATGGTCTTTATCATGCTAGCTGAGAATTGGAAAGTGCCTGAAGTTATGAGTTATTAAACTCTTCCTTTTTGTTTGAAATGCAAGTGGTGTTGGACAAATGGGATAAAAGAAATGGTTGTTGCCCTGTGTTTTACTTTGTTGGTTGGCAAGAAGCATGTTCATTGATTCAATTTATTCTTTTACTTTCCATGACAAAGCAATCCTTTGCAGTCCTTTGGTATCAAGGTGTTTTTTTTTTTGAATCTGGTGCGCTATGTGCAATTACATGTGTGAGAGCCTTTTTAAATTAGATGCACTACGCGCTTCTTACGGATTTTATAATGTCAGATTCTCATTCGGTTGCTGGTTTAAATTTGGGCTTTCATTTGGTAGAGCATCATTCTCTCCAAAAGGTAACATTGTTTCTAATGCCTAATCAAATTTTGATTTCATAGGTCATTACAATTTATGTAGTTTTGTAAAGAGAAATTGTTTACAAGCGCAAACAACTGCCAGATTTTATTTTGAAGTCCGAATATGCCTATAGAACCATATAATTATGGGAGCAAACCAGTGCGCCGATCAAAGACTTTAAGGCTGCTCTCATTGATAGCAATTGGGACATTGGTCAGAACCCCTTTCTTCCCATTTTTGTTTATGCTAATTTGAATCAGTTATGTGTTTATATAAATATTTTTTTAATCCTTATCAAAGTTGGTTTCTTTAATGAAATGCAAAGGCTGCTCGGAAGGAATTGAGGAGGAATTTTGGCGTCGAAAAAGTCATCTCGGATGGCTGCTGGCTCTGGCTCAAAATGAGAACAAGGCTGCTATTATTGAACTTAACTGTGAGACTGACTTTGTTGCTCGATATCTTTCAATACTTGGTAAGTGTGACTGATATGATTCCTCCATATTTTTTTAGTTCTATTTGATTAGTTGCTATTATAAGTATATGGTTGCGTACTTAATTTCAGTCGTCCTTTTTCCCCTTATTTCTTCTTCCTCTGCTTCGCTTTTGCTGCTGCTTCTTCTTCTTCCCCCTTTTGGTTCCCCCTCTCTTGCTTTATTGTTTCTGATATTTTCTCTCTTGCTCTCTTCAAAATCGCACAACAGTCTTTGGAGTTGGAGGCTTTTGCTCTGTTGGGTTTTTTTCGAATAACTCAAATGGCCTAAAGGTATTCCCTTTTCATATTCTTCTCTCCCAATTTCTTTAGGGTTAATTTCAATTTTCTTATGCTATTTGCAGTGGTGCTTTTTAGGGTTTAACTATTTGATTTCACAGATTCATTACAGACACAGTAAATAGGTACATTTTAAATTCATATTTCATAACTTGGTTGCTTGATTCTACTGCCACTGTTCATTGGCTTCTCCTACGAGATAGCAGGGGTATGCAGAGATCATTATAGATGGGGTTTTTATTTTTATTTTAATATCTTTTACATAATACTCTTAAATTTCAACATCTTATTTATAACAATGTTGCCAAAATGCATTCTGATTATCAGGTATATCACTATGGAAGAACTAGAGCAAGTCCTCCACGAATATGACTTACATGGTGAATTTTAATATTTCCAGGTACACCCATATCTATATCCTAAACAAATGTTATTATGTATCAATTTGTTAGAGTCAACAAATGTTAAAGTCAATTTATATTATTTATTTTTTGCTTTCCAGGTACAACCATATCTCACTCTCTCTGGTACTCTCTCTCTCTCCTCTCTCTAAAATCTCTGTTGGGTTTCTACCAATATGTCAATTTGTATAATTTATTTTCTCTCATGTAGAGCCATTTTATGGTACAATGTGTTTATCGGTTCTCATGTCTAAATTTTTCTTTCTACTTTCAATTAAGTTTTGCATTACTTTAGTCTAAAGTAGGAGGGGAAATCGCACTATTCATATGAACAGTGTTTTGCAAGACATTTCAGTTTATTTACAAGACTGCCACTCGGATACTTTTAACCACCTTTCTCTTTATTAACAAAAAAGCCACTCAGCCTTAAGACCCGATTTTCACCCGTGCTTCAGCCAAAACAGGTGCTCTCTCCAATTTTCATCTCTTCCATACTCAAACCCTAGCCGCTCCACCTCTCTCTCTCATCTCCCTTCGTTAGCTCCACCTACAACTCAAAACCTCGACAAAACACAATTCCCCTTCTGCAAAAGCTCGAGAGTTTTCTCTCTCTGAGAATTAAAAAGTGTTAGAAACAGGTGATTTTCTGACTTTCGTCTCCCCTTTTCTCTTTCATTCTTGGGCACAAATTAAGCGTTTATGCTAATAGTACTTATGGTTCCCTAAATTGCAAGTGCTTCCATTGGAATCGACTCACCAAGAGCCCTTCTCTCTGCCTAATCCCATTCCTCAATGGCATGTAGGTATGAAAAATACTACTGCAAAAGCTTTCGTATTTTTTGGATTTTCTTTTCCTTTTTGAAAATTATGGTCTGGGTTTTTATTTATTTTTTAGCTGATTTGATTAGTATTTAGATTATTTATGGATTTTGGATTAATGGGTTTGCCGATTGTGCTGAATGCAAGCAGTTGTGGCTATGAAAGTTTGCTTTATTTGGTTATAGCATATATATTCGAAGCAACAAGAAGAATTGGATACGTGGCTTCGAAGAATTGGATCCGTTCTTGGCTCTCTTTTTCTTTAATGTAGCATCTGTTTACCTGTTAATGTAAATTTGGGTTATGTTGGATTTTTCAATTTGATTCTTCAATATATTTTTATGGTGAAAAACATTGTTAAATTGGAGAATTAAATTTTTATAAAATAGGACTTGCTATGCCATAATACATTTATGTAAATGTAATTGAAGAGGAATGTATGCATTAGTATACCATTATATGCCATTAGGATGACGTGAAATGGCATTAGATACTATTTAGCTAGATTGTTCTGGGTTCAAGCTTATCCAGTGACTGACTATCACCTTCTTATTACTAATCTCCTTGGAGATTTTATCAAAATAGATAATTTTTCCAAGAAGGCTGACAAAATTATTATGTGTCACCTATCGACAGCCTTATAAATACTAAAATACTGCTTAAATATTCATCACATTAAGTTTCATGGTTATTCAAGAATATCATATTTAGATCACTAGAATTCTTTATATAGGATTGACTGGGCTCCTATTTTAAATGACAGGTCAATCCCCAATTTTATGCATTTAAGTGGATCACCCTCCTCTTAACACAGGAGTTCAATTTTGCTGACAGCCTTCACACTTGGGATACACTTTCAAGTGATCTGAGGGTCCTTAGGTAGTATTCTACTAAAGAATTGGATACACTTGGGATACAATTTCATGGTTTTTTACTATTTCAGAAGTAATTGATAGAGTTGGATGTGATTCTACTAAAGAATTCTACTAAAGTTGGATGTGATTCTGCAGATATCCATTTTGTTTTGATTGGGCACCTTCTACCAGACTATATAGGACATAAAAAAAATGATTTGATTCCGCTATTATGCATCTCTTAGATGGACATAAAGAACATCAATTGTTTGTCTCTTACCTTTTTTGGTTTAGCTTTAAGTTATGATTTCTGATACCATAATGAGTTTTTTCTAATGATGCATACGAAGACCTTTGACTCTGTTGGTTCTATGTTTGAAGCCGGAAAAACTCATATGTTGCTTTTGCTTTTTGATTAGTAGTTGTTGATTAGAATTGGCTAATTCTTTTACTAAGGATTTGTTTTTACTCACTTTGTTGGTTCTTCATATAAGTATATAGAAATTGCATCATGAAACTAATTAGAATTAGTCAGCTTATGGGTTTGTTAACATGTTTAAGTAATGGTACTTAAACGCAAAAGATGCTGGAGTATTTGTATTGTTAATAATTTATATCAAACACGGCATTTCATAAGAGTCGAACCTGAGAGCTTTGTGGAAATGAATAAAACTAGATCGTACCATTTTATGTATGTTTGATTTCATTGCCTATAATTAGTGATAATTACATTTTATGCACATTGTAGCTTTCATGCAGTCCCCTGCTCAAACATGTGTCAAGACGAATGACAATGGACTGCAGATATCAAACAACGTGACTCACAGAGGTAAGCAGGAGATTTAGGATGGTCAGTTTGTGGATACACCCAATTTAATTTTAGTAATTGTTTGTGAATGAATTCAATTAGAACTCACATTTTTGTTTTCTGTTTTGTAGCTGCCTTGATCATTAGTTGGTGATATTTGGGAGATTGGGTCATCTGGTTGTTTGATTTAAGTGGGATTGAGGTTATCTTTGCCACTTTTTGTGATCTGGGTCTGGGTTATGGTCAAGTTATTGCTATTTGTTCTGGGTATTTGCTGAAATTTGTGTTCAATTAGTCTGAGTTTTGTATTTGGTTTGTGTTCGTTCAAATAACCTTCTGTGCTTGGAATGTGATTTACCTGTGACCCTTTATTTTGATTCCTAATTCGTTATGATTCAACACTATGTTGATGTTAATGATGAATTTTGGTTTGCAGATGACCCTGAAGTACCTAATGTCCGACACCATGTAACTTTTTGAAAGAACATGTTTTTAAGGAGGTAATAATTTTTTGTGCTATCGGGATTTTGGGCTATTGGGGGGCTAAGGACTAGGGACGTTGGATAGCATCTTAATTTATATGGGATTTGGTTATCTTCCTTCTGTGTTTCATTTTCAGTTTAACAGCAAGAGAAAGAAAGTATGATAATGAGAGTAAACTATGCCCTTTACAAATATTAGTTTCGGTTCTCATGTCCAAGTTTTTCTTTCTACTTTCAATTAAGTTTTGTTTGTATGTTATGTTTTCAAGGAACTTGCACATATTTCAATTACATTGTACTTGAATGTCCTGAACTCAAGTCAATCAGGATTTTTTTTTTTTTGGTTGAAGCCATTGAATTTCATTGTACTTGAATGATATGGATGTGGGGAATACATTTACATAAGGATTAATTTTAACCATTGAATTTTATTTCATTTTTCCTTGGAGCAGTAACAAGATCATCAAATTCTTATATTCGTTATCTATGAGTAAATCCAGATGCATAACAATATTGTTACACTTCTACCTTTATTGGGTTTTTATACAGTTTGTGTGTTTACTTGGTCTTGCCTTGGAGTTTGATGCACTTTGTGTGATGGATTGTGATATGTTTGAAAATATCTCTAGTGATGATTTTGAGTATAATGTGTTTTCCTAATACTGTTTTTCTCCCTCTTTGTAGTCTAGTTGTGCAGAAGACATCTCCATTAACCGGTAACAGATGAAATCGTTTGCTATCAAGGTTTCCGTGCAGAAGAGCGAAAATGCTGCAAGTGGAGGATAGATAACAGCTCAAGACACATGGTATGAGGGTGCAGGTAAACTATAGATATGCATCTGGAAAAAGTAAAAAGTAAAGGAGGGTGGCCGTAGCTTCTCCTTCTCGTCACAATAGAAAATACTTTTGAACTGCATTAAGCTGTTAATAAATTAAGCTTAAGCTGTATTTTATTTATCAAGAATGGGTAAACTGTTTTAAATAGAAAAATTAAGTGCTTTGTCAATTTTACAAAGTTTTCTGGTAAATTAGATATATAGTTTAATTTGAAAAGTTGTGTTGACCTTTACTTTTGGTGCGTCCCCTTATTCCAATCTCTATATATCTGCTCAACTCTTGGGTTAATTATTTGCCAGTAGGAATGTTTAATTGCTTGATCAATGATGTTGATTCAATTTGAAGAAGAAATAGGACTTTTGTTCAATAGGGATTCAAACTCACATATAAGATGTCCCAATTCTTCATTGATTCTTAGGTGCTACGTCTTTTTAGTTGTTTTGTGTGGAAACTATTCATGCCTGTTGCGACTAATACATTCAAGTCCTGCAGCAACGCGCATGCATATTTTCTAGTTCTTTCTATTTTAAGAAAAACTCAAATTTGCCTATTTAAGAAAAATTTAGAAAAATAATAATGCATTTTGAGAATGCAATAATAGTTTGCCTATTGAAAGTGAAAGAAAATTTAAGTTTTTCTTTCTATTTTTAATGTGATGAAATTTGAGTTTTTGTTGAGTATTTGCATAATTGGTCCAATAGTTTGCCTATTTTCTCTGTTGCTTATGTTCGATATTATCTTGTGGAGAGAATTACAAAGAAACCATAATTGTAATAAAGCTTGATAATGACGATATTCTTGTTATTTCTGGTTCTAAGAGGACAATATCTGAGGATTTCAATACTTATATAGGTAAGGGTTTTCTTTAACACTTTTTAATTTAATTTAACATTTCTTATTAGTTTTTAACGCTTTTTCTTTTTTAATTTAACATTTTTTACTATTTATATTATGGCTTTCTCAAATCTGTCAACTAGTAATATTTATATCTTTTCAGTATTTGATGTTGTTAACAAGGTGAACTATTTGAAAAGGAAGGTCTTGGTTACAAGAGCCGGGAGTGTTTATTATTTGAAGCATGGTGTTTTTAATATGTTGAAAGCAAATTTTTCTGTAGTCAATAGCTGTCTTATGGAGGTACTTGAGCTGTGATGAAACTATAGGTTTTATAGTAATGAGATTTGTGAATGGGATTAGCCATATGTTTTTTCTTTGCTATTTAAAGAAAAGGGGTTCACTTGCGATAAAAAAGTTAGTGGAATTGTCTAGGTTTTATGCTATTGGAGTAGGTGCTATGTACCTAGAAAAGTATGTGAAGTCTAAACTGCGTAAACTTACTTGTATTGATGTCAAAAGTACCTTGAACTTGGCTGAATGTGGACTTCTACTTGCTTGCTTGAATGATCCATGCACTGGAGGCCACATAACAGGTTAGTTTTATGTGCAATATGATATTATTAAAGTAATCTGATTTTATTTTAATACAAAATAATATTTTATATCCTGTTAAATTAATTTTATCTGATTATATTCTTAATTTTTTAACAGTTAGACTCTTTTACACCTAAAGGGTTTGAACTATTTCAAAACACAGTTCTTTATGTTATAAAGAAGTATTATGGACTTTTGGCACGGAGTTATGAAATATCAATTCTTTTAAGATGCAAGTAGTTGAACCAGAAGATCCATATTTGCTTCATAATGTGGACGTGGAAAAGCTCCATTACACTATTCAATACATACTCTATTACACTTTGAAAAAGCTCCACGTCCACATTATGAAGCAAATATGGATCTTCAGGTTCAACTACTTGCATCTTAAAGATGAGAAGAATTGATCTTTCATAATTTCGTGCCAAAAGTCCATAATAATTCTTCATAAAACCAAGAATTGTGTTTTGCAATAGTTCTTCAACACCTTTAGGTGTAAAAGAGTCTAACTGTTAAAAAAAATTAAGAATATAATCAGATAAAATTAATTTAACAGGATATAAAATATTATTTTGTATTAAAATAAAATCAGATTACTTTAATAGTATCAGATTGCACATAAAACTAACCTGTTATGTGGCCCCCAGTGCATGGATCATTCAAGCAAGCAAGTAGAAGTTCACGTTCAGCCAAGTTCAAGGTACTTTTGACATCAATACAATAAGTTTACACAATTTAGACTTCACATACTTTTCTAGGTACATAGCACCTAATCCAATAGCATAAAACCTAGACAATTCCACTAACTTTTTGATCGCAAGTGAAACCCTTTTCTTTAAATATCAAAGAAAAAACATATGGCTAATCCCATTCACAAATCTCATTACTATAAAACCTATAGTTTCATCACAGTTCAAGTACCACCATAAGACAACTATTGACTACAGAAAAATTTGCCTTCAACATATTAAAAACACCACGTTTCAAATAATAAACTCCCTGCTCTTGCAACCAAGACCTTCCTTTTCAAATAGTCCACCTTGTTAACAACATCAAATACTGAAAAGATATAAATATTACTAGTTGACAGATTTGAGAAAGCCATAATATAAATAGTAAACAATGTTAAATTAAAAAAGAAAAAGCGTTAAAAAATGGTAAATTAAAAAGTGTTAAAGAAAACCCTTACATATAAGTATTGAAATCATCAGATATTGTCCTCCTAGAACCAGAAACAAGAATATCGCCATTATCAAGCTTTATTACAATTATGGTTGTTTCTTTGTAATTCTCTGCATAAAATAATATCGAACATGAGCAACAGAGAAAATAGGCAAACTATGGGACCAATTATGCAAAAACTCAAATTTCATCACATCAAAAATAGAAGTTAAAAGTCGCACAAAATTGAAGAAATCTACATTCAATCAATTTCATAAATCACTTTGTAGCTTTTCTATAAACAATTTAAAAAGAGATTACTGAGATGGTGAGGCTCCAATTGAGGTTGTAGGCGGCCTTCTGATAATTGTAAGTAGGGAGGCAAGGTTTCTGCAAACACTCAATAAAAATGCAAATTTCATAACATCAAGGAAAAGTGCACATCAAATCAATCTACGTCAACTAAAATTAAAAAAAATCTTTCTATCAATTTCATAAATAATTTTGGTGAAGAATGAAGAAGAAACTATGAATAATAATAGAGATTTTGGTGAAGAATGAAGTAGAAACTATGAATAATGATAGAGATCTTGAGAAAATTGGTGTGAGATTTCTAAGGATGGATGGTGGATTATATAGAGGATTCAGAAACGATTAGGTTATAGATAATGCCACATGGCATGCTGTCATTCGTTAAAAATCTGGTGGAAATTTATCCTCAAAGATTGTAAATAGATTGTGACACATGGCACGACGTGATTGGTTAAAAATCTGATCGGAAATCCATCTCTAATAATTGGCTTTTTGGATAATGACACTTGGCGCAACGAGAACAAATAAAAATCTTATCGAAAATCCATCGCCAATAATTGTCTGTTCCGATAATAACACATGCAACAAGAACGATTACAAATCTTATCAGAAATCCGTTACCAATAATTGTCTTTTCCAATAATGACATGTGGCGCAACAGAGGGTCGTTCTAGCTATATACGAAATTCTTGATTAATAATAAGATAAGTAAATTTTTGGGGGAACTCCATAGAATAGATTTATTGCATCGGTTACTATTCTTGAATAGTACAAAAGAGATAAAAATAATTGTGGGGATATTATGTGATTAGTTGATATTCAAAATATACAATTCAAGTAGGCAAGTCAAAAAACGATGGTTGAATCAAAATAATTCCTTTAAAAGTTCTATTTCTTTCAGAGGGTAATATGAATGTTCTATTATGTTCGATCAAAACACTAAAAGGGTTGTACGATATATCCGGTGTGGAGGTAGGCCAACATTTCTATTGGCAAATAGGAAGTTTCCAAGTCCATGCCCAAGTACTTATTACTTCTTGGGTCGTAATTGCTATTTTATTAGGGTCAGCCATTATAGCCGTTCGTAATCCACAAACCATTCCTACTGACGGTCAGAATTTCTTTGAATATGTCCTTGAATTCATTCGGGACGTGAGCAAAACTCAGATTGGAGAAGAATATGGTCCATGGGTTCCCTTTATTGGAACTATGTTTCTATTTATTTTTGTTTCGAATTGGTCAGGGGCTCTTTTACCTTGGAAAATCATACAGTTACCTCATGGGGAGTTAGCCGCACCCACAAATGATATAAATACTACGGTTGCTTTAGCTTTACTCACTTCAGTAGCATATTTCTATGCGGGCCTTACAAAAAAGGGATTAGGTTATTTCGGTAAATACATTCAACCAACTCCAATCCTTTTACCCATTAACATCTTAGAAGATTTCACAAAACCCTTATCGCTTAGTTTTCGACTTTTCGGAAATATTTTAGCTGATGAATTAGTAGTGGTTGTTCTTGTTTCTTTAGTACCTTCAGTAGTTCCTATACCTATCATGTTCCTTGGATTATTTACAAGCGGTATTCAAGCTCTTATTTTTGCAACCTTAGCTGCGGCTTATATAGGCGAATCCATGGAATGTCATCATTGACTAGTTACATAGTCTTAGCCTGACGCAATGTATGCGCGACTCAAGGTAATCCACTTAGGGAAGATAAATAAGGTATAAATAAAGGTATATACGATCTATAGTAAAAAAGATTATGATACGATATTAGGGAATTGAAAAAAAAAAAAAAAAGGAAAGAGATCTAAAAGATCTTTTTCCTAAAATTGTTGTTTGGCCCATTTATACCTCCCTCCAATGAATATTCTCTTTATAGTGTTTTGTTTATTCAATTCCAATATCCAATATAAAGTATTAGGAGATATATTAAATATTAGGAGTCATAATCCTCCCAGTAAGAATTTTTACTGTATCTGTTTACGACGGGCGATTTTTATGGTATAGAGAATAATTCTCATTTCAGTCGATTTTATTCAATTTTTTTTTTTTGGTCAATCGGTAAATTGAATAAATACTAAATTACATGAATTTAGATCAATCAAATACTGATATTTCTATGTAATGATTCGGCCTAACAAATTCTTCCATTTAAATTGATTGTACCTATCCTTGTGGGATAATAAAAATGGAAGATTAAGGATTTACAAAAAACGAGATTTATAAAAAAAAGATTGGTTAGCGGAGAAAAAAAAAGGGGGGGGGGGTCGAACTAGGTGTATGTAATCTAATCGCTATAAGACAACTCTTGTCCATGTTTCGAAGAATGGATTCTTGAATCCCATTGAATCTAAGATACAATATTTGGTTTACGGTATGGGGGAAAGGCATGTATATGTGATATTAGATATTAACTAGGTATATATGAACGAAAGATATATCTAATTTGTCCTAATTTAGATAGGGATTCCAATGGAAGTCCTTCCGTTTCGTCTGTAATTGTGAATTGAATATTGAATGAATTTAAATCACGAAAAAGAACAAAGAATGGTTCGAAAAAAAGAAATGAAATGTAAGAAAAGAACAAAAGTCGTACAGATTCACAAAAACTCCGTCGGTAGGAACTCAAAAAGAGATATCGCAGTCGTTCTGCGGATTCAATAATATTATTAATTATTATTTCAATATTGAAATATTGAAATTCGGGGTTCTAGTTAGTTTAACTGGATGATCTTAGCGACGGAATAATTAAGTCATAATTCATTGGTTGATTGTATCATTAACTATTTCTTTTTTTTTTTGGGGGGTGCGAGGAACTTAACATGAATCCACTGATTTCTGCCGCTTCCGTTATTGCTGCTGGGTT